>NW_027071825.1:18565833-19205000 GCF_038088225.1 Cyrtonyx montezumae | reverse complement strand
TTTTACACTTAGAATTAATGACTTTATGTATGAATATATGTGTGGGTGCAGAACATTGTAACTACATGCTAAATCTATGGTTCTGCAAAAATCCTTATGCATTCAAGTCTGTATGTGGCAGTAATACTTCCTTCATACAAATTCAGATAATCTATTTTCCAATAGATGCATCACATTAATTTGATTCTATTTTGACTTTATCTGTTTGTATATCATGGAAGTACTAAAGAACTTGAAAGGCTTGTATAAGATAGGGAGAAAGTGGTAAACTAACTACAGGAATGATAAAACACAACGACCAGTGAATTAGACATTCAATATCTCTATTATTTTTCACTTGTTCCTTTGTCTGGAAAAATACCTCAGCCCTCCAAGATAAATTAGCTTTCCTGTTTGTTTTGATATCTAGCTTCTCTTAAAAATATATAAATAAATAAAAAGGAAGATTTGAACTCTCTAAAGAAGGTACAGAGGAAAGCAAAAAGGCAGAAAGGTACATTAGAGAGTTGTGTGAATGGCTAATAGAGGAGGTTCCATTTGTTTCTTCTGCACAAATATGCATCCAATACACACGTTAAGGATATCAGCCTTCTGCTTGACATCATCAGTCAATTGCTAGTTAGAGCTGATAAGAAAATTTCCCTATAGAAATGTCACTGCACCTTTATTATTTTTGAGTCTATGACATCTGATACCAGCCCTTGCTTGCCACAGAGGTCCAATCTGTCTTGAACCCAGATAAGTAATAATCTTTATTGCATTCACTTCAGTCTCATGCCATCCAAAATACTGCTGTTTTTTCCATTCTTCTTCACCTTCACTGCATTTCAGAGCTAATTAAAGAAAAAGGAATGGACTCTCATCTCTACTGCCTCATTGTTTGTACACAGTTTGCCCTACTGGAAAAAGTCTATGCAAGGCCTGCTCTGTCAATCAATCCTTGCATTAAAGGCCTGGAAAAAATAATGAAACTGAATCTCTCTTCTTAGGTAACTGCCACCAGATGAGGCATCAACTATATAGAAGCACAAACAGAGGCCCTGAAAAGTGTCATAATGCCAGGGTGAATTCCCGAGCCAAGGTAAGAAAATGCTTTAATCACTTAGAGCTTCTCAGGCTAGTGACAGCTAACACCCGTGATTTAGTGCCACTGAGTCAGAAACTTCTAGTACTACCAGAAAGGCACCAATTGAGCCAAATTTCCAGTGAACACATTTTGGTAGCTATTCTTGTCATATTTGGGTAAATAAACAGTTTTTGCATAACCCCTATAAACAAACATATATGCTTGCTCCTAAAGGTTTATAATCTCTTACCTTCCATATACCCTTATGTCCGAGATGGCATAAAAGTAGCGTGCCAGGTGTTGCTCATCTACATATATTTCTCCAGTTGCTGGTCTAAGCAATCTTATCCTCAGATCTGTGATGGTAAAGAAATCTCTTAACTTCTTGGTTGTGTCAAGCTGGCCATAAAGAGAAGCCATATTATGAAGCCGAGGTCCAGCGAAAAAAGCAAATCTATCTTTGATTTCAAAGTGGATTATTTTACTATTGGTCATATATCCAGTAGAGTATTCTTCCGTGCAAATGATTTCTAGGACTGTATGCTGCGATAAATCCCTCACTGATTTTGGATCCATGTGGAAAGCATCTAAACAGTCTGTGGCATAATATTGGTAGGGCTGCCATGTTCGTCCATAGTCAAGGGATTTCTCCAGGATCATTTGGTCTGGACGGCCAGATTCAAAAGTGATAACTATGTTATCTGTCAGCTCAATGGTTTTGTTCCAGGAGAGTGTAATATTAACATGAAGAGGCTTTGGATAATCCTTCCAAGTTGTGGACTGCCAAAACGTGGACGGATGTCTTCCTTCAAGATCAAACATCAATTCTGGAGGATGAGCCAGTTCTTGGGTACTTGCATCACATTCATTATTGCACATGTAGGGGTTCCCCTAGAAAAGAGCAAAACAGGTTTACAAGAGGCACAGTGTAGTGTCTATAATGTTTTGTGTTTGGCACATGACAATTGCTGCTTCTTTTTATTTCGGGAGTGAAACTGAGAAGGAAGAAATGAGTGCTTGCAAGGAATACCTGTATCTTAACTAGATTTGTCTTGCACATTTTACCTTTCACCTAATGACCTTACATTAAGGTAAATGTACACAAAAATATACAGCACGTTTATTTCTGTGTTGTAAACATTTTCCTCAGTATATTTTAGAGAAAGAAACTAGTTTATTTACCCTTGTATTGAGCTTATGTGTCAAGATTTTGGTAGCGGGAGTGGAGTGACCCGTCACAAAAGACCAGAAATGGTAAAGAAGTGTCTAGTAGCACAGGAGGTCTGACTCTTAGAAAGGTTCAACAGCTAAGAGAATTCCCTTTTTAAAACAATTATGCTCCTCAAGAGCTCAATTCATAAAGAAAATTATTTTTAGGTGAAAATTAATGAAGTCAGCATTATAGCCCCTAGCTGTTGTATGAAACAATAGGCAGTACAACTTCATGTTCCCCTTCACCCAGGTGAAATGACAAAAATGAAGCATGCTTAACTGTATTTCCAGCCTAGCACTGTTCCTTCTTAAAACACTGACATTCTCCATCAGAAGTTACTTGAAAAAATAGTGCACCGCAAGTTTGATTCAGACTTCTGTCACCTTATTACAGGGTAGAAAACTACTTCAGGAAAGACTTTTCATGAAGCACAGCCTCCAATTTATCAGGACAAGATAATCCACCACTTGATTAGGTGGGAGATGTCAGCAGTTGCAGCTGGAATGCTGCCGAGGTGGCTGGAGGTCTGAGCTGTGGATTGAGTTAAAAACAGCAACAAAAAGAGCTTGCCAATAATGCACAGCTTTTACTGCTACTTGTCCTCTGTAGCAAGGTGAAAGTGAATTATTCTCTCTCTGGCCTTTTGATGCATTAGCTTGCACACTACAATCTTATTCTCCTTTACAAAGGCTATTTTGTCTGCAGATTGGGGTATCTTGCAGCAGTTGCCAAAATATCAGGCCCCGTAGGCAGCACAGACTCGTGTCCATCTAATTTAGGCTTTCAACAGTACATAAATATTTTGCTACTTGTTCATTCTACATTTGTTTCTGACAACAATTGTATCTTACTCTGTGTTCAGTATGGACTGTGGAAGAGGTTATGCTTTTTGTCGCTGATGGTCTGCACTGCTGGGGAAAAAGTTGCACACGTCTGTATCTAGCAGTGCTGAATATGGGCATAAGTGCAGCTGCAATTGTCATTAATCAGAGTTCTCCTCACCTGCCCTGATAATAGAACAAGCCCTGGTATGATGATCAACCTTTTCTTTCCTTACAATTACAATTATTGCTTCTCTCTACCTCAAGGCCTCGGGGCAATGAGGCTGTTCAGTTCCATCCAGCATGTGAAATGAACTTCAAACATGTTTCCACCTTGGTCACTGCTTTTCCCCTTGGCATACTCCCATGAAACACAAGAAAAAGGACTTCAGCACTCACTTTGACCTCCCCACAAGTAACTCCTCTTTTCTCCTGTCACTCTCTCTTTCCCATTAATACAGCTGAATCATAAAACTTACAACAATTCATCGGGACTTGAAGTTAAGAAAAAAATAATAGTTATTTGAAAAGCAGAACGATACTCATTAAACAGAAAGATTCAAAACATGCAGCTGTAACTGAGAATATTCTGCAAAATGTGTCTATAATAAGTTCCTGTCACAGTTTTCTTGATTTCGAGCTCACAGTTACTATTTCTATGCCTTCCTTTTGAATAAAACAGTGAAAATCAAAATAAAAATAAGTTTCAAGCTGAACAGATACAAGGCTGACTTTTTTGTTACTTAGCTCAATTTCATATAGCAGACACAAATACAAGGACGTGCCACCTTACTTAGGCATTTTCCTTAGGAAAAATATGCACACTGTAAGATCTACAAGGTTCCATACACTTTGAATAGATGTAAATCCAAATTTTGCAGAAAATGCTCAGTTACACAAGGCTCATCTTTTTGAAGTTTACTAGAAAAATGCAGTCACTTCAGTGACTGTCATAGTGAAGCTGTCTGCACACCTGCAATGTATATCTTCTGTCTTGTTTTTGGCAAAAGCCTGATCACTGGGAGGTACTGAAACATAGTATATAAATGCTACTGGATAGCAAGACACTTGTTACTTAGGGATGTCTTTGGCTTCCTACAGCAGCAGCAGGCAGGAAAGCCATTGTAATTCATGTTACAAACCAAACCTAAATGCTGCCCTGAGTCCCTGGGTAGAGAAGGCACCTTATGCAATTCTGAGTGTGTAATCCAGATTGTGGATTGTGCAAAGTGAATGCTCAACACTGGCATTTTCTTGTTTCTGAACGGTGCTCTATATCTCTGTGGTCACAGAGCTTCTTGGAAAAGTTGACGCTATCCCACTTAATGGCAGAGCACAGTGAGACACAGGCTGGAATGAGAGCACTGCCCCACACCTCAATCTGTTACCAAACCATTGCAAGGAAGCACTGCAAATGAGGCTCCAGGTAAAAGTCTTCGGTCTCTTCTTCCACAGAAAATGAAATTATTCTGTTAAGACTAGAGCAGCCAGTTCTCATTAAAGGAATTACACCAAAATAACCTATGTGGAGTTCAATATTTTAGAGAGGACATTTTTAAAAAAAAATTAAGCTAATATAAGCTGATAAAATAAATGTCCTGATTTCTAGCACAGGGAGGGGGAGAGAAATTATAATGATAGGTAAATTCCCATCTGCCTGCTGGCATGGCATTCAGTGATCTAATTTTGAAATATTTAATTTTGACTATTGCTTCAGAGGCTTAGAATTAGATTCTCTATTTTTCTACACATAACTTTGCTTTAAACTGTTTCTAATTAATCTTAAATATAATTTATATGTTAAATCATATTTATATTACCAAAATTGTGTAAAGCTGTCTACATGACAGCTTCTTTAGTGTGTGTTAGTATGAAACAGTTCAATTAGCTGGGATTAGTTATGTATTTTAATGCCTACATCTCTAAGATTATCCTCTTTAAGACCTCAATCTCAGTAAAACGAATACAACAAAGAGAAACTTTCCCCCAGTTTTACAAAGCTATGCACATTCTGTGCTGGGAATATTTAAATGACCAGAGCATTAGCAGTGGTATAAGTAATTTTGTGACCAGCAGCCAGCTGGAAATGGATCTTAATTTAAGTTCTCCAAGCAACAGCTTTTCAGCTGGACAAGGTGAAAAATATTTATAACTTTAAAAAATGGTATTTACATCATTAAGAGATTTCTAAATAATTAAACACTAATAAATACTTCTAAACGCTTCACTGCCAATTAACATAAGAGGTTTCTGAGGTTTCTCTATACCACCACCAGCTAAAAAAGAAACACTATTTTGCTGTACAGTAATTGGATATTGGTACTAAATAGCTTCTTGCAAGTAGTTCAATTAAGTTGCTATTATTTTATTTTATGTCACCTATGGAATTCAAAATATTTCCCAAACCAGTATCACTGTAATTCAGAAGGTTGGGCTTTAGGAAATGCCTGCTTGCTTCCCTACTCTGCAGCCCAAGCGCCCCTGTCTGTATCACACTATTTGATCCTGCTCATCCATGGATGAAAAAAGCAGAGTTATCTGAGAAGTTGCTGACTGGTCCCAGGAGGGTTTCCCCTCAAGCATATCAATTTAGTTTGTGTTTGCACACAGCGTCTGTGTCAGCGAGCTTGAATTCTGTCAGAGGTGCTCAAAATGGTGCATAGGGTCCTGATGGCTGGCACCCAGCTGGGCCATTGAGGTGTCTTACGAGGCCTATCTGGGCACAGCTTGGTGACAAATGGGACAATGACCCTTGGATAAGGATTTAGGATAGAGATAGTGGTAGTGTAATCTTTGAATATCAACAGGGCAGTCGGCAGCTCCTGTTCAAGGGTTAGAATCTGATCACTCTCAGCCAAAGCCTGCATCACAGAGATCCTTCAGTATCATACACACAGGCTTAGGGCTTGATTGAAGATGGTTCTTCTTTCTGTTTGCTTCCTGTCCCTGCTAACACCTCATGGACTTTTTTACTTGGGAACAAAGACAGGGGGGCTTAACCTTTCTTCGGCGTGAATATTGGAAGCTGTATCACAGATTACATGCTGTAATAGACACCTGGCTAAATCCCTGCAGAGGATTATAACTTGCATTTTCAAACTGGTGAAGGCTGCTGAGGTCAAGCAGGCCACGATTTTAAGAAGGAGCAAAATGAATTTTCGAGAAGCAAGTCACAGCAACCGATTTTTATATTGCTGCCTCAAAGTAGTTAGCTCAGGTGCACTAGACAAGAAATAAATAGTCTGAATCAAACACAGAGTGTTTGATTACTGCATTCAAATCACACTTTTGAAAATAGAGTATTTCTCTTTTCCTTTCCACAGGGGTATTACAAGTATTCCACTTGGTACCATGAGGCATGTTGCACATGACCAATTAGACAGTAATAACTGACAGCAACCATTGCTACAATGCTTGCATTTTCCATGTGATTTCTAAATGGGAGTTAGGTGTTTACTATGACATAGCCAGATTATGAAACCATTTACAGGGAGGTACCACTCACTAGTGAGAGTCCTCCCTTGTAGGGCAAATAGGCAGTAGAGTGGATTAGCAAGGCACAGAATCCGCTGCATGAGAATTTATGTTGTCAAACTCACTACATCCATTAGCTAGTTTGAGAATATCTTCGTCAGTGTTTGCAGAATTATTGCAGTGAGGAAGACAGGGTTGGCTGTAGACAAGAACATCTTGCCATCAATAACCTTTCATCACGACAGTGACAGCATTTTAAGTTAAAGTGATTTAAACTAAAAAAGAAAAAACACTAAAATCTCAGTGAAAGATTTAATGTGCTCACAGAGCTCCCAAGTGAGAGGCATTTGGATGGTCAGACAAGAACTTTGAACTCTGAGGTGCAGGCTGCACACTGCGATTTTGCCAAAACCAGCAAAAAGAAAATAAAAGACTGTTTAAATCAATAACTTCTGGGCAGACTTAAAAAGATAAACCAAGGAGGATGTGACTGGCCAAAAATAAATAATAACGCTTAACAACTTTGTGCAGATTGAAAATATATTGCAGATTAAGGCCCTGATCCTGATAGAAATTCAGTGTAAGAAAATGGAAGATTTTTAAAAAGATTCATTAGTCTCTAAAGATTTGGCACTTTGTCTCGTGAAACATAGGCCTAACTAATTAATCTTCTTGACAATAGCTCCATGAGATAGGGATCCTATCCCAAATTTAAATATAGCTCAGAAACAGAGAGAAACACCATTCTGTGATGAACTCTAAACCCTGCACTTCCTTCGAAAGCCTTATGGTGTATCACCTCAGGCCATTCCTAGTACCCAGAGTAGCTCTTTGATTATTATGATGATTATTATTAGATCACACCCTTCTCCAATACCAGGAACTGAAAATGTTTCGTAGGAAAAACATTTAAAAATTTGCACTGTCACCTAGAGAAGACAGTTTTCCTCTTTCCATGGCCCTCTGATGTCTAACAGGAATGCAGAGCAGAACTTATCTGATGAATAGAGGGAATAAATAATATCTTCTAGATCTCTTCAGACTTCTGGAATTTTCTGGTTCAAACTAGACTTACTGAGAGATTTAGCAAAACTACTACCATTATTGATATTACATGATCACATTTGAAAAGGTACATTATTTCTTTTTAGTTTCTCAAGATGCTTTTTTTGAAATGCTTTTCAAATTACTAGGTGAATGGATTTTTGTTTCCTCTGAAATAATGACCATTTTTTGTGGGAAAAATCCTACTTATTCCCAGTTGATAATTTTATGCTTCTGAGGCTGTCTTTGAATTGGCGACATTGCTGATGTTTATTTTGACCACTTGGTGGTTCTGGAATTAATGGTATATTTTGTCAGATTTGCTGGCACCGACCTGAGTATATTTTTGTTGTTTGAGAAACTCTATACTGGTGTTTTCCTCTTGTTTCAGTGGCTATCTGGCAACATAATCACTTCCTTACTTATAGCTTTTGTAATATCACAAGGTGCATACCACTGGGACCTCATCACACTTAGTTCTGGCTAAACAATGACAGCAGTTCCAAGAAAATCTAAGTTTCTTTATGTGTCAGACACATATTTAAGTTTGAGAAACTGAAATCAGAGGGGACAGAATCCATTCCTATCAGGATACTGGCACCTGTCCTGGCAAAGCCAGCCCACCTGTCCCCCCTCAGCCACGGCAACACAGGATATAGATCACCATGAGCCTGCTCAGCTTCCCCTGTGCTTTTCCATCAGATTGGCTGGCACAGCTGTTCTGCCACCCTGCAGGGGTCCTCGTGGAAAGGGGTGCCCTTCACTTTACACTCTGTGGTCTGATACAGACCTCATCTTGCTCAATATTATTGTATTATCCATGAATTTAGAAAGGAAGCCAATTTGGGAAGGAGTAAAAAAGGAACTCTCTAAAATTCTACAGTTGAAATGTGCCATCCCTGTGTAAAGAAAAGCAATGCTAAGGCAAGCTGGTGTGATCCTACTGAGGGATGGTCTCAGTTATTGCAGTGGATCATAGAGAGAATGAGAGCATAGTTAAAACCAAGACACCAGATCATCTTGATGATGACAGATGAAATTAGGGTAATGAAGCATCATGAATTTTTTTTTCCCTTTTCTGTTAGAAATCACAGCATTCAGAGTTTCAGATCGTAAGTGACACCTGTTGATGGCAAAAAGACTGAGAAATATTATGTGAGGGCAGGGTGTTCTCCATCTGGTCTTAACGACCCTAATCAACTCCACCTGGCCCCCAGGCCAGCCCTATATAAACACAGTGGGGTGTGTTGCAGCCATTTTTTTTTTTGCTGTTTGCTGTGGAACTTTCTGGGTCGTACTGCTGTCCAGTCCTTGCTTTGCTGGGGGCCGTCGGTTGTATTTCTGGGATTCCTGGTGTGCGGAATGGTGCCCATCCATGAGGGGATAGCTGCTGAAGGTGCTCTTTTCCTTTCACTACCACACCCCAGCAGCTGCGTGGGGATATGCCAAGAGTGTGGAGAAGGAATTCACAGCTTGCTCTAGGCAGTAGTGGAGCAGGCTTACGCTAGTTCAGTATGAGATTAAGATTATGGGAGAGTAGAAATTCTGTGTTGGGAACAAATTCAGGAAACCTTATGGTATGAGTATTGCAGTCTGCGTGGGCTGTTGTGCCACAGTGGCACGGGTAGACTAGGAAATCCTCCTGTGCAAGGTGGGTGATTGCTGTAAGCTGTACTCAGCTGGTTCTGTGTCTGCATCAGATGTGTGTGAGTATTGTGAGGTATTTTCCTGGTAGATGGCTCAAATAACTACTCTGTTTTTATTTCTTACAGACAAACTGAAGAAATGTGCCTGGCAGGTTGTGGAGGCAGTAGAGATGTGATGGATTTGGCTTCAGCAAAAGGGTTGCTCTGAGCTTTCTCACTGGTTCCTGAGGAAGTGCCACCTCCGGTGGTAAGGGTTTCCTTTTCTTTCTGGAGGGCAGCTCTTAGTAACATATGTGGAGACTCATGCAAAGTAGTGATGTCATTTGAAAAAATCCTGGCATTTGAGTGAGTGTAGATACAGGACAAGAACTTTAGCTTGATTTCTGTGTAAATAAAATGAAGTGAGATATGTTGTTTAACTGAAGAGCTGCTATGTAATGTTCAGGGCACTGCTATCCAGTGCTAATTTCAGCAACTGCATTTTGGATCACTCTTTAAATAGAACATCACAGTTCTGAAAAACAGAGCTAACTACTGCGTGAGGTTAAAAATGAGTGATGTAGAATCAATCAGAAGTGCCAGAGGTATTGAGAAATAAGCATGTAGGTTTGAGGTAAGTTAAATGAAATTGACATGGGTCATTAAAGAAAAGGATTATCATAACATTTGTGTCTATTTTTAAATGCCGTTAAAATGAAAACTTTTCACCAAGGTCTCACTAGTTACTAATATTATGGTAAGATTTTTGCATGTAATTGGATAGGTTTTCATGCAGTTTAAAAATCTTCATCATACAGCTGGTCCAAACCTTTACGACATCAAATAGATGCGCATAGTTTAATGTTGCTTGTATTTCTTTGAGATAAACATAAGCAAAAAACCTGTACTTTACTTTGTTATTTTTTCAATCCAGAAGGTTTCTAAAACACAATGTGACCCACTAATATAGCTTCAAGAGTTAGCTGTCAGTCCACCAAAACTGTCACAGCTTTTTAGTAGTACACTGCTCTGCAATGCCTGTCTTAGTGTGGATCTGAAGACTGCCATATTCAACTGAAAGTTCTAAAGTATTTTACACAAGTGGAATCAAATAATGCATAATGCAAAATAGGAAGCAGTTTGCAAACAGGACTTTTTGTTTATTCCTACTATCCCTAAATATAAAGTAACAAGGGAAAGTTCAGTATAAGCAGTTGCTATAAAAACAGAGGGAACAATTTCAGAATTAAACCCACTGAAGCTCTATACTTGTGACTTCCATGCAGGTTCTAACTAGGTAATGAAAGTTTGAAATGCTGATGTCACACTAGGAGTGTGTAAAACTAACTGAAGCTTTTACCTGTGCTTCACACAATAGCTCAGGCTGCACGTTTAGTTTGGCTGACTGAACAATATGCTTTACAATTAGTGCTTAATAATTGGCCAATTTTCAGATTCAGTGAGTCTCAAATTGCAGTTACAGAACCCTGTTGTTTAGTTTAAAATGATGTTTTGAAGGCTGCATTTGCAGGGGTGGTGCAGGGCTGCAGGATGTGCACACAAGGGACCCTGAACTACAGGTGCCTTGCAGCCATGTGCTTAATGTGGCCCTAATTTTCCTTGCTGCAAATCAGAGTAAGGCCTTCCAGATGCTAAGACTGATTTAACACTAAATTAGAACAAAGTTATTTAAAGCAGCAAGAGCTTAACTCTTTTAAGTTTCAGGATTGAAAGGTAAGGTAATTTTTGGAAAAAAGAAAGAAAATCATATTGTGCAATTTTTCTTTCCAGTCTGGCATCTTTCAGTGGATCCACTTGGAAAATCCTTTTTTCCTTCAGAGCAGTACTTCTGCTGTGGGCTCACCACTAGCAACCTAGCAACTTGCTGATTGCTCAGATTCTTCCTTGTACTGGAAGATGGACTGAAGGATTCCAAGGTCACATTTCCTACAGACTTGGAAACCTTAACCTTTTTAGCATCAGTTTGTGCTTGTCACCTTTGTGCCTAGTGGTTACACCGCTATGTGGTGAGCAGAGTGAGAGGACTCAGGTGTCTGGAAAGCATTTCTTTCCCCTGTTTGTTTTCCATTGAATCAAGTCTTTGATCTGACCTACAGCTTGGCTACATGAGTGTCAAAAGGGATGCAACAGCTGGGGACAAAAGCGAAGCAATGTAGACGGGTTGGCTTAAGGGTAACATGAAAGTGAACCCTAAATTGTTAAGAAAGAGCTAAATTGACTGTTTTGTCACGTTTGTGCTTATCTGTAAAAAGATAATTTATATATACAAATAGCTACTTGAATGCATAAATATATTTATGTTGTAGAAGATTATTCTGATGATATAAACGTGCACTAGATTTGGGTGCAACTAGTTCTGTCCCAGCAAAACTGCTTTCAGTCAATATCTATCTTCAAGCAATCATCAGGGTTTTACTCTTTTGAATAACAGCAGGATTTAGGACAGCAAATTTGGGATCTTTATGTGTAAACACAGTACATGCAAATGCTACTGAGGTCTGCACTGCAGACATTTCTCCTGCAAGTTAGGTGATTTAAGTTCAGGTATAAAGAATTCTTTGTTTTCTATAGTCAGTACATTTTCATCTCTGTGTGCATGCAGGTATATGAGCATGATTCAACTTTTTTTTCTTCATCTGGAAGGTCTATTTTTTTCCTAAAAGTGAAAGAATTCTATAACTGTGAAATATGCTACACCTTGAAAGAGCAGCTGATTACGGTGGAAGGCACATTATCTCACTGTGACTGTAGGCTTCGCATTTTACTCTGAGTACTGGCAAACTGTCATGATGAAGGCTGATATAACAAAATGTTGCATCAAGCTATAGTGATTGACATGAAGCGTATACAAAACTATTTTCATGCACTGAAACAGAAGTCTCTGTTCTAAAAAATAAAAAGGGCCCATAAAACAAAACCCAAACCACAGATAACAGATATTTTATAGCCAGCTAGGAATTCAGTCTTAGGAAACCAGGTCTTACAATTTCTTTTTCTTTTTTTTTTAACTTCAACTTAAAAGATGATGCACTCTTGCCTAAATGTGTTAACTACAACAAATATTCATGTCTGTTCTTCATAATATGTGAGATATTAAGTACTAAATATGCATAGACAATGAGCAGAAGGATACTAAATTCTCCATGGCAGTCATTAATGATTGCTTGTCACAAAGCCAGTTGGCTTTAATTTAATTTTTGAGGTACAATTCCTGCTTCCACTGTAGATGACATAAGGCTACTGCCGAGCATTCTTGAATACCTGGATTAGTTAACTTGTCTTGTATCACATTTGCTAAACATGGAGGGACATGTCTCAAATGTTTTATTTATCATAAAGGAAGTCATCCTAAATAAGTTGATATTTTACTAGTCTTTACAATCATAGCATCACCAAGGCTGGAAAAGACCTACAAGATCATCCAGTCCTACTGTCTACAGTATCACCAGTAGCACCCGCTAAATTATATCCCTCAACGCAATGTCTAAGCTCTCCTTTGACTCCATCAGGGTCAGTGACTCTACCACCTACCTGGGCCGTCCATTCCAGCACCTGACCACTCTTCTGGAAAAGCAGTATTTCCTAATGTCCAACCTGAATCTCCCCTGGTGTAACACATGGCCATTCCCTCTATTCCTGTCACTAGTTACTCAAGAGAAGATGTTGACCCCCAGCTTGCTACAACCTCCCTACAGGTAGTTATAGAGAGCAATAAGGTTTCCCTTGAGCCTCCTGTCTCCATACAACGAGGCAAGTGTTGAGTGCAACTGCACAGTTAATTCTGCATAAATAATAATATTTTACTTAAATATCATTGGTTATATGTGATGTAGCATGTTTTCCTATGGATAAGGGTAGCAAAATTGTTACTTCTTTCCAGAGAAAGTTCTTACATTCATGTTGTTGTATGATACTTAGTTTTGCATATAACTTTCCAGCTGTAGATCATCAGATGATTTGCAGCATTCAGCTGCCTGCAGTTACAGCTGGGGAAGGGCATTACAGAGGTGAAGTGATGAGCAGTGGTTAAATCAAGAACAGGCCCTTTTCTTTACCTCACAGGCTTTTTTTCCTTAAGAGAAATGTTTGTCTTTGTTCAATTTCTATTTTTCATTTTTCATTTTTTATTATTTATTTATTTATTTTGCTGTGAAGGAAAGACAGAGCAGAGGCAGACAACAAATAAAAGGAGCTGAGAAGGAGAAATTCTGGTTGGGAATGTTTCAACTGCACTTCTGGGACTGTCTGCATCCATAGGCACAATTCATTGCAGTCCTAAGCATTATTGATTTTATGCCTGAGGATTTCATACAAAATTGTATTTCTATATTAACTGTAATTTTATTTCTGATTCTCACTGTCAGTATTGTTTTTTCAGAGTTTTTGACCTGCACCTGTATTATTACTGCATTTACTACCATTTTTAAAAAGCTTTAGAGCCAGTAGATTAACACTGAACCCCAAATATCACTATTAAAAATGCTGATGTTAAGCAGAAACATTGCTTTAATATATTAAAAATCCTTTTTCTATTGCTACAGAATCGGCATTCATTTTTGTTGCATTTGATCATTTTTTTTTCCACAGAATTTCCCAGACTCAGAGGACCTATGTATGTGAACCATGGAAAGGAAGGAGGAAAAGTGACATAAACAAAAATGACAATTGTAAGTGATATTCCTTTTCTCTTAAATATTGGGCTAAGTTGTTCTGCCTTCATTGGTTTGTCAAGATGAAAAATAAAATGTTTCTAATGAATCACTGTGTATGCCTACATAACATGGACATTCTAGAAAAAGAAATCGAATTGTTGAATTTCATTATTCAATGAAGGAATGTTGAACAATTCGTTGTGCATGTAAGCACAGCATCTCTATATGTTCAGATTACAGCACGCAGTACTCTGAAAGACAGTGAAGACACTCTTTAAGTTCATATTAGTGTAGCATATTGAAATAATTCAATCAAAATGTACAGTGTCTTTCCAGGAAAGGTAGCAAGTGTTATGATAAAAAGGTAATTTATTCAGTTATGTGCAGGAAATTGTCATGTAATTTTCACTATTACATATATCCATAATCAGAAATAAGGGTACATCTCTGAAAAATACACAATTTCCTAAAATGATCTGTACTAAGACTGTTACCAGAAGTGTAAATTTGCAGATGTTACGTGGCTGCACTGACTTTTAAGAGCCTGCCACTTGCAAAATGCATTTCATCATGCTAATCCCAACTGGCAGATTGCAGGGCAGAAACAACAGAAGCAGCTGCTCCTGCCCCACACAGAGTTGGGGCTGTGAAAGCAGTGTTATCCCTGCTGCTTCCTTTAGGCTCTCCTGCTTGAAGTTAAGGGGCTCAGAGTGATGGGAAGTGAATATATATTCCTGGTGATGGTTATTTTTTTTTTCCATGGCTTCAGTTAATGTTCCAAATGGCAATGACTTCCCAAGCCTGAATGAAAATCTTTTATCCAAATTAGAAGAGCACCTCTAAAAGGAAGAAATGTCTGGGATAATGTATGTAAAACTTTCATTTGGCACATAATTGTACATGTAGCACACAAATTCCTTCAAGTGAGCCCATTTCCTCATTGACTTTTCTGCATTCTGGAATCAGGAAACCCTCTTCCATGGTAGAGCTATGATTAAGACCCTCAATATGAGGTTGTGTTTCCAACCTCTCCAGCCTTTGCTGTAGCACGGAGGAACCATGGGTGCACATGTGGCAGTAACATTATTTCTCCAGCTCAAGTTTACCTGTGAGCCTTGGCACTGCCAGGGTCTTGCCACATATATGCATGGCACTGCTGATCCTGTGCTTGTGTTGTTAGCCTCTATCAGGGCTAAGCCTGGCCTCGTGTGGCTGAATGGCACATTGCCAGCGTGAATGCACCCTAAAAAATGTATTCCCTTTGGTAGGTGGGGAATGCTCTACCCTAGAAGACAGTACATGTAATTTTTCTATAGTGGAAGAAACAAACTTTCTACAATTGCCTGCTAGGATGCCTAAAGGTGTAGCTTAAGGGCAAGGATTCCTTTCATCCCAATGCATTACAATTAATTACAGAGTAAGATGATAACAGAAGTTCTGAGTATGCTCTTCTTCCTGCACCAACCTGGGAAGCAATAAATTACAGCATATTATGTTCCCTATCAGTTCCAACCATCACAGGCTTGTCTTGCCGAAGACGTGATAAAGAGAAACACCTCAGATAAAGTAATGCAATTAGCTGCTGCCATTTGAAATCTGAAAAATTATATTTTCTCATTCTGAGCCCATCTGTTTTACTGTTTTTGAGTAGAAATGCTGTTTAATGACTTGCTGACTGCCTTTAGAACTCCTTACTGACATGCTAGGTGACTTGCAGGCTGATGTCCTACAAGTAAGGTCAAAAGCTTGCTGCAGCAGCCAGCTCATGGCTGTGCAGCCCTGGGACAGGGATATCTGGATGGGAATGCCTCAGGATGTTTGGGTTCCCTCGCTGAGGGCATGGCCACATCAGTCCTGTAAGGCTCACTGGTACCTCTGAGGAGAGGCTCCTGTGGTGGGGCCATGCAGCAGCCAGAGCCAGGAAGGTGCAGTTACCTGACCATGGTGGTGGGAGTGCCTTGATGTATTCCTGCAGCTACAGCAATATAGTGCCTTTCAGCATTTATCTTTAAATTATCTTTAAAGAGACTTTTAGCTCCTAGTTTGCTCTAGAGGAGATATATGAAGTGCACTTATTAGAATGAAAAACAGCTGTCTGTAAGATGAGCCACTATTTATAAGGGTGCAAAAATAAAAGCCCTTGGAGCAAGTGAGGTATTTTTCCCTCAGATGCAGAATTCAGGGCTGTGTTATACCATGAACAGAAGAACAGCATGCCCCTCTAAAGATACGCAGCATTTCAGTTTCCTCAGTTTTACTTTTTATATAAAAGCACCTTGTGTGTACCATGTGAGTATGTTCAGGCCCAAAATAAAGGTTGTTAAGGGTGGGGAGTGGCATAGCTCTGCTTGTAACGATGACCTTTATGACAGCATATAAAATTGCCCTGTTTAGTGTGGCCATCTGTGATGTGTTAATGGAGGGAAAAAAAACAAACAATAAAACAAAAGCACAACTTCAAAAGGTTTATGCCCTTAGATTTCTTCATTTCTCCGAACTTTTCATTGGGTGTATGCTGAATGTGCTGCAGTGAAATCAATGGAGAATAGCTTTAAATTCTAGCTGATGGCTGGAGTCGATGTAGGGTCCTAAATTTTAAATGGATTTGAGATTATTTCTATGAATTTAGTTGCATAGGATTTGAATATATTAGTTCAATAAACAATATTTTATGTTGACACTTGTAAATTCAAAAGTTGGCCAAAAATTAAAAAATACGTAAGAAAGCAAGACTGTTAAATTATCTTTGATTTCAATACCCCTTCTATGTCATTATGAGTTATTTTGAATGGTTTATTACTGTAATTTATTTGACAAGCAACCTGAGAGTCACTGGTCTTTGTCATAGAAGCTGTTTAAAAAAAAATCTGCCTCCTTGCAAATGTTTGTGACTATCACCATCTATATCTCTGTACTTATCTGTGTGCATTTTGGAGCACAGTCCTGACTAGCTTTAGATTATAAAATCAATTCTTACATCTGACATTATGCCTAGTAAAGCTTTCTGAAGCACCAATATTTCTTAGACTGCTTTGCTAGACTTAATTTTAGAATCATTATTTTGCAGAATTAAGAACTTGCAGTGTTCTGCCTGTCCTGATCCAGAATGGAGAAACTGCCTGTATACATACGTGGATGACGGGAAGCCTGCCTAATGCCAGAAGTTTGGCTATGATGCAAAAAACTAGGAATTTCAGAGTGTTTTGGTATCTGTGAGCACGCAAGAAGAAAATCATTTTGAACTGTGAGTATGTTGAATATATGAAGAGAGATTTATGTGCGTATTATGTTGTAAAATAACTTTATGCTACAGAAAATACTTTATTAGGACTTTGTGATTTTATTCCAATTCTCTGAAACTTTCAGTGAGTCTTATGCTTGGGTTCATTTAAATTAATTCCTAGTCAAGAATTCATTGAAATCAACAGATGTTCTTGCTGAATAAAACCTGAGAGGCAATAGAGCAAAAGCTCCAGGAGGTATCCCAGTATTTATGAGGTCCCAGATCATCCTGTCACTTTCCAGCAGCTTTTAGCTCCACATGCATCACACTTCTGCGAAGCTGCTCTGATTTGCCATTAACTGATCTCCTCCTGATGCCAGCTCAGGCATGTGACTTGACCTCAGTGTGCATGAGGTTCTTGCAACTGTAAGCATAGCACCATGCCTTCAGCTTGGGCTAGCCTAATTGTTCACTTGCTCCCAAGTTATTCAGTATTTTTCCTTTAATTATGCTTTAGTTTCAGCTGGAGTGGAATTGTTTTCTTTGAAGTGTCTGGTATGATGCTATGTTTTTGGTTCTAGGAGAAAAACAACATTGATAACACACCAACATGTGTTAGGTGCTGTTAAGCAGTGCTGTGTAGATCTGTCATCCTCAGTGAAGGGCCCAAGGAGCTGGGAGGGAATAGAATCTTGACAGTTGACTTAGACTGGCCGAAGGGATATTTCATACTATGTGATGTCATGTGGAAGGAGAGTTGAAGGGGGTAGAGTTCATTTCCTTCCGCTGCTCATGGGCATGCTGGCCATTAGTCAAAGGGTGGTAAGCAACTGCTTGTGCATTGCTTCTTATATGCATGAATACACATATGTCATCCTTTTCCTTTCCTCCACCTTAGCAAATAGCTTTATTTCAGCCCAGGAGTTCTACTTTATTTTTTCTGATTATCTCCCTTATCCCACTGGGAAGGAGGGGTGTGAGCCATCTGCTGGGTTAAACCATAAGTCAACATAAGAACTGAACATGGTCCCTAGAGTTTCCAGGTACCTCCCATTACATAAACAGCCTAGGCTTTAGTTTGATATGGATATAACGAAAACCATACAAAAAGAAACAGTTGGAATGAGCAGGCAGAGACTGATGCACGTGGTTTATCTGAGTTATCCTTCAAATGCTCTCAACGAGGGCTAGACAGAGAAATGCAGATAAAAAGGCAGAAAAACAAATGTATGACATGAGGAAACATGAGTAACAACTGTTTTGTCTGAGTGTAAGCCATGCTTCATAGCAGAGCTGCTTTCTCAGATACCACCTTTTGTTAATGACAGAAATGCTTTATAACAGAATAGCTGTCAAAGATGATATAATTGCTATCACTATAATATCTTAATTAAAATACACTGTAGGCCGTAAGTCCTTCAGGGCACCTTCATTTAAGATGCTTGATATTTGTCAGTCACCACTATGAATGGGTTATTATTTTTTTTCAGTGTAACCTACAAATCGGTGGCTTTATTAGCAGAGTCTGCAGCAGCATGACGAAATGAGACAGGCTGATGTAAATACAAGCGATAAAAGGATGGAAAAAGACTTTGTAGCCAGAATTTGTCATTAACAAGTGAATTCTGTGTTAGAGATGGATTTTAAATTCAGTACTGCCAATACTGCTATTTGCTCCAACCCATGTTCTGCCTTTTGATTCCAGAGACACAATTACACTGAACACCATAAGTCTCTATAAAACGTTTATGGTTGAGTTACCATAGTAGGATTAATATAACGGTTTAAGCTAAACAGAGAAATAATAAAAAAAAAGTCCTTCTGCTGGGCTATTCTATGTATTAATATTTGTTTACGCTTTACTACTGCAGTAGCAAGTCACAGAGTGGTCCAAGACCATCAGCCTGCTGAAAGGGGCTGCCATGGGGCAATCCTGGACTTGACAGCATTTTAATAGATCTGATTGTCAGTTTTATTACTTTGCCAAGAGGCGGTTGCTCTTTCATTGCTGTCGCAATGAAGTGCTGTCATGCACTGTTCATTGAATCTCAGGTGTTCGCTTGCTCTCATGTTTTGGAGATTTATAATCATGCAGCAGAGCAGCCACAACCTGCAATCGTGAGTTCATGTGTATGCCAGGAGTCCAAATGCTCTAGGGAGGCGGGGTAAGGAGCAACAGTAAGGCTGGGCCTCGCAAGTATTTGGGGCTCTTCTCCCACTTGGAATGGATTGGTCCTTCACATGCCCCTGTTAATTCACAGTAAAGACTGTGGAAATCCTTGCATGAACTAAAATTGGAGTAGGTTTTCTCCAAGACACAGAAATATGCGAACAGCAGTAAGAGTTCACGATGTTGAAATTCTCCCACAAGAACTGATAGATAAAGGATACACTACATTAAATCTGGATAGTGTGAGTAAAATCAATCTGTAAGGATGAATAATTGTATGGGTTAAAAGAATGGCACTACAGGGATAAGTGATGTACCCTTTCAATCAGATGAAGACTTCTGCTGTTTTATTATTGTGAGTTATTTTATTACTGAACTTTATGTACAATCTTTCCCTATCTTTTTTAAGTCAGTTATGAAGTATGACATTTAAAATAATTCATTGAATTGAAGTTAGGAATACAGAGAATATCTCTATTTGCAGAACACTGCTTTGAGAGCAGGCTGCAACATTATGCCTGCAAAGCATTAGTAGAATGGGCAGCAATGATGTGTGCATACAAATCTTTGGAAACGAAACTTTTCTGAGCTGGTGATGTAGCAAGAATGACAAATGTGAGAGTGATCTTGTAAGTAAATATATGTTTAACCTGCAAAAGCAGTATTCTGGACTCTGTTCTCGTTAGTGATTTCATGACTTCTATCTTTAAAATACTTTAAAGGGCATCAGTTGTAGAAGTCAAATGGTAGGAAGTGCACAAAGAATTCATTCTGGCTTTTGAGTTTTTAGACAAAGACTGAAAAAGGCCTGCTTAATTTTTTGCAGTGGTCCATAGCAAACCAAGTACTTGTGAGGAAAATACGATTTCTTAGTGCTGTTTCTATTTCAAATTTAGAGGGAAAACATGCTTTTCCACTGGTGCATGATATACTGCAAAAGTAGTTACATGGAAAGTAGATTTTGTTCTACATCCTTAAACTATTCCAGAGCTTGAGGGGAGATTATCTTTAGTCTCCTCAATCATATCAGTAGCGGCTGAATAAAACCTCACTAGAAATATGCATTTACTCTTTAGTGCTGTGAAACCCTTAATAAAATCTAGACTATGTTGCTTGCTTTCTCATTTTAAATAAATGCTATAGGAAAGTCAGGATAAAGTGGGAATAATTTTTGTGACTTCATTGAAGCTGTGGTAGACCAAGAAGTTAGGAAATTAAATCCTCATATATGTGAAGTTTTACTAGATTATCTTTAATTAAAATTAGTTTTCTCTGAAAAAATATATCAGCACTTCAGAAGATTTTGACACTTAAGTACCAGCAAGATCAATTAAGTTTTGTTTTCCCAACCACCCACAATTGATCCTGCTACCATTATTGGGATTTTTACTTGCAAAAGTACTCGAGCCTCAGAAGTGTGAAGTTTTACAGAGGAGCAGTACTTGTGCAATACTTTTCACAGGAAGTGCTTATTGACAGATACTGACCCAAAGAATAAAACGTGAATTCTTTATTCACAGCTGAGAGCATTTAGCCCCCAGAGTAGCTCCCTGAAGGTACTGCAACAATTTCTGAGAGCTAATTGTGTGAATAACATGCAATACTGTTTAAATGGGATTGGTGACGAGTGTTGTTAGGAGTCCTTGCTTACAGAAATTCACTTCTAAGACAAAGTTGTCCTTACTTGTGCACTTCTACAGGTAGACTGTGGACTGTCTCCTTGGCAAGAAAACAGCCAGAAAGAAAAGTTACTAAGGGGAAAAAAAAAACAATAGAAACAAATTTTAAAATAAGTTATCACTAACTGTTGGTAATGCTGTGTAAAACTAAAATGGAGAAATGGTAATGGTAAGGAAAGGAGGAGTGCAAAGAATTGAAGTCATCAGAAAAGAGCAAAAAATAATTGAACCTCAAAAAAAACACCTTCTTTCTTTTTCTCTTTAATCCTCATCTCTTTTAAGTTATTCTTCAGGAAAGCGTATCCAGCTCTTTTTTTTTTTTTTCCCTAAATGGTAAAGCATGGTCTTCTTGTTTTCTTTGAAAAATTGGTGATGGAGAAGATTCTCTGTTAACACGGTCTTCACTTATTCAGTAGTGATATGCAGAAGGTCCCACTACCCAGGAATTATGCATGTACGATCTGGAGGAAGGCTCTTATTGGGCCTAAACATCTCTCCAGACAAGGTTAAAATGTACTCTTTCTTCGTTTCAGCTCTCTTCCTGATTTTGACAGGTATTCAGCTACTTTTTCTTTCCTTTTCTTAGGACATGATGTTCTAGCAAAAAGAATTTGTGTCAAATCTGTCCTCAGAACTCTTCTGATCAGTTGTGCCTGTAGTCCCTATTTTAGTCACAGTCGCAATTTCTTTATTCTAGGAGCTAATATCTGCAGAAAAGGGTAACCATTATAATCAGCAACCTGCATAGCATTTCATCCATTCCTAGTCATAGCATGATGGATATGTTCACAAGGGAAAATCAGGGAAAAACTACTTCACAAAAATGCCTGTGTGTGCCTGTGGGACTTGTCCCGAGATGGTAATGTTAGCACTGAAAGTGTAGGGTAATAGGATCATGCATTACTTGGAGCTCCCAGAGGTCTTGGCTCTTTATTGCTAGCTTTTTTTTTTTTTTAACATGCTCTAACACAATCCAAATAAGCAGAACTATTCATGCACATAAAATGACTGCTTCATTTTGCTGTGTTTGAGGCAAAGAATCGAGTGTCTGGTCTGAAGACAGCAGCCTACCTACAATGAAGAATTCTGTGCGTAAAAAGAAAAGCATAAGAAAATAAAAGGTCACCATCTTAAGATGGATAAAGAAAATGGAATGGAAAAATGTTAGATTACAAAAAATGAATTACCATTAAGTCATTTTATCTACAGTATAAATTCCTCTCACTCCTCCATCTTACCAGCCATTATGCTAAATAACTAAACAAGTAGTGAAGACCAGAACAAGAACTTCTCATGTTGAACAGTTAAAAGTGAAACTATATGAAATTCTCTTTTTCCTCCCCCTTGTCTAACTCCCCCCAAAGTCCAAAGATGCTCTTTGAAAGAGTACGTCTGTCAGATGTAGCAGGCTTTTAATGGAACTTGACTGTAATTTAATTTTTATGTCTTGCAATGTTAAATAATTTTACTTAATGTGCCATTTAAAAAAATAAAAGCATGGGGATATGGAGAAGTTTAAGATGGTGAATTTGATGTAAGGTAGATTTATACATTTCCACTGGTGGTCTGGGAATGTTATTTACTCATGCAGTATCTGTCTAGCAGCTGGCAGCTCTAGCAAGCAGGTTTAAATGGAATTTGGCAAATAAGTCTAGTTGGTATTTCTAATTTGTTTTTCTAATGAGAAGTTTACTATCAGTTTACTTATTGAGTAGACGAGCGTGTGTGGACATGCACCAATCACTGCATTAAGAGACATATAGCTGCACAAAATTTTGTTTGTTGAATCCAAAGATCACAACCAATTCATGTGAGCTACTATTTTAAGCTGTTGCATTTTGTGTATCATCACCACATCTAGTACCCTCCACTCGTTCCTTTTAACTTAAGCAATAATATCTGATGGGTACCTCAGCCTAACGGCTGCATATGGGAGTCCTTGTGTACTCAGGGCATCTGAACTCTTCCTGATGTCCAACTCTTCTTCTACTGCCTCCACCAATAAGACTCATAGGAACCAAGCTCCTAGTAGAGATGGTAGCATCTTGAATGCTTGCTAAAATATTTTATCAAGCTCTGCTATACTGAATTTTAAAGTAAATGTTTCCCCTTTTTATGCTTTGTTAACTCTTCCAGAAATGAAGACAAAACAGGTTAACAAATGAAAGAAGGTGATTACAATGTGAAAAACTGCATGCATCACTGCTGTTGCGAAGTTATTTGAAATCCTATTATTATTTTAGCACTACATCAGAAGATTATTTGGATGAAAAGGAGAAACAGGTCAGGCAATGTAGATTGAGAAGCTACCTGGTTAATTAACGTGTTTTGAGAGTCCTAAACAATGTTAAAACAAACAAACAAAAAAAGCCACAGCAAAACAGAAAACTAGCACTACATTTGTGTTTAGCCTTTACCAGATTCATACATGCGCCCTAATCTGAGTTATGCTTGAATTTTTTCTTGAATTCATTTAAAGCTAATGTATGTATAAATGCCTATCAAATCTCCAGCTTACTAAATGTAACTTTCTGCTTTTTTTTTCCCCCACAGGAAGCTGAATATTCCCACCTCTGCCCCAAAACAGCAAGTGTCTAGGAGAAACTTCACGTATTTCATTGTTTGTCTGCAAAGCCTATGTTGCAGTGTTGTCAAACCATGCGATCCAAGGAATGGAAGCTTGGATTTTTGCACACTGTGTGAAGAGCGTAGCAATGAATCAGGTGTGTACTTTTATAAATTATTTGCCTTGTCCACACAAACCTGCTAATTGACTTTTTTCTTTTCTGTATGCTTTTTAATTTCTCTTTACAGTAATTATTGGAGGTATATCATTGCCTAAGGCTGTGTTGTTATCTCTAGATTCAGAAACTTTAAATCACATATCTGCTTTATGTGTCATCAGTTTCCTAGCTTGATATTAATGCAGGCATTTGTCGTGGCTTCTCGATACGGCAGGTGTATGTCGTATCCTCAGTTCTCAGTGGCCCTGTCTGGCCTTTGTATGTTTGTAAATGCTGAAGCATAAAAGACGTTCTCCCCACAGAAACCACACGGTAAATGTAATAAGAAATCAATCTCCTGAACAGCAATCAGGAAACCTCTTAACGAACATCCTACACAAACACAATAATTAATCTCAGCTATGACTTGAATTGCAATTAATATAATCAGCTTTAAATCATGAGCCTACTGTACTCATTTTTTTGGCTGTCATAGTTAGGATGTTATAAGCAATATAAACGTGGTGGTTTGTTTTAAAGAATACTAATTTCAGGAGTGAAAGGTGACATGTTTTATGCAGATTGGGTTGTTTGTTCCTATGTGCTCAGACTAAAGCAAAACACTGTCAATGTCAAAGTAGAACAGAAAGGATATATACATTTGGAAACTAAAAAAAAACAAAGCATCAAGGCAAACAGAAAATACCCAACAAACCAAGTCTTTCAACCACAAAACCTCAGACAAGCAATTGTGGTCTGTGAGCATTAAGTGGCAGTGAAAGTGATGTGCTTAGACACAGGTTCAGCATAAGCAATGTAAGCTCAGCTCTCCTTTATGAATTAGAAGACAGGTCCCTGTGAAAGCCATAGGTTGGTGCTCAGCCAGCGTAAGTCAGCCTCGTGCCATTGTACTGATTTATTCCTACTGAAGACAGGCAACTCTTTTTTATAATTTTTATTTTTTTGAGAAGTGACAGTGCATTTCTCTTTCTCAATTAGTAATACTTAAAAACATTACCAAGTGAGTGAATGTGGGAAGTCTCATTGATTCCCCTTTCATGCTGGGGGGAGCAGGCAGGCTTCACTCCCCAGTGGCAGGCTGGAGGCAACACTGCACAGCAGTGCTCGTGGCTGCACTGCAGAAGAGGTTTTAAATAAGAACAGAAGTGTTTTCCCTATGGATTAGAAAAATGCATGTACCTTACAGGCACCCTTCTAACACTCTTTTTCTCTTGCACAGCTTTTCTTTTTACAAATCCTAACCACCATAATTAATTCCCCCCACCAAAAAAAAAAAAAAAAGAAAAAACTGGTCCAAAATAAGCTCCTTCTTGGACAATGCAGGCAGTTCATACTGATTTTTTGATATTAGATACATATAAGGATGGGATTTACTTCACACTGCTTACATATTTAGTTTGGTTGTTGTTTTAGAATGGAGGAGAAATAAAAGGAATTCCCTGCCTTGCTCCCTAGTGGTGGTTCAAACTATTTGAGATTAGAGAGGCAGTCCCCAGGGGCTGCCAGGAAGCACTCACCCTGACATTCTTCTTGAATTACACTGAAATTGGTTTCTTGTGAGTCATTATATCCATCACTTAAATTTAACTACACATTATGCACATTATAGCAGGTACATGACAAAGTAGGCCTAGCCATGGGATGAAGAAGCCTGACAGGTAACTATTGAATAGTTACATGTCAAGAGAAAAATCAATCATGACAAATAACCTCTCTTACTGACAAAGAGGATGAGGAGCAATGGAAAAAGAAGGGAAAAAAGTAGAGAATGAATAGAGCTTGAGTATGCAGCAGAGGTATACAAGAACAGAGATGTGCTGATGTGTTTTAAGAAATACCCAAGCATAAGTAACAAAGTAGATTTTATTGAAGACTTTTCCTCTTTAACTGAGTTTCTCTATGATGTTTCCTCAGGCACCTCATGTTTTCACTTCTCTTAGGCTACAAAGCACTTTGTTTTCTTCTCCATACAGCGTGAAAGCAACAAAATATTTTCCTAATTTCTCAGCTGTTAAAAGAGTACCTGTTACTTTTGCCACAGTGGCTTAATTTTTCTTTCCTTTTGCCATAGGAGTCAATAATTCCCCCTTTTTTATTTTTATTTTTTATCCTCCATTTCTCAGATAATGCAATTTCTAGAAAGCAAGCCTCTTCTTCTTCCTCTCTGCGCAGCAGCTAGTCATTTTCATTGCATTGCCTTACTGCTGCCTGTATGTGTCAGCACCAGCAAGGGATGTTTCTGCCTCCAGCCTCCCAAGGGCAGGGTCCTATCCAGGTCTCGCTGCCATGGAGACCCCGCAGCAGCACTGTCCTCAGACAGCCCCCGGGATCCTCTGCTCATCACTCAGAGGCAGAAGGCAGCAGATGGGCTCTCAGATGGTGATGGGGACAGCAAGGCACAGGATGTGCAGGAGCATCCCTTGTAGACAGAAAGCAGGAACAGACTGTGAAAGGAGGGTCAAGCAGTTTCCTGTCCTGCTTTGAGGAGGGCAGAAATGGCAGCTGGTGAAGAAATCTGAAATTTAAGTCTGATCTCTGAGTTCAATGTGAAACTTAGAAGTGGAGAATTTTACTTGAAAACAAATTTCCATATCTAGCATTTGTGAAAAACATGGACACAAAACACTTTTAAAACTTTTTTTGGAAGTCATCCTGAAAACATGCAGCAGGATAATACAGAAGAGTTTAGACAACTTCTGTAAGATTTTTGCCATTGCAGCAAAATCAACCCAACTTTCATTTCAATGGTAACTTCTATTAAAAAAAAAAAGTATACACCCTACAGGATATCACTAACCAGTTTAGTTGCTATGGTTTAAATGAGCAGATTAAGTATCTTTGAGGTATCCCTCATGAAATGTAAACTGCAAGTGCAGGCAAGTTGGCCAAGCTGTATGAAAACCTGCCATCTGGGCTGGGATGGGAGGGGAGGAAGGTCAGGAACTCTGGAAAGATAGAGGATCAATAGAAAAGCCTTGAGAGGAATGAATTCAAGTCCTGCAGAGAAATAGAAAACTACCTTAGGTGAACTGTCAGAAGCTGCTGCCTATTCTAAAAATAATAGTGCTTGCTCTTTTGCTCAAATTTCTTTTTCTCTTTTTTTGCTTCTCACTTCCTTTCCCTCTCAGCTTTCCCTTGATGGATAAAAGAAAAAATTGGTGTTTTTTTTAACACCTTTGCTTTTTATTTCAAAACTGCTGAAATCTAGCAATAGCAAAAAGGCTAGAAAAATAAGAGATTAAAAATACTGAAGTATATGCAGCAGCCAGGAAGCTGACCCAAGGCTTTAGGTAAGAGGTTCATGCATATGTCAACTTAGAGTTCAGATGGCTCAGCATTTTACGTGAGTTTTCTGCAGGGGATTTGGAGAGAAAGGTAAGAAAGAAGGCAATATAACTGGAAGCTTTAAAGATTCCTTTGGGCATGCAGTCTGCTCTGCAGCTTGCCTTTGCAGTAAGATATTCAAATAGTCTAGACCTTTTATTTTTATTAGCTTTCCTAATTAGGATTGGTTTATTAATTAAGGGAAATTAGTAGAAAATCACTCTAACTAGACCAGTAGTCTTCCATCCAAATAATGGATTGCTTTCTCTAGACTTGTTATCAAATAGGAGCTCCTGTACAGACAATGGGCAGAGTACAAGGTGCAGAGGAAGGACAAGAAAGAAGCACAAAGGTCACCTTCTCATTCACTTCTGCTCTCTGCTCTCCCATCTCTGCACTTTTTGTAGCTGAAATTGTGTCCAAATGCAAAGGCATCAGAGTTGTGGGACCTGGAGCACTTAGGACCATTAGTGCTTTCTGGGAAATACTGAGATTGATAGGAAAAAAAGACAACAAACTTACACTGTTTCTGCTAAATCCTGTGTTACTGATCTGGCTTTAACTCATGCGCAGCAGCAAAATGTGGGCCTGAGCAGCTAGAGAATAGTAATTACAGCAGAGAAAAGGCAGCATCATGTAAGACTATGATCTATAAAGTCTCTTCATTCATATCTTTAGCTCTAAGGAATCTTTCTTTGTATGTTGAGCCTAGTCATAACTATGATGTGAAATGAAATATGATGCATCATAAAGACCTCAGCTGTCAATTAGAAATACAGAGGAATGAAAGATGAATGCCTAATGTGTAACTGATACGGCCTCCAGTGAGAACGCATGGGTACTGTAAGTGTGTGCCTGTGTTCCTGGGGAAGACACAGAAAGCTGCTTGAAGCCCACAGCAGTTGGCACTGAGCAGTTGGCAGCTTCTTCATCTCATTCTCCAGAGAAAGCCTGTTTTACACCACAGCTCATTTTATATCTCTAAATGTGGTGCAGAAACTGCCATAAAGAATGACACTGATGTTTAGGGAAGAGACATTCAGCAAAGACCCTGATGTGAAATGCAGTGAAAGGGAAATGTTGCTTGTTCAGTTGAAGTGACTGCTCAGAGCCACATTAACACTCTGTGGAGCATTCACTGGGGCTACAGCGGCTGCCCCACATCAGTGCGGATATCCCCTCATTCTCCTGGCAGGGCAAGAGGAGCAGTACCACAGCTTGCCCGCAGTACACGCATGAGGGCTAGTGGGGGCACGGTCAGCTTCAGCCCTGTGCCCATGGGCAGCATGCCCTTGTTGCCCAGTAATATGCCCTAGCATCCCAGGGACAGAGGGCTTCTGCAACAGAGGCATTCCCCTCTGCAAAGCCATCCTCCTAGACCAAGGTCTGTAGCCTGCACAGTGTGCTAAAATGTTTCTGTTGGAATATTTAAATGGTTAGAAAGAGATTGACTGCAATGAAGGCCAGTTTTGAACTTCAGAATTTCACCTGGTTGTTTTGTGCTCAATATTATTTTTCATCTATGTGCAGGCATTAATGTTTTGGTTTTTGATTGAAATAGCAAATATAAGGTCTGGTATTTATCTGAAAAGTCCTGAAAACTGAGTTCTAATGCAATCATCCCTAAAAGAAACATACATCAGTGAAAAGTACATTGGATTATAATGAAATAAGCTAATCACTCCTAAAGATAGGGTGGATTCAGGCATATTTATTTTTTAAATCTACTATTATTTTTATGGAAACGTATTTCCTCCATTATTTTGAGAAACTCATTTCCTAATGTTAAGAAAAGAACACTTCCTTGCAAATCACCTCGTTTCAGCTGATCTAGATAAAGTTATATCTAATGGCGGCTTAATATTCTCATCATGTGAATACAGGTACAATTTATAGACCTGTCAGTAATCAAAATCTTCAAGTATGTAGATAACTTTTTAAATGAATAGTTGACCTAGTGTTTTGACACTTAAAATGAAGATAGTGAAGGTTTTCCTTTAGAGATGTTGTTTTGATTAACTCTTTATTACGGAAAGCCAAAAGCCAGGGTGCATTCCTTGTGTGTGTAATAGTGGTTAACACATGCAGTACAAGTATATCTATTATTTACAACCCACCTAAAGCTCTGTCAGCAGCAGTAGCAAGGCATCTTATCAGCAAAACTTCTTTGACACCAAGCTGCTTTTCTCACAGATAAATACTCACTGGTTCTGCCAGACTCTACAAGGAAAACTTGAAAAGCATTCAGGGCTGCATACTAGCTCTCCACAAACAGAAGTAGCCTGTGCTAATCAGCTGGGCTGCTGGCATGCTCTTAACCTTTTCAGCAACAGCTGTGAAAATATTTTTTCAGATCCAAAAAAAGCACCACAGTTTCATTTTTCCTCACAAAGTTCCAGAAACAGTAACATGACCTTTTGGGGAATAGTATCGAAAATTTGAGAGATAATGGGTTATTTGAAACAATGAGTAAATGGGTGAAACTGCAACAGAATTTTTAAGTGAAAAATTCTCTTATATAATCTGTCACTATGGAAGAATTTGCATTTGCAGCATTAGGGAAGAAAATTGGCCATTGTTCCTAAGTAAGAACAGGACAGCAGTATGTCCTGTAGCACTGGGGACACACAGTGCAGGACAGCAAGAGAAATCACCAAACCACCACCATTCCCTTAGTCTCTGGAAGGAAAAAGGGAATGGAAACATTTTAAACTTGAATCCGAAGTGAGCATGCACAAACACCAGTTTATTCATTGTACTCCTCTAATACCCTACAAGTGTATTAACTACAGTGCTCTTGCCTCTGCAAACCAACAATGGAAATGTGCTTTTCTGCACATTATGTTCAGACTGCATCCGTGCAGCAGTGCCTGAGTGCAAACATCAGTGCCTGTTATAGAACATGGGGCTGCAAGGAGGAGCAAAGGTGCTGTAAGAGGTGAGAATGAGAGGGCTGCAGCTGACTGCATGCTTGAAGGCTTTGCAGTGCTGCCTCTCTCGTTCTTGGTCCAGTTAGAGATGCTCGTGGGTACAAAGAAAGTCTGTGCATGTTGTTCTTCTCTGACTTTGTAACTCTGTTTGAGATACTTTAGAAACTGTATATAACATGCTTTAAAGATTTTAAAGCATGGGTTATGTAATTTAGTGGAAGTTAGCAGAAATACCAAAGGTAACCGAGCTATGTTAATGCAGCACACTTTAGACTGCAGATATTAAACAGGTTTTAGTCATATGACTACATCAAAACCTTAAAAATTGAGTTTGCAAAATATATGACTACTATAAGTACAGAGAATCAACCACCCTAAAAGTATTATTTGTCCAATTCAACCATTTGAGCCTTGACAACAGGAATATAGCAATTGTGCATCTCCAGTAAGAATCATCTCCAAAAACATTGCTTTTCCTTTCTCACCTGAGCTCAGAAAAAACACCAGAGAGCCCGCTTTTTGCCAGTGTAAGGGGTCTACTCCTGTCACATTTTTGGTGCTGAGATCATTTGGGAAATAAGTTCTGTTAAGATGCAGGTGTATCGTGTATCGAAAAAAAACCTAGTTACAGCTCTTTGTCCTACACCTGATGTGACTTATTCTCCTAATCTACAGATGAATGCAGTCAAGGGTGTTCTGCTTAATATTCTATCCTTCATGAAAAGAGAATCCAATTCCCCCTGGGAATTTTGCCTTTCATTTCCGTGTAGCCCAGATCACAGCTTTTTTCTCAAATGGATGCAATTTCCATACAGATAATCGCTGTTACTATTATTCACAATTTCTGGTTTTCTGCTCGGAAGTCTAAAGACTGAAGTGTTATTATGGCAGATACTGTATAGGTCCATTTAGCACTGCAGAGATGGTCATATAGCAACAATGAGAAATCCCCCAGCTGCACTCGTAACTGGAGACAGGGAAATACTTTGTGGTTTTCTGACAGCAGTTTGCAATCTAGCAAGAAGGAAAAAAAAGAAATTCCCAGCTACCCAGTGAAGTTGCAATTCAGTTGTGAGATTGAAATCAAATGACTCAGGAAATCTTTAACTAATGAAAAGCAAGGTATTACCTGAATCTATTATCCTGTGAATTGTTAACTTCTCATTGTAAGGATTATCCTCTACCTTGTGAGGTTTCTGTTAATTGTGTCATAGTCATTTGATCACTCATAATAAATAAAGCGTGCTCATTTGAAAATTCATATTCACTTGAAAAAGTCAGAAAAAATATATCTGTTTTTGAAGTGCATAGTTAATTTCTTCTCTTGATCTCTCTAAGGAACTGCAGAGAGTTCCTATTGTAGCATTTGGTAGATATGTAATGACGTCTAATTGCAAAGCCCAAGAAGAAGAACCAGTAAATAAATACGAGGAAAAGTATTTGATATTCTTTAGGGTACTCCTTAGGGGTATATTTTTATATATCATTTCTGAAAGTAGAAACTAATTTTGCAAAAAACTACTAGTAAGATTTCAGATTTCTTTCCACACCATGCCCATTAAGTATAACTGTATATCTGCATGCATTAAATATAATGTTGAGGATATGATTATTTTAATTAAGGTGCTGAGCGTAGTAAATTAAGTAAAGAATTAATATTATGTTAGATCAAAGGGTGTATCTGCCAAACAGTACTAGAAGAGCCTACACTAATGTAAGGCTTTCTGTGCAGCGTTAGAGCTGTCACCTTCCAGCAAAGCCAGAGTCCTTTGGGAATCAGAAATACTTCGTGCTTTTAAAATCATTTTGAATTCACTACATAAAGAAATCATAGCACAGCAGCATGCTTAGAAAAATCTCAAAACTACTGCTTATTTTTAAATGCTGACATAGTTTGTAATTCACAGTAATAAAACATGCACGTGGTATACATTTTTTAGTCCCTATGGTGACATTAAACAAATAAGTAAAGAGAAACACCTCACATTTTTATCTGAGCTTGATTACTTTAGCAAGTTTTTAGCTGATTACTGCTAAAGATAAATCAAAATTACTGCCTGTATAAAGTGGAAAGATTAGAAGATTTTTTTTCTGTTTCCTCCCCCATTCATTATCTATCCATAGGATAGTACTTCGGATACAGTTGTTTCACTGCAGCCAGAGCAGGTCTGAAGCCCATTTGTTCTTTGCCAGGGGGTCTCAGATGTGAATACAGAAGAAATTAATGCAGAAAATGTGCATTACAATTTGAAATAGGAAGCTACCATAGACGAGACCATTTTTGCCTTTGTAAAACTGTAATTATGTTTCAACTTGATACTGTCACTTCAAAATGAACAAAACAAGCTAACATTTCATCGAAGAAAACAGTAATTTTTTTAAAAAGAGTAGTTTTAAAGTTTATTTAGATGTTGCTTGTTTAGAAATGGAAGGCTTCATAGCAGAGAGATAATGTGCTGAATGGCACATTGTTCATCAGCAGCAAGCAGTGGTAAATACAATAGTGCTCTCCCAGCTCTGCCATGTATACCATCAACATGGCTGGTCTGCCAGCAAAACCGTCCAAAAATGCATTAGCAATTCATCAGAAGAGCAAATGTCATTATACATGGGAAGATCAGGGAATTATTTTGCATTTGATTTTGAGTTCTGATAGCACTGTTATTGATTGAAACACTCTCCAGCATTACATGTGCTAGACACAAAAGATGATTGTATTTTTGAACTGCCAATCACCCAGGTAATCCTGAGTTGCCCAAATACAGACTGCTTTAATAAAATTGAATATATACCCTTTAGGTCGCATTTCTAGCCTGCTAAAAATAAAAAATTAAAAAATAAACAGAAGCTTCTATTGAGGAAGCTTCTGAACCAAATCGTAATGTCTAAAGATTCTGGGAATGCAATCCTAAAACAGCTGTATCAGTTGAACTGTATAGTAAAAAAAAAAAAAAAAAGGCAGGAATTCTTTAGTGCAAAAATCAGTTTTAGGTAAAATCAGTAAAAGAAGGAAGAAAACATTTCCTTCTACAGCCTGTTCCAAGTAATTAACAGCGCAGTGAGGTCAGCATAGGAAGGCCATGCCACAACAATGGATCAGCCTCATCGCGGGGCTGAAAGAAGGCCTCCCTGGGAACACAGGATCCTGAGGCATCCGTTAAAAAGCTGTATTTTTGAGGAAAGGTAGATTAAGATCAAGCAGGCAGAAAAGAAACAATAATTTTGTCTTAAATTATACAGTCTATTTAATGTGTTCCTTAAACATACAAGTTTGTACTTTATTCAAAATACAAAGCTGTGATGATGGATATACAATGGGAAGTTATCCAGGTGCTTAGGCTCCTGCACCTTGAGAAAGGTCTCATCAGGTCTCCAACAGAAACCATGTATCTCAGACCCCATCTGACATAAACTGTGGCAGATGGTGCCCATGGGGCACAGCCATGGCATCTTTGGGAACTGAGTGCTCTGGGTTTAGCTATTTGGATGCAAGAGAATTACTGCTGATGTGAAAGGACTGAAGGAGTGGTGAGTTGCAGGTGCACAAAACGAGCTTCCCAGGCTGCTTCAGGAGGGTTACAGTGCTGCTGCAAAACAAGGACTTCTTGCTAGCCTTTGGTCCTTCTGAAGAACAAACCAGTAAGTCATCGGCTGAATGTGACAGGGACTTGGCAGGAGGCTGGGCCGCAAAACAATTTTGACAGTGGTTAGCAAGATGTCCAGAAGAATAATGGGGAGTTGTTTCTGCAGCTAGAGAGTCACTATATTCTGCTACGGGTGGAACAAACAGGGCTATGGTCTGCAGCAATTTAAGATTGTATGGGTTTAAATCAACAGCTGCTAAAGGAATCAGAGGAAAGAAAAAAGAAAAAAAAGAAAATAAAAGATATCTTAAAACTTCATATGGGCATAGCTGAAAGGGCCAGTTGGCATGTTCCCACAAGGCCCAAATCACAGCTTGACATAAGAAAACACAGGTTTAATATTCCATAATTAATTTGTTCAAAACTGATATTTGATACTGAGTAGAACTGATGCTGAAAGAATCTGTTCTTCCTCCTATAAATACCCAAACAAAAAACAAAGAGAGAAGGAGCTGTGCTCGGATAAATGCACCCATCCAAATCCAACAGACAGGAAATGCTGCTGGTGCCAGACATGATGACACTTTGAGCTCATGAAGGACTTTGACATCTGTTCTCCAGGGATTGCTGGACTGAACAAGTCAGTGCCTCTCCCGGGAGGTTAGTGACCCAGAGCAGAGCTGGCAGGCTGGACCGGCTGCTCATCTCAGAGCAAAATTCATCAGTTTAGCTGACTACAGCTATCAGCTAAACCCACGAACTTCACTGGCTGGGTGAAGCCCACTCTGCAAACTCTGCTGCTGGAAAAAAAGAGTAAGCATTGAGGATGGGGATCAGTAGCAACTCAATTGATACCTTGAGTCATGTAGTGAAGATGCCGATGTTTTGAAAGGCATTTGAAATATCAAATTCTTGAGAACTATAAACCTGCAGAAATGATGCCCAACAGACAATTGCAATAAATAAGAAGCTGATTACCACCTCTCCTTCAGTTACTTCACATCAGCTTTCTCTTTATTGAAATGTTTGTAAAAGCCTCAGCCCTTCCTGGAGTAACAGAGTTTATCTCACATTTATCAGCAGTAAAAAAGAACTGTGGTTCCAAGAAAAAAGCAGATAGGACACAGAAATACATACTACTGGATTTTTTCTGGTCTGTGCTGGTATAGCTCAGCTTTGTCAGATTTATTCATGGGCAGGTTACAATTCTTTTTTTCTCTTTTTCTTTTTCTTTTCTTTTCTTTTCTTTTCTTTTCTTTTCTTTTCTTTTCTTTTCTTTTCTTTTCTTTTCTTTTCTTTTCTTTTCTTTTCTTTTCTTTTCTTTTTTTCTGTTCTCAGTTAGCAAATTATAGAGGAAAAGCTTAGTTAATCAGAACTAACTTGTTTCTGTCACACCAGAAATTACATACATAACTGCCTACATGCTAAAATTCAAAGATTCTATACCTAGAAAAACAAATGCATGCAGGCTTGAGAAAGAGTGGGCTGAGGACAGGTGCAAAGAGCATGATTTAGTTAACTTGTCTGAATGTTAAGCTTCAGAATGTTGTTCTAAAATACCTATTTATATATGGATTTGCATTCTTTTGATATAAAGATTTTTCTTTTTTTCCAAAATTAAATTATCTTCTGCTGAGAAAACAACAGAAATCCCACTCCAGATAACCAAGGATGATAATGGATTTGCTCTGCTCGATTTACTTCTTTCTACCTACATCTTTCTCAGGTGCTATCAGTGCTTCTAGTTTCATGTTTTAAAGTATAATCCTTCTAAGAGGAAGTATTGTTCAAATCATATGTAATCTGAACACCAGACTGTTGCTTCTAATACCATGTATAAATACATTTATACTAAAAGCACAATACTGATGGCATATTCAATTTCTGAGTAACTTAATTGTGAGCATCATATGTATTCCTTTTTTTCCAACTCATATTCCTAAAGATGTTTTTTCCTTTATTTATTTATTTTTCCTGAGAACAGGGATGCAAGATTTTACTATGACTTATGTTTCTGGAATGAAATAATTGGATGGAGATGACTGTTCTACTTGAGATTCACCATTTTATCCTGTTAAGGTCAGTGATGTTGATTAATTAAGGGCTTAAGTGAGCATGCCAAGGTCAGACTGTTGGATTGCTGAAGGGTTTGCAGGCTGGGATGGTTTTTGGTCACTTCTGAGCAAGGTAAGTTATGAATGATTTGAACAGAAATGCAAGTTTAATTATCATTCTCTGGTACTTCTTGTTTTCCTGGAATTCTGTTGCTATTATTTTAGCCAATATGTTTACTTCTAACCTTGTGATTATCTGTGAAAAGCAGCATATACTGGCTTCTGTTGTGTGTGCTAGAGTATGTGCTCCTTCTGGGAGTGCTCTCAGCAGGTGGTGATATGTGAGGTTAGAGGAGAAAGTTAGTAGGAGGGATGCTAATTGTTTAATGCTGTGATGCTGCTCGAGCTGGTACCAAAGCTGTGATTCTGTTTTGAAGGCTCTTGGTGGAAATGACTTGTTTTAGCTATGCAGTAGAGCTGATTTCAAAGAACTTAAAGCTGAAGTTCTGCTAGGCTGTGTTGAATACTTTTAGCTCCCTAGGAAGGGCTGACACAAAGTCAAGGAGCAAGCTTGATTGGTGGGGTAACATTGAAGTATTCTGAATCTTTTTTTCCCCCTAATTTAAAAGATGCCATATACCATGAGACATGAGACAAAAAATGTCTAACTATAACATGTTTTAGAAGTTTTTAAGCCTATTGTTAGCAAGTTATTAATACAGAATCCTCTGTTACTTATATACAAGTCACCCTGCTCTGTAAAGATGTAGCAAAATACTGCACTTTGCATCAGATCCTCCAGAAGTACCTTGATTCCATACCGTTTTCTAAGTTGTTACAAACATACTACTCTTCTAGCAATCAACAAAAAATATCAATTGCTCAACTTTTCTTAGAAAAACCTTTTCCTAGATAAATCTGAAGTTACTGTATCTGACTCAAAACTTGAGTACCATTCTAATTTCTGATTTCAGTAATTTCTTAGTACGTTTCTATTAGCTTTAAGGAGTTTCAGTGACTACTAAACCATTAAAGAATATTTTCTGTGGTCTCCTCTAGTTAATAAAAGAACCACAGAAATGATACAACATATATGGAGTAGACACTTTCATAAAGGTTGGGTGTAGAAACCCCACAATATTATTATGTGAAAAAAAAAAAGGTAGAAAATAACATTGGAAGTATTGAGATATCATCCCATTAAGTACTGTACCCTCACTTGAAATATATGTTTGTCTACTTCACCTGAAATAGGCATAACTGAAATGGAAAAGGCTCAAAATCAGATGATCAGAAATGATTAGATTAGGGCTAACTTTTACAGGTGAAATAAATGAGAGCTTGGGAGAGATCCAACATAGCATGACTTGCACAAAAGTAGTAAATGAAATAAATTTGTTCTTTCACATAATGAAATAACAAAAAATCACTGAAACAGAAAAATAATATATTTAAAACATCTTACTTGTGGAACTTATTCCTGTGATGTTAAACTGCAAGCCTAAGTGTTGCAAAACTGCAAAATGTTTGGAAATGGAATGGAAGACAGCCTCATTTGGGTCAAAACAAATTTGGGACTGATGTTGGTTGTTGTGGAAAGCAGAATTTAATACAAAAAGAGTATAAAATAGCTCTTTAAAACTTAAAAAGAAAAAAAAGTAACAACTGTTTCAAAAACAATTTTCAACACTTGAAAGGTCAAATGCAGCCCCCAGAACACCAGGTACAAAGAACAGATATAGCCGACTTTGATTCTTGAGGTCTGTGACTTTATTCTTTCATCTCCAAGGCTTTTTACTTTATTTTTCTATTTATTTCAAGCTGAGCTGAGTTGTTATTTTCAGCACAGTCTCGTAATGCTTTAATGTGACTATTGTATTTTATTTGTGCATTTTAGTCAAATGTATTAGTCATGTATCAGAGATGACCTTTCATGGCATAACTTTGAGAGCAGGAGAATATTACAGTATTTATGAAAGGAAATCTAATTAAAAGGATATAAAGCTAAAAAAGACAGGACATTAAGTAAAACTCAAGAAAAACTTATACTCAGATAGGGCACTAAGTCTAAATGGCAATAGGTGATGAACGTCTTTCTGGCACAGAGATTCTGAATTACTTTTGCTACAGGTGTGCTCATTGCTATAGGCATTTTCAGCCAAATACAGTTAGTGTTCTACTCAGATTGTTCTCTATTTGACAAACAATTCTACATGGACTTGTTTCAATGCAATATATATGTATTTTAAAAGCACATTAGGAAATATTTTATCAGTAGTGACTGCAAATAAAAACCATCCCAAAAAGGAAAGAAAATAAAAAATAACTACTTTTCATTGCAGGCTTCATTACTCCATACTATGGAGTATTTATAGGTTTTTATTGTACTGGTGCTATAAGACTGCAAGAGGCATGTAAAACACTAAAATGCACAAAAAGTACAACTTTCTGTGTAAGATCCTACTACGTAGTAGGATCTACCTCATTCTCTTGGCTCTGGGTTGGAAAGCAACCTTCATATGACAATGAAGTTATTAGAGGTGTAGCAGCTGTGATAATTAATAATGCTGAACAGGGTTGAGAGTGGTGGTATCCCTGATGAGCACTGGGTTTGCATGGCTCTTCCACCACACTTGCCATACTCCTTATGAGCTGATATAACTGGGCTCGCTCTGCCCTCAGTGCACCAAAGATGTGCACTGCTATGTCTGAGCACTATGAGAATCATGGGCGTTGTGACTCACTGTTCCTTTCCTGGCCACAGGACTGTGTTTGTATATAAGATAAATACAGCCGCAGATATATAGAGCCTGCATTTATGTTATTGGCAGCCAGTAGAGAAAAACAGAGAGACTTTTATGTTTTTCTTCTAAATATCCACTTCCAGTGCAGAGAAACAAGATGTGCCAAATTCTGGCTCCTAACTTGCACTGAAAATACAGAGGATGCCATCGTTACAACCTCATGTTCAGTATTGCCTGAGGATGTGACCATGGCAATTTGAGCTTCCTCTGGAAAACCAGTGATTATTGCAGTCTGGCTGGAAGACAAACTCCTGGTAAAACAGAAACAAAATGTAAAAAACACCATGACACAAACACCCCCAGCATGTCTGAATCTGATGAAATGCTGCCCTCACTGAGGAGAAGTGAGCTTTACATGCAGAAGCTGTGTCATGCCTCGAATAAACAACTCAAGCTATTTAAGCCACTACAGTTAAACTGAAAATTGTGTTATCCCCTTTTTAGCCTGCATTATGGGCAGATCTTGGCATACGAAGCCTGCCTTTGGAAACGTGCCGACTGCATGTCACTGCCTCTTTGCAGTGATGATGCGATTTCGATTAGCGCATGGTGGTGCAAGGGGAATGCTGATCGTGAAGAGCAATCCCGTCACCTGACAACAGAGCCGTGATGAAATCTGTTACACAGATTAAAGAGGGAAGGGCAATAACTCATCAGAAAATGCAGAACTGTCTGCTTAATTACTTGAAAAATGTCTCAGCCACTACCTTTTATGACACCTGGCGGGTATAAACATGTCCACAGTTTTAATTAATTTTGCTTCGTCTTTCATTGCACCTGTATGGCCTGGAGAAATGAAATGCTAATGAAATTACAATCAAGCATTTCTACGGGAGTTTGAAACACTCTGACAATAACCTAAAAATTAGGCATTTTCATGGGTTTAATTAGGGAAATACTGTACTTGGAAAAATACTTCCCTACAATCATAGTTACTCCGAATCAAGTTACAGTGTAAATTCCCTTTTCTTAATTCATAAAATAATGATTTTCAGTGTCCATTTTAATTTAGAAAGATAGTGGAGTAGGCTTTTCCCTGGGGCAAAGTGGAGTTGTAGTGAAAATCCCTCTCTGGGCAATTTCAAAGCAGCAACAGCACAAGCTCACACCTTTAACCTCGCAGTCCTGCAGTGCTCATTTAAAATTGATGAGTGAGACCCTTGAAATAATTCTGCTGAAAAGCACACTTTTTTATAATGATGTTTATAAACATGCCACTAATTTTTCAGCATCCTGAAATGCCTGCTCTGCAGAAAACTGAAGGGAGCACAGTTCTTTCTCACCTTTGTTTCTGGGAGGGCAGAGGGAGCCAGGCTTGCTCGTGTTCCTAGGGGTGCTAGGTTGGAATTACCATCTTGTCTAATACAGCCTGGGTTGGTTAAGGAAAAGGAACCTTGCATGTTCCCTCTTCTACATTGCTCTGGAGAAAAGTCATGCTCAAGCTGGTGTAAAGCAGACAAAATGGAGGTAAAATCCCAAATACAAATAAAATCTAATATTGTACTCTAGTGCTCACAATAGTCAGTTACATGTTACTCTTCTGCAGAAATGTTTTCTTTCGCTCCTTTCATATTTTAGTCCGTGTAGTTGTTGTTCATCTTGTAAAGAAAGTAAGTGCATTAGGGTATTGAAATTCACATGGATGAAATTAAGAGAAACAGAACCCCGAATGTGTGCTTACAGAGCAGTCACAGCAATGTAATATCAAGATTTCTACCAAACCTCAAACTTCCTAGCGTGGGGGTTTGTGCAGGTGTAGGACCAGCACCTCAGTATCAGTCAGTCTTTTCAGGCTGTTTTGCATCCTGCTAGGTAGCTCTCCCATGGCAAGGAGCAGGTGACCTGCCCTGAGCCTCAGCATGTGGATGGGACCTTGAGGTCAGTGACAGCCCCACCCTGCATCTCATCCTGTCACAGCAAGTGTCTTGGATGTAGGAATATGGATATATGGGGGAAATGTCACTGTTGATCTCCACATGTTGAAAGGGGAGACTGGAAATGGTGGCAGGAGGACTGCTCCTTCCCCCTCAGTTTTGGTGCCTGCATTGACACAGTCTGTACAGCCATGAGAGACCCCTGAGCAAAGGGTACAGTGAATGTGACCACAATTGGGGTGCCTGCAGGTCTCCTGTGTTTCTCCATACATGACTTTAGCCCCGGAGCTACTCCACAGTACTGCAGATTAATACCATGCACAGCTCCGTCTCAGCTAGTGCCAGTCAAAATATTTTAATAGGCCCAAGCTGTAATAACATGAACTTTCAAAGCTGGTGGGAAATGATTTGGAGCTAGTTACTAAATTTTACTTTACACTCATTAAATCCCTCATTCTGTGGACAAATACCGTGTAGTAAATGTAGCTCCAGTTCCTCGTAAACTCAGTGACTGCTAATGTTTAGCAAGTTTATATAGGCATTTAAATGGGTCTTATTTTATGCAATCAAGCACATTACACTTGTTTTCATTTTTTGCTTTGAGGACTTAACATTGTAAATAACAAAATTAACAACTCACTGAAAATGCTATCACAAGTATATAAAATAAAATAACTTCAAAGAGAATATTATAACCTGGCCATTCACAAAAAAAATCCAACATAATGACAGTAGTCAGATGCAGAAAAGTACCACAGCAAAATTTTGCGAAGTTTTTGTCACAATATTTATGAGCATTTTAGGTTTGTGTTTTTCTCCATTTCTGTCTAGACTGCCAAGCAGGAAGCTTGCTAAAGGTGCCATCCGCTGCTGCTAGCAGCACAACTGGAACCTGAGCGGCAGGGGCTGTGTAATGCACCATCTCCCATTATTTTTGCCAATTTGTGTATCTGATGCCGTGAAATCAGCAACCCTTGTGCCAGGTGCCCATTGTGATTTGTTTATAAATGCACATCAAAATCTCTAGCCTTTCAAAATCCCTGTTTCATCAGAAATGCAGCAAGACAGATCCATAAGATATGCTTGTTCCTTGAGTATGTCACTCCTCCCACTGTATGTCATCACCAGCTATTTGTTATCAAAACAAACCGCTCTTCCTTAATTAGGTGGAGGAAAAGTAGATCTTGACCCCCAATTTAAAACACAAGGTACTCAGGGAGAGGAAAAAGGATTGCTGTAGGCGACTGTTGTAGGGCAGTTGATCATCAGTACAAGAAAGACTGTAAATAGCAGGAACGAAAACTCTGCAAGTGAAGAACGAAATCCAAAATTACAGAACACATTCTGCAGAGAGTGACTTAAAGCAAGCAGATCTGCTGCACCTTCTGCCTGTCAGGTGGATTAATCTGGAAAGTCACACTTAGGCTAAATATGTTTACACTGTGTTTAGTTCCACAGAGCAGAGACCCGAGCTAGCTATAAATCTGTTGTTCAGATGCTCCTGAGATAGTTACAAACTCGATAGCTTGGATGCTAGCAGCAGCCTGGCTTTGGCAGCACAGTGCTCATCATGGGCTAATTGACCTTGCTGAGAGTGCTCTGGCTCTATGGATGATTTATGGTTTCCATGCCACATCACTATCATATCTCTGCGATACAGTTTTTCCTATCCATCTTCCCAGTTAAACTCTCATTCAGGCTTTCACCATGCCATGTCTTGATTACAGCAGCAACCTTTTCTCTGGCCTTGACAAATGCAGTCTTGCCCTGTTGATAATCAGAATGCTGCTGCAAAAGACCTCCTTTATTTTTTATTATTATTACTTTCTAAGATCATGGCTTTGACCACCATCCACTCCCATTGCACTGCAGCACCAGCTCCCCCTTCTCCATCTCTGCCAAGGGCTGCCTGTCCTCAACCTTTAAAATCCTTCAGCCCCTTCCCAACCCAATCACTTCCCATTTGGTATGAGGAAGCCAGTTCCTGCCTCGTATCACTATTTGGTGATAAGAGCTTTCGATCCTTAATTGTTCTATATGCTATATATTTATTACAGAAGCACCCTTGTGCTTTCTCCCCTGCTGTTTTTAACTCCTGGGAGGAGTTCTCCATAAACATTAGTGAAACCGGCTCATTAATCTCCTGAAGTTTATCACCTTAAAAGCATCTCTTTTGCAGTGAGGTTTAGTGGCCATGTGATGCTAAATATTAATCATGTGCTATATTATGACTTGTCTGTCATGCTGACTAGTGTTAACTCCTTACTTCTTTGTGCATGACAATTTGTCCATATCTGTCATTTCCTTAAAATGAGAGCTTGCACATGTGGGGAGAAGGGACCATGGGGATCATGGAAAGGAACCTGGCACAAAAAGGGCTCATAAATGTAAGTGTTCCTAAACAACATGGTTGTATAAATCATTATGGTAGTGACAACACAGAAACTGCCTGCTTAGGAATCAACCAGATAAGTGCACTGAACACTGAAGTTTATGGAAAGTACACATATTTGAAGACCAGTGCAGATTGTAATGTTACCCTCAGCCTGACTTCCCCTGCACACTCCTACATTTTAGACACTCTTACTGTCAGTTATTCTTACACTATTCTTATGTTCAGAGAACACTGAATTTTTCATTACAAAAAAAAAAAAAAGGATAAGAGGAATGGAAAGACTTTTAAACAAAGAGAATCTGAAAAGGGTGGACTGCTTAGCTGAACAAGAAGACATAAGAAATGATAAGAAACACAAAGATTCCCAGTATAGACAGAAGTATGGGATGTTATAACAGCACCATCAAATTGTTTGACTTACTGAAATGCCAGAGTTGTAATGATAGCCTTTTAAATTTAGCTGGTATGGAAAACTTGTGCAGTTTCTGGGAAGCTATCACTGTGATTTCAACAATTCTATACAAAAGTAGGAATTTCCATGCACTGAGATGTCACTTAAAGATTCTAAAGCTGTCAAAAGCTCATTCAATTGTTTTTAAGTACCTGAAGTGAACAGTAAGGCAGTAACTAATATGAATGATGTTTTTTTCCCATCATTTTTTCATCCACTGGAAAATTACGCTGTTCATTAGGAGCTTGCCTGTTTTAAGTATTTAGGAGCAAGTCAGTATGGAGGGAAGGTCACCAGTGCATCTGTGGAACTGATGGGAGATGCTGTGCAGATGTTCACTGAATGTTCAATGAACTCCTGTTCATTGTGCTTTCCTGAAAGCTACAGGGATTTTCCTGGGAATTTCTCATGAACTAAAAAGATGTACTATACATATAACATATACTATATGTTACATGAGTCAGAGGTCTCCTAGTTTTGAAAAGTCCACTTACTGTGCATTTAAACACAAATATGAAGTATAATGAAAGTCAGCAGAGGCTGCATGTATACATTTACCAGAAATCTTCCAGCTTTGCTCTGTACTTTGTTCTGTTCATGATGAGCTGCAGAATGATCAGCTGTACATCTTCATTTCTGGCCTTTCTAATTTAGATTAGTTATGCATCTATAGGATTTCTTTCACCCTTTCCAGTTGCATGTGAGTCACCGCTCTGGACAAGAGAGCAACTCCAACTAATTATGGTTCTCAGCATTTATCACAGTAAAATATCTATAAATGCTTTGGTCTGTTCCAAAGAACAAGAAGCAACACTGATTTACATGCTATGAACTGAAGGGGAACATCAAAAGAGAGTATTTTTAAGCTTTAGATAATGCTAATCTTAGCTGGAAAGCCTTGTGGTTTTGATCCTTCTTGGATACCCACCCAACAGCGAGCTGTCAGCATAACCCCCCCACTCCTTTCTCTCGGATAAATCGAGATTTGAACGCACACTCTTGTACTCAGAGAACATTATGGGGATTTGCAAAACTTTCTGAAAGACTTCCTGTCCATTAGCCATTGGCTGGTTTACAAAAAGGCATAAATATAGCATCTTCCTCTTGTAACAGATGTAATCTCCCTGCAGTGTTGTTCGTAATGTTCGAAGGAAAGCAATATTCGTTTTCTCTTGGTGATGCTGAAATAGCTGCATCTCTCAACATAAACTGAAAATATGTTTGGAGCTTAATTTGATTCAGCTTTCAGAATTTCACACATATGGGATGAACACATGAGGATCAGCTTTCTGTAATTAGAGTGTGGCACATTAGGAGAGCTTTATCCTTTAAGGTCAGCTCTGCAGGAAAAAAATCGCAGTTTTCAATATTGCCAAGAAGCACCTAAGATATGCTCTTGCATTACTCACTAGACTGACAATTTTATTTCATGTGGAATTCATAAAGCTTATGAAATGCAGATTCACATTATTAATTTTGAATATACAGTAAAAATTGTTACAAAAAATGCAGAATGACTTTCTATGTTTTGGCTTCCAGTTCATGCTCATCACAAATGAAGAGGGAGAAAAGCAGTCCTAAAAAGCATGCTGTCCTGATTAAGATTTGGAATGAGTCTAGGCATAATTCCCAACATCCCAAGGGTCACTCCATCTCATTGGTCACACAGGTTCCAGCATATTGGCTGTGCTGACTGTCTGGAAAGGTTTTCCTTAGCTCCACTCCACATCCTTCTGCTGCTGGCATGGTATATCTCCTGAATGTGCTTCTGAAATGGAGAGGACCAAGGAGCAGATGGCACAATCCTTTGCTGCTGGAGGAATTTTGCTATGCCAGGAAAAATCCTCTGCTGCTTCTTGCAGTTTGCTTTTCAGCTACTGTGCATGGCCAAGGCAGTGCTAAACATCCAAACTGGGGATCAGGCGTTGTGATTTCAGTGGATTTACCTCTAGACTTGCATAGGTGTGGGAAAGGGCACAGAGGAACCCATGGCAGACAAAACAGGCAGCTTGTAATGGATGAGTCTGAGCTGTGCAGTAAATCTTTAGAGATAGAGGAGCAAGCCCCAAAAGAGGCAGAGGTCTAGTATCCGTTGAAGAGTGAAGATAAAAATAAATGTTGAACAGCTGCTCTACTCACTTTGCACTAGACAAGGACATTTTTGAGGGTAAATATTGTTTAGAATAATCCATTGTGCAAAAGTCTTTGGATTATCCACTGTTCCAGTAACGTGTTTCCAAGTAACTGCCCTGAGTTACATCGAAGGACTGACTACAGCCTTTTTGCTAAGGAAGTCATTAGGAAATCCATTTTATAGTTCAAAATCTAAACAAAGTAGTTCAACAAATGTAAGAGCAGAGCAGGAGCAAGCTACTGGATGGGTGGTGACAAGGTGTTTCATAACTGAGGATCTTCGAGTCCTTGCTGACAGCAATATCAGCACAGTGGGACCAATGTTCAAGGAAAGATATTTTAAGTCTGGCAGGAACTTAACTGCTCTTCTTCAACACAAATCATCACAATCTTTATTTCTGAAGGGCAGCATTTAGCCTACTTGGCACACTTAAAATTTTTGAATGCATATTTTTCAAAGCAGAAAGCATAACAAAACTATATAATTTAAGCTGGCAGAACCCTGTATTTTGGATGATTTTGTTGTAGTTAGTAGCTATTTAACATGGCAACATTTTTGCTGAGCTTCAGTCTGATGCAACCTAGAAAAGCATCGCACCGAGTTTGAAATAGAAATACTACAAGATCTGTAAGATCAGTGGTACCACCAGGCATAGTAGTAAAAAAAACAGCATTTAGTAGGTTCTGCAGTGTTGTTAATGATTAGTTTCAGACTGATGGTAAATGGGTACGATCCTGATGCTGGAAGAAAATGAGACTAAAAGATTTATAGTATAGCTTAAAAAAAAAAAACAAAAAACACAAGTTGAACAAACTTTAGTAGACTGTCCCCAAATACACTGCAATTAGTGGGAGTTAGCCTGTTTGCATTCATTTGTAAAGCCCTATATGTGGTGTTGAACCTGGCTGTCCCTGTGCAGATCTGGTCTTGCTTCATTTGCACTCTGCCTATTCTGCATTCAGGATACCTTCTTTCTTTTTTCTTTCGCCCTGACATAATCTATGTGTGTTTCACAGACCTCAGTGGTGTCTGTGCAGTGTGGCTGAGTGCCAGCTGCCTTTGTTTGTCCTCCGGTGCCATGACACTTGATTCTGTACATTCTGCAAAAATCTGGCTAGCTACCCCACAGTGCCAGCAAGTGGATGGACCATTGGCTGTGTATGAACACTGGGGGCTGGATGAAAGCCACACTAGTTATTTCCTCATTTGTGTCTATGTATTTAAGCTTCTTCCCAACAATATTTTGACCTGGGTAGAGAAAAAGAGCCATATGGCAACTTCTGCCACTGACAACAACTACTGTTAGTGTAATCAGGGCATTACCTGGGTGATTTGTTTAGATGCAAGTGTGTCACTAACTTGTGGTAGACCCTATTTTATTTAAGTTGTACATCAGTTAGTAGTAGGATAAACCGTGTCTTCTTGATAGGCCATCTGCATCTAGTTTTCTGCCATAAAGCTGCTTTAACATGAAGTGTCTTCTCAGGGTCTTTTCCACCTTCTAATCCCATCCCCAAGAGAATTTGCCTACTGTGACACCAGACAGCTATAGAAAGCCAGAGGGAGCACCAGTTGTACTGCATTAAAAAAGAAAAAAAAAAGAAAAACACAGCACAATCAAACTCATCTCCTCATTTTGCTAAAGGCTGCCTTCTGATCTCTGATATTTTTATTGCTTATTTTCAATCTCAGTTGTACTGTAGGATGTTTAAAACAGGGACAGTATCTTTATTTTTGTATGATACCTGGCGCAATGAAGCACCGAGCTTAACCAAGGGTTTTGACAATCAGGATAACCCACCATTTGTTTGTTGCTTGCTGGCCTAGCATGTGAATGATATCTAAGGGAATAATTTCAGTACAAAAGAGTTTATTGTTTATTTTTTCTTAAAAAGCATATAAGAGTGATACCTGTTTGTTTTGTGAAATTCCTAACTTCACAAGAAAGGTTTTATGTTTTATGTGTTTAATAACAGGACAAAAGTGCTCAATAGCGACAGACCCCCTCACCAAAAAACAACAAACAAAAAAGCCTCACAGACAGTGTACTGCAGGCAAAAGAGTATTATCTCCTCCTTTTTAAGGTACAGCTTTTCTGAATCAAATATTAAAGCTAATCATAATATAAACTAGTTCATAAAGATTAAACAAGATGAAAACAGCACTGGAAGTTATCTGGAGCTACTCCTTCATAACTTTGCATTAACATGTTATTTAAAAAAAGCCTAAAAAGAATTCCTAATAGCTTAGTGCTTAACAATATTGAATGGAAAATATTACAGATACCACCACATCACGCATCATCACTGCAGTGATTTCACAAGCTTTTGTTTGAACCATAACCTTAGAAAAACAGAAAACAAATTGTCATAAGAACATTGCAAATAGTGACCAAGCAGAGAGCTATGCCTTTGATACAAATACTTATGAAATTGTAATGTTAAACAAATGAATGCATTTTTACTATGCAATGAATAGCTCCAGTTTGTTACAAAAGAAACAGGATGTCAGTTCTGTAGGTACTTAAGATAAGTGTGGGACAATACGGAGCACCAGAGAATGGAGACTTAATCCCAAATGAATGCTATTAATATCATAAAAATTTAGCAACTCTGAGAATTCTCTATATCCTCTCCCTGGAAATGGAGATGACTAAAATGAGATGCAAATCAGTGCCTTTATCTAATGAATAATGCAAATGAGCGCTCTTCTTATGGTGCAGCAGTCTGCAGGATTCCTCTCTGCCTCACCTCACATTTCTTGTGGATTTAAGCACCATGTGTCAGAAGAAATTAGAGGAAGGAATTGCCAAGAAATGACAAAGCCTTGGAGCCCCAAGTCAGTGCAGACAGCAAGGTACATTAAGATGCATGGTACAGAGGAGGAGAGAGTTGACATCTCATTAAAATGAAAATGTAGCTATTTTTCCTTCACCTCGTTAATGGAGTTGTACGACATTGTAATCTGCAATTATTTGTGTGGCTATTAGTAAGAAACAACCTCCAAAATGTTAGCAGGGCAGGATCTCAGGAAACTTTATAAAATATATATATATCTTTTTGGTTAAAAAAACATTGGTGCTATTATTTTCTCTCTGATATAAGTTAACTGCATCAGCATTTTTCTAACAGCATCACAGAGCACACTGCATCTTATCCATTAGTCACAAGCCTCACTGTAACTTTCCCTTAGCATCTAATATTACCTTCTAAAAATATTCTCAAGCAAACAAACCTGAAGGCATGCAAGCCCTGAAAATTAACTCTTTTTCTCCAATCACTATTCTGCCTGAATATGTTCCTGATTCAGAATTCAGAACAGATTCCATCTGTTCCATTAAAACACTGTAGCGTGCAGACCAGCCGTACTGTCTCAGCTGCTGTCATGTTCCTCCTCTTTGTTGTTGCATCAGATCCCAAAAGTGAGGATTTGTGAAACATAATGCTTTTCTGACAGGTATTTTCTTAAAATGCAGACCAAGTAGACCCAATCTAACACAGCCATTTGCTCTACGGACAACTTCTTAGTTATCAGGTACAGAGTGCTGAAAGAGCAGCTCAGCCATAGAAGGGAGTTCCTACAATTTGCAATGCAAGGAGGGGCTGGCCTCATCATTTAGATGCACAAGAGATGCACAGCGACTACAGGTCAGAACAAGAGAATTTCCACACTGTGGTTTGGCTGTAAGGGACTGGACTGAATGTTGAGTCCCTCTGGGTGTAACAGTGGTGGTCTGAGAGCAAGAAAAAGAATGCCATACTCTGCTTTGTGCCCTGCTCATCTGCACTGTGCCGGGCAACTAAGCAATGTCACGAGCAGAAAATGTGGAAATATATTTTAATTATTGAATGTTCCCAGACTGCAATGATTGAAAAATCACTTCTTTCTGACTTGAAAGGGAAAATCACCCCAAAGTCCTCAACCATAAAACTGGGAACTTAACACAATCGCTACACTTTAGGGTGCCAATCATATGATACAATCTCAGGGCTGCATTTCTTCTGTTCACTGAGCTATTTTGTGAACCAGCTGGCAACAAATCAGTGTTGTAATTCAGTAATCCACCAAACAGATAAATCTATGAACGTAGCACAAATGAGATAAGGGATGTTTTACTATATGTCCTTTCAGGAAATACAAAAAAGAAACCTTTTTATCACAAGCTGACAGAGACATCATTGCTATTTATAGTTGTGCTTCAGTTCATCAGTTGGAGGCATGCTGAAGATGCTAGAGCACTAGAAACACTGCTACTAAATTAAGAGCTTGCAGTTTCTTTTTTATTGTTGAAAGCAAAGCTATTTCTCTGTTGGACAGCCTGTTGCAAACTTCATAATAGTGGGAAAAAGAAGAATTTTTTTTTGATGGATTTTCTCTCAGTTCAATCCTAGTGAATCAGGGGGGAATTGTCTGGGCTATAAGTCTATGAAGAATTTAGTGTGAACTCCATGAAAACGTGACTTGGAATCAATAGAGCATTTTCACTCTTTAAATTAGAGGAGCATGGGTAGGGGCTCTGGTCCTGTTCCTGTTAGCACTTACCATGCTAGGAACATACAAAGTATAGGATCCCAACAGCAAGGGCAATGACTACCGTAGAGGAAATAGGGGAAAAAAAAAGCAAGTAAACAAAAAAGCTTAGTGTTAGAGCAAACTAAGCAGTTGATTTGAAGCAGGGAGACAATTAAAGTGCAGCATTTCTGAGAGTAATAAAAATGTCACTACAAATGACTGATTATTAGAAGTCCTTGGCTTCTTCCTAACTCTCCAGTAGAATATGGTGCTAAATCAGTTCCAAGTGATTATTAGTGGTGTATATTACTTTCACAAACTCAAATAATTGACTATCATTTCATAAATCAACTCTAGGTTAACAATAGATTTTCTTTTTACAATTTTAGTTCTGTGACCTTTACATATGCAATTAACAAAAATAATAATAATAGTAATAAAGACTTGGAAACTGGCTTATATCAAGATTAAAAAAAAGAACTTAAGATTTAAGACAACACTGTTGCAATCATACAAGCATTTCTTGCATGAAGAAATAATAATTCTTACATGAAGAAATGCTGAACTTCTGCAAATTAACAATTCCCAAGAATTCTCAAAGATCTGCACAGTAATATGAGTGATCCCTGTCCTTCCCTGAGACACAACATTGAAGTGCTCTTCTCTCCAAGTGTTCAGGGGCTGTAAAATTTCCTGGGATGCTTTCTGGGTGCATTCACACACATTCCTCTGAGCGTTCTATCTGCCATAGATGAGGATTTAGTTAGTCTTTTATCAGCAAAATGCTGTGGATCTGATTACTGTGATTACTGGTTAAGAGGGATATTTTGTGAATTCCAACAATTCTAACTTATGACTTATTTCTGTAAAAGTAAACGTTTCAAATTCTCATGTCATGCTCATTGTTACAAGCTAACCAATTACTAATCCAAAAGCCAGTGACAGCAAAGGATTTTTCAGCATTGCTCTTAAAGTCCTGAAGTTCAACCTTCCCAATGCTTTGGATACTGGCTAGACTGACATCAGAAAAAAAAAAAAAAAGCAGCTGTGACTTATGTAAAAGAGGTCTAGAGAAGCTCACGTAAAGTGAAACATTAACTATCCTGTATGTCTCCTTTTGGGGTATCAAAAGAAACTGGTCTGGCAGGATGAAGATGCTGACAATGGTGCATGGGTTTAATGACCTTAAGGAAGGGAAATAGGGTGGTGAAACAACAGCAAAAAAAAAAAAAAAAAAAAGCCTACAACTGAGGTGAGGGCTAAATTCAGTGGGGCCCTGTTGTTGCTGAGTTTTGTTTCTGACCTTATGCAAGATTTTATCATTCCAAATCGATCACTTACCAGCATTAGGTATTTGACATGATGAAATCACAGAATGATAATCACTCTGAATTCTTAGTCACATTGTTATTGATTAGAAGATTTACACACTGCTTGTTAAAAAGCTGTGACTGCTTTTTCTGGACTCTTGCAATGCATATGTGCTTGGATGCTGTGCTTAGGACAAGCAGTGGTATGCAGAAGTCCTCTTAAAACAGTGCACATTTCAGCTCATGCTTTTACTATTCTATTGCTGACTTCATTAACCTTAAGACTTCAAGAAGTTTTTTAAAAGGATTGCAAAGATCATTTGCCTGTTCACAGTTGAGGTTTGTATGGATCTAAGAGACTGTGTTACCCAAAAACAGTATCAGGAGCTGAAGTAACAATGAATCAATCAGCTCTGGCTTCATTTCAAGCAACACAGCCCATAGTGGATTCACAAGGATCCAGCTATGCTGGCACAAGGAAGAAAGACTGTCATGTTCTTTGTGGTAACTACTCATTCCACTCTTTGGTGTTCTTTTTTTTCACTGTTTTCAAAAATACCAGAGAGATAGGCTTCCCCCAGGAAAGGGAAACGTGAATGTAGCTTAAAAAAATAAAATTTGTGAGATTTTCAGACATCAGTAATTTGTCCATTAGTTAATGATAAAAATGTCATACTCTTCTGTTTTTTTATAAAATTCCTTTCTCCTCCATCCTCCCCCTAAAGAAGAAAAATGTTGAACTTTTGTTCTTAAGCTTGCCTTTAAACATGTAAAACCCAAGGTACATAAATGATGACACGCTGGTACTGTTCAGTGCTAAAACTGATGATATTGCAAATATGGAGAACTATGGGAAGATTATTCAGTGATAGTCTTCTGGCCTGTTTAATTATTTACAAATATGATATGAATGAAGTTAGAATATCATAATTTAATATGCAAGGCTTAAAATATACTTTCAGAGCATTCTTGCGTGCCCCAGAATTGTCAAAACTGAACCTGAGGAGGAAAAAAAATAAGCCCATTAGCCAAATCCTGCATAAATTTACACCAAAATTTTAGCAAGGAAGGCTACTGTGCATTAATTCATTAAACCTATTACTTAATACTTCTGAAAGTTTGAGCGAACTCTTGCAAGTGAGACACCTTGCTAGGATATTTCTGCAGGCTATCCCTATAGTATTCAAACTGCTTGGCAGTTCCATATGGTCAAGGAAGCCAGGAGGCATGTCAAAGTCTGGAAGGCTGAGATAAAAATAGAGGGGAAAAACAGAACATGTAGAAAGATTTGTTTTAGCAGACAGAAAAATTACATTATGTACTCTTTTCTATAGCTCTTCACAGTGTTGTTTTTTAACATGAGGATGTTTGTATAATTGTTTGTTACTTCTTATTTTTTAGTAATTTGTAAATGTCACTCACAATAATTTCTGTTTCTAGTTTTCATTGGAGGAAGCAGCCTTACGATCAGGTGTAGATGGTAAAAATCTAATTGAGTTAAAATGATGACTCCTTATGGCTTTACACACAAAAAACAAACAAACAAACAAAAAAACAACAACCACCTATAATGCACAAGGATACTTGAAAGAAAGTACGTACATGTAAGAAAATACTGCACTTATAGTAGTGTCCTCTTTTAAAGGTTTTACTTAACCATAAAAGAAACCTCAATCTGTGCTAACGCATGACATAAAATATTTCTGGTACAGCAAAATTTCTTCCTGGCAATAACTATCATTAAAATCCATTTGGCACCTTTTCTTTGCTCTGGTTTATTCTTAAATTCTACATAAACAATCTGCATAAAGACTTAGAAGAAAAGATCTAAAGCCATTTTATAGAAAATATGATACTGCAAGCGTCAAAGCTATGTGAAATCATATATGCACATTGCCAAGCTAACGCAATGCCAAGTATTTTCATGTCTCAAACTACACCTTTATTTGTAGATTAAGATGATGTCCCTGCAAATGACCCATGAAAACATAAAATTCTCTATGTAAAATGTTTATCGATAGCCACTGTTTCTACAAGCACAAAACTACTTACTACCTTTCCACCAGTGAGACAAGTGTATAAAGGGTCTGACACATCATGACCTTATCCGTATCGGAGATTATTTTTGACTTTTTAGATCCAGACAGTAGACCTTAAACAAAGTCAGGAGATATTTGATCTAACTGATCTCTTACCTGTGTATAATTATTGCTAAATAAGCATGCTTTTTTTTTTTATTATTAGAAATTTCAGCTTTGGTTAAACAGTATCAGTATTACTTAAAACAAACAAACAAAAAAAAAAAAAAAACAGGAGATACCATAAAATTCAGCAGCTCTCACATATTCAGCACTTTCTAAACTTAACAAATGAAAACAAATTACCAGTTTTCTTCCTTGCATAAGGAGATGGATAATTTCCACACACCATCAACAGGGTCTGCTAATACTTGGCTGGATTTCTATTTGTTCCATGGTACACAGCAGAAGGAATGAGACAGCCTGATTATTGTCTGAGTTTAGGCATATTGTTTCTTGAATGCTCTGACACATTACTGTGTGCTTCTATGTTTGCACGGGGACAACTTGGGCTGTATGTAGGACTAGCTGCTTCATAAATAACGTGAATGTCTAAACATCAAAATCATTATGTGGAAAACAACTTACTGCCTTCTGCCTTCTTGAAGTATTACAGGAGCACACACTAATGAGGACGGTGGTTCCGATCTTACACAGTCTGTGCAGGACTCTCAACTGAGTTCACTTGGTGTGATTTCAACCACAAAACTTATATACGAAAACTGTAATACATGGAAGTGCCTCAGGAACTTGCATTTGGTTTCTGGTGTTCCTTAGCAGTTACTAAATAAGAGATCTTCAAGAAAGGAAAGCAAGGCTCTGGGGTTTGGAGAGGTACAGGTACTAAACGAGGAAAGAAAAATAATGTTTTTCCGGTTAATTTGGACAAATGTGATCAGCATAAAACTAGCTGTGCTCAGTTCTGATGAGTAAATCCAAAATTTGCAGCTTGAGCTCTGCCTCTCACAGCTGGAGAGCATCCAAGGCCACGCTGGCTGTGCATTCCTCCAGGTGGGACAAGGCCTGCAAATCCTGGTTCCCCAACAGCTTCCCCAGGGCCTGTGTGCGTCCCCCAGCACTGTCACACATCACTCCTCCTGAGTGGCCCACCGACGCAGGGCGACACAGAGCTGAGGTCGGCCATTGGGCGTTTGCACTGAGCAGGGTGCAGCGTGCTGGCCCTGAGGCTCCTGTGAGGAGCCCCCACAGCAGCTGCGGCTCCAGGCTGCCCTCACCAGGAGGTACACAGAGCATGCTGCTGTATAAAGATTTTACCCAGAAAGTAGTAGTATTTTTACTGCAGAAAGAGGCATTAATGATGCTGGCAGACCGGGGGCTTTGGGTGCTTGGAGCCTGAACAGCACCAGCTCAGGTACTGGGAGAAGCTCGCCTCAGGGTGGCTGTGGCCGCCATTTTGTTGGTCAGCCACTGAGAATCGCTTGTTTGCAGCTTTGCATGGACAGGTGTTATGTGCTTAAGAAAAAAGGTATCTGAAATAGTTACAAAATAATATTAAATTAAATCCTAACGGAGTTATTTTGGTCATGGCACAGCCCTCAATAACCCACAGATATGTCCTCCTGACCATGTTCCTTTCAAATCTGTGTGTTGTGTGGCTGTCATCAGGTGACAGAAGCCCCAGAATAATCGCTATTACTGAGGAAATTTTTATTTGACACAATATAATCATTGGCTTTCTAAGATCAGCTATTATTACAATAATCATTTATTGATCACTGCATTAGCTAAAAAGTCTGGTTTTTCCAGCTAACTTCAGGAAAACAAAGAAAAATGAGATAATTGACCAAATGGAATAAGAACAGTGTTAAAAGCAACAGAAGCAGCTTCTGTGATGTGCATGTATAGATCATGCATCTTGTTAAAATGATGCACTTATAGATTGTGATGATACGTGCCTTAATTCTATAAAACAGAAAAGAAACAGAAGCTCTTGGCCTTGTTTAGGTATGCTCTTAAGGGGGCACGCTTTCTCTCTGCTTAATGTTTGAAAACACTGCAGTTTGTAAAGTGTAAATGAGGAAGCTGGACAGAGTTTTGTTAGTAGTTTACTGGGGAATTTTGTTGTGTGTTAATGAATAAAATGCACATTTGTTTTTCTGACAATCTTTAGTTTTGATTTATGGGAAATTAGTAATTTTTAGATTGGTTCCAGTTGAAAGAAACCTCATTTTAGCTTATTTTTTTTCTGCTGTCATTAGCTGTGTTTACTAATTTATTTATTTATTTATTTCTCTCCTTTATGAAACCAAGAACTCCTTTCATAAGAGATTTGAGAAACAAAAGACCTTTGAGGTTTCTGTGGACACACAGTTTCAGAAGGCACAGGTAAGCTATTTTTGCTGTCAGTCGGTGAGAGGGAACCTGGGACGGAGGAATGAAGGAGCAAAAGGCATCGTGCTTTCTTTCTGCCTTCTCATTCCTGACAAATGCTCTGGACTAAGACAATAATATAAGGACTGATGTGGACCTTTGGTGAGAATAATGATGGCAGAGTAGGGGAAGAGAAAGAGCAGGGGAGCCTTCAGCTCCCCAAACACATCTTGTACTAGAAATGAAATGAACTATCTATTAATGTGAGAGAAAATGGCAAAATAAAAATTGTGCTCCCTGAAAGATGAGGTTATTCCCATCAAAACAAATTAACATTTCTATTAATTAATTGTACTCAAAAGAGTCTAAAAAGAATAGATGCAGGTCTCTGATAACCTTCAGGTCTTTACATAGCTTTAAAATACACAACCATGAAAACTCACATTAAACAAGGCAGTAACAGTAGCCTCATCTTTGACTCCATGGTTCCATTCTCCCCCATGCTAATTAATAAGCTTACACAAATGGCACTGAAATGAGGTATTCCTTCTCTGTATTCAGGCAATAGAAGAAAATACTTTTCTCTTATTGGCATCCCCAAACAGTAATGCTTAATGATAGTTTAAAATATCTTACCCAAGAATGCATGCATGCCAGAATGTTTCCAAAAATACATTTTTATTTAACATTTTGATTTATATGTTGCTCAGAAGAGTATCTGTTCATTTAATTATTTCAGTAAACATAATAATGGTATAATTAACTATTCAAGAGTATTTTTCCTTTTTCAAGGAATATGAGCCTGCTTGTAATTAAAGAAATGCTCAGAGGAAAAAATGTAAAGTCCACCTTATAACATAATGCCAGAATTACACGTACAGAAGACTTCTAATAATCTTTGTTACTTAATTTAGTTTTGATTGGCTATGAAATACAGAGTAGTACTCAAGGGCTCAAATTTCTACTATCATCAGCATTTCTGCTCTATAAATTGTACAAACACACATGAGTTCCATCTGTAGGCTTCTTTTCAAGTTTCTGTTTAACCTATGAAGAAAGGTGGCTGCAGGCAACAGATAACTGCAGATAATTTCATCACTTTTTTTAGCTGTTGGGATGTTGGACTGTGTTATGATAGCTAGTAATGACCCAAACATAAGCAGAAAACTGTGTTTTGTGTTGCCATTTCATCTGTAAATGACCATTCATAACAAAGATCCATCCCCTGTTTGCAAATTACAGCTATAGCCACTAGGAGTCTCTAGTTCGTGAATAATTTACATAACTAAGACTGGCAAATAGAATGCAAAGTCGGTGACAAAGGTTAGATTTTAGCAAAGGATAGCCTCTTCGAGAAGCAGGAGGCAGCAGCTCAGAGAGCCACGCTACAGCTGCTGCTGTGCCTACTGACCCTGGGGTTGAGGGACCTGCAAATGCCATGCAAAGCATGCTGCAGGAATGTGGGAGCTTGCTGTGGGAAGGGATGCTTGGTTTGGGGCTCTCACTCCTGCTCCTGATCATGCTCTTCATTCTGATCTGATCAGTTTTAAATAGAAAGAATGCAGATGCAACCTATACAGTATTTCTGTAGGACAAAAGATGGTTACAGTCAACAAAAAGATAACATTTGCTTCTTTCCATAAATGTACTGAATTTTGTGAAATTTTAACAAGTGTTTACAATTAAGGAACTAAAGGATTTCATCAACTGTTATTTATTCCTGGGGATTCAAAGCACATATGTTTTTTAAACTGAAATGCTGCAGTGCCACAAGAACTAGCCCCTTCAAGTACTCAAAATTTTGCTTAGCAAAGTGAATTTTGAAAATAGGAAGTCACTCCTTTCTTCTCCCTTTTCTCCTTCTCTCTCTCTTCTTCCAGGCCAACTAAATCTCACTGTACTCTGCCAGATACACTGTTACTGATGCCAAATGCTCAAAATTCATGAATTATAGAAACAAGGGCCACATTATCTCAAATGCAGTGATCATCCAGCACTGTGGCTGACAAAGGACAGTCAAGTATCCTTGCAAAAATGCCACAGAAGGCAAACAAATGTCATCTGCCACCATACACACCTCATTCTCAGGATGCTAGAGATTGCTTTAAAATGTACAGAGTAGACAGAAGTTACCAGTCAGCCTTTTCTGCAGGGAAGGAGTATTACCCCCTGGAGAAGGATGCTGTCACCTCCTACTTACAGACACAACTCTATAGCCAGAAACATCAAGTGCTAACTGCTCTAAGCCATTTATTTCTTTATAATTTTTTTTCACACCTCTCTTCTCAAGCAAAATCCTTTCCCAAGCCCTAAAAATCCTGTCTGACTTAAAAAATTATGAAATTTTAAAGTACGAATAATTTTGAGGGCTGTTTTGCTTTTTGAGCTTCTCACTTTCATTTTCAAACTTTTCTTTGCCACCAGAAGGACCATGAAAATAAAGATGGTATTTTCAATGAAAGTGGAGAATCTCTCATAATCATAGGACTCCAGGGGTTTGAGGTTTCAGAGTAATCTCATGAGTTGTCAATACTGAATGTCACCAGAAACTATAATGTTATTCTCAGAACAGATTGCATGAAAGCAATAGTGGGATAGTTTTCCTGCTGCCTTCTCCCTAGAATACCTACAGATGGAGGTCCTGGAGGGATGGCTCAAAGGTACTTAAGAGCAGTAAGCAGCCACATGCTGGAGTTAAGGTACCAACTAGAGGAGCGTGTTTGCATTTTGTAGCAAATATGCACATGCCAAAACTTGTTATTTGGTCTATCAGCTAAGCACTGAATTAAAAAACAAACAAAAAAACCCATAATGCACTCATAAGACCACTTAATTGCATGGGGAATATGAAGAAATATGTATGAGGTAAACGTTACTATTAACTACCCATCTTGTTTTCTATGCTCGATGCTTTAGTCCCCCTGGCAGCCTTCTGTGCTGCCAGGCCCCTGCCACAGCTGGTGGGTTCTGCTGGGGCAGCCCAGTCTGACCTTTAACAGGCTTTCCTGGTACTTAGCTTCCTGGCTGGAATCTAGAGCCCCTATTTCTCATGTCCTCTGGGGTTGTGGAGACAAAAATACTTCTTTGTTACATGATTGCATACACTGCAGTGTGTGATTACATTGTATACTCTAGCGGACTCTCCCTATGACACTCTCACGGTCTTGCTTTGATTCTATTGTGATCTTCCAAAAGGATTTGGATGAATCCCTCAGTGAGGTTGTCATTCAGTGATCTCATCTATGCCATCCTAATAATTGACTCAACAGATAGCTCTTTTGTCAGTATAATCTGTGGTGAACAGAAAATTTAGGCTGACTGGAGAATGGATATGGCAATAAAACAGAAAGATTCAACTTCTTTCTGCTCTTGCAGAAGCACGCTTGGCCCTTTAGTATATTTCTTAGAATATCTGGAAGGACCCATATCTCCAAGGAATGAAGAGAAGGCAACTGAGCATTAACCTGATTTGAGTAACAAAAAACTGCTACACAGGTTTAGTACGCTAATATCCAGTACTCACAGCAATAAAACCGAACATTTCTATAAGTTTGTTCAACATTTTGCTTGTGCTGGAAAGAAATGTTTAAATCTCTGCCATTTCAAATTCAGGATTTCCTTTAAGTACAAGAGTGTGCCTAACAGAAATGCACACTTCTTCCACTGCCCACCTCCTCATAGTATGACACTGCTATTTTCTTAACTCATTTTCTAAAAATAAAAAAGAACACAAAAAATAAAAGATCTGCTCATTAGGAAATGCCAAGGCTCAACCCCACGAAGTATGCAAAACCTTGTTTTGAATGATGTATAAATAGATACTGTACAGATGGACAGGAAGCTTTTTTTTAGGGGAGGGAGTGCTTTGCTGCTGGATAATACCTCAAGAACATCAACTATTTGTCATTTTCATAATGATTCAAGTAAGTCAGGCCATTACCCATGCATTTGTGCATGCAGAGTTGAGAATACATCTATACTGAAAGCATATACAACCATTTATCATGTAGCAGTCAGTCCTTCCAAACACTAAATGCATTATTTCATTGCACACTCATTCTTCCCATACCCCCCTTCCCCATCCCAGTTCTTCCTCTTTTTTCTGTCCCCTTTGTTAGGATTGTCAGCCTTCTGCATCTTAAGCACTTAGGAAACAATTACATTCCATTTGTCATCTTAGGTGATTCCCAAACAAACTTTCATACCTCCATCATTGCACCAAAGGGCTTCTTAGGTCAAATATTTACAGGGGAATTTCTGGCACTATCTTTAATACTTATATTTAGTCAAAATGTTGTTTTATTTTATTATTTTTAATCATTTTTGTTCCAACTAAAGAAACAAGTGATAGCCAAGGCATTCAGAAATTTTAAAAAATCACACAGTATGGGAACTGCTGCAATGTTTATCTATACTAAAAGGATGAAGCAAGTTTTTCTTGAGCAGTGGACTGCATCAGAAGAACAAGGTTTCGTATTTACTACATACTAGAGTTATGTGCCACTGACAGAGGACTTAATCCCCTCTATTTCAATTTGTGAGGGAGAAAATACACAGCACAGCTTAAACAAAAAACAAAAAAAAACCCCAAAAACATAAAAACATACTATACAGGGCACATTGCATTTACTTGTTTTTAAACAATGGTTGCTAGAAGTTACTTGGAGGTTTAGAGTGTCAAAGCTGTGTCAGCAGAGATGGACTAGCGGGCAGAGAGCAAGTGGTGCAGTCAAAGGTTCACAGGGAATGTAATTTATTCACATAGCTCTGCAATTTATCACGTGCCTGTTACCAGAATGTACGTGGGAAGCAGCTGTATGCATGCACATAATGCCCTAAATGTATGTGTGGTTGCACCTGAACTCCTTACAGAACAGTAGTGGTTGCAAATGATACCATAAGGTGTTTAAAAGCAAATTTCCTTCCTGTGGGGATTCTGTCACACAGCGATGGTGATTTGTACACAGGCAAACAATTGGCTTGTAGACTATTCCCAGCTATGATAATAAGCTCACCTACCAGAACTCATTGTTTTTTCAAATCTAAATTATCCAGGTAATGTGCTGTAAATTTCCAGTGCTTTATTAATACGTACGTGTATATATATAGTGTGAGTATACATATTATATACATATATGTTTCTGATACCTGTACAATTATTTACCAAACCCAACATTTCCAAAACCAGTCTCTAATTTTAGGAGCACCTACATCAAAGAGCATTTCTTTAGTCTCTTTTGACTGGCCCGAGTACCCATAGTTTAAGAGAATAGCTCTCAGTCTCCTGCCTGAAAGCATTTCTTATGCTTCCCATGCACACAAGCATGTATACTTGCTGCCTGGGGTACCCAGCTTCTGCTAACACTGCCTATGCCAGTGTGGGCTTGCCCAAAAAACTCCACTAGCCCACCTCCTATCACCACTTTTTAAGCCTCTGCAGTTTGCTTAAGTGTACTGTCTTTGGAAATCATGCTGAATTATACAGCACTGTGATGCTTTCAGGCGATCATATTAGAACCAATAAATTCACGTAAGGCTTTCATGATTCAGGTAACTGTGCCTGGTTAGGGGTTAACTCACTAGAAGTTCTACACTGCCATCTTTTAATTCATTAGAAGTTGACCTAAAGAGATACTGAATTCATATAAAATCAAGTTAAGCTAGGTCCCAATAAGCAGAACATTGCATTGCCAAGCTTAATGTGCTGCTGGGCATTTTGTTTACCAGCACATTCAGAGCACAAAGCATATTTTCTTGGATATTTATATGTGCACTACAGGACGTCCATTTTGCAGCCATCTAGCACAAATACGTGTCTGCTTGTTAGGAGAATGAAAAGCTTGCCTTACCATAGCACAGAAGGTCTCAGGAGGGTCTCCACATGTTATGTCTGGGGGATCCAGAGTCACTCTTACATATTTGATCATGTCTCTGGCTTCTGGCTGGCAGGCCATGTAATCCCATACTTTTCCTTCTTCTGTGTAAATCTGAGTCTTACACACATCATAATGTCCCCACACGGAAGGATAATGCTGCATCACGGAAGATACGGTGACCCAGAGGGCATGAAGTGACAGGAATCTTGACAAATACATTTCTAAATCCTTTTAGGTCACCTTTGTAAGGATGCTCAGTACTGATGTTTGCTCAGTTATAGGTTATACATATATGTACATATGTGTGTATATATTTTATAAAATAGGTTCCAACTCAAATGTGAGGCATTAGGACACAGCGTTTGCTTTACTAAGTTGAAGACTTTGGTAGAAGCCACACAGACCCCGGTGACAGCCTTTCACAGCAATGCAGAGCTTGTCCTTGGTCTTAAAACTTATTTGTCAGGGCTTCCTGTAAAAGATGTCCAACAGTAGATAACTGTGAAGTTGTGGGTCTTCAGCTACACTGTCGATAACCCTGAGTGATCCTCCGTGTTTGTGGCTCACAGGGGACGCCCAGATGCACTGATAAATCAGTATCCGAAGCAAAGGGGTGAGTGTCTACAGGCTGGTGTCTGTTTCCCGTCAATCATTCTTTTCTTCTGGCAACAGCACCCTTTTAGAAACAATAAGAGTTACAGTTATTGTCCAAGAATCAATGAGTTACAAAACATATTATATGTTGACATTTTGAAGGTTTTGATGCAATATAAAGCAAATTGGTATAATATGGATAACCTTTACTGTGGGTGCTCTGCTACAACGGACAAACTACCAAAATCATTCAAAGTGAAAAGTATTTTTGACATGAAAGATTTAACTCTGCTCTGAGAAAGACACATTTATAATGTTGCAGCTGAATTACGTGTTTCTGCTTCCAAACCTGCTTCTTGAGCCTAGCATTGCCATAGAACAAACTGCAGAACTTAAACATTGCTTGTGTGTTCTAACCAGGCAGGTGGGGGAGAAGGGAACCAAACAGCACAGCTGAGTAACAGGAAGGCTCTCTTATAAAAGTGACAGAGATGAGTATCAGGGCTACCAGGTGCTGAGAGTCTCTTGGCAAGGGGACCTCAGTGAGCTCCAAAAGCCTTACACATATCTTTCACTCTTTTTTGGAAGAGTAACAAAGACAGTGGAAGCACCCTCCCATTTCCTTGAAATTTCTCATTGGCATTGGAAAAGCTTTACTCATTTTTTTTTCTTTAACAGCGTTTTTCTGATCGTGCTGATAATTACCGATAGGAATAATAGGTTGTCATTTACTATAAAAATGCTTTCCCTTTCTAGTATGGATGTTGTATTTTCCTAGCTTTGGGCGGTAGGGTTACCTGTATACTCAGTGATACTTTACAAAATATGTTTATTTCATAGCAGCTACATCCCTTTCCTCCCCTTGAACTAGAAATTCCCTCTGTTTATGTCACTTAAGTCATATTATTGCACACAGAAAATCCAAGGGTGTTATTACAATGACAACATATGTACTTGGTAAAAATACTAACAATGTGTGGGGGAAATTGCAAAGATGGATTAAGTTCTCTAAACATGGACAGGCAAAAACCAGACTGCAAACTCCAACTCATCTCTTTCAGCCTATGCCTGTTGCCAACGTGTGCCAGCCAACAACAGGAGCTCAAGAGCTGGCATCAGTGGCAGAAGAAGCAGACACTGCAAGAGAAGGATTTTAGATGGTCACTACAGCACGTCTGCATCCTTTCTGTCTGGATGATAAAATCTAAGCAAACTCTTTGCACAGACATCAGCAACCGTAAGTCATCATATTCTGTTGCCCACTTTGCTTATTCCAAAGTTTAGATTACGCCTTGCAATGCGAACCTTCATTTACCCAAAAGCCACATAAAGTGGCCCGTGACTTGGTGAGCTCTTGAGTGCGTTGTTTTGGTGATACACAATTTCAAAAGTTAACAGCTATCTTCAAAGCTATTCACAAATGGCCTCCCTATATTTAAATAATGCTTCAACTGAACTCAACCACAGACAGCATGAAATGCCAACAGATGGTTGAATTGTGTTTCCATAGCAAAGTAATTTACAATAATTGCCGTATGGACGTAAATGCAATTTTCCATTATATTCGTCTTATCAAATGTTACCATACAACTGATATATTTTATCAGAATATTTAGAGAATACCTGAAATTTCATGCCATAACAATTCTCAACTAGATCAAATATATTTGAACCTCAAATCTGAATTTGACACAGAAGAAGAAATATCTAAGACTAAATTAAAATTAGATTTTCTTAAAAATCATACTGTGTAGACCATAGCTTTAATAGCAGCCTTACATTGCTTTTTGTTTATTTTCTCCAGTGGCAGTATTTTTTTTTATTATGTTAGATTTCACTAATTCAAAGAACATTTCCCATGTCTTTTTAAAGACGTCCAAGACAACCTCTTATTCTTCCCCTTTAGTCCTTTGTAACTTATTTTGCAGGGAAAAAAACTCTAAAAAGTTCCATAGATTAGCAGAGTCATTATAAAGAAAGTAAACAACTGCTCTGCTGAAAAAAAAAAAAAAAGAGGAAAAAAGGAGAAAAAGAAATGAAGCAGAGGAAAGAGTCCCCTGATCTAACTCAAAATCTACAAGCTATTTAAGTTTTATTTTGACAAATCAGAACATATTCTGTATTGGAGAAGGCTTGATCATAAATGGAATGAACAGTTGGTGAATATCATGTTTCTGTGTAGAAACAAGAAATTTCAAGATTTAATTACCCTTAGTCTACAAGCTTTTATATTAGGAAAAAATAGATTTGTTTTCTTTAATATTTTCCTTGCTAGCCGTTCAGTTACCAATAACCTTTTATAACTGCTGAAATGCAGACCTACAAATAAAGAGGATTGGAGAGCACTGAAATAATGGGAAGCAAGCCACTACCCTAACATGCTGTTCTAAAATACTTCCCATATAACGAATTCTCATTAAAGTAAGCCAGAGTCATGATGATGGTCGTTACACAGAATTATAGACTATAACATCAATCGAATTTAGTGCGCTGACAAGAAAAAAGTGCAGAAAAGTGCAAGACATCTGAGTATCAGGCAGATGTGGAACTGTACGACAGACCTCCCTGACAAGAAGCAGCCAATTATAGTTTAAAATTCTGGCATATAACCAGTTCTGATTAATAGTTTTCCATTACATTACAGACATATTATTAATATATTAAAAATGTCAAGCTTTGGCAAGAACTAATACGACACGGCTCAGTTAGTCCGCAATATCTTCTTTTAATGAGCTTCCATTGATACAGAGAAAGATATTGACCAAAGCACATTAAGGATCACATGCTAAGCGCTATCGGGATTTTTCTAACAGAGCTGTACAGTTTATCTTGCTTATATTTATTCCTGCAGAGTCACTCTCTGTATGCATTCCACATATCAGCGAGTTCTAAAAACAACTGTTTGTAAAAAACAAACAGAATAACAGTTCTGAGATCTTTTAAGTGCACGGGCCGCATAGCACTGAGCCTCTAGCTTGGGTAACAAAGCAAGATTTTTTACAACCCCCCTCAAGTAATAGGTATACATTTGACCTCACAAGAAGCAATCAAACAAATCAGGAATAACCAGTATATGGCATGCTGACCTTCTGCACCTCCAGTTCCCTGTTTGCCAGCACAGCACAGGGGCCCACGGGGCTGACACAGGTAGGGGCGCAGGGCAAAGCATGGCGTGCTGCAGGACAGCAAACACATTGCAACCTCAGGGGCACACTGATTCTGGAGAAAGCCCGGTGGGGCATTGGGAGTGTAAACTGCTGAGCATTTAGGGCCTTGACTTTTTGCACCATAGTCTCTGCAGTCTGAAAAATGAGATGCCCCAGGCATCTGGGTGCCAAACCCCACTTCCTCTGTCTCTGCCTTCCCCCAGAGCACCTCTCTGTAGGCAAAGAGGACATTTAGACGACAGCGTGTATGGTGCGGATGCGCTGCATCCCACGTTTAAGGAAGGCAAACAGCTGACCTCAGTCTAAAATTAGCTGTGAAGGTGCCCGTGCACCCTCCTCCCAGGTGGGTGAGGCTGCCACTCAAGCCTCCCGCAGCATCTCAGTTTTGCAGCCTGAGCAGATGCCCCCTTCCCCTCCCCCCCAATGAACTGCATCTTCGTAGGATTAGTGCTGGTGAACAACTTGAGCTCTTGTCAGGGGCTGTTAGCAAACATACCTCCCCTGCCTCCTTCCATCGCAGAAAATCCACTGCTGGCCCCAAGTAATCCCCTCTGCACAAAGACACCAGCTGGAAGCTCTGCAGCCCCTCTCCTGCTGCAGGTCTGTGCTGAAAAGTTGCCGTGCAGATGTCACAGGGTGGTTCCTGGTTCTTCAATTCTCATGTACAGTGGTACGTGAAGAATGCAATAAAATAACAGAATGGCTTCTCAAAACAGCCCAAGTATTCAATAAAATGTGCACTGCCACTACGCAACAGCAAGAGACAAACTCAGTTATTACAAAGCATGCCAATGTGAGGAAAACTGGTTAAAATCCTTCTTGAATGCAGGCAATGCTGGCTGACAGTGCAGGGATCTGAGGAATGCTTTTTTTCTGGAGAAAAAAACTTGGTATCCCTACCAGCTTGTATCCCTGCGGGAAGTTTGTGTAGCAGCTTCAGCAGAGGAATGTGTCTAACCAAGCCCAAGCAAAAAGATCCTTTGTGTCCTCTCTGACTGATAAGTTACATCAAGCTAGTTCAGGGTTTAGGAAAAAGTGTGTACTAGCTAACAGCACTAATCCTTGTACCTGCAGTTCACTGTGTTTAACAGAAACAGAGCAGTTTTTCCTTGCAAAACCTAGAAAATGTGAGCAACTAGTACTTACAACGCTCCAATATTAAACAAAACAAACTCAGCCCCTTTTCTCACTGCAGAACTATTTATCTATGCAAACCAAAAAAGGAACCTATGTTTAACAATTCACTACACCCTTCCATCATACCTGGATAAAATGAAATATACTCCAAATGATTCCTGTAGTGTCCGTGGACTTGCACACTGTTTCAAACAAAGTTTTTTTCCTATTTTTATCTGGCAGAAAAGGTTTTCTTTGTCTCAGGAGAAATTTAAAGTACCAATAAGTATTGGATAAGGAAAACAAAATACAGAGTTCTGCTACCAAAAAGATGGGATTCAGCACTGCACTGAAATTGCTTTTGGTCGTCCCACATCATTCTTTTGCTGAGTGATGCTCTGCTCCACTACAGCCGGTGCTTGCAGGATATCGGCAGCACAGCATAAGGGGCACAAGCACTCCCGCTATTTAAACTTTACAGCCTTTGTGTGTAGCTGCTTTCAGGTCGGCTCAAGGCTCTTATAACTGTGGCTTATTGCCTTCAGTATCTGTACTCAGAGTCAGCCTGTTCTGCAAGTTTTTCCTTGCAGAACCACAGTGAGCATTTGGGGTGGTTGCACTCTGGGCTGTTATCTTTTACCCAGCCAGGTACCAGGTGCTCTCCAGCAGCAGAATGTGGGCTCAGAGCTGCCAGGTCTGCCAGTGCTGGGGGGGGCTGATATCTTTCCGCAGCCTGATGGAACAAACCCGGGAGGCTGGCAGTCCCTGACTTTGTTCTGTGCTATACCAGATCTTACATACGTAGCTAGAAAGTTGGTGATGCTTCTTATTGGTGTCAGGGGGTTAGGAGTTGGTGGTACAGTCCACAGGTCTACTAGAACACTGGTGCTAATTGCTGGGAGCTCCCTGCTGAACATCCTGTAATGCTCCGAAAAAATGCCAGAAACCAACCTTTATTTTTATCCAAATCCCAAAAAATATCAAACCCACCAGAAACCGAACTGGGTAAAGTTCTGCCAGGCTTTTTCTCCTTTTGATGGGCTGCCTGGGCCACCGCTTCCCATCCCAAAGCGTACTGTCCTTAGGTCAGGAGCTGATTTATTCTCTCAGTGAAAGCATCCACACCGGCAGTTTCTCCCCCTGGCTCCGCCAGCAGAAGCGAGGTTGGCTCCCGGCACATCACATCCACAATATCGAGAAGTTGATTGCAGAGCGATAAAAGTATATTCGGTAGGAGGCCAGAGATGTGCACAGACCAACTTTGAGAGTACAAAAGCATCTGCTTTACCAGATTTAGCTCATCTATGCTGCTCTCCGTCATTTGAGGTTTCTTTAGATAATTTTTTGAGAACGGTTATTAAAATCGCTCGCGATTTCCAGGATGAGTACCGGCGACCCGCCCGCTCCTCGGCCGGCGGGGTAACTCTCCCTGCCGCCTCCCCTTTGTCAAATTCTACTTTCAATCTTCCTCGCTCCCCGCGCAGGAAAGACCCCGCGGAAGGGCGGGGGGGCCGGCGGGCAGCTCCCCTCCCTGCGCGCTCAGCCTGAGCCGCGCCCCACAAAGCGCGGCGATGCGCGGCCGGAGCTCCGCTGCGGGAGGAGGCACCGAGGAGTACCGCGCAGGTACCGCCCGGCTCCGCCCCGCCGCCGCCTCCGCGCTTCGCGCCGCGCGGGCGGTAGGGGGCGCGCGGCCCGCGCCGATCCTCCCTCCGGCCCTGCCGGGGCACGGGGCCGCTCCTCTCCGCGGCCCCGCGCCGCTTCCCCGTCCCGAACCGTCCGTCCGTCCCGTCCCGTTCCGCCGCGTCGCGCCCCCGCGGAGCCGCGGCGGGCGGTACTCACCGCGCGGGTCGCCCTCGCCTCGACGCGGAGCCGCCGCGGCGCCAGGACGCGCTGGGGCTCCCTCGGTGGCGGCGGCGGCATGGGGGGGCCGCGGGCGGGCGGGGGCGGCGTCCCTTGAGAAAGTTGCCGGGGATGTTCGGGCGCCGCGCGGAGCGAAGCGGGCGGGAGCCGGCACCGGTCCGCGGCACTTGTCGGCGTTAAAGTTTGGCGGCGCGCGGCTGCGGGCGGCGTGCGTTTGCGGGGCGGACGGGCGGCGGGGCGGGCGGGCTGCAGCCCTCCTCCGGCCGTCGGCGGGGCGGCGGGCGGAGCACGCAGAGCATCGCCCCGGGCGCCGCCGAGGTCCCGCCCGGCGGGGCTCCCCGCCCGCCACCGCCGCTCAGGGCGGGGGTGTCCCCGCTCCGGGCGCCGGCGGCCGCGGCATGGACAGCGCGGCGAGCCGCGGGCGGGGCGCGCCTGGCGGGGTCTGGGGCGCGGATCTCTGCCGTGCGCCGCCCCGGTGCGGCCAAACTTCGGGCGGCGGCGGCGTCTCCTCACTTCGGAGCGACCTCCCCGCGACTGCCGGCGAGCGGGGCGGCGGCGCCAGCCTACCCCTCCTCCGGGCCGCCGCCGCGCGGCCCTAGCGCCGCCGCCGCGCCGCCCCCCTCCGCCGCGCTCCCCGCCCCGTCGCCCCCGCGGAGCGCCCGCCGCGGTGGGAGAGCCGGCGCCGCCTGCCCCGCGGGTGGCCCCCGCTCCGATCGGCCGCGCTGCTCCGCCGGGAGCGGGGCCGCACTACTGCTCTCCCGCAGGAGCATCTTTATTTCTCTGTCTTTTCGGTTTCGGCCTCGTAACGCAGACACGGAGAGCACCGCCGGCGGTTCTGCCGTCCGAAAGCGAAGCCGGGCGGGCTGAGGGCAGAGCCCCGCCGCAGCGGCGCTGGGCTGCGGGGACAGGGGACAGAGCGGCGGCCCTACCGGGCGCCGGCCCCGCGATAGCGGGGGTGCCTTCAAACCGCCGGTCCTTCGGCTGGCCGCAGGCACGACGTGCGGCCGGAACTCAGCGTTGTTTCTGCCGGTGTTCTGCGACTGTCATCCCCGTACCTCGTCCAGGAGGACGAGAAAGCTGGTCCCCATGCAGTGCTCCGTCAACCCGATTTGCTGCTACACTCTCTCCGGTTCCCTCCTTTAAATGAGCTATACGCAGTTCTCCCCTTCAGACCTCTCCAGGCTGTAAAACAGCATCTAAACCTACAGTCAGTTAAGTCCTCTGCAGGAGTTGTGACTTCTCTTGGCTGCTACCTGCTTGCTGAACCCGTCCGGCTCCAGGGGCCAGCTCTGCGCGCTGACACTGGCTGCGCTGTGGAAGCTCATAACTGTACTTTTTGTTTGTGTACTTTGTGCATTAAGAAGCGTTAAATGTGTTTATCTGCGTTACAGTGCCATTGTATCCAACTGACAAAATTCCGAGTTCTGCGGTGCTAGGATGTAACCAAATTTAACAGGGCAGTTGATTTCTGTTAGTTCAAGAGACTTACCCTATTTGGCTGCGGAATTCGGTGGATGGTGTAAAGAATGGCTGGAGCCACTTAGGTGGATATTTTGCCTCTTTCCCCCAATTCACCAAAGTCCAGAAAGCCCCTTTCAGTTTCTCCCAGCCTCCTCTCTGTGTGGGCATTGCCATTGCTGCACTCTTTCCATTGCTTTGCTGGCACTCTTGTAGCTTGTGCTGGGACAGGCGCTGTGTGCACAGGTAAGCAGTTTGTATGGGAAAGCCAGGAATGGTCGGAAGGGTGGGGAAATCCATCTTCAGAGTTCTTCAGCCCCCAGAACAGTTTTGATTTACAGCTTCACAGTGCTTGGAATTTGTTGCTGAGGGCCATTTTATAAGAATAGAAGATGAAAATGAGTAATTTTGTCTTTTCACTTGAACCTGAAGCACCTCAGACACCCATAGGCTGTTTTATAAAGGAGAGGGGCAGAGTATGACCACAATCAGAAGAAACAGATCATTTCCCTAATTACAGGACAGATGGGTGGCTGTACTGCAAAGCAGAGGAGATGGCATATGCCGAGCCAGTGTCCTGAAGCAGGAAAGTTGGGGGAGCTCTCTAGGAGGTCTCTCTACTTTTATACATGAGGCAAGAGAGAAACCCGTATTCTCAAGTGTGGGCAGCACAGCTTTTCACCTTAAAGTAATGGCACAGGTACTAGTGTGCTCAGTGCTGCTGGAAAGCAGAGTAAAGCATGCTGTGAGTAAAGCATGCTGTATGCAGCTGCTCTGTGCACTCTGCTGATCTGCATGCTCCAAAGCTCACTAGCTGCATTGAAAGCTTTCTGCCCACTACACTGTGCCTTGGATCAGCCCGCAGGGATTATTGCTTGGCTATGGTACTGACTGGCCATGGAGATTAAAGGCAGGACTAGGACATTTGATATGTCAAACATTGTTAAATTCTTCTGTTAATGATGTTAGCTTCTTCTATACCAAAGCTGGAGCAGCTGGTTTGAGTGCACTGTCACCAATTCTGAGATTAGATGGTAAAAATCATGTCCAGAAATTGAATCCAGTCTGAGATTGTGGCCAAATTTCACAGTCAAATTTGGAGCTCACCAAGAAAATGGGTCTGATTTAAATTCTTTGTCAAAGGCTGTTGCAGATGGAATTTGACAGCTAGAGGAGACTTTTCTGTGTTGTTTTTGTGCTTGATAGGGTCATAAGCTGAAATCAGGTGTAGAAGGATGGTGCCTGTATAACCAAACTGAAAATATTTGCATGAATATTTTCCCTGTACTGAATTTGTCAGCCCCTTTGGTAGCAAACGATAGTTGTTGATACCTAAATGAACAGTGAAATTCATTGCCATAGCATCTTGACACTGGATTTTAGCAGGATTCCAAAAGGAGGTTTGATATTTAGACAGGAATAACGTTATGCAGGGTTTGAATATATACCAAAGTATTAAGTACTGCAGATCTCACTCCCTGCTTTTCTAGGGTAGAAATTGGCTAAAATTAAGACTTGCTAGTCCTTAAATTCTGAAGGATGGAATGTTTCAGCAGTAGGAACACGTTATCATCAAAGTGCTTCCAGCAATATTTCCTCCATCTTCCCATTAATAGCTGGTATTGGCCCCTGACAGAATCAGGGAAACGGATTAATTCGTGATTACCGGCCTGAGCGTGGAAGCTTCTATGCATGTGAGGATACTACTTGCTACAAGGCATAATTTCTACTAGAAGCAGCATAAATTGCTCGTACTATCACTGATTGCAAACTTTCCTGTGAAACAACAGCTGAACTGAGAATTTTAAACCAAGTCTTAAAGCTCATAAAGCTTTGCATCATCTCAAGCTGTGTTTTGGACATTCAGCGCATCCCCTCGTGTGCCATTATGAATCTTTTATTATCCGCTATAGTCTGTGTTGACCTCTAATGATGCAGCAGAACTATTCTGTTGATGCGTTTCCCCACGATGCAGGCATGCTGCACTGGACAGCAGCAGTGCAGTAGCAGGGGTCCATGTAAGTGTGCTCAGAAACACACGGAGCAGTGCCTGAAAGCAGCATTTTGATGTATCTGTGGTCCTGAGTGACACCTGCTGAGAGGATGTGGTCCTGACCTGGGAGCAGAGCAGCAGAAGGGGCTGGTGCTCTGGGAGGGTGAGGGGAGCAGAGCAGCAGGTGGGGCTACTTGGGGCTCAGCAGCAGAAGGGAGGTCCCACTCCTTTAGAGCATCACGATGGCACTCCGTATCCCTGCACGATGTGGCTGCTGCCCACTCCACGTACTGGTCTGCTCCTTGTGTGCATTGCTTGCACGTCTCTGACCTTTTTTACAGACAGCTGGAGGACACTGCAAAGTAGCAGGCAAAGGGTGGTGAGGCAAGGAAAGGGGTCTGGCTTGTCCCTGTTCCTCCCCTGCCACAACCACTGCACTAAGACAGAGGTAGAAGTAATTGAGCAGTGTCACACTCTTCAGAAGGCAGAGGTGCTCTATCCACTTTACTGCTTCTTTGCCCAAAGTAGTTTAACCTCCTGTAAAGTCAATTGGTTGGCACAGATTTGAACGTGGATCTGGGCTTGCACCTTTAGTGCCTCCAGCAGCTTCATTTCCAGCAGAATGATTGGAAAACTGTATGGAGATAAATGACAAAATCAAGAGATTCTGCGTTTTTTGCAGGCAGAGGGACAGATCTCAGGTCCTGTTGGTGAAGCAGCAAAAACACAGACCTCTCTAAGCAACATTTGGCCACTGCCTTAACTCTGCTCGAGGACAGGGGACAGAAAGGCTACTAACAACTCTTCTTGCTCTGAAACCTCCATCACCATGCAGACTGCAAAAGGTTTTTTGTTTGTTTGTTTGTTTTTCTGAGCAGGATAGATGGCAGGACAGAACAACGCTGGCAGCTATATGTACTTAGGCTTAAACTGGGGCTTCCATCACAGTGCACTACCTTGAGCTGAACCCAGCCAGCAGCATTGGGAGGGTTTAATGGAAAAGGCTGGTTGAGGCATGCAGTGCTCTCAGAAGTCCTCCAGCCAGAGTAAGGCAATTTGCATGGCCAGCTGGGAGTATGATGTTGCACTGATGCATGCTGCATAAAGAGATATGCAATTCTGACATCCTATTCCTTCCTTTATTTCCATATGCTTTGATAATGACTTTTTCTCCTTAGAGGGTAAAGAGATCTTTCCCAATCATGTTTCAGGGCTCAGAGCTTCTCTAAACAGGACATCTTGGTTTGAAATCTTGAAATTGGTTGTGTGTGAAATCTGGGAAAGACTGTCTAATACGCGTGCTTTTTCATTTGAATCTCATTGTTTGCCACTGGCAGAATGTGGGGGCCTATTACTCGTTTCTTGAGCCTAGGATAGAAAACAGAGTTTTTGAGGTCTTCTGGGAGAAGCATTTTGTAATTCACATGCAGTTCAGCAGGGACTGAGGGCAAAGGAATTCTGTGAGCTATGCTGTTGGGAGGCCAGAGCCAATTCTTTGATATACAGAGGGTTATCCTTCAGAATCGGACTGGTTGATTCTGAGATGCAGGTAAATTACTGCCTGGATTTCCACTCACAGAATGAAAAAGGTTTTGTTCTAATAATAAATACTGAAACTCTACTGTTTCCATTTACACAACACATATGACACAAAGTGTAAATCCTTGACAATATTTTCTCAGAATTTAGCAGCTTGTTTTTCTGCAAACATAAACGTTTATTTTTGGTGTTAATAATTAATAATATTCCACATGCCCATAATAAATGCAAAATCTAATCTTGTATAGACATAAATGTGTCTGCCAAAGTGGTCTTTCTGTGCTGTAAATGACTTTCACAAAGTGGTAGTGCGCATTCTTTTTTCAGTCACTGGTGATGTGTTTTGTGAAAGTTATGCCATTAATATAAATATTTTCACTGAAAAAGTAACAAATACTTCACACATTTTTTTGAAATCAGAATAGTCAATAATTATTAGAAAAGGGAAGTGGCTAATATGAAAATCTTTGCAGCTGTTTCTAAAGAAAATACAGACAGAAGTGTGGGAAATCTCTGCAGCGGAAGCAAGGGAAAATGAAATATAAGAGAATATATCTTCATCTCTGTAGTAGAAAGAAGGAACCAGCCTCCTTGAGGTCAGAGTCACTCCTCCTGCACAGGGAACATCTCTCTGTGATGTTGAACAAGGATATCAGAATAGTGAGGGCAGCTGATCTAGATAGACCCTTACCTCTCCTATTGATTACTCCCTTCAGAGACCAGTTTTTTTTTTTTTAGGTTTCATTGTTTCCTGGGAACCACCAGTAGCTGAAACACCTAGAGGCAAAGCCTAGGGATTGTACTGCTTGTAATGGCTGGTTCACCTGGAGGGTGGGGGTGTCACAGCTCCTAGGTACAGTATTACGTCTTTCATTTTCTGCATTAGCACAGCAGGCAGCAGCCGGTTCTTCTAGAAGTTGTAGTTGTGCCAATGAACCCCAGTTAGCATATTGGATCATGTTTTAACATCTCTTTCTGTTACAAGACAGAATGTAGTTTGTCTACAGCTTCTGTGAAGCTGTATTTATTGGTGGTTCACTAAGCTTCACTGGAAATAGGCATCTTTCTAGAGTAGGTTGAGCTGACTGTGGGAAAGCCAGGGAAATGCTAACACAGAGGAGATGTTGTAAAAAAGAAAGACTTCTATTAGTCTGCTTTTTAAAGACTTCATAATTTTTATATTTGCCTTTCTTATCATCAAGCTACTGATGAAAAAATTGGCTAAGTCTCATACTGGTTGAAAGTTTAACTATTCGTTTTGTTGACTGTGGTTAACAGTGTGGGTGGAAATCCTTCAAACCTTCCAGAAAAGTTAAACCTTAATAGTCCAGTGTAAAATAAGAGAGGGGATGAATCAGAAGTGTCTGAAAAATTTTCATGCTATCATTATGCGATCTGTAGAAGTCCATACAAGTCAAGTTGCTGCTCAGGGCCCAAAACTTAGCAGATGGAAGTGTGGTACTATGGTACTATGGGCTAGACTGACTCAACCATTTGTACACTGAGCAGGATTGTGCAAATTTCCATGCAGGAAAAATTTCATTTTCCCCAATATTCTGAATTTCTGTCTTCTCAGATCACTTTATTCTTAGGCAGTCTTTATTTGCCAGAAATTTATTTGCAGAGATTCCCATTGCTGCACTTGACTCTAGACCTGGGTGAGCTTGCTCACCTACATAGGTGACCACAGGGTACAGCTATCAATACAATTGATCAAAAATGTGCACGGTTAAGTTGATTTTGTTTGTTTGTTTTTAATTTTCAAAAAGGCTTTAAAAGCCTTTTTAAACTAAACATTTTATAGAAATAGCCAATTAAACTAAATATTTTATAGAAATAGCCAGCACCAGTGCATGTTTCAAAAGGCACCACTTAATTGAAAGGAATAGATCATTTGTCCAAAAATATCAAATCAGTTTTTGAAATGAAAGTTCCATCTTTTAATTTTGTACTTCAAAAATATTTCCTGTTCTTGTTTATTAACAGTTAAAGTTGTCAAGTCTTTGAGTCAGGGACTCCTCGTGTTTGCAAACAGAATCTGTTCCTCTGGTCAGAGTTATGTATCCAAGCTTATGATTGGTACATGTAATGCATACAGTAATTATCAATCATTTCTCATCTGTTTACTGATATTCTTTAGTTGTTAATACTATCCTAAAGGGCTTTCCTTTCCAAAAATAGCTTTTTAAAGACGTATCACTTTCAGGCTGTGGTTGTGATAGCAGCTAAAACAACCATCCACTCCTGAATCCAGCTTCCAAATTGAGCTTAATGTATAGGTACAATGATGATTATTTTTGCTGTTCCAAAGGACCAGCTGTGTTCTGTTCCCTCCACAGGTTCATCTTGCAAACTAGTGGTTATTTGCCCAATCACACATGTGTTCATGCATAAATATGGGCATTACTTATTAGCAAAAATTTTGATTGGAGTAATACTTTTCTATGGAACACACCAGGGATGATTTTCACTTTTGTTGATTAATTTTTTTCATGGATATAGAGCATTCGGGATTGAAATACAATCACATTCTGACATGGAATAAAAACATAAGAGTATTTGGCAGGTAATAGTATTTGAAATTATCTTAGCTCTTCAAATGAAAACAATAAATAAGTATATAAAAACATTTGCTACTTGACAAACTGCATTACAAAGAAGCATGTATTGGCATTCATTTGAGAGGAGTGTGGAACTCCTGCAGAGAGTGGTAAAGGATACTCATTTAGTTTTCATGCGGCCGAACCACATTTTGTCAGGTAACCATTATTTTTGATTTGTGGTATACCATTACGAACCAGCAAAGGGCAGCACTAACCAGCTGCTTTAGGTAATGAAATAGATGGCTAATCATGTTTCCAAGCTTAAAATCATATAAACATTAATTGTTTGACAGGATTTGCTATTGAAATGACTGCACTGCTGTCATGCTGGATAACAGCAGCTTCCAGAGCATTCTATAATGATTAGAACAGAATTCTACTGCTACAAATTAACAACTTGTAATGAATTCTAGCAAAGGGCAATTAACTTTTTGGAAACCAGATTCTCTTTTAAGGTGTATGGTCAGTTCTAATGCTTTATTAGATTATGGAATAGGATCTAAGCATGAAAATGGACTTCAGCAGACTGAATTACTATTCACATCAGAAAGATGTCAACAGTAATGCACACATCTTTGTACTTTAAAAATGTGGAGGTATGGCTTTGTGCAGAACTTGGTTGATGACAAGTGAATTTATTTCTGAAGTCTCCTTCAGCTTGGCTTTATAGGAAACAATGATTTGTAATTTGATAAATTGATACTGAACATAATGGGATATTGGAAAAAAATTTCAGTTTATTTTTCCTTGTGTCTGGAAATTTAGCTAGTAACTTGTACAAACTTTATCAAAATGCATTTATGCTCTTGTTTATTATGGTGTTTGGAAGGGAAGAAATTAAAAGTTTCTGTACTACTTAGTCTCGTTACAATTGTTCTATGTCCGTGCGTATATTTAAAAATCATTTCAACAGCTTTTTTTTTCTTTTTAAAGAAAAGATCTTGAATTTTAAGGGAAGCAACATTACACTATAAATTAATGCAAGCAGTAGTTCATCTATTTACTTGTAAAACTCAAGGTACACATCATTCTGAATCTGAAGGATGTGTCATGGTTGTGATAAACTGATGAATCAGTCCTGTTAGATAATGAACTTAATAGCCTGTAAATAAAGATTTTCAGTGTGATGTTATAATAAAGTCTTTCCATGTATATTCAAACAGCTACCAACAATATTAATTTGCAGCATTATTTCTTTTTACAGATAAAATCATTATTCTAATAATAGGAACATTTTAGTACTAAAGAGAACATGTCTTGACTCAGCTCATAAATAGCAAGCGTGCGCATTCAGCCTTACTTTCTCCTTTATATTCCTGCTGTCCGCTGTAGCTTTGGCCTCACAGCCCTTCTGCAGAGGGTTCCTGCAGACCCAGGCCAGTCCCCAAATCTGAAGAGAAAAGGCAAACTGTGTCTTGGGTCTCCAGAACCAGTTCTGAGTCAAGGGACTCCTGCTGACCCTTTGAGTTGTATGCTGCAGATTAGCATACACATGGTAAAGATTAGCACAAAGTGCACCTGTAGGTCAAGCCATTGCCCATTAATCCAAAAGCATTTATTTTAACCTCACAAGTTCTGATTCATGACATCCATACAAACAACTATTATGAATGCCTCTGCTGTAAGCAAAAAGCAAGAGAATTGTAATCCTGGTTTTTATTGTGCATTTGTAAATTTTTACATAGTTTTGTATGATGTGATCACTCTCTTTTTTGGCTTACTTTTCTTTTTTTTTTCTTTTTCCTTTTTGTTGAAGATGTCCTTACAGAAGATTTTTGTGGCATGCAGCTGGCCTTCGTGACAAAAAGAAGTCTAAGTGGTGGAGAACAGAACATATGTATCATCTATATCCTTGGCATTTCAGGTACAGAAAAGTAGGCATTTGCTTAGATCAAATGACATAGGCACCAAAAGGATTAATTCCACAGAATAGATCTAAATTAGAGAAGACTAATTGTAAACAGAATCCAGCTGGGAGCCTTTTTTGCTCCAAGTGAGCAATCCCCTGGGCACTGTCTCTGACGCAGCTCTGCTCTGCCCATTTTGAGAGAGATGCTGGTGTTATTTCCTTGTCCCTGCACTTTTACGTATGTATGTCCTTCAGCCTTCTGTTAGAAGAGAGAGGTTGTCAGGGCCAAGATGACTCTGGTTGCTTTCTTCCTCTAGCAGACTTGTCTATTACTTAGACATAAATGTCTGGATTTTCACTTTTCCATAGTCAATGTCAGTTATTTATTTTTTCAATTTTACCAGCATTGCGAGACATTTATTGTTATATTTAATGCACAAGACTGTCTAATTAAATCATGAAAGAATCCCCTTTTCCTTTTAAGGGATTAAAATAATATTTTATAGCATGTGTATTGGACACTGGTTGCAAATTAAAATTGTCTTTTAAAATTAACTTTTTAATTTAACTTAAAATTGACTTTTGCTGCTCTAATATTTTTACACTGGAGAGCCAGACCAATAGATCAAGCTATAGAAAAGATGAATGAATGAATAGATGAATTAAATTATTAAAGTTTTAAGCTGACTCTAGAGTTTATATTTTTAATCTGATAAGTAAAATATCAATTGAGCTGAAGTTTGATAGCAATATTTACAAATTTATTTCCATATACACTGTTACTATGGTATTTTCTTGTATGAAAACTCATCTAAGCTATTCAGGTAAGTCATCACCATTTCATCCTGAACACTGATTTCCTGAAATGATGTAGTTCTTTAAATGCCTTGAGGAGCACTTCTTTCCATGTACATGTAATGTTTTTCATTAAAAAAAAAAAAAAGCAAGAAGGGGAAAAAAACTGTCCAAGTGGATGAATCAGTAATTCATGCCATGTTGAGCTGGGGAACTGTCCCTTGTGTTAGGCAGTCATTGGTCTCACACAGCCAGTGATGGAGAGGGAGCAAGAGAAATTTGGTGTGCTCAGTGGGGGCTTGTCCCTTCGGGACAGTTTTCTTCCTGAGAGAGAACAGCTGTACAGAGAGAGAAAGAAAACAAAGACTGCACGTGGCTTCTGTTTCTAAGGAGGGGTTGGCATGAACTAGATCCTACAGATTATGGAAGGCAGGAGGAGGTCTTACCCATCTGAAACACATAGCACTTGTGAACTGGGAAAGCTGGGCTATATGTCTTGAGATTTTTTTGCTTGTTTTTGGATATCTCCAATTCTCCAGAGAATTTAAGAGTAAAGTTTCTGTTGTGCAGTGTTTTTTTTTTTTCCTAATCATTTATCCACTGCCTTCCTGACCAATCATTTCAAAAAGCATTATATTTGACATCTCATACAGTTGTGGCCTTGAGACTGGTGGGAAGAGGCATGTGTGAGCTCTCTAGTCCTCTGAACTCATATGTTGTCAGGGGTTCAAGGAATGATTTCAGGATCTGAGATATTGGATACTGACTTTATGCTTGTTTACTGAGGGCGAAAGATGTGAACCTGGAGGTTTCATTTATAAAACAGAGCTTGTGACAGACAGGTAATTATATAAAAGCAAAATTAGATCAAGCTGAACAGGGGTTTGTTAAGAGCATAAGTATGGGCAATGAATGCTCTCTGTCTTCTGGGAAAAGAGAACAAAGGATCTTCAATAGTCAAATAGTTTTATATATATATATATATATTTTTAACTTATACACAAGCACAGAGAAATAGTTAGAAAGAAAAGTTTCTGAAACCAGAAGTAAAATGCCAAGAGCCATCTAGCACCCATTTGTAGTTGATGCTAAACCTTTATCTGATTTCAATGGGTACATAGCCCAGATATGGAACTTCTAAACATTGCTTGCAGTGTGATGGCCACTTGGCCCTTATTCCACTATTGTTCCATTCTGATTTCTGCAGCTTTGTTTCCAGATATGGGGTTAGGTTCACAGTGACTAAAACATGTAAGGACCTGCTTTGACATTAGCATTTGTCATGCCAGGTAGTGGGGCCATTGTTTCCAGTCCTGGCTAGCATTTAACTCAGCCCAGAATTGACATCAACTATAACTTTAAGCTTTGATTATGTGTATTCTCCTGACTGTCCAGTTTGCAGTACCCCTTTAACTAAATAAAAATGGCAATTAAAATTATATGAGGAACATACTGTTGGTTACTGAAGCAGTAGGGCACAGTTTGGCCAACATATGTAAGAACGTGAACTAAAGTAGTTCTCATTTTCTGTAGTCTTCACCTGATAGCTGAGATCACAGACAATATCCAGAATGAGAAACATTCTGGGCTTAACTAAAATATATTGCAGTGATGTTTTTATGTATTATTTATAGCATCATAAATATATTATTTTAGATTTGTAGATATTTAGTGGGAAGGAAATTGATAATATTTTTATATGAACTAAAACCATGTTGCTTTGGTTGGAAGCTAAGGTGACCCTGCTGGAACAACACATAGTGAGCACCAGCAGCAGGCAAAGAGGTACAGGGGAGATCAGGAGCCAGAAGGAAGGATGTCCTAAAGACTCTTATGAGAGTCGAGGCAATACAGCTTGCAACTGTAGATGCTGAAGCTTGAAGATAACAATACTTAGGGGAATAATCTCCTATTAGTTCTTAAGGGTTCTTTTGTCTTTGTAATCATACTCTCTTGTAAATAAATATTCAAGATAACTTACCAAACAGAAGATACAGTCTTTTTCAATAAAGAATTGCAATATTCAGAGTTGCATAAAGTCACAAGTCATTGCCTGAACACCAATTTATTTCTGAGAAACTTGGTCCTGCTGCCCTGAAATAACTGCTTATTCCATTCATATTCTTATTCTCTTTTATTAAAATGGGGATTCAAACTAGGTTTTTGTTGTTGTTTTTAAGCTCGTTTTGCTCAGCCCAGCAATCTTAGAGTTCAAAAGATAAGTATTTCTCAAATGGATAACCTGAAATGTTTTTTAAATAAAACCATTTAAAGCATTGTTTTCTAATACATTTCATAGTTTATTGATGCTGAGCAGTGCAAAAACTGTGAAGAAATCTAAAGTCATTTTGTCAGTGGTCTGCCATAGAAAGTGTGGTTAGTTTTGTAATGAATAATAAGCAATGTGTGGCTGGAACTACACAGAAAAAGCAAATGCTTGACTGAAATAATGCTCTTGAGGGATAATTGTGACTGTTAGGGTTCTATCTGCCTTTCCAAATGCAGGAATTAGCATCTAGCAATATGAACAATCACTGCTTTTTACTCTCATACACTGATGAGTATGAGAAATTAATTGAGGTATGTGTCTAAAGTGATAATATCATGGGAGTCCTGTTCCTTTTCTGCTTTACTGTACCGGATAGCTTGCACATGACTGTCTCACTGCAACTGTAGTCTGTAGGTGCATGCACTTGCTTATTTCTGCATGCTTTTATTCCTAGGAAATGAAAACCAGAAGGTCCATTTCAGTTGCATTAATGTCCCTAAGTCACTCTGAAAACTTCCTCTGGTTTCTCATGCAGATAGGTTTCTTCTCTTCCATCTGCAGTGTAGATCTCTAAAATGCTATGGGAATTGCTTAAGCAACATCAGTGTATCAGATAAGAGAGAGAGGCATTTGCTGTGGAACAGATAAAGAGCTTTTCTTCCCTTGTAACAATTTTGAATCAATTAGTTAATAGATGTTTAATGGCTTATGCAGCTTGATGGCCCCTGGGCTGCTTCCTGAGAAGGTGAAAATCCTTGGATGGTGTTATTGCACCATGGTGACATTGTATACTTATTGTCACCCTTCACCACAGTGGTTTCTAGCAGGAAGAGGGAATTCATCCAGCAGCCCATGGGTTTCTGGGGAAGCTATTTTAGTTTTGTCCTAGCAGAAGTTGAAAGGAATAAGAAATGGATTGGGTGAAGATTGGATGAAGTTCTTGTTAATGCCATCTTTGCTCCACCCTGTAAGTTTTATTAACTATACCTTAGTCATTCACCTATATCTGTACCTCTGTACTATTAGTGCTTACTGGAACCAGCCACTCCCTGTATGTATTTTGGAAATTAGTTTCTGATTATTAAATCATGACTGCATGTTAACACCCATTATTTTTATAAACCTACTGCAGACTCCCATGCATTATAAATAAATTGTATTAACTCCGGTTCATATGAAATATTTATAAATATTATGGAAAGGGCTCACTTTCTGTGCATAGTTATTAGACATTTTAGATTATAGAAGGTTGCAAATGGTCAATTATGTAAAATTATGAGGATACAGACTTAAAGCCATACTTATAATCCTACAAGAGAGACACCAAACCAAGATTCCAACTGGGTTCAAGAAAAGTGACATGCTTTATATTTCTTAATTATCTTTATTTCCCCATGGTATTTCTATTGCCAAGGCTCAATTTACTATGTGCCAAAGAAAGAAGAATAAGAAGTAGAGACACTCCTATATCACATAAGAGACTTTTACTCTCCTGCTTTGTCAGAACATAAACCCGTAGAAGACAGATGATTTTAGTTATAAAGTGTTTGACTTGAATCAGTTCAGGAGCTTGGGCAAAATTCATCTGCAGAGTAAATGGTTCATACCAAAAATCCTGCAGGAGATGGGCAATGAGGCTCTTGATGTCACTGATGTTAAGTAGTGAACAGGAATTGCAGACCTAAATATTTCTGTAAATGTAGGTCATAACTCCTTACTGAGCCTGAAAATATCCCCCAGTATGGTAATAAAATACAGAAGGCAGACCAGTAATACTGAGGCTACTGGTTCACATTTTTATGAAGTAGGGAAGGACAGGAATGACAGGTAGAAATTTTCTAAAATAGGTACCCAGGTCTTATTGAATTCAATGGAGCTTCTTTAGGAGAACCTGGAAAGACAAGTGCAAATATCTCTGCAAATCTCTGCCTGGTGGTCCAAGCTGACCTTGCAGTAAGGATGTACATTTGTTTGTCCATCAGGGGTTAGGAGCCTCCTGGGGCTCAAAGACTGAGCTGTATGTCTGTCAAAGCTGGTGGGAGTCTTACTTTGGTCACCAAGAAGAACTAAGTAAGACTGTGGGTTCTCATAGGGACTAACCTGCCACTTCCCAGCATTTGTTCAGTTCCTCTAGTGTGTTTTGATGACATTGCATTGCAGTGGCTGTGGCTCAGGTCAGCTCACATCTGGACTACAGAAGCACTGAGCTGCTTTTGCAGTAAAGTTCTGACAACATTCACACACAGACTGTGGTAGTTCAACATCTTTTAAGAAACTTTGCCTTTTTTTTTAACGGGGAAGGTCTCCTACGGAAACTTGGTATGGTTTTTTATGTACACACGATAAACCTGTTTACCCAAACTCCTTACATGCACAACTTTCTTCTAACTGAATCTAGGTTATGTCCCTAGTTAGAAAATTTAATTAATAAATCAGCTAAATGTTTATATAGCACCTTGAAGCTGTAAAAATGCTGTCTGAATTCTGAGTACTAACAACTCTCAATTATGATACAGCATATTTATACAAATATGTTTGATGTCCTCAGAACATTTGGAATAAGTGGAGCATAATTCCTGTTGAGAATAGATTTTGCTGGTTGGAAACCATGCCGTATGATATTCAGACTGCTGTCACAGCATGCAATGTGGGGAAATAACAACATAAAGAAACATAATTTGCAACATTAAAACTGCATTTTCTAAGTATTTAGGAATAGGAGCAGAAGATTTCAAAGAATCTCTTCTTCATTGTTTAATCATCAAGCTTTGCTGATTATTGGAACATCTGCAAGTTTTGTTATAATGGTACTGCACTGGAAAATAGTTAACAGTGTGACTATTTTCACTGTGTATTTTTATGAGTTTATCCTTTAGAGATTTTAAAATAGAAACTTGCTGAAAGTACTAAAATTAGGAATCATTTTCTCTAGAAGAATAGCTTTCTCTGTAGTCTTATCCAGACACCATTGCTCCCAATACCATTTTTCTCATGGTAGTCAAACAGAAAATCTTTGGGAACAGAAGGACTCTGTGAACTTGAGAACCAAGATCAGGGACAAGGCTTGCTCTAAAGCAGTTTTGGTGCCACCATAGTTGCAGGGAAAGTGTAGTAAGAAGCATGATCAAACTAAGAGAAAATTGTAGTGCAAGTCTCAATCCTTTTTCTAGTTATATTTTCTCACTTAAGTCTGTGAGTTCTCTCTGTATATACTAGACTATACTTTATTACCATAAACTTTATTTGACTAAAAATATCTTTAGCATTCTAGTTCTTGAGTGTTGAACTGTCAGGCTATGCCTCACCAAGCAGAATCTTTTCTTTTTTTCTTTTTTTCTTTTTTTCCTTTTTTCCTTCTCTTTCCTCCCTTCTCTTTCCTCCCTTCTCTTTCCTCCCTTCTCTTTCCTCCCTTCTCTTTCCTCCCTTCTCTTTCCTCCCTTCTCTTTCCTCCCTTCTCTTTCCTCCCTTCTCTTTCCTCCCTTCTCTTTCCTCCCTTCTCTTTCCTCCCTTCTCTTTCCTCCCTTCTCTTTCCTCCCTTCTCTTTCCTCCCTTCTCTTTCCTCCCTTCTCTTTCCTCCCTTCTCTTTCCTCCCTTCTCTTTCCTCCCTTCTCTTTCCTCCCTTCTCTTTCCTCCCTTCTCTTTCCTCCCTTCTCTTTCCTCCCTTCTCTTTCCTCCCTTCTCTTTCCTCCCTTCTCTTTCCTCCCTTCTCTTTCCTCCCTTCTCTTTCCTCCCTTCTCTTTCCTCCCTTCTCTTTCCTCCCTTCTCTTTCCTCCCTTCTCTTTCCTCCCTTCTCTTTCCTCCCTTCTCTTTCCTCCCTTCTCTTTCCTCCCTTCTCTTTCCTCCCTTCTCTTTCCTCCCTTCTCTTTCCTCCCTTCTCTTTCCTCCCTTCTCTTTCCTCCCTTCTCTTTCCTCCCTTCTCTTTCCTCCCTTCTCTTTCCTCCCTTCTCTTTCCTCCCTTCTCTTTCCTCCCTTCTCTTTCCTCCCTTCTCTTTCCTCCCTTCTCTTTCCTCCCTTCTCTTTCCTCCCTTCTCTTTCCTCCCTTCTCTTTCCTCCCTTCTCTTTCCTCCCTTCTCTTTCCTCCCTTCTCTTTCCTCCCTTCTCTTTCCTCCCTTCTCTTTCCTCCCTTCTCTTTCCTCCCTTCTCTTTCCTCCCTTCTCTTTCCTCCCTTCTCTTTCCCTTTCCTCCCTTCTCTTTCCTTTTTTTTTCTTTTTTCCTTTTTTTTCCTTTTTTCCTTTTTTTTTCCTTTTTTTTCTGAGGGAAATATATCACATAATTACAGTACTTTTCAACCCCAACCAAGGATAGTTTATGAACTACAATGTCACTGCTAATGCCAGTAAAGAGGTCACATTTTCCTCTGATGAAGAAAAAAATTGTGCCTAAGGACACCAGAGAAAGCTCATACATTTTCAGTAAAGACTTGTTAGACTTCTAACAACCATGTCAGAATTCATATACTTGTAATTGAAAACTGATTCTGGATAATTAAGCCATGCCAACAGATACCCTCGAAGATATGCTACCAAGGATACGGTGTGCTATTCATGGTATTAAAAGGCTTTAAGTTAGAAAACTTTGAATTGCTCACCATTAAGCTTACTATGCTGTCACAGAAATCAGAAGTAGAACTCCTGTCAGCTTCCACAGGAGCAAAATGCACTACTAACACAAGCTTCAGATAATTTCATCATTAATTGCATGACCAAATATCTTAATTGTAAATCTGACTCAGCCTTGCTCATCAGTAACACATTAAAAGTATAGATAGGGAAGGAGCAACTGTTATTCAAATGAATAGAAATACTTTATGGTTATATATATATATATTTTTTTTTTTTTTTGGGGGGGGGGGCAGATGAAATTAAAGAGGATGAGAGGAGATGGAGAAAACTCTGTTCAGTGGTCTGATAAGAAAAAGCTGTTCAGGTGGTGACTTGGAAGTCAACTGAGTGATAGTTAAGAGAATAAATCCATGGTAACGTGAGCAATAGCCTGCTTAAGTTTTGCTTTCCCTGTACTCCCTGGGAGCTCCAGCAGAGATGACAAATCAGGGCAGGGGTGGCTGCACAGGGCTATCCAGGGCTGCCATCCTGTGTGCCCCAGGGCCATCCTCACAACACCGACCTGCTGTTAGGTGGGGGCTGCACTACGTCAGATCCTGGGAACCAAGCTCCCTACACAACTGCTGTCTTGGGTAAAAACCATACAGACCCAAATCCTCCTCTTGCAGGTTCTCAGTCTTATGTTGTGCTACTTTCTGCAGCTGTGATTATTCCCCATCTTTTGTGTCAGTGGTTCTCCTGTAAAGCACTTCTAAACTGTTCTCTTGTCCCTAGAAGCTTTTCTACTCTGGACTTTGGCCATCCACTTTCTGCAGTTGCTCATCATATTTAGCAAGCCAAAAGCAGGTTTCTCTGCAATTCTTGTTTTTATTTCCATTTTCTCTGATATTTTCTAACCTATGGAAATCAGATGACAGACAGAGCTACAGATGGAATTTAACTGAGTAATCCTCAAATTCATCTATTCCAGACTTTTACCTATGTTTTGCATATCTGAAAGCTGGTAATGATTTTTTTCTGTTGTTAATTTATCATTGGTTCAACCTTTTCCCCTATCTTGTCACCTGGGATAAAACTAGTGGAATAGAATCACCCTGCACTCCCGAGCCTGATGCTGTGCAGGACCTACCTGTTTCACAGCCTGAGCCCACATCTGAAGCAGCACTCTGTGTTGTGCTTTCCTTAGATAGCTCATGTACTTTTGTGTGTGAAATGTGAGATATCATTGCAGATAATTTGAGCTGTCCCCAATATTTGCTGGGGACATTGTGGATCATTAATTTATTTTCTTCAATTAATATTAAGACTTTTTTATGCTTCTTTTGTGAAGTCATAGCATCATACAATGGTCTGGGTTGAAAAAGACCTCAAAAATCATCTAGTTTCAACTGCCCTGCCATGGGCAGGGTTGCCAGCCAGTAGACCAAGTTGCTTAGAGCCACATCCAGCCTTGCCTTGAATACCTCCAGAGATGGGGCATTCACAACCTCTCTGGGAAACCTGTTTCAGTGCATCACTGCTGTCTGAGTAAAAAACTTCCTCCTAACATCTAACTTTAATCTACCCTATCTTAATTTTAACCCTTTTCCTTGTCCTATCACTATCAAACCATGTAAACAGTTGTTCCCCCCTCCTGTTTAAATGCTCCTTTCAAGTACTGGAAGGCTACACAATGAGGTCTCCCTGAAGCCTTCTCTTCTCCAAGCTAAGCAAGCCCAGTTCCCTCAATCTTTCATCATAGGAGATGTGCTCAAGCCCTCTGATCATTTTAGTGGCCCTCCTCTGGACCTATTCCAAGGGCTCTGCAACTTTCTTGTGCTGGAGGTCCCTCATCTGGATGCAGTACTCCTTATGGGGGCTCACAAGAGCTGAGTAGAGAGGGACAATCACGTCTCTCTCCCTGCTAGCTACCCCTTTTTTAATGTAGCCCAGGACATAGTTTGCCTTCTGGGCTTTGAGCACTTACTGCTAGCTCATACCCAGCTTCTAAACCATCAGGACCCTCAAGTCCTTCTCTGAAGGGCTGTTCTCAAGTTCTTCAGACAGCCTGTATAAATACCTGGGATTGCCCCAGCCCAAGAGCAGCCACCTGGTCTTGTAGAACCTCATTCGGTTCACATGGGCCCACTTCTCCCATCTGTCCAGGTCCCTCTGGATGGCTTTTCTTTCCTCCGGTGTATCAACTGCACCACACAGCTTCGTGTTGTCTGCAAACTTGCTGAGGATGCACTTGATTCCATCATCTGCGTCACTGATAAAGATGTTGAAGAGCACCAGTCCCAAGACCAACCCTTTGGGGACACCACTCGTGACCAGCATCCACCCAGACATAGAACTGTTGATCACAACCCTTTGGCTGTGGCCAGCCAACCAGTTCTTAATTCATCAAACAGTCCATCTTTCAAATCCATACCTCTCCAATTTAGAGAGAAGGATGTGGAGAGGGACCATGTTCTATGTATTCATTGTAGCATGTGTGCATTTTAAAGAAACCTACAGTATATTATGAGTCTGTGCAAACTGGCCTTAGTCTTCAGATCAATTGCTTTAATTGAAATCTACAGTAAATAGAAAACTGTACATTAAAATGCCTCAATGATTTAGCTTTTAAAATTAACTGACAGAATTAACAATATGTATTTGCTCAGGGCAGTGGAAGAAAGGAATCAAGCATAGGCTATTGAGGTTTAATTTTGATGGGAAGTATAAGCTGTACTTTCTTAAACTGGAATACTTCCCAGTCTCCCACCCACTCTGAAATGCAGAGGGAAGGGACAAAAAGTGTTGCCCATGCAAATCTGATATTTTTCTCAGACCATTCAATACATCTCAGTCCATTATTAGGTACAATAACTCACCAATTTTGTAGTTAACAGTATGTTCTTAATTTTTAGCTTGATTTAATCTGCTTTCAGCTCTTGCTTCTTGTTATACCTTTTTCTGCTAGATTAAAGATCCCTTTAGTGTCTAGTATTTTCTCTCCACAAGGCACTTATCTGTTGTAATCTACTCACCACACAATCTTCTTCTTGATACGATAAACAGATTGAGCTATTTAGTTCTCTCACTGTAAAGTATTTCCTCTAACCTAAAATAGTGCATGAGTCTTTTCAGCACATTCTTCTTTTTAACATCTTCTACCTTATACAGCTTTTCATATCTAAAAGGAGCAATCTACCACAAAAGCTGCTTTTTCTCACACCCTCCCTAAGGAACAATAGTCATACAATTACCCTATGCAAGCCTTGAAATAACTAGAAATGGATTCTTTTCAACAGGGTTCATTTATTAGGCAGCAAGGCCAGCTGAAAGCATCTGAATCTTACTGCTCTTGTTTCACTTGAACCAGATTTCACTAAAATCCTCTACTTCATCTGGGGAGAAGCAGAGCCGGGGTGTGTACATGAAGGAATGGCCACAATGTAAGACTTAAATTTGGAAACCTGGAAATTTTCTGTGCAGAGTAGGAACTGTGTGCTGCACCAGGACAATACTAGGATCATAACATGACCAGCCCAGCTTGCTAAAACTTGGAGGTGTACCAATACCATAATGATCTGGTGGTTTTAAGCACATCCGAAACCAATCAGTAGAAAACACTGCGTGTGCTAAGATTATGTATGCATAGCAAAGTCCTCTTTCATTGTGGATCTTTCTTGGGTTGTCCCCTGGTTGTTGTGCTCAGCTCTGGGACAGGCAGTGCCCCTTCTCCAATGAGCCCTCTCATGGCCCATACTTCTCACCCCAGTGAAACAGCAGAGAGAAGCAAAGATGCTGCGTTGTCAGTCCATCTGCTCTTACTGCAGCTTATGGCTAGATGGCTTCTAGCTGAGTGCTCTGGTCAGACCAGCAAGGAGCTGGGCTCATCTGGTGCTGCAGCCTTTCTGAGAAAGGGAAAATTTCTCCTGACTGTTCAGGGGAAGGCTAAAAAGCAGGAAGAAACGGCTTCCCTGCTTGCAAAAGTCACTCAGACGCCTTGTTTCAAACCAGCATGATATTCATGTGTTGTTAGCATGATTGACCAATAGTCAAATATTAGACACCAGAAGTTAAAGAAAAAATTGCAATTTGCCCAACTTTGTTAATTGTCTCACTGTAAAATATGGAGTAAATTGAGGTGCTAAGGGATTTGATTTAGTAGTTTAGTGGGTAGGGATGGTGATAGGAGGATGGTCGGACTAGATGATTTTGAAGGTCCTTTCCAACCTAATGAACCTACGAACCTATGAACCTATAAAAAACAGTTATAAGGTTAGTAAAAAGAGTAGAAAGATAAAGTAGATACTAATTAAGTTTATCGTTAACCTGTATACCTGATGGAATCATACTGTCTTTCTTCAGTTGAAGTGAATTAAAAGCAAATTCCTCTTGATGCAGCCTTGCAGAAGGAACCTGGCTTTTTTGCTGTCTGTACTTGCTGGTCTCCACGTGGGCACAAGGAAGCTGCCCACAGAGAGTTCACTGAATGGCCAGGACCTACGTAACCAGTAATTTCTGCACTCTCATAAGGGAATACTTTATGTGGTGAAACGGGTGGCATTCATATGTTCAGCTACTGAAAGACCAAATAAATGATGTGTTGGAATTTCAATATTTGTCTCTGACCAAACAGTCATGGTTCAATAGTTTTTCCAAGCTGTTTAAAAAATGCTATTTAAGAATTTGTTAATACCTCATTTAAAGCTTTCATGCTTCTGATGTGCTGACAAGGGGTCAAACTTGGAGGCGATGTCATAAACAAAAAGATACGAATATTCAGCATATAGAAGTATTCATTAATGACTCATAAGCTCGCAACTCTTGCTACTAATTGGATATTTTTGTGCAGAAAGATTGAAGCTGTGGGCTCCATATAATGTAACTTATTTTCATTCTGCTGCTTGCAAGACTATTTTTTGGCAGGAAGAACTCATTAATCAAAATCTTTCCTTTTGGAAATGCCAGTATATTTGGAGGGTGGGGAGGAGGAGGGCAGGTAGAACATGCATCTGAAATGCTGGAGAGGTGCTACGCTGATGCAGCTTATGCCACAGAATAGTAAAGTAGTGCAAGTAAAGAGGAAGTCCTCAGTTTATTGCTCCTTATTTCAGTGTATCATTGATTGAACCTATCTCTACTTCTGTTTGGGAAATATGAAGTTACATTCTGTATCATCCTTTCTATATCTGCTGTTTCCTTTCTTTTTATTTTTATTTTTTAAACAATGCAGCTTAATCCAGTCTGTTTACTATCACAGTATTTTAGTTAACATTTTATTTCCTTGGCTGACACCGAGTTTTAAATTGTCTGGGAGTCCTTGTTGGAGCCAGGATTTGTTGGACACTGTGGTTTGGTAGGTGGCTGGGAGCCCACTCCTGTTGGGCAGAACAGGTCCCTTCTGCACAGTGTGCTGGAACTCTCCAGCTAGCAGAGGCAGTGCAACCCAGAGAGCAGACTGCAGAACAGCAGTAGGGCCCATGGAGTACCTAGAAATAGACAATTGCTATGTATATGCTTAATAATATATAAGGGAAGACTGCAAACATTTTCTTGTTTTGCTTCCCCTAGGCCAAGGACTCTATTAACTTTTTATTGTTCTTGAATATGAAATAGATGTAATTGAAATAGATAAGGAAGATATCTCCACCCTTTTAGATGATTAAATTATACATTCTGTGAAACAATTTTCTTGGCACAGAAAGGTTGGCATTTAAACTTTTTTTGTTTACTCTATATCATAGGCTAACAGAGATTTCATGTATTAGTACTGGAAGAACCACCTTTTATTCTGCTCTGACAAGGCCAGATTGATCTGTTTTCTGAGCTAATAAAAACATCATTGGCCCTGTCTGCTAGCATACTTTATGAATACTTTCCTATATTGTAATATTTACTGTCCTATATAGCTATGCAGAATAGAACTCCAGCCAGTCTACTGTAAATCAGTTTAATACACACACTGAAAGCAGTTGCTGTTTACGAGACAGCTCACCTACCACTCAAACTTCAGAGACATTATTAAAAGCAATATGATGTCAAAACTTTGGTGGAGAATGAATTTGTATCTGTAATAAATAGAGGAATAATGGAATGGATGGCTGTCCGTACACCTTAGAAGACTGACTGTGATGCCAGTGCTTTGTAAGAACATTAATGAAATTAATTCAAATGTCCTTTTGATTAACCAGCTTCTCAAAGTCTAGCATAAACTCTTTTGAAGGAAATGCATCCAAGGAGGATGGAGAACTGTTTCTAATGGAGATAATCTTCTAATAAATTACTTATGACCAAGGAGAGACTTGGAGGGGCAAAATAATCCCAGAGTAAAGTTGATTTAACTTTGCCATTATTCTCAGTATGACTCTGGGATTGAAGCTTCAAAGAGCTGTAAGTGATATTTTTAAACAGTTTCAGCAGACACTTAAGCTCCTATATTCTTAAATTGGTCTTCTGGAACTGCAAGATTCCCATACCAGGTACAAGACCTATGCAACATCTTCATGTGTGCACAAAAGCAGGTGACGTTTGCTTTTTAACAAGGTTACAAGATGCAAAAATGTACTTTTTTTTTTAGTAGAGTTTTATTACCTTTCCAATTAGCAACTAGCAGATTGTTTTTGAAATTTTTTTACCCATCAGTCTGCTCAGCAACATCTGTGTAAAGGTTTGGTGCTTTCAGCTAGTTCCTAGCAGACACAACTGTATGTTGGATCTGCTGTAGGCGCCCTTTCTGACGTGGAGGGGGACAACCTCTTCCCAGATGCTCTAGGTCTGGTGTGCAGTGTGTTAGGTGAATGAGCAGGACTCCTGATGTAGCTAGCTGCCCTCGCTGTCCTGTGCATAAAGAGAATACAACTCTGCAAATCATGAGACCAGCACCTTTTTTATTTGGATACAAGAAGGAAACTTGAAATTGTCATTTTTCAAGAGGACATACTGATTTGCATTACAAGGCTGGGAAGAAAACATGCATTTCATCTGCTATGACAGTTGGCCTTCTGAATTACACTTATCAGCCATATTAGCCCATCGACCTTTGCCAGAAGAGGACCAGAGGTTGGGAGTATTATTCTTGCAGATCAGAAACAATGCACGGCTCTGAATTTCTGCATTCTCTTCTGCACTTCAGTGGCATTTTTAAATGTGACAGCTGTGAATTAGCTCAGCTATTTAGTGGCTGGGTTGCACATGGCTCACTGACAGGGAAGGTGCAATAGATTTTTTCTTCCCTTCACTTAGTGTTTGCTATCCACCAGGAAAGCTGCCACAGCCAAATATAATAGCGGTCACAGGCCTGTATAAGATTCTGCTGATCTATTTGCCTTGCTAATTTCTGTAGACAGTTATGTTTGCATCTGCGGTCTGTCTCGGCAGGAGAACCTTCCTTTTACAACAGTGTGTGGTTGTGTTATGTGATAATGAAGATGAAGGAGGCTGTGTACCTCAATTCCAGCCCTGGCAGAGTCCTGGGCTTACCCTGGTGATCTGTATTTCGGGTGCTAATGGTGCTTCTGCCTCTCATATGCTCTGCTTGATTGGTGTTCCCTGCTGGATTACACTGTAATGAGCAGTAATACATGGTGGGAAGTTCATGTAGGCCCTGCACCACTACTTTGTCTTCCTCAGTAGGTAAAGAGAAAAATAAAATCCAGCTTTTATTTCCTTAAACTTCTCTCTATATTCTACTATGCTTGAAAGTTTAAATGTTGTTGTCTATCTTTGCTGTAGTAGGCAGAAGAAAGCTTTCCCTTGGACTGTGCTGGCACGTCTGTGGGGAGGGCTGTGCAGGGGGCAGGCAGGAAGGCCTGGAGCCCGCGGGGAGCACAGGCAGGCTGGGGCAGCTGCAGCCTCGTGCCCCGTGCTACTGAGAATGGAGCCCTGACTCCTTGCTCCCCATTTGGTCCCACAGCACGCTGAGTGCTGCTGGAGAGGCTGAACACCCACCTGGGCTGGGCTGCCCTATGCTGCTGGGCTGCCCTACCAATGCATGTTTACACACACACCCCATCAGACTGTTAGAGAATGATCTCTTTTAATTTCTGCAATACCTCCCATTCAGTTCTGCACAGTCACCACCAGTATCAGTTATCATGGAAAATCCTTCTCCTTCTGCCCCCTCATATTGCTGAAATCCAATTTTAGCCTGGAAAATGATTTAAAGGATTCACATGGGCAGGGCAGATTTTGTGACAGAATGGTCGAGAGCTCCATCCTGGAACAGGGCCTGCCTGTCAGCTGAGCCACTACAGCATGTGTAATTTTTATGTATTAGTGAGCTGGCACCTTTCTCTGGCATCTTATTCCATACAAAATTAGCCCAGCATATGGGTAGTGTAAATTGGAGGACATAGGTTTGAGTAATGAACAACTAGTGACCATGCTAATTGGCTTCACGGTGTCTGTGGACTAGAATCAGCTCAGCTGTTTTAAAATAATCAAATTATGAGGGCTGCTCCAAAAGTAATACCTCCAATTTTATTATGTTGGCCCATAATGTCAGAGGCAGATATTGGTGTTATGGCAGCAGAGGCTGAATCTTCCCGCTAATATTCTATTATACTTTGTTGATATGTAACAGTTGGCAGCAGAGGGGCAGCCTGACAGAATGGTGTCTGACATGGAAGTATGTATGGAGAAAAGTTGTGCCACTGAATTCCTCCATGCAGAAAAAATGGCACTCACTGACATCATAGGTACTTGCTGAATGTGTATGGAAATCAAACAATGGGTATGAGCACAATGAGGCACTGGGTGGTGCATTTTAGCAGTGGTGACAGCGGGTCACATCCACTTGTGCAGCATGCAGACCTTTGTTGGTTGCTAGTGAAAGCACATAGCTAATGGTGGTGACTGTGTTGAAGATAGTGTTTTGTAGCTGAGAACTTACTCTATCAAATAGGGTTATTATGTTCCTCATGTGTGTTGTAGTTTCCATTAAAATAAGTAGGAGGCATTACTTTCAAAGCAACCTAAATATAAAAGTGAGTCTGTAATTTCGAGATTATTTTGTTTTAGCAATGTCAAATATCTCCAGCCTCTTCTTAATGTGGTTAGAGTTTGCACGTAGCCCAGCTCTCTACATGTTGTAATGAATGGCTCTAGCAAACAGGGGAGCCAACATCTTTTTCCTTTGAGTTTTTAATGTAGCTGGGGTTGATAATAAAGACCGGTGCATCTGGAGGTGTTGGAGTTCCAACATCAAAACAGTAAGTTTTTCCTGTGCTCGTAAGAGCTGTAAATATCTTGTAAGGCTGAATATCAATTTTCAAAAAATAAAGCTTACTGTGAAAAGAAAACCCCAGGAAGATATATTTTACAATAAGATTTATTTTATGAATTTCTACTGATGACAGCATTTTCCAAGCTTGCCAAGCTGAATTTTTTAAGCTGCAAGTGTCTTAATGACCCTCATTCTTCCTCCACCTGATACTTGCTCTGCAGGCCACTGTCACCTCTGGCTTCTGAGCAGGAGTCACCTGTGACACTAATGAACAGAGTCAGCACCACCTCCCTCAGTGGTGGTCCCAAATACCAGCTGGCAGGAAGTACTTCATTATTACAGACTGACCAACTCCTGTGTCTTTCTGAAGTCCTAGGCACTGCTGGGGCAGGGGGGAGCCCAAGGTGGAGTGCTGTGTTTGCCTCCCCTGGGGAAGCTGGGCTGCTGCTCTGAGCAGGGTGTTTGTGTCCCTGTCCTCTGTGCCATTCCTGCCAAATGCTGTTACTGGGATTTTGTGTCTCTGCTCTTTATTACTTTAACGTGGCTGAACTTCTGCAAAGGGAGTGTAAGTAATTTCAGTTAACTTCTTACTATTAAAAATAAAATAGAGGAGAAGGAAAAGAAGAGGGGGGAAGAAGAAAATACTTAGTTTTGAAAAATATAGCTCCCTATGGGTGAGTATACTTCTTTATTGACATACTAACATAACAGTTCTCATATTAAATGTTACTTTTTTTTTTGAATGGGCACTACTGAAAACAATCTTCCAAATGAGGTATTTGTTTTGTTTTTCATTAACTGAATTCAGCTGTTCAGCTGGTCTAAAAGGGGCACGTCTAAAAGGTTGCTGATGTGCTGACTGCAGAAAAGACACTTCCTTTAAGCTAGTAGGACCAGAAAGGTGAGTGTTCTTAAAAGACTGGGGCTGTGGTGTGAGGAGTTGTTCTCTTATTTCATTACTATTCCCCTCCCCTTCTTTGTAGAGATGTGGGAGTGAAGAGAAATCCTCTCTGTGTCTCTGTTCTCCAGCATGTTTTGGAAGCAGAGATGGAGAGAAAGGTTTTGCTTGTTAGTCTCTCAAATGTGCCTCTGGAGTACTCCTATCAATTCCTTCACTCTCTTACTCAAGTCTCTAGCTTTTGGAGGCTGTGCAGGTACTCATAAATGGAAAAGTGGGATCTATGCAGTTTTAGAAGGATTTCTTACGCTGCTTTGGGGTGGTTATGAACCGTAGATACTCGCACTTGAGGTGCTGTTCTTGCAATTCCAATTATGGTTAAATAAAGGAATTTAATAGTTATGTGTGTCCTAGATGAGAGGTAGTTTCTATAGCTCTAACTAAAAAAAAAAAAAAAAAAAAGAAAAAAACACATATTTCTGAAGTGGCCATAAATTGTAATTCACAAAGACAGATCCTTAGTCATAGTAAATGAGACTGACTGTTCCTCTTTGGTTATGTGACAATCATCACTATGCTAAAAACCTTAAGAAATGTCTTAATCTGCTTATTGATACAGATCTTTAAAATTGATAATTAAATGTTTACACATGAGCATAATGGTATCGTTAAGGTAATGCTAATGTTTGAAGGACTTGAATGGACCAAGTTCTCAAAAGGATACTGCCTTTTATTAGATCTGCAGTTATACTTGGAAAATGCTGATGAATTTTGGTCTAACAGTTCTCTCAGTCTTTTAGCAAGAATGCTTCAATGTAATGTTCACACTTTTCTTGTTCTTTTTATTTACACTGCTGCTTGGATTCCTCCTCTAATCACAAACAATTAAAACCACTTTTTTGTTGTTTCATATTACACCTCTGTAATTATCTGTGGGAGTAAATCTCTGATAGCCATCCCTCTTGCCAACATCATGCATGCAGTATAGGTTGCTTAGAGACTTCCTATTTATGGCTGCTCAGTATTCTCCCTGGTTATTTTTCAGATGTACTGCTCTTTTCTTAAAATTGATTTGCAGAATACTCTTCACAACTCATGCAGTAGGATCAGGACAGTAGTAAATGCTCTAAGTCCCAGCTGGTGTTTTATATCTAGATGATCTGCTCTTTGTTAGAGTCTGTTTATTACTGTCTGTGTACCTCTGCTAGTGAGCAATGACTTCATCTGCTGTGAATGTGAGTAACCCGATTTTGAGTAATTTTTAGAAGAGTCATGGCCACAATCTCCTGTTGACTTTTGTATCTGCAAGATATTATAAAGTAAAGGTGCTAAAATTGCTCTACCTCCCATATAACAATTTATGTCATGATAACAATCTGGTGGTTACGAAAACAACCAGATGGGTGATGACATGGTAATGCAGTTTCTCAAACAAATGCGGACTTTAAGGGCAAAAAATCATCATCTGCACTTTTTATTTTGTCTCTCCCACTGCTTTTGTGAATTCTTATATGCAGCACATGCAACAATAATGTGTTCTTGATACTTTGATAAATGAATATGAGAACAGCCTCTCTTTCTGAAACCTGAACATCAAACACTTTCACCCTTCCTAGTGCATAATGTTTAGTTCTTTCCAAACAGAGCAGTGCAATTCAGGCAGTGCAGAGCTTGGCAGGTAACATGATGATAAAGATTGAACAACTTAATTGTGTTTTGGATAGAAAGTGCCAAAAGGAATCAGTGATACAGAAACCAATAAGAAACACCATTCAGCCAGTCTTACTCTTGCTTTCCATCACAGAATAGGATGGTTTGTAATTTAGTATTCTTGCATACAGTAATTTTTTCTTTTTCTTCCATCGAGATGTTCACAGGAGAAATTAAAAAATCATTACAAATATTTAAATTAAGTTTTAGGTGCCCTTTATTATTTTTTCCATCTGTATGAGTACATGAGGTAAGGCAGCATTTTTCAGATGATCAGACTTAGGTTTGATGCATAAAATATATCTGAAGTGCCTCATTTGGTTTAGTAGTAGCCCATATATCTTTAAGAGAAATTACAAGCAAACATAGTCTATTTTGGAAGTCACTAACACGAGTTGAAAAGCATTTTCCAATTCTATAGGCTTTACGTGCTTTGTTTTGCAAAGAGAAATTAAGCACACATGTAAGTTTTAGTAACATAATATCTAGCAATTTCATGCAGACTATAAGGAAGTAGATTACCATCATTTAAAGTAAACTTAACTTACCCTTTAGGTTACGTGCTTGGTGTTAGTCAGTTGAATGCCAAGAATGCAGTAGGAAATCTATGATAAATGAAACAATAATGAAAACAAACACTCTTGAGTAACAGAGATGTAAGTTTCCGGCTGAAGAATGATTTCTGTAGTTTCTTTTAGAAAGTAATGGATTTGCTCTTCCAAAAGCTGAGACTCTGGTCACCCCTGTATAAATGCTGTTGGAAATAACTGAGTATACTGTCACAACTCTTCGTCTTGCATACGATTGCTTTAATTATATACAAACTAGAGTGAATAGGACTTGTATTTCTACATCCAGACTTCAATTTCAGCTGCTCTATAAGTCAGTACTAGAAACAAAGGACATTCCATCCTCAGTCAGGAGTCGTTTCACCTGTTCCTGGTTTGAGCTTGAATGTTCTGCAGAACAGTTTGACAGAAAAAGGAAATATATTTTTTCATCTCACTGTAAATCCAGCAGTAACTTACTTTATCCAAACTGAAATTCCTCCCAGGTACTGTTATGTTTAACACTCCCACATTTGCAAAAAAATTGCCACAGGCTCTTCAAAAATCCCTTCCATTGGATGCTTGGCTTTCTCTGTCCTCTGAAAGCTAGGATATGGGGTGATGCTGCCATGTGGACATGGTGGTTCCCATGATAAGCTGTGGAGAGTCAATGACTCTTGCTCTATCAGACATTTCTCCTGGTGGCAGTGACAGGGGCTGCCCTACCAGACCTGGGGCATCCTGACAGGTCTTTTGTTCACCGTACAGCCTTGGTGCCAGCAGCCGTGAGGCATGGCTGTGAGGCTGGGGTGGCTGCCTTCCTGTGCTGTCTCCCATTCCCCTGCCTGTGAAAGTGCTACACTGTGCTCTGAACAAGCCACGTACCTGTGAGTATGCTGTCAGAGGGTCCCATTAGACTGGTGCTGCCTTCACTCTTCCTCTATCTTTTCTGAAGCTTGAAGAAATAAAGGTTTGTGTGATCCATAGTGCCAGCTGCCTGGCCTTTCCTGGCCTCACTGATGCTTGTGATGAAATAACAACACTGTGGCTAGGCTCCAAGGTTACCTTATGGTTCCAGATCCTGTTCCTGGAACAAGCTGAATTTCCTGGTGGCTCAGAGACACGGTTTTCAGGAGATGTTTACATGGTCTCCCCTCAGCCTTGAGCATCAGTGAACCTCAGAGAGCTTGGAGTGTGGCAGGGATGGTGTGCCAGCTCTCTGACAAAGCTGTTGGGCTGCTCAGTGAGGTGTGTGCTGACCCTGAGAGGGGACATGCAGCCAGGCTGGGCAAGTAGTTGCTCTCTGGCCTTGAGTAGCATTGTTAACTCTTACGCTTGATTTCCCTAAACTAATTAGATGCAACATGGAAACCTGTGCCTTGAAGTGCTGAGTACAAGAGCTGCATTAGTCTAAAACTGTGGGACAAACTGTGTGCATAATTCTCATTAAAATAGGCAGCCTGCTCAGGTATAAGTCACAGATGAATGCATGTGGCAGGAGAATACAAAAAAAATCAGAAGGCCAGTAGTATCTTGATTTCACATGACAGCAATTTGCTATTCCCTATCCCTACTTCCAACGTCAGTCTGAAATCCAATCCTCTTTTCATGGGAAAATAACTATAATTTGGTGCTACCTCAGGCTTAATTTAGAGTGAGAGTTGATATGTTCAACAGTTCTATGGTAGAAAAAACTTCTAAGAAGTTTTAGATTGGAAATGTCAAAGCATGAAGTACACTCTGCTTTGCCAATCAGAAGAAATTTCATGTCTCAAAGTCAAGTTCCTAAGAATCAGCAAGTAAAAGTTACACCACTGTTTCAAATTTTGCTTAAATTAATAACTATGTTGATATGTTCCTTTTGAAACAATTATTCCTCTGTTGTTCTGGCTGGATAATGAAAGACCTTTAGGCAAAACTGAATTATTCCCAGAGAGAAGTAATGTATTGAAAATGCTATTTTTTCCAAAGGAAGAAACCTGATGTGAAATTGGAAAAAGCATTGAAGGAACACTGCTAGACCATGCTAAAATGCATTTAAAAATGATCGTGTACTAAAGCTGAAGGTGCAGTTTACCCATGTTACCTGAGAGTTGAATGTAGCCATGGCAAACCCCATCAGCAGTGTAAAGCGGTGCAGGGAGAGGTTTGCTTTGCACAGGGGTGGGTGGTGATGCTGCTCGTTCCCTGACCTGGACCAGGTACTGGTGACACACCTGTACTGGTGCAACTTTAGCTTAGACAGCTCCAGCCCCTCCCTTTCCTCTTTGCTGGGCTTTCTGGCCTGATCTATGCCTGCATCATGAACTAAGGGGTGGGGGACAGGCTGGCTGTAGGGAGGTTTGGACAGTTCTGTTGTCATTTATGAGACTGCTGCTGAACATTCCCTAACTGGACTTGAGAATCCATTGGGATATTATCACTACAATCTGGGTTTCTTTTTTTTTTAACTGACAAAATGTTTTGGTTGATATGTTTTATATATTTCTCACTAATTTGTCAGCAAATCATGTGGGGGAAATTCTCTTGCAAAGCCATGAAGTGCATCAACTGGCATTTCTTTACTTTATCACGCTGCAAGTAACTTACTTATGACAAAAAATTAAATAAATAAGTTACATTTTAGCAAATGGTAGTGCTCCCTTGGGTGAAAGTATCGCTTGAGGAATGTAAAGGGATTGGAAGATGATAGCTCCCCTGGGTAAGTGCACAATGAGCTAAATTCAAACCAATTTTGATTTAGCAAAAAAGGATAGATTCACTGTAACAGTTTACTGTTAGAAAGTTCTAAAATGGGGAGAAGTGGAAGCCAAGAGAACAATTAGAGGAAGGACAAGAGTAGCTTTTATACTACTTACCCATAAGTTATTTCTCCCTAGTATGCAAGTATGCTGTGACTTTAATTACATCTTAGGGTCTTGGTGATTCAAACCAGACCCTGGTGCATCTTTGCCAGAGTTGCAAATTTCACCAGAATCCTGGCTACAAAGTAGAAACATCTGCAAGCACGAGCATGCGTTCCTTCTTGTGCCATATTCAGTATTTTAAGGGAGTCAGATGTAAACTTAACATTTCTCTACGATAATAGAATCATAACAATGAACATTTTTATGGATACGTATTTTGTTTATATTGCACTGCTTTAGTAAAGGTGTTAGCATCAGGGAGATAAATAACTGGAATCACTTTCTAATGTGATAGTTGCTCTAGTATGAATAGGTCCACGCAGGCAGAAATGGAAAGTGTTTCTTCAAAAGTATACTGACCAAAACTGATACATTTTAATTCCCACTGTTAGAAACACACTTGTTTTTGTCAGAGCATAAAGTACTTTTCCACAATATGATAAATAAAAGTACAGCATACTCATATGTCTAGCATATTTGTGGTTGATAATACCTCTGGTGAAAATTAGGCATAGAGAAAGAAACTATGAACATTAGGGCAATGCAATGAGTAAATATAGAGCAAGGTACCAAGCTTTTATGTAGGACTAAATTTTGTGAAAGAGTTTCATTCATAAGAGTGTCAAGGTAAATCTGACTTCTCAGAATTTATTCATGTAAAAAAGTTGCAGACCAAAGGCAAATAAGCCTTAAGACTGAGTCCTCTCAGTTCGGAGGAGAATTTGGAAGGCTGAGATAAAACTGTTTATAAATGAAGTCCAAGTTGAGGAATAAAAACAGTGTGGCATGATTCTATATGAATTTATTAATTATATCTGTAAAGATATATATATAATGTTATCAATCTAAATGTTGAGGAAAACAACGATTATTCAGATTTCACTTTTATGTAGCCCTTGCCAATTTGCTTTTTCATAACAGATGTTACTTCTCTTGACAACATATTGTGGCCAAGCCATTTATTTCTAGCCAGAAAATTGAGTAAATAATAAAAGCTGAGAGTGAGGGAGATGAATATTTTTGCCAGTGCAAAGGCTTAACTTCCTTCCGCAAAATGCCACTGATTTTGCTGGATGCTGAGCCTGTATATGTGAGGTTGCACACCTGTGTAGGTATTTGCCTTGTTCTTCACTTAGATTCATTTTCTTAGAACCTATTTATTTATGTTTCTATTCTTCTAGCCTTTTTGTTGTTGTATCCTCAGAAGTATGGTTTTTCTCTGTCCTTCCTATTCTGCTCTGGGGAAGACAGTTCTGAACTTTTGTCAGTACTTGATCTGGTGGCCCCTTCTGTCCTTCACCCGTGGGCAATTTTATGTCATAGTTCTCTGCCTTTCTGTATGCGTCCTAACTAGATCCAGTCTAGAGCTTTCAGTCCTGCTTATGGAATACAATTATCGGACTCTCTTTCAATGAGCATCAAAATAAATTTAATAAGAACTTGTTATAAAATCAGTGTTGCATCTTGCTGTAAGAACCTCACTTGGGGGTGAAAGAAAACTACAGGTGCATAATGGTTTACTAATTTATACCTTTCCTTTCAGAATTTCTAGGCAGATAATCACACAGATTCATTTGCAACTGCAAGAATTTTACTATGATGTAATACTTTGCAATTGTAAGCTAAGTTGTCATGTACGTTTGCATTTCATTAGGGTCTGATAGATATCACAGCCAGCCACAGAGATAAGGAGATAAGGTTGGTGGATAGTAGTTGGTTATCAGAAATGACAAAGCCTAAATATTCCTGAGGGAGTCTATTGCCGCACCACAGTACCCAGATTTCCATGTGCTGTTGAAAGAAGTGATCCCAACATATTTCAGTCTTAAATCAGGCACTCAATCCATGACCTTTGAGTACTAACTGTCTTCAGAAAGCTTGTCTTTTCCAGTCCGGTTGTCTGTCTTGTACTTTTCTAGTAGTGTTTTTGTGGTTCTAACAGCCACACATGTGCAAGGGTGCAGAGGCTGAATGCGGCTTAGCCAAGCTCCGCAAAAAGTCCTAAAGTTTCAGTAGAGATGCCAAGGAGTTAAGATTGTTTCCAGAAACTTGTGGGAGACAGATATGATAACATGCAGAGGATTTTGCAGAGGTTAAAGTAAAAGCGAACTTCAGATCTTTAATTCATAGAAATGTCATGACTGTCATCTTTGTCTGTGCTTTGCCACCAAGATCCTTCTGTCTGGGCTCTGCACATGCAGGTGGACCAAATAGTGGACTGAGATCTGCCTTGAGGGTCTGTGAGCGAGATGCTGTCAGTGGTTTGCAGGAGTGACTAGGAAGTATTCTGGATGAAATGATCTGCATAGAAGTAAGCTGTTATTAGTAGCACAAATACATTTTATATTCCCTTTGTTACAATTACTTTCACAACATGACTGAAGAGACATGCTGCTAAGAATAAACTTGATACTTGCATTATAATAAAATTGAACATAATTTTCCATAGGAGGAGAGAATAAAAAGAAACGTTTTGCTTACCAATGGCATGGCAAGCTTCCAGCTGCTCAGCCTGCTGCCAGCTCTAAACTGCTGTTACATGGGAGGGAAGTAAAGGCATCCTGCACTTTGAAACCTTTAATTCCTCTGACTAAGAAGCCTATTTCACATTATTTGTAATTTTACACATTTCATAGCTTGTCACAACCTTACACACACTTGAATGCAGTTTCTGTGTTAAATTTGGTTTTTTAATATAAGTAACATTTCCTGTATTTTACTCAATGACAAATCACAATCGTCAAAGCAGGGATTTAGAAATACTAAATGACGTGCATGCTAAGCTGGTGAAAACAAGTACCTTAGAGTTTTGTGTCTTCTAGGGGGTACAGGCAGCATGTAATCCATATGCAAGGTGTCAGCAGAGGCACTGAAGGATGTCACAGAAAAGGTGAGGTGTGCACTGTGTGTAGAGGTATTAAATAAAAGCTTTTGTCAGAAGGTATCGCTGATATTTTCAAAGCGTTTTAGTTTACTCTTGTATTCAAAGAATACATGCCTTGTTCAAACTGGGTAACTTAGACTAAGAAACATGAATATTGTTGTGTTACTGCTTTTTCTGCCAGTTCATAAAGGTTGGAGTCATTACTTGTGGTCAGCATGTTTTGGGTACTGTGTGAAGATGGTCTTTGTTCAATGAGTTTGTTATCAAAGCAAATCTTACTATGATTTTTTTTCTGTGTTATTATATATAAGAACAAACTCTACAGTCAGTGATGCAAATACTTTGTCCTGATGTCACTAGATAAGCACTGAGTGTATAAAATGAACTGCATTTCAGCAGTTTTTATAAGTATTTAATTCCAAATTGTCTTACTTTATACTACAACTATATATACAGAAAGCTCCCAAGAACTGCTATAAACTTATGCAATAAGAATTTAGGAAATGTTGAGCCAAGTTTCTTCCTCAGAATGTAAATGTAACATTGCTGTGGAATAGTCTGAGGAAAAAATTGTTCAGTCTGTGTCTGAAAGTATCACTGACCATCACCCAACAGCATTGATGGGTAGGAATCTACATTAAAAAAGACACCTGGATTTGCACACAGTTAAGCTCAAAGATGATTCTAAATAGTATAGAACATCTCTTTATTGCATATTGCTTTGTTAATGTCAGCCTGAAAGAGTTCCAGGCAAATCTGTTCAGAAAAAGAGCACAGTATGTGCAGATCTCTCTAATCTAAACAAGAAAGAATACTTATTACAGGTATGCAGTTTATGAGGCATGGAACATATGTTGAGTGAGGAAAACAAATCATGATCATCTAGCAATCAACCATCTGATAAAACTAGGGTTCTGTGGACAAAAGTCTTTAATTATTAACAGTATTTGTCTGTTTTATCCCCCCTCACTCTCCCCCTCCCCCAATGCTGTTATCTAATATTAAATGTAAGTACCATTTAAGGGAGCACACAAGGAACACAATATAGCTAATGTGAGTAACAAGTCTTATTAAACTAATGAAAAATTGTTGATAGACTGTGATAATACAAACTTATCTTGGTTAAAAGACCCCAAACTGACAATGAAAAGCACCTCTAGTCCCCCAGATCCATCCTGATTGAAACATTTGCCAACTGTTCCCATGAGAATGGGCCAGGATTTGTCATCTGAAGTAAAACCTAATTAATCCTCTTTTGCAACAGATGTGTCTAGTTTCAAACGCATACAACTTTTATTTTGTATGTGTGTCCTTGAAAGCCCGTTTTTGACTCTGCTTTAGTGCAGCTTGACCAGAACTGGAGAGCCAAGGATTGTCCTGATGCTCTGACACTCAGATGTCTAAGCAGACAGCAGCAAACTGGAGACCATGATCGAGCCCAGGGCTGCCATGGGGTATGCAGTGCATTACCCAATTCCCAGAAAGTAACTGGAATCTCTTCTGTGCACTGTTAACTCTCTAGGCTCCTGGCATTTTAGGATAGCAGAGGCAAAGGGCTTGAGTATGATTATTGTTTTTATTTTGCCCGTTTATGGGCCAGCTGGTTCTGGCATGTATACTATGATTGCTTTTATGCCACTTGTATTCCCAGTAGCTGTGTACAGGTAAGCTGTTTGGGGTGAGCCTGTGTTCTGGTTAGACAAAGCAAAGTGAGTCAGCTGAAGCCTGCATGGACGCGCTGAGCTGCAGCTGAGCAGGGCTGGTTAAAGGTCCCTGGCTTTCTACTGCAGGTAATTTCGCTCTGCAGTTGTGAGAATCTGCTCCAATAGTTTCACCAGGCTGCCCTGGCTCTTCATGTCCTGCTGCACAGGCTGTCCTGGGCTGGCAATCTCAGCAGTGCCCATGAGCAGCTTTGGTGCTTCATGTCTTGTGCTTGCCTGGGACTGATGCGCTGCCAGCCATGTGCCTTTCTTCCAAACTTCTCTATTATGTGCTTGGCGAATTGTTCATGTTCTCTCAGGAATTTCAGAGAGAATCCCTGTTTGACAGACTCAGACAACTACAAAAGGGAAAATGACAAAAAACTTGAGGGAGGTGGAAACTGGAGAGACAGCAGGGAGCGTGGTGATAGGGAAGGCAGCTCTGAAATGCTGCATGTTTTTGTTTTCTCTCTCATCTCATCTGCTCTCTAACCTGCAATGTATCAAGAAAGAAGTAACACGTTGCTCCACTTGCGGAATTAAGGAGAGAAAGTTTTGAGGCAGATATGACCCTGCAGTTTGTACTTTGCCTAGGGCCCTGAAAGTCTGGGGATAATAGCGTATACCATGAGGATGACAGGACAGAATGAAACAGAACTGGGCAACAAGGACTGCTCAGTGGGGCAAGTGTGAAAAGTTGAAAGCAAAGTACAGTAGCAAAAGTGCATATATGTGCACAGGCTTCCCTAGCTGAAATAAAGTCTCAGAATGTCAGTGTAGCCATAGATGTAAAAGCTTGAGGAAAGACTCCAAAATTCCTTTTCCAGATGTAATTCTGCTTCTGTTTTCACCCGTGAAATGGAGGTTAAACAAAAGCGGGGTCAACTTTTCTTGTAGTGGGAGCAAGATGATGATGTCTCAGCCTGATGTGCATTGGTTATGGTTGGTACTGTTGAATTCTTAGGATATATTACTGCCATTTTAAAATGTACAGGGGGAGGAGACTAAAGCATTTGAAGCTGGCAGATGATGTAGAGAAAATGATGTTTGTGGTGTGTGTGCAGTCTGTGTGGCTATTTTAAAAGATGAATTTCTGAACTCTAATGTCTCTCCAATTTGGATACATTAAAAATACTTTGGCTTAGAAAAAGCATTGTTCTTTATTTTGAGCTTCACAGTTTTTATTGACTTATAACATGCCCAGTTGTAATAAACCTGTTTGGCATATACTATACCTTAGTGAAACTTGACATAAACATTCAGACTATCACTTGTATGAAGAATTTATGTATTACTTTTAGAATCTTTCCTCCCCAGCTAATATGAATACAGGGGAAAAATCTGAAATATGAAAACATTGGCTGATAGGATGTAATGGCATTTCTCAACAAAAAGGGATCTATTGGTTTCAGGCTTTTTTTTTTTTTTTAAACTTGAATGACTTCTTGTAGTTACATCATAAACCCGTGAAAATCATGTTTTATAGGGAACGTGGTGACACAACATTAGTTATGATATATCATGAGCTGTCATTCCAAAAAAATTGTTAACTCCTTCTGGGAACCTGAGAATATATTGTGATGTTCACGCACCATCTGTTTGATTATGTTCCAAAAAACGTGATTGTGAAATATGTGCAGTCAAAGTGTCAGCCTCGATTAACTTATCAGCTCCATAAACTACAAACAGAGACATATACCCATGCAGCTAACTAGTGCTTCATTTATCAGTGCAGTGTATTTCATTTGGAGGGTAGAGGATGAATGTATATGCTTAGGGCAGCTAGCTGTGGAACTAGGAAGCTATACTGCTTCTCCTGGACTGTAATTCCACTTCAGTGACAAAATTTCAAATTGGTGAGACTCCCAATCCTGGTGTTGGTTTGTAAATCCTGACTTTTCAATTGTTAAGATTTGGTAAACTTTTTATTTCCTAAACATTGAAGCTTCAAGATTTGTCTCAAAATCAAAATAGAACAACCTTTTAAACAGTAGCCAGGATTTCCACAAATTATTAGACACTGGGGAGCTGGGACCTTGAACGAGATCAGCACAGTTACTGCTGATCTTGACAGATGTTTTCAGCAGTTAGGAGACCAGAGTCTGTGTGCTTTCCACTCTCACTAGTACATGTCATGTACTTTAGCTGGCCCTACAGAGCCATTGCTTGTCACCTCACTGCTGTGCAGCCATGGCACACTCAGCACCTACAGGGCACTGAGCTGACAAGGCTGCAGATACAAGGCAATTTTATTGTTTTAGTACAGCTATCAAAAGTTATTGACCAGAGAAATCTCAGCAGCTAAGAATGGATCTGTTAGTAAAACTGATGGCTGGAAAAGAGGAAAGTCCCCTCCCCCAGTTTCTATATGCAAGAGATGATGAACAAAGTAGAGGGACTTCAGTTAAAGTGGATGCTGTGTTAGCTGATGCACAAGCAACTTCAATCGTCTTTAATTAGTTCAGAGTTAAGCGAGAAAGTATTTAATCAGCAAACTAACAAGTGAGGCAGCCAATTGCTCTGTGTACGTGTGTGCTTGTATGGGAGTTTGACTGAAAAAAGTAAATAAAATTACTTTCCTTACTTTAAATGAAATGGAATCCCTAATTTTATTGCAGTTGCAATCAGTTTAGAGGCATGATAGAGCAATAAAAATTGATTCCATCCTGTTTTATTCCTTTAACAAAGTATTTCATTTAAGAGCGTAATACTGTAATTTAAGAGTTTGGCTTCTCAAAGTATGAATTTAGACCTTGTTTCCACGGTGTTTCTATGATAGAAATTGTTTATCTTGATGATGTACTGCTATATTTAAAGTGTACCTATTTTTATTTGCCACTGATCAGATTGGAGACTGAGCTTCTTTTTCTTAGATAGGTACCTGAGCTTATTAACTTTTAGTATTGTGATTCATTACATCAAAGTCTTAAGGTAAATACTTTGAAAACCCTCTAACTGCTGCAAGCCATTTACAGGCTTGGTAATGCAGATTACCACCAACATGCCACCTTGTGCTGGGCTGCCTACCTGGATTCCTGGTGAGTTAGGTTCAGTTCAGGATTTCTGTCGTGTGTTAAAAGCCCTCTGTCGAGACCCTACAGTTGCCCATAGAATTATAACTCCACTACACTGAATGGGGAACATAGGGCATATACAGTATAGGGTATATACAGCATGAGAGGCTAAAAGCTTTGTCCTAATTTGCACAAAGCTCATGGATCTCACTGCCATAGACCTGTTTACTTTCTAGTTTCTAGTTCGGGGTTGAATTATAGTTGTAACTGGAGCTCCTGGTGCGGTCCAGACCTGGAGGGTCTGGTATGCACAGGACTGAATGCAAAGCTGGTACTCAGTGATTTCCAAAATTAGATCAGGAAGGAGATTCTGGAGTTAGAAGAGATCAGAGAGATGTTGAGACTGTATCAGCCAGTATGGGTGTCAATCTGGGAATGGTAGAAACTCAAATATTTTATTGAGAAAATGGAACTACTACTTTATTAGTACCTAGCTACTTTAGTTAACCAAGAACTTCCTTTTTAAGACTCTACAGAAAGAGATTTTTCAATGAATTAGTTAAATTTTTAACTTGCAAATGCAAATTGACCCTTCCTAGTGGAATGGCAAAAATTCTGAAAATTCATTGGGATTTTTATAATTGGTTTCATGGAGACCACATTTTCAGTTGCAATAGATAATTCATAGCCAAGACCATCTCCAAAACACAGTTTGAGATCAGTAACGTGGTCTGAAATAGCTCAGACATGAATGAGTGCTGGAAGGGAACAGTAGGAGGCAGGGCTGAAGAGCAGAGTCCCTTCAGCTCATCCCAGTGGCCTACTTCATTTCACACCTAAGAGAGTGGAAGTCATCAAAAATCTATAGTGCTTCCTCTGCTCTTGAGCAGCTACGCTCCTGAGAAACTTAGTATTTTAATTTACAGTGGAATGCTGAGTGAGGTTAGCTTGAAGACAGACAAGGAAAATAGGCCCTTGAATATGAAGCTGACAGGTTTTATTTAGAAAGCCAGCATATGCACTGGCTGCATTCATATCGGCAGTGTTCAGCAACTTGACAGGCAATCTAGAGTACAGTGTATATTAAAGACAAGTAGTTTTGGATTCAGATTTTGGTCCCCTTCTAACGGTTCCATAACAATGAACATTTTTAGACACATACTGATTTTGTTTTTCAGTGTAGACTACAGATAGAGTTTTTCTCATGCCTTTTTATTTAACAGCTCACTGGAAATAAAATTATTTTAGGGTAAGTCTGGCTGCCTAGTTAGGCAAGTTTACTTTCATTTTCCTGTGCGAATGAAATACCATCAGAGTGGATTATAAAAACGTGCCTGAAGAGACTGTAGGAATGCAAGACAAAGTTTTTTATGGTTTTAATTTAGTCTCAGAAATAATATTCAGCAGGTAGAGTGCTCTACATAGCTACATAAACAATATTCTTATATTCAGAATTTCTGTCCCCCTGTGTGTTAGGGGGATGGGCTGGTGTTCAGATTTTTCTCAGGGAGAAAACTACAATGAAATATGTGTATAAGAAATATAGGACTGAAAAGCACATGCTATGGATCTTGATTCAAGTCCTGACTCAAGGATATATCCTTAGGAGGGCACTTGAACACAATGTGCTTTATGTTAAGAGTTTTCTTGAAAGGAGGTAGGCTTCAGAATGTGTGAGCTCTTTCTTGAACTAAGATCAGAGCGTGTATGTAGTAGTACTACTAGTAAATCTCCTTAGAAGTGGAAAAAATAGTGAACCTAAAGAAAAGCACCAAAACCAAACAATGCCATCAGAAAAACACCAGATGATTTTTCAAGTGATCCAGACCAGATATTACTAGATCTGTGTAATAAATAGTACCAGCTAAGGTGTAAGACAATGAAATTGGGGAACTAATTTAAATTGACTTGCATTAGTATGGCTCACGTACAGCACTCTTACAGATTGCTTCTCTGGTGATGAGAATGACCGTAAAGTTTCTCACAGTTATTAAACAGGTAGTTCTTCTACAGGCCTTCTAGAGAGAAATGTTAACTGGAGACCTCTATCAGTAAATTTCTTAGTCTGTTGCATAAATGTATGTGGAAAATCTGATTGTACACAGAGCATGGAGAACTGCAGCCCAGAATGAGGTGCTCCTTCACTGTGCTGGAGCCCAGTGACTGGCTGCTTCTGCCTTCACCTGGCTCTGTTACGTGTGTAGGTAACCTATGCAGCTTACCCTTGCATGGGGAACAGGGACAGATGCTATGAAAGAAGTACATAAGATCCTAGGAAAGCAGCTGAGTGAGTGTAAATTCATTTAAATTGGTCCCAGTGGTTAAACATCATTAACAGTTTTAGAGTTAATACAAGGTGACTTTTGTAAAGTAGCAAAGAGGGAAGCCTTTGGCAACTTTCAGCTTGAACCAAACTTACAGATGGCTGAAGATCAATCAAAACCTAATGGAAGCTAAAATTTTATTGTATGAGTTTCATCAATTTAGGTCTCCTCTTAGGCTCTGTAATGTTTCTTTTTTTTTATTCATCCAGAATTATCAATATATTCCACAATTTTTAAGGCTTCCTTACATATCTCCATGATATTGTTTCAGTGAGTTCAAGAGGAAAAATAACAGAATTTAAGAATATAGCATAAGTGAACTATTAGGATACTCCCCAAATTAGAGGCTTAATGTATGTGACTATTTAAGCATACATATAGCTTAGCAGGTAGTAAAGGACTTTCAATCATATGGTGTGACAAAACAATACCTAAAACCTGACGGCTGAGTCATCTGATCCCTATCAGTCTGCGAGCAGTGATGATTTTGCAGTGGCCAGTCAGACCATGATGTATGTAGTATCAGAAAGCCCTCCAGTCAGTCATTACTAGGTAAGGGTTTTTAGGAGTAGGCTTTAAAAAACAAAGTATTTAATATTATACTAGGTTTAGCTGGTTCCTGATTGTTTTTTCCTCTAGATGTGGCCTTGATACCTGAATAGGAGGATTTATGAAAAATAGTTTACTGACTAGTAAGTCAGGACTTGTGATTTTAATTCAAACTCCACCAGCAAGAAGGGATAACTAACCGTGACGTTATTACTCCTTGTGTTCAGTTAATCTTAGAAGAATGTTCCCTGAAAGTGTAGTTTATGATGGAGGTTGGATTACAGGAAGGAAGGGGCACTGATGACACTGTCAAGAAAGCTTCCAGTTTCATTTGACCTCTACGTGCTATTTCTGTTTGTAGCAACAGATTGCTTATAATAAGACATAGGAATTGAAATTCTGTAGAGAAGCATTTTATTGCGCTGAAAGCTCTTACTTAAATGAGCATCTAGGCACATGAAGAATTGCACCTTGGCAGATCATAGCTTCCAGTGAACCCTGAGCAAGCAGAGGACGTGTTAACAGCCCTTTGTCTTGCCACAGCTCTACCTGCTGTGTGAACCCTGGAGCTGACATCCATTGAAAACTGAACAACAGCGCAGTGAACACAGATGCAAGTGGGTGTGAGAATTATAAATGGGACTGGTAATTCTGGAATAATCTTTCTGTAGATGTGCAAGGTTCTTCTTGTACCACAATGAAATGCCACTAGTACATAGAAAATATTTCCTATTGCATACTTTATTTTCCTTGGTTAAAATGAAATATTTAAGCCAGTGTGTTAGTTTGTGTATGCGAACAGAAGGAAGTAAACAGGGGACAAGGACGGGGAAAGAGGAGAAAAGAGATTCTCAGAGGAAGCTGAGGAGCTTTCCAAAGGACAAATAGTATCATCTACTTTATGGCTAAACAGATTAGCTCTCTTATAATCACATCTCAGCTGATGAACTTTGTGATCTTCCTCTGTAAGAACCTTCTCTGGCTGTTCTGTTTCATTCTTTAAGAAGATTAAGTGGATGATCCTGAAGCTCCACAAAACCACCTGTTGTTTAGGTCCCTTTGTAATACGGCTTTTGAGGCAATCCTCTGACAGTGTGGTAGTAGGATTGTGAATAGACTCACTTATTTGTGTACCTGCTGATTTCTAGTGTGCGTGCTCTGCATGGTGTGCTAGGTTCTATCAGCATAAATAGTTGACCCTTAGGAAAATTGTCCCAGTTAAATTATTCTGTCTCCTGCTTTTACTGCCCAAGTGGCAGTTCTTGTCTGCAGGGACATTGTTTTCATTGCTATAATGACATTTGCAGAGAGGCAATCCTTTCACCATCTGGCTGTTCCAGAGTTTAAAATGCACCAGGCATCAGTGAATACATTCACTCTATCAGAAAGGCTCCCTAGCAGCATGCCTAGAACAGAAATTCTTGTTTTGGAAAAATAAATAAATAGATACAGCGGAAACAGAAAGAGATGAAAAAGGAGAGGCAATCAGCTTCAGGATGAGCTTCAAACCATCTTGCCAGACCTGGATCAAGCTCTTTTCCCGGTCTGTTGGGACACAGTGGAAAGTGTTGGAACTGGGTTGCATTTGTGCAAACCATGCTGTCTGACCATCAGTTTCTGCCCCAGTCCAGAAGTATGTTAAGCACATGCTTAATTCTAAGCATCTTAATGTGGTAATAGCAGGTAGTGTGGCTCTTTGTCTGCTTTGATTTAAAGACTTCCTTAAATGCATTGCTGACTTTGGCCTTTTGTACCACAGGTTAATACATTATGATTAAAAATGAATAAGTTCAGTTATATCATCATCCACCAAACTGTCTCTGTCAATCCATTAATAGAAGGTTCTTCTCATCAGTGTGTTTATTCTGCCCCATCTCCCCATTAATGAAGCTTGTAAAGTGGGGGGAGGATCACTTTCAAGTTATAAATCTTACTGTAAGTGGTAGAGATATTTCAGTCAGAGGTCTAATGTGAAGAATGTACTACACATAGTGACTTGGTCAGCTACTGTTATTCATTAAGTAGTTCTCTGGCTTTCTGTCCTGCTCTGAGTCCAGCAGCCCTAAATCCAAATTTTTTAGCATGTGGGGAGCACGTTGTAGGAGTAATAGATGCTCATTGCTTGTGCCCCTCTTGAGCTGTTGTGACTGCAGTTGTTTGCTTCTGTTTGATTACAAACGAGATTTTCTGAGCCACGGGTGCTGAGAAAATCACACATCACCTTGTCAGTGCTTTTCTTACTGTGGAAGCCTGATTGCTTTGAAAAAAATTATCTATAAACTTACAGCCATTGTGTTTGATTAATCTGTTCCTTCACATTCCTTGGCAAGGAATGAAGGGGTCACTAGACTTGAGCATCAACACATCACTTCTGTTTGCCCTTCATTTTGATCTCTAGTAATCGCCATTAATGTTGTGTGCTGCTTAATTCAATTTTTTATTTTGCAAAGTGGATCAGTACAATTAACACTCATCAGGCCAGAAATGGCTCAGTAGAAAAATAATAATGTTTTTGTCAGGATGTCTGAAGTGACAGAAAGAGGGACTAAAGCAGAAAAGTTTAAAGTTGTGAAAAGCAGATTTTGTCAAGTGTTGCTATAGATAGATGGAATATATATTGTCAAATTGCTGACAGTGCAGTGCAGATAGAGTTAAAAACAGGAGTGTTTTTTTTGTGGCTAAAGAATCAAAGGCAGGGATATGCTTTGGCTGACAGTTTATTCACTGAGGCATTGCTTGTTTTATGCCATTCAGCATGGAAATAGGTTGTAGGAGTAAAGGAGGAGAGTCAAATTAAAATTCCTTTGAGGCATTATTTCCATAAATAGGTAAGAAACCAACCTTTGAGATAGCAGGAAAGTTTACAAATTCTGCTTTCCTTCATTTCAAACTGTTTTGTTTGGTACGTGGTTACATTTTTCTAATGCTTAATCTTTTTCAAACAAGTTTTTTAAAACTTGGAAAATATACCACATTGGGGTATGCTGTTTTGGGATATTTGAAATATTTAGTCTGCTATAATATGTGGTGTGAGGGGAAAACAGTCCATTCTGAAACCTCTTTCTGGGGTTTTGATGTAACTATAGATGCCCTGTGAAGCTGCAAGGCAAGGATGTTGTTGTACTCTTTCTGACTTTTACTTAATACTTTGTATCCTCTAATGATGATGTGGCATGAAAAAGCAGTAATAAATCCGTCTTTCAAAAAGTTGTCAATCCAGGGAATTTGCTCTGACTTTAGTTTAGGAGGAGAATTTGAAGTCTTTGTTGTTTCTTTTTTCTTCCCTAGAAATTCATCCCCAATCTCAGGAGTGGAGAGGAGTTTAGCTGTAGTAGCTGATGGGGGGTATATAGGATATGATATAGGAAGACAGATATTCCTCTCGTAGCAATTGTATGGACAGCAGCATTTGTGAAATGGTAATAAACAGGGAAAGCTCCCCTCCCCTATTTCACAAAAAAACATCATGCTAACATTGGTTTTGTCATGCCTGCTCTGTTTTGCATTGGACTCTAGGTAATTTTGCGACCAATATTCTCTATGCTGTGTTTGTCTTTTTCCTGTGTTAATCAGAGAATTACAGTAACAGTTTCCTAGACTTCCTATCCTATTTACAAAGTGACAGTCATAAGAGCACTTAAATACCAGATATTTTGTTTGAAGGGGGATTCTAAAGCATAAATTAATGTTGAGCATGTGCAACGTTCTATGCTGTATTATTCTGTATTGCTCATTTTGTCATTTCCTTTAAGTTGTTAAATAAGAACTCTTCCTAGTCAGAACTCTAGATTGTATCTACTGAGGAAGTGCACAACAGCAGATTGGTGCTATGTTGTGAAGCACTGAGACGCAGCCATGACTTTCATGGGCGAAAGAAAGAAGAATTGGGTATAGAGTGCTGAAGAAAATCAGATGTTTTCCATGAATCTATAGCTCCTATTCCTTAGCAGTCAATGGGTATATTTTGCATTGCAATGAAATACAAGTATACAAACCCATGAGAGTAAAAGCAATTGTAACTGTATTTAATACAGCTGCTTGTGTATTACAAATGACAAAAAGATCAAATGAGACTTCTTTCAGATCAGTATAAAATGAGTTTTTGACACTGTGGTCATTAATTCTGTATTTTCCATAAAATACTCTGCAGCTTAGCAATTTTTCTTCAGGTCTAGGTATTTCCAGAAGCTGGCTGCAGCTTCTAGAATTGTTTATTAGAACTAAGGAGGACATAGGAGCATAGGCCAGTGAGAAAAGACTTTAAAGCTAGTCTTACACAAACAAAGCCTGGCTGGGTGAGCAAAATAAGTTACTGGTTACTTTATTCTTCATTATTTCTCATCAGAGTATATCCTTTGAAGAATCTGTATTTTTGTACCAGGATCTTTACTAATTTTTGTAATGCTTTGAGGATGAAAATTAACCACTAACCGCATCCCTCTAGGTATAATGGGGCTGATACCAAGCAGCTAACATAACTAACTTCACTAGCAGGCAGTGCTATGCACATAACTGCTGTTGTCTTTCCCTTAAAGAAAACATAGAAATCCTTTCTTGGAGGGTGAAGGGCAGAACAAGTCACAGAAAAGTCTGGAGTTGTCAGAGTATCCAGAAGCACTTTCTTTTAATTTACTGTATTCTTAATGGAAGATGGACTTCAGTCACAAGTGGGGCAAACAAATCATTTCACCACATTTTGGAACAATGTGAGCAGATCTGTGCTGTGATATATTATGTGACACTGAAAGCAATTTTGATTTAATCAGAAGTCATAGTAAATATGTAATTAAAAAGTTCTCAAAATGTATGGGTTAAAAATGTCAAATAGTATTGTTTGGTAACAACTTGTCTACTTCTGTATTTGGAGTTGTATGGCAGGGTGCAATCACGTGTGCAGCTCAGTGATTTATAGAATTAAAAGCAGGCACTAATGATAAAAATCTTTTTAAAATAATGACTTTTATTTTATCATTTATGTAGTCTTCCAATAAGGTCAGAAATAATGTCTGAGCAGATAATTTCTAGGCCTGATCCTGGAGGCGTCAAAGCTTATACTCTTACAGACATGAGTTATACATTAGAAGAGTCAACAGTAAATCTGTAGGAAAGCCATCACTAATGAACTGGTACTTAAACAGTACTATAAAACTAACGCCAGACTCAACACTTCCCTTCTTCTTTAACTAATGAGATGTTTGTTCTTCAAGTAATATGTGGTTTATTTTGTATTTTAGGTCAAATATTATTAGCATACACTACCCGGGCATTGCTCAGGGAGGTGTATGTTATTTATAACAACATAGGATCATTTTTAACTATTTATCTGAAGTTTTCTTATGTTTGTGAAGACAATGTCTAACTTTGACAGCTAGAAATCAGTGCAGCAATGTTAGTGTTGAGAAAGCAGGACTTCCATCTGCTGTAGAGGCAGCACAGCATCATCTTCATCATCACTCCAGCTCTTGCTCCTGTCTAGTAGCTGGATGAACTAATTATGCAGAAATGCTGCAGAGCTGGGTACCAGGTTGCCAGTGCTGAAGTGGGAAACCTCTGCAGAGGGGATGCTGATGTCTACTTGACCTAAATATGTGAACCTTGTTCTGCCCCAGTCTGTGGGGACTAAGATGGGTGTGAGCCATACCAGATATCTGTGCTGTCACTAGAAGCTGTCTCTCTATAAAAAATAATCCCACCTGTGATTTTGAGCTTGAGAAGGGTTCACTAATGGTAGAAGAAAAAGTGAAAAACCAAGGAAAGAAAAATCTAGTAGCAAAGTTCTGCAGTAAACAGGATCTTACAGGAGAATTGGATGTTCTGTTGTCTGAATATATTAATGTACAAATAAATATCTAAGTCTTTAATTTCAGTTTGCCAATGCATGCGATACTGTATGTCTTTCTACTGACTGACAGCTACTTAGCACTGTACTCATACCAAATAACTGTTCCTCAGAGTGCTCCTGGGTGTGCTTCACATTACACGTGGCTTCTATAAGTAATGCTGCAAACACTATATTGCTTGTCCATTGCCAGCTCAAAGCGAGGTCAGCCTTGGAGTTCCTCTCCAACAGGGGCATAGTGATTATTAGTGTGAATATATGCATTACAGAAACAAAGTAAATTTCTACCACACTCTTCCAAGGTTTTTTTAAAAAGGAAATGAGGAAATAACTATGTTCGGGAACTGGTGGACTGTATTCTAGAACATGGATTTATATTCTGAAGGAATAGGAGAGGTGTTGCTTTTTTATTTTGCTGCTTCTAGCAGCCATATTGGGCAGAAAGCTATCTGAGAATTGGATTAGGATAGACTTAAGCACCTAGATTCTATGTGTGGCTCTATGGGAGAAGTTAGAGGGACTGCTGAAGAGCCTATAGATGTAAGGCTTTCCATGTGGTTTAATGCTTCTTGTCACTGGTAACCATGTAATAGTCTGAAACTCTTGGCCTAGCTATGTACATTGAGTTTTGCCTCACTGCCCCAGAGAGACCTTGCCTGTCTCCCAGGTAAGCTGTCTGGGCAGATGACAGCCAAGGAACCAAGTTTTTGCCTAGTGCAGGAGCCTGAGCCAGGCTGGAGTCAGTAGCTGACAGCTGTACAATGTAGCAGGCTGAATGACTGTCCATTGGCTAGAAAAAGCTGTGCCTTTGTTTAGAGAACCAAGAATACAGAAAGGTTTGTTTTGATGTTGCATTTCTGAGATAAGTAGTTAGGAAGTATGGTCAGAAACAGCCTTTCAAAGCTATCACGTGAGGAAGAGCTACTGAGTTCCTTCTGAGCCATGAATTTCTGAATGTTCTGAGCCTCGATGTCTGTATCAGCCACAGGGTCTATTTTGCACTGTGTAAAGCCCAGCGTGATTCATTTGTATAGAATACAATGGGTGGGCTCTGAGTACTTGTAGAAACAGCAATATTAATATACCTGTTAGTATGCTTTTATGATGAATTACAAGTTATGTTAATTAAAAAGTAATTAATCTTATTTAGAAATCTTCATTCCTAAGCTGTAGTGGGTCTTAGACAAGCTACCAAGAGACTTTTATGTTTAGGTAATTAATTAAAAAAATGCAGTATTTACAGAATATGTTTTTACTTGTCTTTTGTTGGATTCATCGTTTAAAAAATGTAGACGTGCTTAAGGCAGTTTTCTCCTGTTTCATTTTTTAATGTTCTTGTATGTTTTAAAAAAAGTTATTCCATTCTTTTCATGGTATAAATCCTATTTCCCCTGCTTCAGGATGATCTGAGTGCAGTAGGAAAATGGACTAGCTGGGGAAGAGGGATTGAGCAGCCAGCCCTTTCAAGCTGTGAAGTTTTGAATGGGCAATGCAAATTAATTATTTTTCATACCTTAAATCCTTATAAGTACTCTGCATATTGCCACAAATTTAAACTGAACCAAACTTGGAAATAGTAATGAAAAAACTGGAGGTAAGTAGGTCTGGAGAGCGTTGCTCTGAAAATAACATTGAGACAGGCAGGTAGAACCTGTGGCTTCCTCAGTGGTCCTGCCATGTCTGTGTGGGGCCAGGTATTGTCTCGTAGTCTGAGATCGGCTCCTTTGCTGATGCATACACAGCATGGGTTTGAAGTGGTTCCCAGATATCGGTGCACTGGTGGGTAGAGCCATCCATGGCTCACACTGTATTCTCCTGGTTTACATTGCTGCTCTCTATCTTTCCAGTGTTCATTCACTGTGCTGGTATTAGGAACTGGGTGGGAGGGGAAGCCCGTTGCTGTCCCAGTCACTGCCACGGTGCTATGAACAGTTAGTGTGTGCCATTGTGGCTGCCAACAGGCAGCCCTCTTTGTATGCCTGATAAGATCCAAAGCAGATCATATCACAGAGACAATAAGGAAAGGAGGTCCTGGCCATCCACTCACCAGCAGCTGTAATTTAACATTTTTATATACGTCTACTGCCTTCCGCAGGATGTAGAAATAAGCAACAAGCAGGAGAGTAGCGTGAGGGCTACATTGAGCTTCTGCAGTGGTTTGTAGTGGAGGATACATTCTATCCATCTTGGCCAGAGGGGTTGTTTACAGATCTGCTTTACTGTCAGCATCTCAAAAATGTTACTTCGTGAACAGGTATGAAGTATTTTTCCTAACTGCAACTGTCCTGTTAGAAACTAGATTAGGAGTGAGAGCATGTGGTAAGTAAATTATATGCTAAGCAGTTCAAATGTTCACTGCAAACAATATTAAAAGCAATAGTTTCACAACTGGAGTTTAAAGCAGTGTGCTCAAGTAAAAATAACTTATGATAGTAATTACAGTATAAACTAACTTGTCAGCAGCTAGTTGTTTAAATTCCTTCTTACCCACTGCAGGCCTCTCAGACCTATAGGGAAATCACTGTAAGAAATACCCATTCTGGCTGCTACATTTATCAAGAATAGGATGCTGTATATGTACACTTAACCATAATGAAGAAAGGATCTCATTTGTAATGATCTGGTGTTGCAAGAGGTCAACCACTGTTCTCAGCCAAGCTTAATCTTTATTGGCAACGTCTAATATTAATTAGTAACACACCTCTCACGATTAAAATCTGAATATTTATGCACATGATCATGAGTCATCTAATGGCTCAACAACTTTATTTATTTATTTATTTTCCACTCTGTGCATTTGATTTTAACTGTGAAAGAACTGAACTTCTATTTGTTATGGGCAAAGGTGATTGAGAATAAATCCTGACAGCGTGGGCTGCTCCTGAGCATCCAATGGAAACACTGTGAAAGTTCTTCCTGTGTGCTCAGTGTGAGGAAGCAGGATCTACTGGTAACAGCACTGAGACTGTCACTAGTAGAAGTGACAGCGTGGCAGGATGAGAGAGGCATATTGCTTAGTTCTTTCTGTTTCAGGAACCCTTTAGCAGGGAAACAGCAGCATGATCATAGTACATTGTTGTTTTCAGTACAGCTCTGGCCTGACAGTCTTACCTCAGATAAACTAACGTTGCTCAGTGGAGCTGTTCTTAGCCGCTCTGACAAATGTACGAGATCACTCATTTTACTGGCTTTACACTAGGGGTTTCTGCAGACTACATATATTCTGACCAGATTAGCAGACATCCCTCCCCATTCTATCTGCTGATAACCAGACAAACTCAAGTCTGTATGGTATGTGCAGATGCTGTGTTGGCATTGTTTGGTCAAGGTCTTCCTCGCTACCACAACAGTCTCAGAAGTAGCCCCTGAAGACTGGTGCTTGCTGAACTTCAGATGAAACTCTCACTGTGTTGGGACAAGCACAGATGCCAGCTGGGATAGTGAAGTAATTGCTGACGAACTGGAGAAGTGGTCACAGATACGTTTTGCGTAGGCTACTGGACAAGTATCAACTGAACAGATTGATGTGAACTCTGTTTTATATTTACAGAAATAAGTCTGTAGCTATCAAAACGAAGCATATGTGAAGTTCTGGCCACTGAAGGAAAGGAGGTTAGTGGTGAACAGTGTAAGGTTAATATGGAATTTTGTATAGGAAAACAGTCATGGGAAGGGGTTGCTCATAGGGGAGGTGAGGATGGGAGGTGAAGATAAGCTGTCCTTAATAGGCTGTGATGATTAGACAGCAAATGTTACCATTACTTCCTTGCCTTCAACGTGTATAGTAGCTTAACTGTCTGTGTGTAAGTAGTGCACTGAAGCTGGAGTACTGTTGCACTGGAGGAGCTGTGATCCTGAATGCAGAGGTGGCTCTGTCTTCAGATGATAAAGCTTGTAGCCTGCTCCATGTAGCTACTCGCACCTGCTCTTCAGTGCCAATGGCAAGATGTCTCCTGACCAGTTCTCTCATGCTTTTCAGTTTTTAATGTAGACTGCAAAACATGAATGTTATGGGAGCCATCTGCAGCTCAGCTTCTTGTTCAAGGAGACTGTTCGGCAGGGGTGGAAAAATCTGTACAGTCCTTACCCCTGTGATAGCATAAGATTGTGAGCAGGAAATGGTCTGATTGTTAAAGCAGATGGTTTCTCAGCAAAAGCCTTCTGTGACTTGTATTCTCTGCATTTATTTATTTATTTATTTTGAGACAAACCAGCTTCCCTGATATGACAGCTTCGTTGCTGTGCCTTGTATAAACATGCTGCTGCTTACGTTCTTACAAAGCAAAATTAATACAAGTGAGAGCACAGTGGTAAAGCAGTCAACAGCTCTGTGGTTTGAGAGCTGCTTTTTTAGGACATAAAGTTTTGCCAATGGATAGAAATCGTTTCTAAAAGCTATGCAAACTATAACAATGTAAAAGCAAGAATAGAAATGTTACTACTTCTAATTCTTACATACGTGTGCTCTAAGCCAGCTGTTAAGACTCACAAGCCATTGCATTATGAGTGATATAAATCACAGATGAAAATAAGGTACATGATTTTTCATGTTATATTGACTTCTACTGAGTATATCCAGTAGCTTCAGGCTACAGTCCATGTGGACATAGAAGTTTGTCTTTTCTAACACTACCATCAGTGACAAACAAATACCCTTACTGTTTGTTTTTCTGGGAATAATCCACAAATAGTTATGATTTATGTTTTATCCTTAGAGTTCTCCTTCTGCAGTCACTTGAGGTCCCTTAAGGTAAAGTACAAGAGCTGGCATATATTTATAATATCTCCACCCATGATCCTTCAGAAGCAGAGTTTGGAAGTTGCTCATTAATGATCTACATTCACCTTCTTACATTTTGGGGGTACAGTAAGGCTTCTGAAATGGTTGTTTATGTGACTGAACTTGCATCTGTCTTTCACATTTGAAGTCTACATGACCGAACTCATTCACAGTAATTGCATGTTTGTGTGGTCTCTTATTTCTGATACGGAAATCTAATCTGCACTGTTGGGGACAAATAGAATCCAAAGACAGCCTAGTTAATGGGGTCAACTCTTTTTTCCTTTTAAGACTGCATATTTGAAATCAGTTGAAGAATTTCAATTATGACAAACAAATTCACTTAATTTGTGCAATTTTTTTTTCTCCACAATGGTAGTTGACACATCACATGGGAAGCTTCAAGAACAGCTGCATCCAGTAGCTGATCATGGCTTCACTGCATGGGGAACTGACTGAAAAGGGACTGAAATGTGGAATTCCTCATTTTGAGACAGTTTTAAAAGTTTTTCAATGCCACAACACTCTCAGTGAGGTCAGTTCTTGTAGGCAGAGCAGTACTGGCATAGAAGGAGCTGTTGGTATCAATAAAGTAGATAATGTGCACCATAGGGGAACAGAGATTTTTAGATGGAAAAAATGATTTACAGTGAATGCTGAAGGTCATTTTTAAAAAGAAAAAAATCCGAATACAAACCCTATGAAGGCATTTAAGCACTTCTCGAGAGGCTGATGCTTATGTCTAATTTCACTTTTTTTTTTTTTGGTTCACAAAGAAAAGAAAAAGTATTACATGCATTGGCTTATTCACAAAATAAACATCCCCCAAATCGTGACAGAAATTTTTTTCAAGGCTCACTTTAGTTATTTGGCCCTTCAGTTGGCTCTAAATTACATATAAGAAAAAAATGATTATGATATCATCAATTTAATAAGCAGAATTATGACTTAACTGTAGACCAAAAGGAATGAATGTCTTAGTTCTCGCAGAATAAAGCTCTTATTCAAACACATATACATTTAGTTCTAACAGGAGAACTACGGAAAGTTATTAACAACGTGTATTGTATTTTCAGGAATACCATCTCTTTTCCATTGTTTCCCAGTGTGATAATCTCTCTTTACTTAGTGGTGTCACCCCTTTCCTTTTACAGACCTTTAGTAAAGTGGTCGTTTTATTTAATGTATCATTGAAGCGACTTAAATTACAGGGATTTGGCAGACCTGACATTTATTCTTAATTATTAGCATAAATAAGGAGTCATCTATATTCTACACCTGCTGTGATTATAAAAATGTATTTTCTTCTTTTATGAAAGAAACTGTGTCCTTTGGGTGTCAACCAAAGAGACTGGTGACAGTTCTCTTTGGTATTCCTCCATATATTTTCAACATTTGTTAGATTTGACCTCAATGAACTTATAAAGTTTTAATGCTAACTTGAGTTATGACTTCTCTGCAGTTTCTGCAGGGGGTGTCTTCATAGTATTTAAAATAGAATTTGGAAGAAAAACAGATCTGTCTAATCACAGCCTCTCACCTACGTAGCTGATCAGTGCTGTCTCAGATGTTGGGTTACTTCTGAAAAGAACCATTTGGTGATTGTTGAAAAATGCTGTGTTGCTCAATACAGGGTTATCAGAAACAGCAAGAAAGCCCTGTAGACCATTTAGAAACTGCATAGTGAAGTCAGTACTTAAATTTTGGGCCACTTCAAAGATGTCAAATTTCCTATGAATTCAAAAAATCCAACCTGCATTTTGCTGAGTGTTTCTTTCTATTTTTCAGATCTATTTGCATGTCAAAGTTAGCCTTACTTACAAATGTATATGTAAGTACATTTAAAAATAATACAGTAATTATTACTCATTTGAAATTCCTTTTGTCAAAGTACTCTGATACAGTAATTTGTTTATTCTCCATTCTCATGTAGACCATCCTATAGCTTTCCTCTTACCAGAAATCTACCTTGAAGTAGTAGCGGTATCTTAACACATGCTTGGCAAGACTGGCTACAATGCAGCAGATTAATAAACTGATTACAATTAATAATTCATCTTTTAAATTATAGTGCTGTATGTTAGACAATCTCATCTAACAAGGTTGAAAGAAGCTTTTTTCCTTCTTTGTGGTTGGTGAAAGACAAACTAGTACGATTTTTCAGTATTACTCTCTAGTGTAATGTAAAGGAAGCTCTTCCTCCTGTTCAGCAATTAACCGACTTCAATGAGTCGTGTTATACAATAGTGCAAATGAATACGATAACATCCTCTTGGGCATTTTGAATTTGGAGTTTCTTTATCAAACCTGTAGATGTAAGCAACCTATTTCTTACCTGCTGAGCTCCATGTGGCTCTGTGTCTCTGCCAGGCTTCTCCATTTTACAGCATGTCAGCAGCTCTTTAGATTTGCAGAGGTCTTCATGGTACTGCATGTTGAATGTGACGTATTTGTCTCATGACGCATCTAGATTGTGTCTATCATTGACAGAATGCAGGATGTTAAATGAGTACCTATTGATAAAATGAAATATAGTGTAGATTTATTATAAATTCACAAAATGGTTGTTTAAAAGTGAAAGTAATTAGTTAAAAGCTTTTTTGATTAATGGTAGCTAACAGCTTGTATGGATGAATATTATAGTGCTGAGTGGCTGAATTCCAGGTGAAGTGATTGATTGTGTTCTAGGGGTGCACATATGTTCCTGGGTGCGTATAAATTATTGTTAGTCATGCAGTTTCAGTAATAGGATTATTTTCAGTTATACCTCCTCCATTTTAATACCTTAACTTTGATTCTAGACATCCAACACTGAACTGTCTTGCAGCATTTTTTTCATAGTTATTCCCATGTTTTTTCACATAGTTGTCATATCTAAGGGATAATTACAGTAAGAAGAATGAAAGAAAATAAGTTTTGATGAAAAAAAAAAAGTTAAAAATACTCCCCCCCCCAAAAAAAAATCAAATAAACAAAAATGCCTTTACCTTTTAAGCACGTAAAAGAACTACTTTAACTTCGTTGTGACAGGGCAGTTTGCCTCATAAGAGAATGTTTTCACGGATGCTTAACAGCCATATTAATAAAAGTATTTATATGTCTGTGTTTCATTTGATTCAATGTGGTGAAAAACAGTTGCCTCTGTTCACTCAACTTGTTCCACAGGATGTGGATCCCTGTATCTGTTAGCACTCATCAAAACTGTGTTTTTGTTGTAGAACTGGAAATTTATAGAACTTGGAAATTTTACTTGCAGGCAACAAACATAATTGCACGAGCTTGGTTCACTAGGTGTTGCAGCTTCTCTGACTGTTTTGCTGTTCTGCCTTGTTCCAAAAGAGATCTGTGTGAGCACTAAGCTTCTAGGACATGGTCAGAGCCAAACAGTTTGACTGTGATTTTCCTGCACAGAGTTAGATATTACCTTGTCCCACTGGGGATTTTAACATTTAATATAAAATAAAACAGATGGAGGGAAGCAATTAAACATCAAGCCAGCACAGAACAAAGGGAATGCAAGGATGGTGTCAGTTCAGTTTTGATCTCAAACTCTGATTTAGGCAATAGCTCTTTGACTCAAACCCACATCTAAGAGCTGTACAACACGTTATCCTGAAAAGCATACTCAGCCATCTCCCTTTGTTATTTGCACATTACTGTCATTTCTTCCTCTTTTTGTGTGTAGTATATCAGCTTCTAGGTGTTCAGAGCAGTTTCTATATGCAGAGCAGTAGTAGGTTTGCTATCAGAAATCAATATTTTAAATGATGTTTTCCCCAGAAGATTATTATCATTGTAAAATCAAAATATTTTGTAATTCTTGAAAGCTCAAAGAATATTCTGTGTATGAGCTGACGGGAAACCATAATCAAATTGTCAAGCAATTGCTCCTACTGTGGCAAAGTGAGAATGTTAGATTACATGTGTCAGCATGTGAAGATAAAGACTGCATAGTGAACAGCACATTGAAGACTTGATAGGAGATGGGAAGTTTATCGCAGTACACTGTAACCTATTGTAGACAGTTCTGCTACCTCAGCAGTCCTCAGTTTGCATTAAAAAAATCTTTATGATCAATGAAGTGCCTCAGTTTTGTCATTTAGAAAAGACATTTTTAAATTTTCTACTAGCTTTATTTGATCAATTAAACTGAAGACTAATTGCTATTCCAAAGGGTTAAGAAATAAGACTCAGAATACTAATATACACTAGTTGTTTACCAATTCTATTATTATCACTGCTCTAATCTCTTCAAACAGGCACACAAATGCATGCTGCTGTGATTATTTGAGTAAGAAAAATGGCTCATTTATTCAACATATGCATTGGCTGCTAGTTTGTTTTTAAGTGCGTAAAGATTTATGTTCAAATTATTTTTCTCCAGTTTTCCAGTTCTTTTACCTATTCTTCTGTAAACTCCTCAATCTTCCTGTTCTCTATGGCTGCACCGCACAGTAGATGTTCACTGAAAACTTCTCAGTGTTTGTTTCTGAGCTTGGGGCTGTTACTGAAAACCTGCTGAGAACTTGAACTCTCATTAAATTCAGTCAGAATTAATGACTCATCACCTTGCAAGATCAGTCTTTTGGGGCATGTTCTTAAACAGCCCAATCATTCAGGATCAGGAAAGGTTTTCAGAAATGAAATTTGGAAAAAATTTAACTCTGATATCCAGAATGTCATTCAGGCTGATTGTTTGACTGTAGCACAGAACAGGCACCTAATGTCAGCTAAATGAATTCAGTAATTTTAGAAGAAGTGTAGATTTTAGCCACTTGCATAGCCTTCTTCGTCTGGCCCTGAAATAGCTTACAGTTCTCTGTAACAAATTATGAAAGTATAAAACAGTAATGCATGAAAGAAAGGAGGAAATAAATAGTATAAAATCAGCATTGTGGCATTGATGGTATATCCAAGTGGTATTATACATTGATAAAAAATGACTGACAAAGAGAATGTATTAATTTCTTTTTGATTAGTGATAAAATTCTTTTATAGAGTATTCTTTAAATGAACATTGAAAGAGAATACAATGGAGAATCACAAATATGTGAGGACTGGAAACATCATGCATGTTTAAGTCAAAGACAAAGAAATAAAAATGGATAAACTGTGAATGTTAAGACTGATTTAGAAATAGACTTCTAATCTTCCTGGACTAAAAACCTAGAGCATCCTTCCAGTAAGACTAGTAAATGGGAAATCCAGCCATATAGTTACAGGTAAAAGCAGAGAGGAGGTGAAAGAGGAGGCAAGCATTTCCTTTGGCCTCTACTAGAAAGGGCCAAACAGCCTGACTCAGCTGTAGCTCTGCTTTTAATGGGAGTGTTGGGTGGAATGTCACTTTGCTATCTAAAAGGGAACTATATTTGCCTTTAAACTGGAAATTACCTAGAAAGATGATCAAGTAATTTGGGGCCAGGACTATACTGGGTTTATGAATCATTCCAGTCCTTTGTTCTTGTATGCTTTATCATCATTCCTAATTTAATTTCTCAGTGCTATGTGTCTGATGAGTGAATTTAGTCACCCTTCGATGGACAAAGTCTTTGTTTCTATTCTCAGCATAGCTCCTCTGCAGCATTTGAAGAATGTGGTTTGAATAACTAGGCATGTATTTATTTAGTATCTACCAGGTTAACTGTCTAACTGTAGACTTGACTTCCTTTGCTGTTTATGGGGGCCACATGCATGTAGGCCAAGTACTTATCCAGTTAAAACAGTAGGAAAGGTAGACCCTAATTACACTAAACTTCTGATCCGGAATAGGGTCTTGAGGGCTTATCAAATGTTGGAGACAGGCTCAGAAGAACAGGAAGACTGCAGCTATGACTTGTTCAAGATGTGAATGTGGTGCTAGAGGGACAAAAAAAATCACTTCCACTCCAAACTACTAGTTCTTGTAACTGAGCACTTCGGTGTTTCCTCTTCATGAGAACCCTCTTTTGTACACACAACAGCAAGGTGTATCTCCTTCAAAAACATGTTCAAATCACTTATAGCAAGAAGTTGTGATTTTAACATATTGAAAGATGGCTATATATGCATTGTATTGTAGGATAAGATTGAAGTTTAACCATAAAGTGAAAGCTGAAAAAATTTGTGACTGTAACCTTGTTAAGTAAAATACACACTAATGTTTGTGATCTGCAACTCACTTACTAGCAATCTGCAGGTGTTTTCAATCTGCAGGTGTCTTCATCCCAAGGCGATAATGCCTTCACCTAAGAAAATGCATCCCTTTAGTGAAGATATCTTGAAGCAATGAATCTCCACCTACTCCAGCTACTTCCTTTGCAGTGTTGCAATAGGAACTGCAGATGAGTAGGAATTAAGTAATAATTATTGTTGCTTTAACTCTTGGGTTGAAACTGCTTACTTGTGGTTTATTTTTTGCACAGCTCTCCAAACTGCTTAGCTAAAAAGGCATTTAAAATGTTTGTTGTATTACTGGGAAAGATAGCCTGCCAAGGGCTATTATGATAAAATAAATGACAGTGGCTGTACTTTGCCAACTGAATATTGGATCGTTAACCTTTTCCTTCAGCAGATTCCACATTCACAGTCTGAATGGAAGAGGGGGATAGTGTTGGGATTGAAAAGCCTTAGAATCAGCATTCTCCCTTGACTGGCTCTTCTTCTGACCCTATGCACACATTTCCCTCAAATGAATCTCCTTCATCTTTCTAAATTCTTCAATTTCTTTGGTAATGAGCTGAGTTTTAGAATTAGAAGAATGTCTTAATATCTTTGTAATGTCATTCGAATAGAAGTCTTTGCTGTTGTCCATGTTAATAAGTTATCATGCATTTGATAAGGGTTCTAAAAGATCAGTAGATAAGAATAAATAGGCTAAGGAAGACAGCCATTTGATGCCAATGTTAATTCTGCAACAGCTGGATTGGTCATCTGTCATTACAACTTTAGCTGCATAACTGCAGCATCAAATATTTTACAAAATGTTTGTATATTAATTAAGCAACTTAAAACACAAATCTACCTTTTCTTACTAACATAGAAGGTAGCAAAAACTGTAGGGTGTGGAGACCTTAAAATATCTATGAATGAGTACAAGCATGAATTGCTATCTCCCTTCTAAAATTTAGAAGGGAAATGTTAGATTTAGTAGGGCTAGTTCAGATAACCACAGGTTCAGTTTAGTTCTATTTTTAATATTCAAAAATACTGAAAGCATGGGAAACTGAATTACTTCTGTGTACCTCAGCATGTCTTGAATTTAGGAAGGACTAGAAAGTGTGGAAATGTATTATAAAGAAATTCTGGAGATGGAAATGACTTAATGGTGTAAGTTCAGACAAAGATGCTTGGGCGTCTGATGGATTCTTTCTGTGATATTAGGTGCTTTTTGCTTCTTCATGTGCAGTTTGGATATTCAGGATACTCAGTTATGTGTTGTAGAAGATTATTTTCTTTCTGCAAGACTTTGCAGAGAGCTTTTTAGATGCAGTGTTCTTTTTCATGGTTTTGTCTGTGGTGTTAACAAACAACCATGGCAGGGAACAGTATGGAAGAACAACAACCAAGCAGATGCTCCTGGAGAAAAAGCACCTGTAGGTGCTTATGAAACCTAGCTGGCCTCTGGGTAGTACTGCCCTCTCAGTGATAAATGAAGATAAAGAAGATTGACTATTCTTCATTCCATCTAGTATGCTTCTTAACTGAAGTGACAGCAGAATGGAGTAATTTGAAAATGGAGAGCAAAACATCTGACTTGTACCAAGTCCAGTGAGGACAGCAAAAATAGCTGCTGGACATTGATTAAAATCTGCTTCTACCATATTGGCATACTCAGAATACACTTTTCCAGCTACTGGCTAAAAATGCATTTGTGAGAGCAGAAAATCGTTGCTGAGTATAATTTCAGGGAATTTGTGAAAATGAAAGCAAAATTCCAGGATCAAGCTTCACATAAGCTTAGCTCTTTTGGAAAATAGTGCAAGTAAGAACAGTGAAAATGTTGATTATTTTCCATAGTAGCAACCTAGAGGTTAGATTCTGGACTAAGATGCAGTGGTAAAGCCAAGAGCTTCATTGTGAAATTGAATGAGATTACCACAGTATAACTAAGAACAAGATCTAACCTTCTGGTCCTGGTTACCTGTGTGCTAGTTTTAGTTGTGTTTACTCTTAGTATAGTGTGTGTTCAAATATTTCTCTCTTGTTATTTTTCTGAATAAGCTATGCTCAGATCTGTAGGGAGCTACTTAGCTATAGCCAGATGTGACTTTGATCTATTTTGATTAAACTCTCTACTCAGACCAATTTACTGCCCAAAAGCAGGAGAGACCTGGCCCACAAATCTGATTCTCTGTGTCTTTATAATGCAAGTCCCTGTTCCAAGAACACGGTTTGGTTGCTAACATTTTTGGTATGAGGACAGCAGTACAGAGAGAGCTATTACAGAGGAGATGGAACCTAGCACAGCTATGAAAAAAGCTAATTAAAAATGAAGGGGATGATGAGCTTGGAAAATGTAATGGCCCTGGAAAACAATTTGGTCCTAGAACAAAGGGCATGTTCTGAAAGGTTTTCTTAAAAGCACTGATGACATTGTCAACTTTCTTCTGTTTTGTAGAGATCTTTGGTTTTGGTATCGGTTATAAAGCTGTTGGTTGCTGTGTAATTGTTGTTGGCTCTTTTTGTCCACCTGGATGTTTCTCTTCAAAGTGATAGTATTTCTTTCAGTCCTATGGATTGCCTTTGCTATGTTCTCTAAGAACTCTTCCCCAGTGCTGAACCAGGGTTAAAACTATCCATTATGAAACAAATTCAATGTAGTTTCATAAATAGCATTATTGAAAAGGCACTTTGCCTGATTTCAAGTACTGACTTTACTAAGGTATGACTATTCTCAAGACTAATAAGAGCTGCATTTGATTCTGGACACCACAAAGAACAATTCAAGGGCCAGGGTCCAGGCTCAGTTGCGTTAGGGTAGTCGTAGAATGCTACTACCACTGAAGTCTGTCACTGTTAACAGATTTTTTATGGGGGAATGAGGATCCAGATGTGTTTGTCTGTATAATAGAGTTCTTGCAGGCCCAATACATAGAATGTTTGTTAAGCACTTACATTACCAGAAAAGTATTTAATAACAGAGACATGAAAGATTCATTAATTTCTTTTAAGATACCCATATTGTTGTCAATTTACAGTTCTTTTTCTGTTTTTTCTTTTTCTTTCTTCCCACATCCCTTGAGAAGCCTATTACTTGCAGCTTCCTGTTTTATTTGCAGAGAAAAATATGAAAAAGAGTAATTTATTTTAGTGTTTTTATAGTAACGATTATGATAATTTAAGAAAATTACCATGCCAATCATTGTGTTAAGGTAATTTGAAAACATTACAACAAAATAAAAAAAAAAATGCTGATCGCGGCTGATTTATCAGCAGAGGAAGCATGGGCTTTCATTACTGTTAGTCTATCAGGCTTGTTGTTACACTAACATTGTTTCTTAAACACAACATGACAGACTCTGTGAAGACTGAAACCTGGGGCTGAAGGTAGAGCTCAGTATACCTCCCATTTCAGGGCATTCCTTACTGAGCCCCCTCATCTGTGGTCTTACTGTCTGGTGAGCTGAAGCCTTTTTTATGAGGGGAAGAGCTTGCCTGCCTGAAATACATTATCTGTGTTTGCTTGTTTATTACCTCCCTAACACTGCTTGTAGTGTTCTACAAGTACTTCACAGCCCTTAAGGTTTTTTTCTTTTTTGCATCCCCTCTCCCCTCAATAATGGGCTGCTTTATTGAAGAGGGCTTTATACAAAGAGATCAAGGATATTTTTTTTCCAAAATCATGCAGGATTCTGTGCTGGGGTTTGAATTTTATTTTTTATTTTTCATTGTCCTTTGAGAGCCTTGGATCTGTTGTTATGATTATGCCATGGAAGCATACTTCTGGTGTGCACCCTTGAATGAGAGGCATTATTCCTGTTCCCCCTGCCTGCCTGAGCCTGGCCTGCCTCACCTCTCTTTCCAACCTGTGTGGACAGGAAGATTTGGTTGGCTGCAGCTGAAAGGATGGTATAACTTTTTTGCCCCTGTGCATTAACTGCTTTAATGAGCCTAGAAGGTAGAGAAGTGCTGTGGCTGGCTGAATGGGAAAGGTGGCTGTGGGATTGCCCTGTAGTTTGGGATGCTGAGGTGATATGTGGGGCTGTGCCCTCAAGGAACTTTTCTGGGCAAGCCCAAGAAATGCAGAGACCTCATTACCACAGAAATAAGTGAATCACATGAAATACTCAGCTCAGAAGTGCATTTAGCCCATGTAAATTCCCCTGGAGGCACAGGAGCAGTTCACAGAGGCTATGCAGCATCTGGAGAAGCCTCTGCCTTAGTCTCATTGTCTGGAGGGGTGTGATGGAGGTGGCCACATGGCTGTGAGACCTGAAGGAAACCCTGAGGCCAGAAATCTAGGAAAGGTCTTTGGGAACATCTCCAGGAAGAGATCAGCTCCTCGATTGAACATTCTTTACTAGGGTAAGGAGGGGTAAGGAGTAACTGCCCCTCCTCTGTGTCCATCTCCCTCTGAGTTGATCAAAATGTATTTTCCTTGAGAGTTTAATCTAGCCACAGGCTTCAGCTCTGAACCTGTGTCTGTGACAGAGGGATTAGCTTTATCCATTCCATTTAGCAGGCTGAATGCAGAAGCCCCGGCAGAAGGCTGGCACATGGTGGGCCACACTTTTGTGAGAGAGCAGGCTAGTATGTGAGGGGAGCATGTGGCCACAAGAGCCTTTCACACCTGCACAGAGAGCAAGAGAGCAGCAGGGGAGGAAGGGGATCAGCCTGTCGAAAAGTTAAAGCATCCTTCACTTGAGAGTGGGAGTGAACACCATTCAATTGAGTTTTACCACTCTCTCAGGAGAGATGAGTGGAGGAGTGAAGAGAGTGCACCATAACATACCCTGTAACATTACTGAGAAATGTATTCTTTTTTATTTATTTATTTTTAACTGTTATATTGCTGAGGAGCATTAGTTACTAACTTGCATTCATTTGTAGCCAAGTGCACCACAAACATAGCAAAAGACCTGCTAACTCCTTTGGATGTGAGCAATTAAACTGGGGACTCAGACTCCTTTTACAATCTGACAAGCAGGCTTTCCTGCAAGTAACTGTTCTCATTAAAAAGAGAATCAGATGCCTACTACAATTTTTTTTTATTTAATTGGTATCTGATTTGCCCCGTCTTCTCCAAATATGTGTACTGTGTATGTACTCAAGGAGGTTAGAGCCCTTTTCCCACTCTGAGTTTTCAGTGGGCTTATCTGAGGTTTCTGTGTATTTACAGCAAATAATTAAGCAAAGTGTTCTCTGAAAATCAGAGATTTTATAACTTGTTACACATCCAGAATTTGCAGTTTTTCAGAAAGGTGGAGGTTTTTGTATGGGAAACATTAGTACACATGATTACTTTTTTTCCCCATAATACTTTGTTCCTCAGATACAGTGGATCTGTCCTCAGTCTTTTTCAGACTGAGGTCAGTTCAGTGTGCCCTTGTGCAAGTGGAGGTGCAGGAAGTCTGTTCATGGTGGAAGACGTGCATTTGTGCTACCTGATGCCACTGTCTTTTTAGTACAACTTGATGCTGCACTCACTGTAGCCCCCAGGCTTCTGCTCATTTTAGAGTGTTGACAGAGTACACTGTGAGTGTGGAAAGTACTCGTGTATAGCCACTGCTGTGTGAATGACACAGATCTGAACTGACCTGGAAGGCACAAGAAAACATTCTGTCTTAGCTGGGATAATATTGCTTTGATTCACTTTCCAGCTTTGTGCTTGAATGGTGGTAAAATCTTGGGCAGATCATTGTGCTTTTGTTCCCATTCATACTTCTTAAAGGCCTTTTCAAATGAGCCTTGCATTGTAAAAGAATAATGCATCTCTGTGATCGAACACTGATGTTGCACTGTGCCTTAGGTCCCTCAGGCTTGTCCCATCAATGTCCCTGTATGCTGCTACAGCCTGCCCTGCATCTGCAGCTTCTCCTCTTGCTGTTGTGCTGTCTTCCTCCTGGCTGTGCCCCCCTACTGGGGACTGATTGTTACACGAGAAGTGATCACAGTCAGCCCACCACCTCCCACCTGCTGCTGCCTCCCTGGCTGTAGATTTTGCTTTATAGAAAGTAACCTGATGATGCCAAAAAATGTGCAAAGATTTAAAAACTAGACTGTGTAGCACCTGCTGTGATTAATGTGTGCTCCAGTCAGTGCAAGCAGCATTGTAAGCAGGAACAAAATATTGGGAATTTGAGCAGGTCCTGATGAAGAAAGAGGAGTTACTACAGATTGGTAGTCAACCTGCTTGCTGCACCCACAGGGACACAGGTGGTTGGGCTAGATGATCTTGTAGGTCCTTTCTAACCTAGTGTTTCTATGTTTCTATGCTCGTCTTCTCTTCCCTTCTCAACATTTGAGAGATATTTTAGTTTTTCTGATCATCCTTTTGTTTTAATTTTTCTTTATCCTAAAATAACATTAACCCTAAAATCAGTATGTGCTATTAGTAACAAACTCTGAATATTTTTGTGTGGACCTCTCTCAACCACATTTCTGCAGTGCTTTAGGACCTGCTATAAGGTAGTCTTCAGTTGTGGTGGAAATGCAGTGAAATAATGTCAGAGAGCTCATCTGTGAAGACTTGTCTGGTGTTAACTGTAGCACTATGTAGCCTCTTCTAAAATGAGGGGAAACCTGTGAATTTTACTAATAAATGGAAAAGGAAAATCTATAACATTCATTTATAGTTAGGATGCTTAGCCAGTGCACATTTCAGAGCACTAAGCTTTCAGCTCATGTGTAACTATGCGTGGTAGGTCACCCTGTAGGTCTGTCTGGATTTAGATTAGAAAGAAGATTCTTGTCAGTAATGCAAATGATGCTCCATACACCTAATTTTTAAAAGGAAAAGTCAATATATACAATGCAGGCCAGGCTTCCTTAAAAAGCAAACAAACAATAACCCCCACAGACAACTCATCTCCACTTTAGATGGCAGAAGAGTAATCACATTCCACAGCATGCTCAGCACTGCTAGGCACGTGGATGGGAGATACTTGGGCTGATGTAGTCCTCATGAAAGAGTCTATTTAAACCATCCCCTGCACATCAAAAAGGGCAGAGTGTCTAACCAGTTATTGGCAAGAGAGCTAAATATCCTATGTTGGTACATACATGCTATCAAAACTTGGGTGTTGCTGAAACATATGTAGCTTTTGTTAATCTTTCTGCTACAGTTGAAATTACCCAGAATGCTTCTGTATGTCCTTTAAACAGTTTATAGTCTGGTCTCACAATTGGCTGTCCAAAATGGTGTGTCCTTGGAATCTCTTCTAGCTTCCCAAGGAGGTTTTTGCATGTCAGTGAATACTCTATATTGCTGTAGCATAAGCTAACAAATCTGTGGTCTGATTTTTGTGTGGTTCTGTGTAGAGCTAGGAATTGGAATCAGTGCTCCTTATGGGTCCCTTCCAACTCAGGGTATTTTATGATTCTGTAATATGCAGCCTTGGTACCTTGAAACAACTGTCCACAGCTGAGAGTACTGAGTCCTTGTAAGCAGACCCCTGGGTTTTGCATATGTCAGATGCAGAGGTGCTGGGAATGAGATTCTACTGTGCAGATTTGCATTGCTTGTTGAATTCATTAAGAATTGGTTAACACATTTTGTTATTATGCTGTGTCTGTTATAAACATAAATATGTTGAACAAAAATTTGCTCATCTGCTGACACATTATGGATCTTTGCATTTCACAGCATTCATGTTTTGACTGAAGCATCTACCTTTCTCACTGCAAATAATAGTTCGGGTGATTAGTGTTCAGAGAAAATTTTTCCCTGTCAGCAGAGCAGCTTTTACTTAAGACAGAGGTTGTTCTACACCTTTCCACTCTGTTTACTTCAAAGAAGTTTAAGAAATAATCACTCAGAAGTAGATCTGAGAGCATTAAAAAATAAAAATAAGATAAAATCTGTTCCTTGGCTTTATTTTCTGGCGCAGTTGATTAGAAGTCTGCTCAGAGCTCCCTTTCAGCTAGAACCGGTTGGGAGGTCACTCCAGGGACCAGATGTTCTTTTTGCTGTGATCTGCCTTTACCCAATTTATATTATGTAACTTGGTTTGTTACTTAGAATCATAGAATCACCAGTGTTGGAAAAGACCTCCAAGGTGGTGTGGTCCAACAATCCGCCTACACCAGTGTTTCCTGACTAAACCATGTTCCTTAGTACAACATCTACGTGGTTCTTGAACACAACTTCTTTTGTACCATTAGTAACTGTGGGATATGGTGAAGATTTCTGAGATGCAAATACTTATGTCAGGACAATGCACAGAAGCTAACACCTAGATGCTTTCAAGCACAAGTCATCAGTGACATCATGTGTAAGGATGAGCCCTATAATCAATTACTTAATTGTTTTCCAGAGTGAAACCCCATTTATGCAAACACTGGTTTAATTCCATAAATACAGATGGTAAAGCACTCTGTGATCCTCTGGCTGAAGGAGTCCAACCAGTGCACGAAACTGTAGTCATTACTAATAACACGCTTTACTCATTGTTATAAATAATGTGTGGTTTTGCTAAAATGGAGCTTTAACATGTTGGAAACCATAACACACTTTCAATATGTACTTTCAAGACTTCAGTTATAATCTTTCAAAATATTTAATTTCATTCTGTCACTTCCTATTATGCTAATAGACAACTTAGATATAAACCATCACATACTGCTTATATGGCATACATTACTTCTCAGTTTTCATTGCACTGTTGAACAGGTTGACTGAATAAAGCCAGTGTAGTTTCTATTTAAAGAAGCGGAGTGGAGGTGGGTGACTTAGTTACTTAGCAGCATATTCAGTTCTGCTTTGCTCTTGGATGGCTTTTTCTGTCAGGTGCTTTGCAAACATCAGTCAGTGTCCATATCTCTATTTTAAACACATTAATATTAGAGAGTGGTTAATAATGACCTTTTTCTAAAGTAACTTCCATTGTTTGGATACCTAAATTTTGCTGTAAGTGATTGAAAAATGACCTCTTACAGGAAATCCCTTAGAGTTTTATGCCCATGCCTGCAACTTCTACATTTCTGAGTCTTTAACTAATCTTTCTCTTTAAGTACAATCTGAAAGTTTTATTAGGCATTTCTTACTGGGGAATAATTGTAAAAATTCAATTCCTATGTTATTTGTTGTCTTTTTTGTTTTTGAAGCAGGGAAGTAAGTGTCTCCATCTTAGTTTTCAGGCAGTAAAATTCGAAGAAAAACTTAAAAGCTATAGTATGGATTGAGTGTTACGAAAAGATAAAATTTCAGATGCTACAATGGTTTTAATGGTGACATGAGCAAGGGACACTTGCAGAAGATGGTGTAATTGCTGAGGTGCAGTGCAGCTTCAGGCTTTCATTGATCTTCCACATAATATTTAGTAAATTCACGTGGCGTCATTTGAAACAAAAAAGAAGTGAAGGAAACCTAAAAACCAATCAAACCAGAAGCAGAAATGTTTCTGACAGACACAAAACAAATTGGTGATTTCATTTATAATCAGCCTTGGAAATGAGTGGGCCTAATCCCCAGGCCTACCTTACTTGTACTGGTGATTGATTTCAAATGCAAAACATAGATTTTCTCCACAACAGCCTTTACATATAATTTTGATGAGCCACATGAAAATGTTAATCCAATAGGATATCACTCTTTGTGCAGTAAATCTGAATCTCTGTGTGTTACCACCATGACAAATTCTTGGGTCTATTCTTGCATAACATTCTCTCAGCATTCCCAACTTTTTTTCCCAAAGTGGCTACAGCTAGTTTGGAACTTCTCCTATGAATTTTAGAGCAGGTTTTGTCTGACTTAAACTATTACTTTAGTGTTGTTTTAGTCTATTAAAAATAATCATTGCTGTTAGCATGTAACAGACTTACACCCAATTGTTTCAACTTAACAGTTTCAGAGAACAGTGACAAATGGTGGAACCAGTGTGTCCAGATTTGTTTTCACTGCTTTGGGTCTGGGAAGAAAAAGGAGTGAGGAGGAGGTAAAAAAAAAAAAAAAAAAGTACACACAATCTAAAATTGTAGCCTTCCTGGGGAAGAGGCTTGAGGGATTCTGCAAACATGTGTAGCAGCACTGGGCCTTTCTCATACTGTGTGTGCCTACTAATCTTTAATGTGCTTTGTGCAGTAGGCAAGTTCTCTAGTGAAATGGAGATTAATTACAGATATTGGCAGATAATAGTAGATAGAGTGTAACTACACAGGTAGCTTACTCTGTAACGTGCTCTTTCTGTCTGAATCCTTGTGATGTCCATGCACACAGATCTGCTCAGCATGCTATTGAATACTTAGGGGGCTTGTGAAACGGTCTTGCTCATATAGATTTCTCTGGTGCTCCAACATTGTGATGGCTTTTGAACTTTTATCACTTACACACTTCCTCAATGGTGATGTGACTGTAGTGATGTAACAACTCATATGTATCTAATGTTCATAAGTGCATATTAATAATTTCCCTATAGGCACTTCAGATTCTCCAGGGAACCCCCATACCTGAGGATATCCAAGGGCAGATTGGATGGGGTCCTGGGCAGCCTCATGTGATGGGTAGCAACCCTGCTCATGGCAGTGGGATTGGGACTAGGTGATCTTTAAGGGCTTCTTCAATCTAAGCCATTGTCTGATTCTAAGATGTCAGGAACCTGGGCTGACTATTCCACCTGTAAACTAGTAAGCAGAGTTGTTGTCTATTATGTCTTTAAATAGTCAAAATAGATTTAAAAGCTTTCTATTAGTACTTTTGAATATGCAAAATAGCTCCTATGGTTGTAGTCATAGTGTTAAACAGCACTTAACAAGGTGTCTTGTATTAAAATCAGTAGGCTTCTGTCTGGAGGAAAAAAAGCAACAAGAGTGTAATAGAAAAAATCAAACAAATGCAAACAGAATCTTAGCTATGAATCTGGCTGTAGGCAGTTTGGCACCAGTTTACAACCTCAGAAAGCAGCTGCATTGCAGAGGAGCTGCTCTGTGATGGGCAGGTGGCTTTACAAGCCTGCTCAAGGCTGTGCTGCAGCACTGCCAAATGGGATGCCTCTGCCTGGGGACAGGTGCTGAATCATATCTCACTTGGTCAAGCAGAAGCCATCTGCTTCTGTACCAGCACTGTTTTTGTGGTGATGTCGGCCTCTCCTTTGCAATGGAGAGGCTGCAGGATAACTGTGATTCTGGATCTGAGAGGGATTGGAGACCAGGCAGGCTTTGTACAAACTTAATTTTATTTGTTTATTTACTGTTAGCACTGTGAAGTTGTTACTTCTTCCACTAGTTGAAATGAAATGATGATGTTGGAGCTATAGACGTGTCATCTAAACTGTTTACGGAACAGCTTGATTTTAATCAGCATTCCTGGGGGCGTATAAACTTATGAATCTGAGCAGTAAGTAGTGAATTAAGAGAAACAGTTAAACACTATAGAAGGGTGACACAGTCATGTCTATAACAAAAGGGAGATATTATATTTGCCTAGTAGTCTGACTTGTTCCTACAGTCCCAAGAGGAGTGAAGCAGCCCACGTTCAGTTCAGTACTTGGTGACAGTGGAGCACAGTAAGATGGCAAAACATAGACCTTGTGTGGCTTTAGACTTAGTGGTACTGCCTAGGGCCGGTCCTGTAGTTCTGCCTTTCCTGCAGATCTTAACATGGCTTGCCCTCAGATACTTCTGTGATGAAAATTTTAAACTGCTGCTATAATTTTGCAGAAAGGCTGCATTTGGGAAGGTGTCCGTCATAAATGGTGGGTTCCAGGCTCCCCAGGGCAGTTTGCTTTCCTTGGGCAGAGCAAGATGACAGCACACAAAACTTAAAAAAATAAAAAAATTAAAAATTGGTATTTGAAGTTCTACTGGTTTTATTAAAACATCAATTGCTTATAGTGGCCCTGTTTTAGCCTCTTACTCACAGGTTTTCTGTGGTTATTTGTTGACGTTGTTTTCCTGTAGATCAGCAATTCTCCACTAAGGAAATGGTACACAAATAATATTGACAGAATGAAGAAAACAGATAGAATAAATACATAGAAGTAAACATTTCTGTATACCAAATTATCTATTACTATAGAACATGCTGATTAATTAAACTATTCTGGTTTGCCTGCTATACAATTACTTGATGAAAATATGGCAAAACAAACTTAAGCTGAACAATAAATGGAAGAAAACCTTCTGCTATGGAAAAATGTATGTTTAGTTTCAAGCATGTTTAAGAATTCTCACTGAATGTTTTAGGACTTGAATAATATCTATTTAAATGCTTTATTAAATTGTGGCCTAAAGCTTTCTAGCGATCTGGAGGTGAGTAAAACTATAACAAGTAAAAATAAAACATATGTTTCATAAGATGAAAAATATGAAAAAGAAAAAATCCCTGAACCCAGCAATATAATTTTGATGCAGGATATTTTCTTGGGTATTAATGCAGGGCCACTGCCTCTGCTCATCTGGTCATTAATCCAAAAAGAATTACATGGGCTTCAGTTGAAAGGTAAACTTTCAGTCCTTCATGGCACATGGAGTTCTTAGAGACCTCAGTTTTCTTTTTTTAAGGTGTGATGTTCTGCTCTAGGAGATGACAGTTAGATTCTCAGCCAGTTCAGACTAGCCTAAATCATGCATTCTGCCAACCTGAATTTCCCTTCATAAATTCCAAGTGTATAAGGACAGGTATCTATCTTGGATGGCTAATAATTCTTTTGTTTCTTTAAAAGATGCTATTCTTATTTATTGCAAAAACAGTTTACTAGATTTTATATATAAATAAAATTTGACTTTGAAAAGCTATTCTTCCTGACACCAGTGAAAGGACAAGCAAGTTCTTGTCAGTTAACACGTTTCTCTGTGCTATCAAAATGTTTTGTTGTTGGGGATTTTTTGTTTTGTTTTGTTTTTATTATAGAGAAAAACTTTTTTAAAAGGTCTAATATCAAATAGTCACCTTCCATAAATACTTTTCTTTATGAAACATTCAATAGCATGAAAATTCTGGCTGAAATCAGCACACACACAAATTAGATTGTTGTCAACCAGAGGAGTGTGGCTGCCAGAAATATTTAAAACAGATATTGACTGAGATACCATCTTACAGTCTTGGCAGCTAGATGACTTTTACAGTGAACAGAGAAAGCCAAGAGGCTAAATCCTCCAAAGAGGAGGGTGTTCAAAAAACCTACGCAGGCTCCTGACCCAAGAGCAGTCTCTTCAGAGTACTTCTGAGTGAAATAGTCTATTATTGATTCAACAGGCTTTCTCAGTTTCCTTGTCTTTAGTTTTCTCTCTGTTGTCCTTCAGATCAGTCATGTGGGGCTTTTCAGGAAATCTTAGTGAGGAAGCATCTGATCTCTTGCTTCGTAATTTCTGTTCTTCCCAGCCAGAATGCCTTGTTAAAGTGCTAAGAATTTTGAGAACACTCAAGTAATTAAAGGGCAAAGAGCTTTAAGGAGTATTGTTTAGATATTTTATATAATTATTGCTCAATTTTTTAATGTATGTACATATTATTTTTATTTATATGACAATATTTGTATGAAGGTTAAAGTCTGCTAAATACACTATTGAGGCTGAATTTCAATGAAACCAGAGAATTCCAGGCAATGGAGATGCATGATTAAATGTCATTCCAGCTAACTTCTGGGCAATACTTGTTAGGAGGACTACAGCCTTGTGCATAGTTCAGGGGATTAATGCAAGAGGAGAGGAGCACCTGTACTGTAGTTTGCAAGAATGCTGTAGTCCTACAAAGACTGCATAGCAAGTTTGCCTTATGCTTAAGGGTAGATTTTCAGCAGGGCAGATTACTCTTGCTTCTTTTGGAAGAAATAGACTATGCTAGATGGTGTTCGCTGAGTATTCCAAGTCTATCTTCATGAAGAAAGAATGGACAAATATGGTTGCTGCTATCACCTGCCCAATGGAAACTTAGCTGCTTTTTAAACTCTTCAGAAACTGTTAGGCTGTCCACTAATCAATCAATTTGTAGTGTGCCGCCTTCTTTTGAAGAACAATTCAATAATTCAATTCAAGGAATTTATTCATTGAGATCAGAGCCTCGGTGACTGATAACTTTTTCAAGAATCTATCAGTTCATATTTTACAAACTTTATTTTATTTTATTTTTTTAGGGTAGAGAAAATGAAGCAAATCATGTGCTGAAAGACTTTATATATTTTTAACAACGTGACTGTAAAAGCATAGAATGACTTAAAGATCATCTACTCCCTGCCATTGACAGTGTTGTGACCCACCAGATCAGACTGCCCAGGAACTCATCCAGTCTCGCCTTGAATGCCTCCAGAGATGGGGCATTCACTACTTATCTGGGCAGCCTGTTCTGGTGCCTCGCCACCTTCTGAGTGAAGAATTTCCTCTTTGTATCAATCTAAATCTTCCATCTTTTAGTTTAAAATCAATACATTTTCTGAAGGACTGTGTTACAAAGTAGCATGGATAGGATACACAAAGGAGAAGTGAATTAGTGAGGTTAGGTGCACTGTAAAACGGGTGGTGAAGGAATGCAATCAAGTTTGTAATAGCTTTTTTTCTGGCTATTATCAGATATTCAATTCAAGCAGTTAATAATATGTAGTTTATATTTACCTCTCAGCATTGGATTCAGAACCTAAGACAGTATTTCATTTGGCAGTAATTTTCATTTTTAGATATTCCTTGTTTTCATTGGAAGAATTCTTGTACAGGTTTCTGGAGCAGAAACATGTAACCTTTTAAATTTTAAATGTCAGTTTGTTCCCCCCTACAAAATGAAGACATTTGAAGCCTTGCATTAATATGGGCTGGGCACATTTGTGCTTCCATCTATAGCAGAACATCCTTGCCAAGTACAGGTAGCTCTGAGCAGTTGAAGACAAGGCACAAACACATTTGAATGCCTAGCTTGCAGCAACTCGGTCTGAGGCTTTTGCAAGTTGCCAGTCCCATTCTTTCCTATGCCTCAGTCCATTTAATCCCACCAATCTCTATGGGACTAGTCTTCACAAAATGTGTGAAACAGGTCATAAGATTTTAATACCACCTCTGTCTATTTCTTAATGGTTGAATGCTAAGGGGGCACACAGGACTGAATAGGAATCTCTATTTCCAGCCAGCAATAATACTGTGTCCCTACGGTTATGAATTTCCGATCCAGAGAGTTGCAAAAATGCCATATTGTGTAAATGCTATGAATACAAGGTAATAGACTTGCTAATGAACTTCATTCTTCTTAGTACAATTTTCTATGCTGGGTTATATTCCACAGGATTATAAAACCATTTCAGTTTCTTAAACATAGCTGTCCCTGTCTGCTAACATGCTTAATGGTATGGTCCATAGTCTAAGGATCTTAAAATGTAAGATAAATAATGGTTCAATCCTTAGAGATGAAAAGATAAGTAGATTTACTACAGCTGATCTTCCTTAGATTCTTTTGTCACTTGCTAAATTCCTTAGAACTAAGAGTTTGCATAAGAAACTCTTCAGAACAGTTTTTTGAATGTAATATAGCAGACAATTATATACATTCATTTATTTTTGGTGATTTGTTACCAGATACTTATTGATCTCTGATGAAAAATTTCTTATGGAAAGAAATTTATGCACCCATAAACTTGATGGCAAGTAAACAGGATTTGCATGCAGGTATTGCTGCCACTTCCATTTTCAGCAAAACGATTATATTGCTTCACTCCAGAAGATTGGAAGTGAGAATTAAAGTGCTTCTCCTTTTAGAATCATGATTGGTGTATAGATACATGTGTGCATGTGTGGAATATACTCACCCTATGATATAGAAGAGATGTTTAGCTCTTTCATTCACATTTCATAAATATAATGTATACCTTGGCGCACTGGGCTCGTCAGTTGAGACTCATGCTTCTGAAATATTTTCAATACAGAAATGACCCTGCACTTCAGATTTTTCATGTCTAGTATGGTGGGACAATATCACCAGTGCATTCTTTCTCAGTTTTGTAAAGGGGGACTGCTAATTCATATGTATGCAGCTTATTCTGGTGTTTGAGTTATTATAACCTGAATTCTGATTGGGACTTTACCGCAGTATTTGAGTCAGTACTCCTGACAAGCAGCAATATTGGCTGTTTGATATGTATGTTGGTGTTCATGGTACTCTGATGGTTCCCCATAGAAATGAAGGACAAGCTATAGTAAGGTCTTTCTGCAGAAATCTCCAATGTGAGAGCTCAGACAGATAAAACAGGGAATCAGCAGGGGCTATAATTTTGTTGAGTTTCGTTGTTTAAAGTAGAAGCCCTGTAGAAATTGGTGACATAGAATAATCTTGTGATCCATCCTCAGGATGTTAATCATCCTCACAGTACATTAAACAGTCAGTTTTATCTGTGCATCAATCTTTCACAAAACGATGGGAAAAACAACATCGTGGTAAGAGAGGCCAGCATAATAATTAATATGCAGCACTAAATCTTTTGTAAGTGGAGAGTCAGAAAAAGAAAGCTCGGTCATTACATTGAATTTAATTTGCTGAGGGAAACAGCCTTCACACCTGAGCCACAATCACAGCTTGGTTTTCTCTCAATTAAATCCATGCTTGTCTAAAGCAATGAGACTTTGGAGGACAAGATCAGGGCACTTGCTAATGAAATTCCCTGCAGTACAAGGACATTATGAAGAAACTATTACAAAGCAGGAACCACATAATCTGTGTTTAAAATTCTCTCTAAAGCAATGACTATAAGATCTTGGTGAACATTAGACATAGACCATGTTATTAGTAATAAGAGTGGTTCTGTCAAAGTAGAACGTCTGAAGGTGTACAAGTATGCTTGTAGCATGTTTGATTTAAGGAGTGAAATATAAGGACAAGCTGTATTTAAAAATTTACTGAAAATTAGTATTTTCAAATTATGGCATTAAAACATAGCTTTTTCTGTATGATTGCCACATAAGAATGTATATGAGAAGATATATATTTCTACACCTACCTTTACAAAGTCTAATATAACAATAACAAAGTAGTTCCTATCTAGATCCATTTTGAATTCTTTCCTTTATACAGTGGTTTTAGCCAAATCAAGCCATATCACTATGAACTACTGCAGTGTTCCTCTTCTAATTAGTTTTTTTTGCCAGCCCATTAGAATTTCTGGCACTATCACATAATCCCTAGATAATTTCAAGTTGAGGCTTCCAGAAAGTTGCTGGTAGCTACTATTTCTGATTACTTTTACTGGAAACTATGCCTTGAAAAGGTGATGTGCAGCTGAGCAGTTCTTTGGTATACATATGCAATCATAGAACGTTCTTAAATTTCCTACTAAAATATGAACATATTTGGGGAAATTTATCAAGGCTTTTCTTATATACATGCTTATCTGTAAGTATCGCAATTAGATAAAATTTGATCGAATTTGTTCCAACTTGTATGGATCTAATCATGTAGTTATGTCAGATGTGATACTCATGTCACAAAAGCCTTCTGATCTGAGCCAATTCATCATGTTCCTATCTATAAACATAGAATTTCAAAGTAATGAACTGGGTTTGAAAAAGGAAATAAAACCCCCAAGAAAAGATAAACAAAACAAACAAACAAAAAAACAAACTAAATAACAGCACCATAGATTGATAGCTGCTTAAGATTGCATTCTGAAATATGCTGGTGTAGTTCTGCCATGAACAGTGCTTAATTATGCTATACGGAGATTTGCTATTTAATTAAGATCTTCCCAACTAGTAATTTACCTTTTGTCTGTTTTTGTTTGTTTACCTGTTTTTAAGCACATTCCAGTCTGCATTGTTGTTTTTTTTATGTTTTAACTTTGGTCTGTATTGTCTCACTGCTCATCAAGAAGCAGACTGCCTATCAACTCTTCCTTTTGATACTTTATTTCTATATAACATCCAAAACAGTAATGATCTCATCTATATTGTATCCTATCAAAGATGCAGTATGATTAATCTTTCCCCTGGTTTTCACCTGTTTGATTTTCTTTTTGATACTACACCTTTCCACATTTCCTACACAATCATCTGTTTCAGTTTCTTTCAAATGTAAGCGGTCCACTGTTTTCTTCTCTTTTCAAAGACCTTTCCATACCCCTACTGCTGAAAAATTCACACTGACAGGAAAACTGAAAATTATAAATTCTTCAAGCTGTAAAATATGTATAGATAAGTCAGTCATAGAATACTTATATGGCTATTTATACAGTTATATAGCCATGGTGTCCGTAAAGGAAGTGCTGAGTCATTGAGCACCTGGAGAAATGACCCGGTCAGTCCAGGAAGCACAGGTGAAAGTAATAAGGTGAAAGTAATTCAGCTGTGTGACTGGAAAGGGTGGAGCCAGGCTGCACCCCCCTTTTGGACCTCATTTAAGGGCTGACTGACACTGAGAAAGGATCTCTTGCTGGAGATCTCTTATTTATGAAGTTCTTATGGGAGCCTAGATCTTCAGAGATGGGTGAGTAGATTTCTTTTTATAACACCTTCTCATATTGCTGGTCCTGCTGCCATTGCAGTGTCTTTGGGATGTGTTCATGGCTCTTTGAATCATTTAGCTGCCTTGCTAATAATCAGTAAGGCCCTGAAAACAAACTTGTATGGAACAAATAGTACTGTCAGGGGCATTAGGAATTCTGAAATTGATGGGTATGGCAATAGCCTATATGTGACTCTACAGATTTAAATATACAAAAATGAACAGAGCGAGAAATGAAAGAAAATTGGCAAAACCAAAGGGAATGCTTTAAAGTCTCAAATGATGTAGTGTAAATGAATTTAATGATTATGTATAAAATCAATTAACTCCTTTCCTCCCTCCTCAATTACAAAAGAATACTCAGAAGAACAGTACCTCTAAGAAGATGGAAAACCAAAAAGGGAAGGCTCTGTGATTTTTGCAATGTGTAAATAAATTAAAAAAAAAAAGGCAGGAATGTTAATGCTAATTTAAAAACAAATAATAATTTATTAATTAGGCTCTAAAATTTACCCTGGAAATAGAAGAATATAAGGGCAGTAACAATTTGATAAGGGGAAGCTGGCAGTGTGAATGAAACTTTAACCAGTGTCAGTGATTACAAGAAGAGAATTTAAAAATGCAGAGCAACAGGTCAATTTAGATTATCTACATATTAGAATTTGACATGAAAAGTCCATGATGTACTTCTATTGCATCTGATTTTTTCCATGTCTCGCATAAGCGTTGTGGAAATACAAGTCATTATCCATAAATTCACCCTTACCACGATTACTCCTTAGATCTAAATGAAGGAAATAGGGGTGCCTTATGCTCGATCTGATTTGTGTTTCACGAACAGCATCTCACATGACACTCATCCTAAACGAGTCTAGTAATAAAGGATTAGTAAGGGATAGTACTATTGGGTACATGAGTGATGGGATCAAACTAGGATGTTGGTGATTGGAAGGAGAACGGCAATATTATTGACTAGATTTTGAAAACTCTGCTGGGTTATTAAGAAGAGAAATGAGAGTGTAGTGGGACTTAGGTTGCTTAGTAAACTATGCTTTTTTTACTTAAGCTTTATTTACTTAGTAATTCAAGTATGATATGTTTGAAAGTGTTTTTTTTTCTTATTATGTGAAAGAAAGTTCAGATTTCTGGGATTAAGGGGAGGAAGAGTGAGAACTATGAAGTCACTCTTCAATAAACTTTAGTTGTTCTTAAGTTAAAAATTTAACCAAGAGATTGCTCTCTTTTTCCTGATATAATTGCAAGGGCAACTGTCCTCAAACCTTTCTCCATTTGTGAGAAGAAGAGGACATGTCAAACTGGTAATTAAGCCTGCTGCACACTGTGTGGTTCAAAATGCAAAGCTAAAATGACCCAGGGAGTGAGGATCCGTCTGCTGCACCTATTGAGCTGCAGAGAATGAAATTCTTTTTGAGCGTCCTGTTACATCAAAGGAAGGACACAGAAAAGCCTGAATGAAATCCTAATAATTACAGATGTTCAGTGGTTTATAAACAAGCTCTTATAGTGGGACTAAGGAATGCTTGAAACAAATTTCAGTTCAGTAAATCTTAAAGAAAAGGATGGGTGGAAAGCAGGCACTGTGCTCTTTCTAATCTGTCTGGAAATATCCATTTTTTGACAGGAACTTAAAAGGAGAAGTTTAATGTGAATTCACTCATCTGTGACTGGTTATTTTATCCTATTAATATCTCCAAATGAAATTTTTAAGTATTTTAAATATTGCAGTGCTTAAGAGTATTACCCTAAAATATAGTAATAAAAAAAATCCCCTAAAGCAAATAACCCTATCTCCAAAACAAATACGCATCAAAATTCCCTAAACTGCTGCCAAAGTTTCCACACAGGAGGCATTCTTACAGGTACTCTCTTAAGTTTTCCACAGTGCAAAGTCCAAGTGAACAGGGTATAGAGACCTAATTTAAGAAGAAATACTGGATAAAGACTTATTTAATCTAAAACTGCTTCTGTTGATGTCTGTTCTAGCAGAGATGTTGTCCCTGAAACTACCTGTAGTAATTTAGCATGCTTGTTATGCAGACTTGTGTAAAAAAAAAAAAAAAAAAAAAAAAAAGGCTATGTTTAAGCTTGTAAACAGTGGTATAGGTAGGTAAAAATGTGGCAATATTTTGACTTAACTACACAATGTCTGATTGTAATGGCTTTAATTTTGCACAAAAGTATGCTATGGGGAGATGTGTATAAGAATAGTTCAAGGCAAAGAGCAAGCTGTGAAGGAAGGGGAAGGGGCAGGAAGGCCTTGGCAACCACATGATTCCTGTGTGTGGTAGGGGCCATTGCAGCTCCCCTCCATTGTTTCTTGGCTTTTGGACAGATGTTTCAAATAAAAAAAATGTTTAAAGCTTTGGCCTCCATAAATTCCAGACCAGAGTAAATATCTGATTGTCATGTTAGTTACTGAATATGGACAAAGCAGTGTTATATCTGGTTATTTGGCCCAAATCCAGTAAAATCTTATTTTATCCAGCTTTTTACTATACACTTGCTAAATTAATCTTTGTGAAAGCCACCAACTGGAAGGAGCTGCAGAAGCAGTACATGGGGGAGGTATGCTACAGCATATGCTCTGATTCTGCCCTTGAGTAGGACAGTTCTGAAAACAAATTATATAATGTGTTGACAGAAAACTATAATCCCCGAGGTAAATTTGGTTTCAGAAAATAATATTCTCTAAGCATCACTTGACAGACCCTTGGAGAACAAGGATATGGTAAGGATGCTATCTGACACATTGTTAGTGGATTTGAATCTATCCAATCTTTTTAAAAGCAGAAGGATCCATTATTTATAGTGGATACACAGCAGATAATACAATCTTTGCTTAATTTTAGTGGGAAATATGAGAGCTTTTTCAACCTGCAGGATTATGTTTTTAAAACATTCACTTTTGTTCCTACATCTTGCAAAAAGGGTCCAATTCTTCTGAGAGAATTTGGTCATATTTAGCTCTCAGCTGGGCTGCTAGAAATCCAGAACAACTATTTCAGTCAGTGCAGTCTATGTGGACTTGCACAAAAATTACTGGTAGAACCTGACTCAGTCAAACATCACTAAGTGGTGTGTATTTTATAAATAACTGGTATCAAACTTGTGGTTTCCTCATGAATGTAGGCTGGCAAGATAATGGAAGTGGAGGAGTGTGCGGTGCTGGGGCTTGGCTCGTGCTTCAGTGGGTTGCTTTTGGAAGCTCTTATGTGAGAGCTTTAAAGCTCTTATGTGAGAATGTAGTTTCCACAAGGAAAGTTTAATACTGTTATTTTGGTACTGGATAAATTCCAACGAAATGAAAAGCATATCGCCCTTATGTTCAAAACCCGTGGTTAGTAGCTGAGTATTATTCACATCTGTATTTACAGTAAATGACAGTTAACTGCTAAAGTCATTTGCTTGAGACTATTATTACAAGTCACCGGTGTTACATGTCTGTCAGGACTGGGCCCGTTCATGCACTGTACATCTGACTAAAGTACAATTGCCACAGGCATTTTTTTCATATGAAAAAAAGGAACTTGGGATAAAGGCAGTCTTGAGTATTTCCATTGTGAGAAGGGGTAATACACCTCCTCGTGACTTAATATACACTTAAAGGCTTAGTTGGGCGTGTGTCTTGTTGTTAGGGGTTGGCAGAGAAAGTGAGAACAAGCCCAGTGAGAGACTAGAGGAATATCAGGCAGCTCTGCTTCTGCAGTTGTTAATGCATGTGGAAGAAACTGTGGATAACCAAAGGACTCTGTTGAGAGGTAGGAAGTGTACTAAGATGCAGGCTGTAGCTGAATAATTAAAAATTTAGTGTAAATTTCTCATTTAAAAATTGTAGCCTGGATTTCCACATTTGTCAGCCTTTTCTTCTTTTCTCCTCTTTTTGTTTTTTAATTAAAACATCTTGCATGCTAAAATAAGTGGGTATTTTGCTTTTTTTTTTTTTTACCCTTCAAAGTTATCCCTGTAATCTTAATCTGGAAGTAAAAACTCTGTGGATATCCTTTCTGGCTCCAGCATAAGTACTATCTGCTTAGTTTTGATCCAGTTTGAATTGGTAGGTATCTCATGGGTTGAATCAAAACTTCAGGCTTGTGAAGTTTGGTATATACACAGTTCCTGCTTTAGCAAAACATATTGAAGCATGCGTAACTTGTATAATTTAGCAGCTGTGCTAAAATGTCCATTTAAACATATGTTTGCTTTGTTAAAAATAATGAGCTTGAAGTTAATAATGTCTGTAATGCTGCTCCGTGTTTGTGCCTTTAAACACAGGCAGAATGCACATAAAGGTAAAAAGTTGTATTTCACTGGCAGAAGCCGTTTAAAAATGAGAAGATTCTTCAAAAGCTTTGTGGAAAAATGTGATACTGTACAGAAGATTAATTCACTGTTTCATTGCACGAATTCCTTGTTTTTTTTCCTATTTGAATGCATGATACCACTGTTTGCTCTTTGATCATTCCAGTGGATCAAATGGCAATTGAATATCACTGAAAAGCCTTTCTTTTAGGTGAGTGAAATATCATGGCTTGCATTCAAGTTCTTGTGTGCTTGAAACAAAGGAAGATCCCACTAGTCTTTTTGTTCAAGGTTTACTTTATTGTTAGTTACAAACACTACCTTTGTGTTGTGGAGAATTGTATTTATTTATTCTGTGTAGTTGAAAGTGCTGTTTTATTAGACATTTATTTACCTCACTGGAACTACTCTGACACTTCAGCCATTGCCTAGCTTTGAAAGGAGTACAAACCTATAATCAAAAATAGTAAAATACCAAGGAAAATGGCTCGTTCTTGCACAGTGTAGCAAAAGAAAGATGACTATTATTTTTATTTCACTTACTGTTTTGCTAAAATTTACTTTTTAAAGCAAAGGGAACGTGGCATGAAAGAGTAGCAAAATAATGCTTGCTGTAGCCTATTTTATAGAATAAACAAGATATTTTTTTCTGAATCTTTTATTAACTTCATAACTTCCCTATGAAATACTAAGATGATTATATAGATCCTTCTTTCCTGCAGTTTTAACAGGAAACTTTTATTACTGGTGATGGTTCATAATTACAGGCTGTCTTTTGTTGCCTGTATGTTCTTTTGTGGCATGGAGAGTTACCCACTTTTACATTCTAGGGCGACAGAAAGTGGGATGCCTTTTCTGACTCATTTTAGTTTGACAAATACATCTTTTTTTCTTTTTTATTATGCTCCTTCTACTTGTGTCTGCTGTTATCTCAGAGAAACCCTGCCCTTCTCCAGCTCTTGGTGCTACTCATAAATTGGGCACCAGGAAGTACATTAGCAGCTACATTATTGCCATCCTTCCTCTATCGTCACCAAATATATATGATCATATCACAAATATCATGACTTTTCTTTTTGCCAGGGATTCTGATAGTGTTGAGGTGGTGGTTTTGCCCTGGTATTGTGACTGCATCCAGCTGCCCTATTGAGACAGCAAGATAATCTGTCACAGCATATAAATATCTCCTTTTTTCTTTGATAAATGGTTTGTGGTTTTGATCAGTACTGGAACTGCTATTGGATGGTTTTTACTTCTTTTCAGTATTCTACTCTTACCTGCAAAATGTTTCTACTCTGCATTGGTGAGGTCTTTTATGCTACTTGTTTGGTCCTTGCAGGGGAATCTTTTACCTGCAGAAACTCAAAGAAAGTCAAAGGCCACCTTGAGGAGACTAGGGTGGATGAAGTTGCAGTATAACAGTATCATGCTCAGAATAATGATTCCTCTTCCTGTTTCAACAGAAATCAGAGGTGCATCTCTGCAATGTAGAATTTTCATTCTGCTCACATTCTTTAATCTATTGATTTCAAGTGCTCAAATCCTGTTTTATTGAAGGTATCCTCCTCACCAACTGCAAAATGTCAACATGGTTTACAAAATGTTGCATCATTTCTATCACCAACTCTATTCAATTAGATGCATAGCATCAAGAAACATTAAGACTCCAGAGGTTTCCAGTGGAAATAATGCAGAATATTTATTTATTTATTTGGTGTCCAGCAGCTTCATTCAAATGAGGCAGGGTAAGACAACTGCCACCAACTGCCAGATTTTTCAGCAGCTAGAAGTAACTAATTCACTATCATGTGTACTTTAGACCAAGGAAACCCTAATAGTTAGGCCAAATTACATAACAGTGAATTCCAAGGAGCAGAGTATCTGTGAATGGGGATCATATCCAACCACTCTCTTTTGGGCTGATTTTTGGTCTGGTATAAGAACTAAATCTTCCATTTTATCTATGCTGATGGTTACAGATAGCATGAATTTAATAGTGTTTGCTTAAAGAGTAAGTTATTAATGTGAAAAAAAAAATGCTAGAGTCATGCTATACAAATATGAGCCAAGTTCATTTTCATATCTGAGAGAATCAGGATGTCATTTAAAATGAAAACTGAAATCTTTTTGGTTTGTTTTCTTGGTTTGTTTGTGTGTATGTTGGTAATATTCAACAAGGTGCCAACTGTTCCTTGGAAGTATATTCAAAAACTGAAGTAAGCTCTGTGAAGATGACTTAGGATGACAGGACAGTAGCAAGCTTCAGGTGTCTTATTCTGACAGCCCATGGTGCATGTTGGAACATACTGAAACACTGGCCATTCCAGTTCAGTGGATAGGAAGTTAAAGGTTGTTTCACCTTCACTGCTGTGTTGAATTCTACTTTTCAGGGTGTTTCTTTTTTTGTTTGATTTTTTTTTTTGTTGTTTTTAATGAGGGAAGTTGCATGTTTTAGGCTCACCTGTAAAACTGTTTCTCATCTTTGCCTTAGCTGAGAACTAAGCTCAAGTTATGCAGCAATAAATCATCGGGTACCTAGAAGAGTATAATGAGGGAAGCTGAGTCGGAGCTCTTTTGCAGCAGAGACGGTGCAGCTTGCGAGCAGCCTTTGGCAGCTGTGGGAAAACCTTATCTGATCCCCAGGCTTTCTCTCTTGGGTACACCAAAGAAGGGACACCTCTTGTTCCCCAGAGGAAACCTCTTAGAGTGGGTGAGAACAGAAACTGCCTGTAGAGCTTGGAGTTCATGTTCCTAGTTTTCTGTACTAGCTTCAGTGATTCTAGCCCCAAAATAGAGATTTGAAGGATTGTACAGGCAGTGACTCAGACTTGTTGATTTAGGGTCAATTTGGATCAGCCCACAAGAACTTCAGTCCAACATATATACTCTATCTGACCTGCTTGAAAAGATCAAATTTAAAAGGAAGATGACTGAAATACGGCAGATGAGGGGAAGAAAAAATGAGCTAAGAGTCTGACCTAAACTAAATTTTTCAGTGCTTTTTTTCACTTAAATCAGTTCACTTTACACAATAGGTCATAAGAGCTACATAGTCTTTCCAAGAAAACCTTGAATTTTAACCTTTTTTACTCCAGTAAAATTATACTAGCCATGAGCTTTCCTTCCTGTCTTGCTCACTTAGATGCTGTTTGTCATTAGACTTATTTTTTACTTAAATTACTCCATATATGAGGCCCTCAGTCATATTTTATGCTCATCTTAGAGAAATAATACATAGCGACTATTAGCATTCTGATCATTTTTTTTTACTCATGCTATTTAGGCTATTTAGCAGTGATAAAAAGTGACAAATGAATGAATACTGTGAGGTTTTCGGTTGCTCACACAAGTTAGACATTTGCAAGCGTCCACAGGACTTGGTTACTCTCCCTTTGAAGGGAGAATCTCCTCATTGGATCTGTAAGAAAGGTAAGAAAGAAAGGACTAATCAGGTAAGAAAGAAAGGTAAGAAAGAAAGGACTAATCAGATATGATTTCTTTAGAGTCTTCAAAATGAGGAGAACCTGTGTGAATAGTGTAGGCAACCATTTATTAATTATGTCAGGTCAGGTTCAGGAATGTCAGACTGTGTGTCTTGCAAACTTTGCTTATCCCAGTGCATCCTTAACCAGCCTGTGGTGATGCTGACTTCCGGTTTATTGAATGTATGGTTAAGTCTGAGACCCTTCCCTGCCACATGGCTATCAGGACAGGTCCTTCCACTTGTGCAGCTCATTTTTCTTGCCTACACTCAGTAACTTGTATTTGTCACTTTGTCATTTTGTCGTATTTTTTAAATCACGAAATCTGTCAAGATTTCAAACTCTATCCTACCTAAAATCATGCTTGACTCTATTTTATTTGTCTAGTTAGTTTCATCTTTGTCTAATGGTAATTCAACCTGCATCATATATCTAAGGCTCAATGAGAATGCCATGAGAAACTCAAAAGTTTTGCTAAAAACAAGGTATATGGTACCTATTTCTCCTCTTCAGTCTGTCTTGAAGGAAAATTGAGCTGATTTGATATTAGCCCTTAATAAACATGCTGACTGCTGTTAACTTCATTTTTATCACCAAAGTGCTTGGAAATGCTTCTAATAAAAAGTTCCAAAATTGTGTATTAAAAACTAGGTCAGTTGTTCTAAAAGTCTTAGTCAAGCACCTTCAGTTTTAGTGAAAGATTGGGATCTGAGGGCATTCCTACAAAATTTTTTAAGAAATATTGTCTTTTGTTAGACTCTAGGAAGGAGGAAATGATAATATTCTTTAGAAAGTGCTATGGGATTTAGCCCTGCTGAAGCTGTAGGGCTGTCATTATGAACTGTTTTGACAACATAAGAATCTGGATAGTTTATTGCTGGATTTTTTATTTGGATTTGTGCTTCTGCAAGTTTAAAATACATTATGGCAATATCTTTATTTCAGAGTAGGTACTTAAAACAAATAATGCAGGACAGATTGTGCACATTTTATGAATCGTTTGAAAAGTGAGTTAAGGTACTGTATTTGTTTAACTCAGAAGAGAGACGTTAGAGGAAGTTCTATGAATTTCTATGAATTAAAAGGCTATAAAAAGAGAGAATAGTTGCTTTAATCTAAATCAGTTTTTCTTAAAATTAAGTATAAATGTGTTAATTATATGGATGTTTAAGGAACAACAAATGTTAAGTGTGGAGGTTGTGAAATCCCCTTTACTGCAGAATTTTAATTAAATGTTAGACCAATATCTTGCAGGGACAGCATCGCTCTACTTGACTTTATGTATCATTTGTAGGGCATAAATGGAATGACACCTTAAGGTTATTTTCAGTACTTTTATTGTTTTTGTAAGTAGCATCAGAGTGGTCTCCTCTCAATTAAATGTTTTAAGAAATGCAAAATAGTGCAGATCTGTTACCTTCATTCATTGTTTGATTACATAATCAAAGCTCGGAATGTGCTAAAAAATAGAAACTGATTTTAACTAACCATAGTCAGGATTTGGAGAAAGCTTCAGCTAAGGCTATCTATTATTACCTGTGACAGAATTTGTAAAGATGGACCGGTAAAAGTATTTTCAAAAGAATGACTTCATCACATGACTGTTACTGTCCTGATTTTATTTACTGTGGCTGTATAGTAGTGCTGCTCAACTCCGCTGAATTAGTTGCTGCAATTTTTTCACCATATGGAAGGGTTTTACTCTGTTCTCTTGAATTAATAAAGAAAATCTATGTTAATTCCATACATAATGTAAACAATCTGAGTTGTTTAACGTTTATCATCTTACTGAGTGAAGGAAGAATAGCTATTGACAGATACAGGGAAAGGAACTTTCAAATATTCAAAACAACAGGAATATAAGTGTATAACGTAACAACATAAAGTAGCCTTCAGATTTTGAAATGGATTAATGTTTTTTTTACATCAGTCCATAATATTAGCTTCTTCTTGTCTATTTTAACAGCATAGTTTATGCTTCTAAAAAGCTTTGATTAAAGGGATTTTTTTTACCACAAACATATGTTGAATTGATAGGCTTTCTCTGATGGAGTTTACTTAACCAAAGCTGCATGATTTCAGCTATTCAGGGATGCATCATTGCTTCTGGAGTGAGAGGGCTGAATCATACCTTCCACCAAATAAAGTGAATATTATGCTCAGTTATCTCGTTTGCGTGGCACCAAAGATGACCCAGGAGCTACAGATGTAGGTAATAAAACAAAGAGGAATGAGCTCCAAATGCAACTGATTCTGTTCTAGACTAAAAAATAAGAAGAGAATGAGTTGAAAGAAATCAATAGTTTTTAGCCTGAGGACTCTGCAATGTGCAATTCAATAGTGCTGTGAAGTAGCAGGGTGACATCACAGGGCTGACCCTTCTACTCATTACAAATGACATCATCTGTAGAAACCTGAGTTTGTCTCTTCTGGAAGCACTAGTCATCCTCCTCCAAGGTGGAGAAGCACTTGTTTTCCCAAATGTATCAGAGGTGAGAACTTGCAGAGTTACGGTCTGTTCATCAGTGGAATGAACATCCCTACACAAACGTGTTCCTTTCACAGAAAAAGCAAAATTTTTATGCTGGGTGTTTAGACCTTTTATTTATTCATCTTCTCCGTTTTTGGAAGAAAATTGAGTCAGGACTGAATCTTGTCTGTTTCTAAATCAAGTAAAATTATTTGTTACTTACATCACAGCATATTATTTTCAAGGGGCATGCACAAGTATCAAGAGCTTATATTTGATGTGGTCAACTCTGGATAACGAATAAGAGTATAGGACAGGAAAGAAGATGCAAACAACTTGAATTTTACTGCTTTTATGCCAGAAAAGCTACTCAGGGAAAATATAGCTTTTAGGCAAACTTTCAAAAATAAAGGCCTCAAAATTGAGCCAATGTCTTATATGGTGTTTAAGAAACTTTGTTCCTTCTAATGTAGTTTGAGCTTTTTAGGAGATGTATTTTCAGCTTCTACTTGTAGTTATGAGTAGTGTTCCTTTTTCCAGCTAAAAGCTGATCTGCTACAAGATCACTAGATTTCAGCATTTAAAATTTTGCTCAGAGGTGCGAAACACAGAATATACTCAAACTGAGAGATAAGTAAATGTTAGGTGGAAATCCATAGGAATTAAAGACAAATTAATCACCCAATACAGAAAGAGGAGACTGAAGGAGAAAAGAAAGCATCAGACTCAAATTGAAGGTGTAATTTACCCTACCTAATAATTTACTTCTGATGCATTTTTAGCCACAGGGAGCAAGTAGCTTAGGTCTATCACCCAAATTAAAATTATTCAGAAATGTAACCCTTTTATTTAAGTCCTGCTTCTACTTATTTTTTGTCAGGTTCCCACATTCAGTGAGCTGCAGAGCTTTCGGGTGTTTCTTTTTAGTGACTCTCTGTGTGTGGGCTTCTCAGCTCTCACTTGAGGCTCACCTCCTTTTCCAGTGTCCACTTCTTGCGAGTCTTGGGGCCTGTGCTAGAGCACATCATGGAGTGAAAGAGAAGTGGCTGGTGTGGGAAGATGAGTTACACTGCTGTGCAGTTGCTGTAGGAAATGAGGAAAGCAGGCTGTTCCTGAAACTTAAAAGAACAATTTCCTGGTTATCTTCTTCTGGGTGCTGCTGGGTGCCTCTAAACTGGAGAAATGAACGTGTTGCAAAATGCCAGGGTTTTCTGTAAAGATCATTCTGCCTTTAGTTTCAGCTTCAGACTGCAGCCCCATTCCCCACTAAGGAAAACAGTAAGTAACTAAAGCAAAAAAATACACAAATACTTGTAGAAAATATGAAATGCAATGTGCTTAAAGATCCTGCAGATAGTAGCTCTAATGAAGAGATTATAGAGACCCCAGCTCCCCCAAATTTGTTTTGATATGCAGTAATATATAACTACGTATAGGCCATAGCAGGCTGTAGAGTTCACAAATGGCCACATTCTTTGCATTCTTACTTTACATGCAAAATATTTTGTTTCCCAGAAACTTCTTTCAGTAATATTATGTTGCTTCAGTTTATTACGGTGTGCTGGGAGCCAGCCCTCCCTGGAGGAGGTGTACAGACAGTACAATACGAGCTCTGAGGACTGGAGATGATCTCTGTACATACAATTCACACCGTATCTTTCACACATAGGGCAAGTTGAAAAGAGATTAATAATTTTACTAGATAAACAACTTTTCTACTCAGGAGAGCTGCCTGCACAGATGGTCTTTTAAGAAGAAAGGGGAACAATGTTCAGACTTTTCATCATTAGTAGTGGTATCGGAATGGTATCAAACCTTGGATTTTATAAAACAGCCTAAGATTGTGGAGTACAAAGTGGGTGATAAGTGTGTGGGCATAAATAAGTTACTTATCTGACATTTAAGAGCCATGAAATTATTGAAGACTGTATCCTCAGTTGGTGAAAGTTAGGTTTGTTTAATTGGCTTAAATAAGTGGTGTTGATTTCCTGTTTTTCCTCACCTGATTTAGTGGTTGCAGGTTTTAATCATCAAAACAGGACAAGTAGGACCAAAAATTGTTATGGACTCTGTGTGGTGTGATTGCAGAGGGGTTGGTTTGTGAAGTTACCTGTTTGCTCTGGTTTAACATGGTTAACTGAAAAATCCCGTGAAGGGTGGTGATTCTGTTTGCTCCTGCTTGCCAACCAATTATAATTCCATGGGAAGCAGCGTTTTAAAACTTTAAGTTACTTTTGTGTAGCACAGAGACCTGAAGTGTGCATAGGAGCTGTGAGCTGAGTTCCGGGGCTGCAGGAGGTGACCCTGCAGGCTGAGCTGCTGCCACCTCTTCTGTGCCGTGCATGATAACAGTGTGTCAGCCTTGGGCTAGTATCGTGTGAGGAAAAAGGAATATGTAAGGTAATGCTCATCCTATTAGGAAAAAAAAAAGAAGTAACTTGAATAATAGAAGTACAGACAAAGTTTCCTGCTTTTCCATTTCCTCTGCCTGTGTGTGGACTTTCAGGGTTAGTTTACTATGAAATTATTATATTTTTTGCATCTGCACCTTCGTTTTAAGTGCTGCTTGTTTTATTTTTTTTCTGCATATCCTTTGAATTCTCTCCCATTGCATTAATGAACTTAGATACACGTACAGAATGCTTTGTGGTAGAAGGTAAATTAAATAAGCTGTGTCTCTTTGAAATTTCCTTTGATTCAAGTCAATGAAAGGCAAGAATTTTATTCTAAAGCTTTTTCTGTTGCAAGGTTTAGAGGCTGGCCCATGAGCTTATTTTGATGCTTTTAAGATCTAGAAATATGTGTGGAGGCGATACTTATGTCTTGAACTTCACAGTTTCTGAAAGCAAGATAAATTTTGGGTTGCAATCTTTTAAAATGGGATTTTATGTCTATGAGCTTCTGTTAAAACTCTGATTTCAGTCTTAACTCTATCCATGGAGTCTTGAAACCAGGTGCAAGTGTCATTTCAACTGTGTTGAACTGTTGTTGTCTTCAATCACAATTTGGGTTCATTGCCTGAATGGGCAATGGAGAAGTGTAAGGTAATAGGAACCAAGACTTGCTTGTGGTGTACAGGGGTTTTGTCCTTAATACCTGGTGTCATCATTTTTATTTTTTTTTACATGTACCTTATTTGTAAATACCTTGGGTTTTTTCAGTCAATAAAAGATTTCTAATCGATGTATATGCATGCATTTTGCAAAATATTACTTGTATATAATGTTTCTTTATACTTTTTAGTAAGAAATGAAATTCACAAATCTGAAAGTTTTTACTATCAACTCCATATTCCTACAAGACTGACTAAATGCAAAGGTGATGTAAATAACATGCAGGTGTACCTTTAGTAGAATTCTGTTCTGTATGGAGGAATAGGGAGTTATGATCACTGAGTTCCTTCTAATTTTCTCTCATTTCTGTGCTGCTGCATTTTTCTTTCATTTATATGTTGAGTGTGATAAAGCAGGCAGAAGTAGCATCTGGTGAATACCCAGGTAAAGTGATAGTACTCATAAATCTTTGTTTTGTTTGGTCTTCTGCTGGAGCACCATCCATTGGTTCACCTTGGAAGTTACACCCCTGTTCTTAAGCTTCCTCTATTCAGAGTATGGCTTCAAACGAGGATCTATGGGGCAAGGTTTATAAGATTCTGCAAGGAAGAGGAATTACCCCTGAACTGAAACTAAAATCAGAAGTCTATTTTTTATGACAAGCTCAAAGGAGAGACAGAACTGTAGCAGGTCAATCAAATTGGATTTATGTTACAGAAAGTGCAGAAGATTTGGTTTTAAGGAGTAATTTGTGAGAGATGTACTGAGGAGCTTGTTCAACATAGGTAAACCCTGTATAAAGGGAGAAAAAAATGTTTGCAAGAAAAAAGGGTATTGCTCTGTGTATCAAATATATATGTGTGTTCTGAGACACAGACCAAAAAGGGCAAAAGGCATACTGAAAGTGACTGTGTGTGTCAGCTAAGGCAAGAGTAGTTTGAGCACTACAGGAGCAGTGTCTTCCTGTTGCCTACCAAGGGCAAGATCATCAGAGTGAAGCTTTTAGTGAGTAACAATGGACAGAATGGGTCCAAGGGTCCAGAGATTTGGTGTTGTGACAATGGAGAGATTAAACTGAGCTGGGAAAGGGCTTAACTGAGATGCAAACTGTTCAGATTTGTTTTAACTTTGAACGGTGAAATGTGATTTAGAGAGAGAGAGGCTTGCCTAAGCTTGATTGTACCTACTAGTTAAGATCTGGCTGAAAATGCTGAAGTCGAAGCTAGTTTACATGAAGAGATGCAAGAAATAACAGTATCTTTGACCTCTGGAGAGATCTCTTCTATTTTTCCTAATCAATTTCAGCTGAAGAAATACATCACTGTACAATTAGTCTGTCAAGTGAATTCAAAAGCTTGACAACATCTTTTTACATAAACAACTGATGTTAAATATTCAGTTGTTATCTGATATGGAAGCACTGATGAAATCTAGGTCTCACAGAGCAGTCAATCCATGTTTTTATGGAAAATTATTTGATGAAAGCGGCAGGTCTTCATCTTCATGGCGCTCTGTTCCCACGAGCTTTTCTAATCAACATTTAATATGATTTTGTTAAATATTGCTTAATATATTAATTTGCAACATGCATACTTGTGTTCTCATGGAGGCAGAATTGTGTTCATTGTAAATGATACAGGGTTTTGAGCATATTTCAACAAAAATCCACAACGTACAGCCATTCCAAAACACATCTGCAAAGCATTGTTTTGTGGATTAAATGAACTGGAAATACTCCATATAGACTCACTGTTACAAAGATGATAGCTGACACTTCCCATTCTCAGTTTGTAATGTTATTATTGGGAGTTGTTGCATGTGGCTGATCTCTCTAATGTAATTATGGACATCTTTGGCATTGGGAATATGATTTCTCCTACCTTGGAGAAGTTGAGTAACAGAATTGAGAGTTGATTTCTTGATTCTTATTATATTCGCTAAATATTGGAGATGATCAGAAGTTGGTTGTCTCTACTCAGTAGATCTGGAGGGGGTTGAATTAAAAGAGTGAGAATGGAATAATCATATACCCAAAGAGACAAAGTTTAAGGGAGAAAATTTGAATTTCAGTCTGGACTGCTGCTGAAAGTTTACCCATCCCCTGATACTCAGATATTAGTTTCCAGCAATTATGTTTCCTTAAAACGGTAAAGGCAGCCTGGACTAAAGCTGAGACTGCTTCCTGGGGCTGATCACAGAACTAACTCGTGGAGTGCTCACTCTGATTTCTTCTCTTTGTCTTTTAGGATCATTTGAGTGAAATTCTACCAATTGCTGGCTGCAAGCATTACTTTAAATATCAAAGTACTTAGAACCGTATTTAGATTGGAGCAAGTATTGCAAAAACACTTATAGATTTGCAGGGGTATTTTTGGCCGTCTCTATGCAATCACATAATACGTTTTATACACAGTAGATTGTTTTTGGTTTTCTTTTTCCTTAGGGAAATTTTTTAATACTCTTTCCAGATTTTCTGATTAGATAGGAAGACCTGAAATAGATTATAACAGTGATTTTTGACTATCTTGTGTAATTCACCTAAATAATAATTTAACACCTCTCAGTTTCCATTACTGTACCTAGAGAGATGGTCAGATCTAGTTTTATTAAATATTTCATTATTCTTTATAGTGAATTTTTAAAGGAATTACACAATTTGGATTAACGTAAATAACCAAGGGACATTGATTTTGTATCTGCCAAAGTCAGGGGCAGGCATGTTTCTCCAGTTGTTTAAATAAAGGTAACTCTAGATCCACAATTTCTCAGTAGCACAGTTTTGGAAGTTTCCATTATGTCTGTATTCCCTAACATATTTTGTTTTTGGTGGCTGTGAGTTGCCCTTGTTGTTTTTTTTTCCTTTTTTTCTTAACCTTATTTGCTCTATTACATATTTAAGATTAAGCCAGATCTGCTGTCCATCTAAAAATCACCCTGGCTTTACGAGCCACCTCATACATCTATTTACCAGTCGTGACAACTCCACTCAGGAAATTAGGAACAGATTAATTTGTTTGAAAACTAGAAGATTCTTATAACACTTACTTCAGCTCTATCTCATGAGACTCAATCTCTGTTTCAGTTTTTTTACTCATGGACTCTATCAAGGTGCAACAGTCATATTGTTGCTGCCTCCAATTCTGACAGACAGAATGTCTGTTTGCATTTTTTCCTTTTAAATAATCAAGATCATTCTTTAAAAATCTTGAAGTGTGAATTTTACTGACAATACAAAATGCAAATTATTCAAGATAACGTACAATATAGTAACAGTATCTATTTACCAAAGGAGCTTTAACTCTCTTAAATTAATTAGTACTAATTACTGTGACTATCCTGATTTTCTTGATAAACAAAACTTATATCTGGGCCTTTTTCTCTTAAAAATCACTCTCAGAATACATTTCCAGAACTAAAATTTAATTAGTGGCAAGAATAAAAATATTAAAACTCAATCATTGCTCTGACAGATTTTTAAAGTAGTTAACAAATATCATAGTTCCTATTAAGCTTATGCAAAGACGTGGCTCTTTGTACGTTTCAGTCAGTCGAGGATGGTTCCTCACCTTTATCTTCAGCTTCTGCTGCGAGTAGATACTTACAAAACTCAGTATTTGTGAATTTACAGGAACTCATTATTCCATATAATCCAATAAAAATGTTCCAAATCTTAACTCTATTGTTGATCAATGTATTAGATTTATATTGTTATAAGGTTACACATTGTACATATTATTACCTATGATCTCTCATGTTTCCATGCTTCCATTTTGTTTGATATTTCTTGGCCGCTTAGGAGGTAGTAAGAGCAGATGAGTTTTTTCTTGAAGGAATAGGTATGCACCCAGCTGGATTTTCTGAAGTGTATGAAAAAGAGCAAAAGAAACCTTGTGGGGACACTTGTGTATTTTAAATAACCTAAGATAATATATTCTTAGAGACAGATGATTTTGTTACTGCTGAAGGGATGCCTTCATTTACAGATAGCACCTCATTTTTCAGGATGGTGCCTTGAGATGGTGCCTTGAAATGCTCACCCACTGATTTTAATAGGTGTCACTCAAGTAATTTGCAGAGCTACAGGTTGTTGTAAGAGAATAAACTTGAAAATCCAAGAAATAGAAGAATAAATTTTATACTATATTTTGTCATCCAAAAAAGCATCTATATAACAAGTTTTGAAATTCTTGAAGTCTGAGAGAACTGCATCTGAGATACTAAGATCAGGAAAAATATGACTTGAAAGATCTAAGACTTGCTGAGCAAGCACTGGATCTATGCACTTGGAGTACAGGCGCATCAATACTTGACATTACAGAATTAAGTCTTTCTGTGGTACAAATCAGTTGCAGCAGGCAGTTTGTCTCTCTCAGTTACTGTCATTTCAGTGTTTTGCTAAATGACCAAATACTCACTGTGCTTTTTTTATGAGTTCATTGAATATATGCAGAAAGGTAATTTCTTGTATATGTAACTTGTACATTCATTATAAATTTATCTCAAGATGTCCTCTGAAAGTATTTATAATGATGACTCCGTTCAGTTGTATATTTTACAGATTTCTGGTTATATTTCATTTATAGTGAAAGGATAATTCATCTGATAGAAAAAGAAGCTAGTTGCTTCACAAAGTTTGCTCTTCTGCCAAAAACTTCTTGCATACAGACTGGCTCTGTATTTGAAAGTGTGTGAGGGGTATACCAAATATTGACTAATCAATATGTACTGAAGCTCTGAGATACGTTTACCAATAAGAAGTTACCTCTTACCCTCTTCAACAACTATGTTGTTTATGACTTGGGCTGTATCTTGAATTGGAGGAGAAATGATCCTATTGGAGAACACCATATCCTCATCCCTGAAAAGACTTAGAATTTGGTTAGAATGTTGACAATGCATCAAAGGAAGGTTTAAAATGTTATCAGAAATCACTGTATGAAAAAAATCTCTCGTGTGAAACACCTCAGAATTTATAAATCAGAAGTGTAAATTTTAAGCAAGACATAACTTTACTATGTCAGTATCAGAACTGTGGAATTCAAATAATTTGGTTCCACGTGAATAAGGTTAAAGATTTAAAATATTTAGCAAGATGTAAATTTTGACCTTTACTCCTCCTGGAAAACAATCTAAACTCTAGCCAAAACATAAAATTAATCCTAAGTGGCCCCTGTAAAATCAAAATTTATTTTCTTTAACATGTAAATGATACTGTAAATGCTCGGAAACATATAGCATGAAAAATCATCCACTCGTCTTGTTTGGTCTGTCTAAAATATAGGCACTTCTGTTGTAGACACAATATAAAAAGTAATTTAAAAGTTATTATTTCAGTGATGTGGTAAAGACTTGCTATTTGAAGAATAAAATAATTAGTCTCTTTCTGGGGAGCACATGCATGTACTGTAAACTAAACATAAGAAAAAAGTATATTCCTGTGAAAGATTTTGTGACATTGGGATAAATGGATAAAATGTTTTGTGGTCCACTTCCTAGCTATTCTCCTTTCTGTAGTGACACATTCTCAATAGTGGGGAACATTTTTGCTTAATATTTATGGAGTAATTTTAGGTTTGTACTGGTAGGTAAGTGGAAGTAATCTGGGTATTATTTTATCACATAAAACCTTCATAGAGACTTGGGATGAGTGTTCCTAGTTCTATTCCCTAAAAAAAAAACTTCCCTAAAAAACTATTCTTAAATGAAAGGTACTTATAGTGGCTTTAGTCTCAGATGTGCTTATGCAGGTAAGCTCCTTGTTGATTTGTTGAGCATGTGTACAAATGAACAAACAGATCTGAAAAATCTGTATTTGCTGAGCAACTTAAATTGTAAAAGTGCTCTTGCTGGAGAGGTATGTATTTCTTGTTAATGAAAGTTTTTGAAATTGCTTTTCTGTTTCATTGCTGAAACAATAAAAAACACCTGGTCGTGTTGTCTTTTTAAGATATTTTTCTATTATTAATATCGTCAGGTCAATTAAAACTATAGAAAAAAATGCAAAGAATCCTTGTATTTACAGCAGAGATATTTTTACCATTAAGAACAAAACCAAAACTACTTATGTTTCGTATATTTGTGGAATAAACTTTTAAATATGATGTGTGGTAGCATGCCACCAAATTAAGCATTAATACAAGTGATTTTTAATACTTTATAGTGTTTTAGAAGTGGGGAAAAGAATAAAGATCTATGCATCTTGTTGCAAAACATTGGATCCTATTAAAATTTGATCCCAAATTTAACTATTTTATTGTGAAAACATCGTATTGTCTACATTCTAAAATTCTTAAGGTAAAGGAAAGTGAAAGTGCCTGTCTCCTATGATGAAGAAATAGAAATAGGTTTTTTTGCCTTGTAAGATTTAAAATTGCATTATAAATTGTATTTGACTGCTTACATATTTTTTTCTAATAATGTGATTCTGTATGACAAGTTGAACAACTATTCAAACAATCACACCAAGCTCTTTAGGGCATCTTTTCACCCGGGCTGGCTGGTGACAGCTGAGCAACAGCTCAGATAAGACACACTGATAACTGCCTTATGAGCATCTGCATCTCAAGCCTTATGCTGACGTGTACTTGTATTTTGACTAAATTTCAAGATCAGTTGTGTGAAGAAAGAGGGGAACTAACAAAACCCTTCAATACTTTGAAAATCTTTGGTGGTTTAACATATAATAAATGAGTATGTACATAAGCATTTTATTTTTGCTCATGGTTAACAGTTGCTCAAATTAGATTTCTCTGAGAGGCATCTAGACAAAAAGCAGCTCCAGGTTTCTGCAAGAATAAGATCCATTTTGAGATGAGCTTCTCTTGTGAACTAGATAGACACAAAACAGAATAGAGAACATATAGGCAGCTTGCAGTATAATGGAGGAAGTAGGAAGATGACCATGTGTGAGCTAAAATATTCCAGGCAGAACTTTAAGTTTCCTGCTTGTGCTTTTTCCCTGTCCATCTCTTGGGTCAAATCTTTCTATAGGAACAGGGGATTTAAGAAGATACAATGAAAGCTAAGTAAATTAATTGTCTGTGATGTTGTATGACTCAAACAAAATTATTTTCCTTGAAGTTACAATTATTTGTTGGGAAAAAATGATGCTGGGAACCATAGAGATGAGATTTGATGTTGAAAAGAGGAATTTATAGACATTGTTACATAGCATATAACTCCATGAGTAAATTTAAACTGGTGATCTGGTTTAAAATAGTAAGTCTATAAATTTCAACGTTTCCATAGCCAGTAGGAAAACAGGGTATTGAAATAATTTGAAAAGAATGTCTGCATTTGGCTGTGGAAATACATGAAACAGTTTTCTGTTTATAAGTTAATCTCAGTCAACAGAGTTTAAAGAAAAATGTCCAAAATGAGAGAAGCTATTAATTTATACTGGGAAAAAATAAGCAGAATTTTCTATGATGAGCAGTTTGAATGTTAAGAGGGGCCTCATTGTATAAAGTACTGACTTTGTCATGTTTTACTGAAGAATGAAGCAATGTGTTTTCCTGAGCTTCATACCCTGATATAGTTAAAGCAGTAATTCTCCCACTCACTGCCTAATCTTGCTGGATCTACTATGCTGTATGTGAATATATTTTAACCTATTTTAATGCTAAGTAGGATGAGCAGAGGGTCAAAATATTATTTTGTATCCTTGATAAATAACTCATCCTAATAATCCTACCAGACATTGTGCGTGCAGTTGCTAACCATGTGAATAAAATGTGTATAACCTGGCCTTTTTCTAACACTTTGATGACTTGGAATATGTCAAAGATGCAGGAGGTCATTCTTGCATTATTGAAAGATATTATAGTGTAAATTAACTCATACTAGTGACTCTGTTATATCTACTTCTTAAATGCTACTTGAAAGAATGAATGAAAACTTCAGAAGATTTCAGAAAGACTAAGGAGGTGTAGCCTCCCAATCCTAGTCAGTGGTACCTAACTATTACTGTTCCTCTTTTATAGAGGAGTATAGCTGGAGGTCAGAGGCAAAGTTATATTCTGCTAGGAAACGTGAATGAGCCCTGAGAGACATGCCTAAAATCTCACAGGAGTCTCTGGAAGAACCAGGAGAAATGAAATTTCTTGTTGCTTGCTGGTGACTTGGGGAGGGAAAATCACATGTGCTCCGTGGTCCGTACCTGCTCATTGATGTGTGAAGGTTGTTCTCCTGTTGGATGCAGAATGGGAGATTGAGGGCATTTTGATTTCTTTAGACTTTTTTTTGTCTCAGTGGGTTAATGGGGTAAAGTTTCATATGTTGGGGCCTTTTCATGCTGAAAATTCATGAATATCTAGTAGTACTATATATTAGCCGGTTGGCAAGTTGTCATCTTCAAATGTACATACGTCTGTGCATTGTGGTGACCAAAGCATGGTAGGAATCAGCAACACTTGGATTTGGGTCCTGTCTCAGACATTTCTGTGTGTGTTTGGTTTTAGGTTATTTACAAGGAAATGTTAGATTTTATACATTAACTTCATCATTAGTAAAATTGTTTGCATTTTAATCTGCAAGTTCAACTACTGTAGTCAAATGAATACTTGTGTCTTACAGGAGTATAGGAATCATAGAATCATAAAGCCTCCCTAGTGGGAAGGGACCCATAAGGATCATCGTGTCCATCTCCTGGCTCCTCACGGGACCACTCAAAGTCAGATCATATGACCAAGAGCATTGTCTAGATGCTGCTTGAAATCCAGCAGCTTAGTGCAATGACCACTGCCCTGGGAGTTTCCTCCAGTGCCCAACCACCCTCTCAGGGAACCTTTTTCTTATAACCAACCTGACCATCTCCTGTCATAGCTCCATCAGTTCTCTCAGGTCCTGTCACTGTCACCAGAGAAGTGATCAGCACTGCCACTCTGTTCAATCTTATCTGGAAGCTTTTTATACTGTGGTGCCCAAAAGTGCACATAATACTTCAGGGGATGCTGCACCAGTGCAGTGTAAGGCAGAAATACTAAATTAAAAGATATTATTGCCAGGAAATATATATATATTTTCATAGTATAAGTGTTTTCATAAGAATAATATTAATTACTTAAAATAGCCTTCTTCCTTACTGGAGTTCTTTCTAGTTTACACTGTTTATTACTCTAGGGGGTGAAATTCAAAAATCCACGCTCAGTATTTATACAGTCTAAAACAAAATAAAATTCCCAGCAGCTTCAGTAGGCCGTTTACCTAAACCTATTTCTGAATAAGCACTTCAGAATCTGGACTGTAGTGGAAATGAGTATCTGAATTTTAAAAGTATTATTCTGAGTATACAGAGAAATATAAAATTCAGCAGTTGAAGAGTATTCATAGCATCTTAGGTTTTAAATTATTAATTTCTATGAATTTGTTATCCTCTACTTTCCCTATAAAGTTTTTGCTTCTTAAATATAGTGAAAGAAATTGTTCTTGTTGGTATGGATTTGCAGAGCTCTTCAGCTGTGGAAGCAAAAAGATCCTAAGCATGCTTGTTGTGGTCTGGTTACTCTTCGCTGACCAGTCTTCTTTGTATGCTGTATAGTCTTAAGTGACACCAGGTAGATGGAGCAATCGTCCAGGAATAATTCCCAATAATTCTTGGAAAATAATACAGAATCAGAGCTCTTGAGTTCATATGAGGTGAAGATTGTATTTTTACTTAATGTAGGTTTTAACTGACATACTTGATTAAATTCTAGAATTATTTTAACTATTTGGCCATATGATAAATGTCTTATGCCTTCTGTTTTCAGGCAACAGTGATTTGAACTAATCTAGAAGTATATTTCTTCATATTTGCACACTTTCACACATACAGTAATTTTTCTCACAGTAGTGTAAGAAAATCATGGTACCCAGTGGATACACACCTTTCCTGTGCTTCCTTACTGAAGTATCTTCTCTTTTAAGGCAATTGTCTCAAAGGTCTAAGCTTGGGGTAGAGAAATATTAGAACAAACCAAGTTTGTAGACATAGCAGTTTGATGTGCTATGTAGTATGCTGTTTCTCCTTTCCAAAAATGTTTAAATATTTCAATGTTGAACTAAAGGAGTAAATCGGAGTACATTACGAAAACAAAATAACAAAATTTATCACAGAATACTACATTTGATCAAACTTTATGCAAGGAGAACTAATGAATACAGTACTGCTTTCATCTTCCAATATATACTCTTTGTTCTGATTGCGTAACACTTTAAGTGCTGAATTTTATATTGATGTGAGTTGGAAATGACAGTAAAATTCAGTGCAGTAATGAGTGTTACTGGTGTTTGGCATTTAGAAACCGAAATATATACTTTTTTTTTTATTAAGCATGAACATCACTTGATATATTTCCCATTTTTATGAGCATAACTCAGCATATTTTTTCATAAAAACTTATGAATTCAGAATTCCAGGTCGTAAGAACTTGTGTTGCAATTAGTTCAAACTTCTGTCTGGAGAAATAAGTCCTGCAAGAACTTATGGCACAAAGAACTAATGGTAGTGTAAGGAAGGATTGCTGGTTTGTACAGAGACTATGCATATTTATTTAAACATTTGGATAGTAATTAAGAAGTTGAGTCTAAACATGTTGCTGGAAATGTCAAACTTGAAAATGAATGTGACATATTTATTATTCATGGAACAATATTGTACTGAATCAGTCTAGCTCTCAGGTGGACTTACAGGTAAGGAAATGGAATTTGATCATTTGAAATCAGTGAGACCTACTGCTTAGTCAGATCAGAAAAAGCATGATCTTTGCACCCTGACCAACACTTTCCATATTTCAGGATTTTTTAGGATGCTGAGTCTTGACTTCTATAGTCAACCAAAAAATATATGGGTATGTGAGAGAAGAAATATAAAACAAACAAACAAACAAAAAAAAAACCTCAGAGGGTAGTTTCTACAGGTAATAAGGAAAGTGCCAGTACTTATTGCCAATGATTATGGTTCATCATCTTGTACTCTTGGTGTATCTTTAATTTGCTTGCTTTTAAGTGATACTGGTAGTACAATATATTACTAAATATTAGGAAAGTGTAATAAAAAACAAAACAAATCCTGCTTTTTCTGTACTGCTTCTAATCAAGTTAAATTGAAGCTGTTCTTCATCTTTAATACAAAAATTAGGGACAATACATTTTTAAAATAAAGCAATTTATCAAAATTAGTTGTTAAGTTGAATTATCTCTTTCCTAGAGTCGGTCAAAAAAAACCAGCTCAATCTTCATAGATTTATTTTTTTGGCAGAATAGGAAATCCTTTACAATGTGCAGTCACAGTCTCTTGTGACATGAGGTCGTTCCTTCCTAAGCCCCATCTTGTCTTGTACTGAAACCAATTAAAAAAATCTTTAACGGATAGAAGTGAAGTGCAAGTATTGGAACGTGACCAGTCATTTTTCATTAGTTACCTCTGCAATATGGAACAACATCATGTGATGACCAAAAACAAACTCAAGCCTCTCTTGTAGGTAATGTAGGTCTTATAGAGTCAAAGAAGTTGTTACACTAAGGGATAATTTAATCCAAAATGAGGAGATTTATAATGAATTTTTACAAACATGCTCCTCTGTTGTCTTCTGTCTATGGCCTGGGGATATTTTCAAATTCCTTCCTGCAATGTATTAAGTCACAGTATGGGGCTACTGAACATTTACTTTCCATGAAATGTTTTGCCAAATTTCAAACTTTCATCTTCAGCTTCAGTGTGCTTTTGTGTTATGTTTCCTTTCAAATGTTCCAACATTTTGCTAACATATCAAGCTGTAAGAAGACTTAATCATGTAAATGACATAGTTCAGAGTTGCAAATGATTTTGTCTAGCAGAGCATTTATCAACTGTGCATATTCTGATGATAGGATTTTTTTAAATCATACTCTTAATTCAGAGCATAGTGAGAACTAACTTGTATAGGTTGTAATTGAGTTTTTTTTCTCCTTATTGTTTATGGATTACAGCCAGATTGGATTATGTCTCTTTATTTTTCATGCTTTAATAGTGTGGAAAAGGGTCAAATATAACCAATACCATTTTCTATGTGGAAAGAAGGTACCACAGAGTGAAATGCAATTGAATGATACTAAAAGCCTTTTTCTCCTGACTCATGGCACCAACATTAATAGCTTTTATCCCTGAATTAGTAGTTTACAGTGAGAGTCAAAGTCACCCGACATGTTGCTTGTAGTATGAAAGATCAGTTGATAATGAAGATTACTGCTTGTCTAAAAGGTTTCTTGTTCCAACTGTCTCACTAATTTCTTTCCATGAGAGTGAATATTGTCAACAGCTTAATGCATATAGATGTGTAGTGGAACTTAGAAGATGTGGCTTTTTCAGTGCAGTAAAATGTCATTTTCAGGACTTGTTGTTATTTATCTTGGTTACTCTTAATTCTCATCAGATGAAACAAATCCCAAAATCTTTAATTTGGGGGATTATTTTTGTTGATTTTAATAATAGACAATAAATATTAACAGAAAAGGCAATAACAGAAGAATATATGATTGTCAGATACTTGAAAGGAAACCTAGATATTTATTAAAAATTATGGTAAGGCATTTCATTGTTGATATTCCTTTATGCAATACTTATTTTGTAATGTTTCTGCTGATAGATTAAAACTTAAAATTTCCCTTCCATTCAAAACCTGGTTAAACCTTGCTTACTACCGTTTCCATTTTCCTTTTATTCAAATTTTTTATGTTCTGCCAGACAATTATAAAAGATTGCCATTCATTTTAATTAGGTTAAAATATGTATAGAGAGAGATCTCAGCATTGGACTGATGTATTTCAGTTTAGTTTCATGTGTTACAGAAGCCTTATACTTTCTTTCCCTGTGCCTACAACCTTATCAAACTAAACCTTTTAACCTTGGCAAGACATGGGATTCTTAAATAGAACAATCAGTAATTTATACAATGACAATGAATTACAGAAAATATTAAATCTGATTTCTGGTTGTTGTTTTTTTTTTTTCCCATTAACTTGCATTAGATAAATAAAAGAGGCTCTGTCTTATATCAAGTCAGACCTATCATGATTTTTTTACTTTCATCTGAGCCCACAGTAGAGGAAATAGATGCATGCTGAGCAATGTTTTATGTTCATGGTAATCTCACTGTGACAGATTTACTTTAATCTGTCAATGATTCATGTTTGACACAGACTTGAATTAATGTTAAGAGAATTAAAAGAATAGGCAAACCTTTTTTTTTTTTAAACTCAGGTTGCAAAACAGGCAGGGATTTGGATACCTCTAGCCAAGACAATTAATATATCAAACAATCATTCCTTAGGCTAGACCCAAAGATCAGGTGTTGTTGCCATGAGGGAGAGGAACTGATCTGGAGAAATACGTATGAGTAAGGCCAGGAAAACTAAAATGAAAGTGACAGTACTCCTCCCTTTTCAAGAAAGGGAACTGAAGTAAGGGATGACTAGGATCATCTATAATGGGCATAACCTGACTGAGATGTGAAAGATGAACGTGTAGACAGTTTCTGCAACGACAATTAATCAAACACATCAAAGAAGCCAACTGACCTCAATGGAGATGTCTTGCACTAAGAGACTCTGAAAGCAGCAGCTCGTTGCCTGAGAAAGAGTAAAAGTAAGAAGTGACCACACAAAGAGAGAGGATGGTTTCTTGATGTTAAAGATATAAGTTTTCACTGCATCTATTTGATTGTGATGTCTATTGAAGTTGGTGGAAAAACTCTGACTTCACTGCTGCTGATTGCAGTAATGATCTGGCCAAATTTTTGTCATACTCTCCCTAAGGGAGAGTGTAAGGAGCTTTGCTGACTTCAGGCTTCACCTGAAACAGAATTATTCACGGTATTCAACGCAGAGTCTTTATTTATGTTGAATGCTGCATATGTTTAGATGGTTACTCTTTCTTAAGCTTTCTTAAGGAATCCAGGAAACTTCAACTGTGCAGTACTCATAGATAGTTCTCCTAGCCAGAGGGCTCATTTTCAGATTAGTACTGTATTTTTCCTTTTAACTAGGTAGAACCAAGGATATAGTGTACATATATATGCTATAAGTTATCAGTGTGGTTATAACTGTTGCCCTCCATAAACCTGGCATGGGAAACTAGTCTATGTGATCATTGGGAAGCTCTTGTGTGGATGAACGTTCACTGAGCTAAATGATAAAGAAAGCTGGTAGAACTGTGCTGGGGCTAATCTCCAAATGAAGCTAGAGCATGTTTCCCTTGAACAACCACTTCTGAATTTAGTCCGTTTTGTTTTGGAGAAATATTGATTTGGCAATACTGATACAGAAGCCATTAAAATCAGAGGAAAAAAAAGCAGTACCTTTCCCACATCTTTTTATCAGGGAAAAAATATATTCAAAAGGAAATTATTGTGTTAACCTCTTACTTACCTATTTTCATATCAGAGTTGGAACAGCAGAGTAGACCAGAGCTAGGAAACCTCATTGCCAGCATGAGGTGAGTTACACCACCAATACATCAATCACAACTAATAAATCTGAAAATGCATCAGCAAGGTTTTTGTACCCTTGACTTGAAATGTAAAGGTTAATGTAGGCACTGTTATTTATTTAATAACATTAATTACATAAAATAAATTATTAAACAATTAAATAAAATAATGTTATTTAATTACTTAACACTGTTAAAGCTTTCCTTGTCAAATCGTATATCAGTATTGAGTTTTTCACTGCAAATTTGGCTATATAAGTTGTAATATTCCTCTGCTTTCAGCCTGTATGAACAAGTATTGTGTGAAGATATCAATGTTTTGAAAACTTTTGTGCTTTAGGTTAAATAAACATATGTAATTTTCTTATTTTCTTCACTGTAACAGTTAATAAAAAAAAGAAAACAAGAAAACACAATATGAAGTATTTGAAGTGGTACATGCAAAATGGTTATTCAGCACTCCAGGCTACTCTTTTGTATGACCTTATATAATATATGCAGAAAGATTAGTAATCTATGGCAAGGAAGTTTGAAATTTTGTCCTATATACCCCCCCCCCCCCAATATTTTCTTTGTTGAGTAATTTGATTCATGGCAAAACATTATATTTTAGCCTAATACAAAATAGAATTTCGCTTTAAACACTGTAGTCAATATATTTTTCCTTGTTGTTCAAAGAGAAAAAGATTTTTTTAAAAGGACACTTTAAAAATAGAAAAAACAAGTTTATTCTTTTTTCTGCAATTACGTTTGACAAATATATTTCTTGCTTTAAAAGTTTGTAGAAGAAACAGATTTTTCTTTTAGAAATGTATGGCTATTCACTGCTTTAACAGTTCAGTTATACTTAATTAGAAAATAATAGCGAGGGGCACAAAATTTTTGTGTTAAAATTATTACTAAAGAATTTATTATCAGCTGAATTATAAAACGTATGAATAAAAGTGCAAAATGATCAGGAGTTAGATAGAAAACTAGAAAATAAAGATACAAAGACATACTATATTAAGCCCTGAGGCCGTGCTGCTTATTTATACAACAGAGAATGTCTACAGAATAAGCAACCAGCACAACAGAGGTATGACTAATAGATAGGTATGAATCAGTAGGTTTTATATTCTTCTCACAGAACCCTCCTCCCAAAAGCAGATGAAATGAAAGAAACCCCCTCCTGAGCTCTCTCAACCATTCATCCTTTTCAAATCTGATACTCACAGTTATGATAGTTAAATTTATCTTTGGGCAACCCAGGGTACTAATCTTACATGACCCCTTCCAAACTAAATCATGCCCTTATGACTCATTTACTTCCCATTTTTTTCATGTCTTGTAGAGAACTGCATCTGAGATCTATGTATAGCAAAATAGTAACAATAAAATTCAGAACTTCGATCTTGTTCCTGTCTAAACCTTCCAAAAGGTTAGAGCATAGGTTTCCATGTCATGAGATCAGAATTATTTCTAGGTCAGTCTTCCTGCTTGAATTTAGCCACATAGAAGGACATTTTCTAAGTATCTGGTATGTAACTATGCTTGGGTACCAATAAATCAATATTTAATTGCAATGTTGTGAAAATCATTTGGTTTATCTTTCTTTAAGGTTTTCAAAGGGAGGCAAAACTAGAAAGAATAGAAAGTACCAGCCTGCCTAACAGAATAGGTTTGTTGAAGTTCAAGATGGCACAGAAATCAACAGCAAGTGGCTTTGTTTCTAAAGTCAGATACTTTATTGCTGTGCATCAATATAAGTTCCTCTAGTGAAGTACTTGTCAATTACTTGAAGATGCGTGTATGGGTTTGAACTTCTCATCATTTAAAAAAAAAAAATCCTGGGCACTTCTGCTTCTTTTGCTAAAAGATATTTTATGATAGGCAGTTAGAGTGTCTGTGTCCTTAAGTGTTTTCTGTGCAGCTGGGCTTTGAGAACTCCAGTGATTTGTAGGCCTTGTGCTGGATATCATATCAGAGCACATTCACCTTGATGGAATATGTTAATAGAACAGAGTCTTGACTTTGCAAACATTACTGCATGTGTTCAGCTTCTCTTGTGGGAATGACTGTGTCTTTCTTGGTTCACCAGAAGACATCTATGGGTGTGCTGATTTTTGCAGGAGGAGCACTGTTAGACTGCAGTTGTATTTGACTAATTAGTTTGCCTTTTTAGTGTAATACAGAAGCACTGCAACCTGCTGGCAGCTCTGATGATAAAAAAAGAATTACTATAGGAGTACCTTGCCTTCTCCTGTTTAAGCGTTCTTATTTTGCTTCTGTAATCAACAAGAATGCGTTCTTCTCATGTTTCTACAGCTGGGCAATAACAGGAGCAAATGCCATATCTAATGAACCTGAAAGCAAATATAGATGGGAACAAAGTATTCTTATTCCAGTTGAGAGGTCTGTCTTTCATTACGTTAACAATGCTTGAAGAGTGTTGATATACATTAAGAAATAGTCAGGAGCAAACCACATACAGGAAGGGGAACCAATGGCTCTGCTATTTTAGTATCTGTAAATCTGAGAGTAAAACTGCAGCTTTCACAAAGAATACCTTTCTCCTTATCCCTGAAACGTGTAGAACAATCATGTTCCATGTCTGCCTTTATATAATGAATCACGTCAGACATCCCAGGGCTAAATCAGTGAACTTGATTTAAAGTTCAATCCAAAACCCTGTGGTTTTTAAAACAGTCTTTTCATCGACTTTGGTGGGCTCAGACTCAGCGTGTCACTGGCACTTACTTCTCCATCTACTGTTGTACCTTGGGAGGTCCATATTTCTGGAGTGCTTTGAAATCAAAATACCAGCTTGATCCTCTGGCCCTTATGTATAAAAGCACATATTAAGCTTCAGCAAGCATTTTAGCTGGGAACCTTGCAGAGTTTACATGCAACTTAAGTTGCTTATAGGTCTTATGTGCTACTTCTGCAAGCAAGGGTGTATATTAGCTCCTCTGAGCACTGTATAGCCTTCCTCTCTTCTGTAATTGCTAAAGTGCTTAGTCCAAAAATTAAAGAATAGCAACCTACAAGCTTTGTAATAGAGGAATGAGAATGGGACCAAAGTGAGAGCTTTCAGTACTGTGCTCAAATGCTTGCCTGATGCTGAAGCGCTTTTTGAAAGCAGTGATGGGTGTCACTCTCCTGTATGTAGCGTTGTGCTACTAAAATATATATTTTAACATCTGTCCCTGAGGACTCTAGTTTTCTGAGGTCTCGTGGTTGACATATGCCAGAGGAAAGCATTCTGGCAGAAATTACTCTGTCTGTACTTCGTGAAAGATACACCACGGTGAAAAGATTTCAAGGGAGTTTTCATGGGCAAGACAGTTCCTATGTTCCTGTGAAACATGAATGATGTAGAAGCGTTTAAGAAATAGACTTTATTTCATTTCTTAGCATATGTGATTGTAAAAGTCTAATTTTCCGTTAGTGTGTGGGGTTCTCTCCTGACAGAGAAACTAATGTAACTTAAGCTATTTGTTCACGCTGATCTAGCAGTCAAACTATGATACTTTAAATCTTCTGTCCAGCCCCTCTGTCTGCTCCATATCTGTCTTTCTCATTGGTCTCAGTATCTTTACTCGCTTAAGCACCCCCATAAAGGTCTCTTCTACCTTTCCTGACATGTTTTATTACTTGAAGATGTGTACGATTTCCTAACCTCTGCACCAACTCTTTTTTTGCTTTCCTAAATGTATAATTCCAAAACAGAGTATTGTTTCTAAGCATAGGCATGATATTTTCAAATGACAGAGAAACTCTAATAATAATAATTCCTTCTTTGATATACTTGATGCCAGCATCATTTAGCTTTGTGTACCAGAGAGGAGTGTCACTCCGATTCTGAGCAAGGATACTGAATGGATGGAAAGTATGCCCTCTACCTTGAACTTCCTAGGAAACCATCTTTGACTTTCATCAGAGTATTGAGAAAAGGACATTAAATCACTTAGCATCTGTACTCTCTTTACTGAACTGTAGTTGTTGAGTTTAATGCAGCAGTTATGCCTAACAGAACAAATTGTCCGAGCGGCATGTTGAGCTTCTAGTAATAAAAAGATAGTTTAATGACCAATTAGACATGAGGCTGCATCTCTAACAATTTAATAGAGGGAAAAAAACACCTCTATTCCTTGAGGTGAATGGACCTTGCAGAGTCCAAAAAGATCAGTTTGGCCGAGGCAGGCAATAGAAATAACTCTTACTGTGCCTTTCTGGAAAAGATTTCTGACCACAGCTATTACAGAACACTGTTGCTCAGTGGCAGGGAAGCTTCTCTCCACATCTGTGTCTGACATGATGGCGATCATTGGAAATATGTCCATAACACTTGGACACATAACACATAACTCCATAACACGGACATATGTCCGTACACTTTAGTATATCTGGAACTAATAGATTTAAAAGTGTTTTTCAGATGTTGACAAGTTTTTCCTATGTTCTTGGATTCCAACCAAGTTCCCTTCAGGATATATTTCCAGGGAACACACTATACTAGTTTGAAAACAGAACTACAAATGAGATTAAACTATATCAAACTGTGCCTTCTTCTATTCCTTTAAGAATTGTTTGCCCCTTCTTGAAATTAAGGAAGAATTTGTGACATTATTGCACAGATTAATTTTCTTTGCTGTTATTTTCTGCATACAGATGATCTTCAAACATTTTACTAGTTATGTACATTTAAAATATATATGTATATATATAATGCGACATTATCAGATGATAGATTCTCTTCATTTATACAACCTTGCCCTTACCAGGTGAATTTATCCAAGAGAGGCCTGTCAAGCCCCAGGGTTCTCATTTTTCTTGTAATCTTCCTTCATCAGCATCTAAAGTGGCATTAAAAACACAGACATTTTGACCTTGAAGTCTTCTTGACAGAATGGAAAAGTAAGACCCCTTAAATAATAAAAGAGGCAGCCCATAATTTTATGGTCATAAAATAAGAGTCTGAGTTCTTTTCAAATACTGTTGTGATTTCTCAGTGTCTATATTCCCTACCCCTTTGGAGTGTTACAAGTTTGTGTCTTTCATCTCCTGAAAACAAAACTGAAGTATCAAAGGCTTTTTTTTTTTTCTTTTTTAATTTAAGGAAAAGCTAGTTGTCTTTCTATATCTTTATCCTTCCCTTCCTGTTACCCTTCCCAGTACTAACATAATACAAAATTCTATACTATATTAACTTTCTCTTTAACAAAGAGGACAAAAATTTGTTATTCTTATTAAGAATCCAGTGGTGTAAACTTAATTTACTTTTGGAACAGTCTCTTATTAAGAGAAGTGGAAGGTTGATTTTACAGTCTGAATCTTTACCTTCATAATATGATAACATACGTCACATTGACAGAACACAATAAAAAATACTCTATTGATACGATGCCCCAGTTTCATTTTTATTAAGGGGTTCACGGTATTCCAGACAATTCACTTTGTGATCAAAGCTTTGGCAGAGAATTTATTCTTAAAAAAGCATTACCTGCTGGACATATTCTACATTTCTTTACAGCGCACAAAGCATTTAGGGCTAATTACTACCGTCTCCTTTAGAAACCATGTCTGGGAAAACTGGAAAGAAAGCAGTGCAGATTCCATCATTGCTGGCAATGGCTTTTCTAGGGCCATAGTGCAGCAGCATGTCTGCAGCACTTCAAAACAGCTTCCATATCTTCAAGAATGGCACAGCAGAGAAACCATACTGCGAGTTTGTGAACTTAGTGAAAAGTTTAGTAGCTCGGGTGTGCTTCTGAATTAGAAAGTTTGCACTTGCAGTTTAGAAAAGATTAGTAATTTTCAAGAGTGTGAAATCCTTGGTGTATTCGTGCATACTGGATTGCTCGCAGTTAACAAGTAGATACAAAAGGATGGAGTGTGAGACTCTGCAAAGCGTGCAAACAGGTATTTTGCAGCTGATGAGCTATAGTTCTGATGTAGTACACTTTTTTTGAATGAGTCTCCTCTTAAAGCTGCTTCTCTACCAGATTAATGCTGTGCGAGTATCCCAGACCTCAAAAAGTGATGATGGCACAGCTTGGTGGCCAGTGTAAGCTTCTTCCCTTTATTATCACTATTTCAGATATATTTTTTTCTTCCACTGTGCTTCTCTTTTTTTTGCACTCGGTTGTTCTTTCTTCGTATTCTCAGATCTCTTTCACTGTGCTTCTCACTGGAACATCTCTCTTTTCCTTCCCCAATCCTTCATTTGTAGGTTCTTTAGTGACATTCAACTTTGAACCAGGCTTTTCAAACCACAGTGTTCTAACTGATTTGAAATCAAGCAGCTTGAGTACGTTTTGTATTTACAAATCCATATATAGATATGTTACAGATAGATCAAAATTAGAATAAATGAAGATGTTTTCTTTAAATGGTAACATGCATGCAAATTTATAAGGTTAGACTTTCATGCTGAAAAAAAACTTTATTTGAATTATACTCACACAGTTAACTAATCCCACCAGTTTTAGGCAATTTAGGCTTGTTTACAATTCTAAAAGGTATTCTTAAAATGTGACCATGTCAAAATCTGCTCCTGAAATTTTGTATGAAATTGGATGCTTCCTCTAGTATGCCTAAGTCTTGAACATGTGCATGTATTATGCATTATAGGTGTTATAATTCTGAGCTGTTTCACTTGTATCATCTCACATATGTGAATTAACACCCTGGATTCTATGGTGAATGTAAGCAGACCAAGGCAAAAAATGAGTAACACTTAATCCATACTCATTTTCTCTTGTATGAACGTTACTTTCACCATAATGTCTTCAGTAAAAAGTTTTTGAGTAACCATTTTGATTATCTCATGAAACAAGTTATGAATGTTACCTTCTTTCATGGGATTTAAATCTATCTTGAAAGACTTGTTTAATTTTTAATGATTTTTCTCTAGAACTGACTTAACTTTTTCCAACTAAAGTTGATGTTAGCCCATGAATGAGTGACATCAATTGAAATGTACCTTTTTTTTTTCCTTTGAGGTGATTGATGTAATTTTGTATTAAAGTGACCTTTTTTAGAAGTGTTTTGACTATAACGATTTCCTGTCCTTTTTGCTCAGCAATCAGAACAGCAGAACTGGCGCAAACCTGTTTCAGCTGCTTGATGTCAGTGCCTGAAGGGAAGTGAGATGCACAGTGCGTGTGCATGTAGAACTGGTGGCAGTGAATACAGGTAAGTACTAGTACCAGTGAAATGTGGAAACTGAGTAGTAACCTGTGAGGTGCTCAGGATGTAGGAAGAAAGGGAGCACGAGCATCACAGGACCCAAAGTACAATCAAAATATTGTCTTGAATTTGTTTACATTAAATTTCTCAGCAAGACTCTCCGTTTTAAAGTGAACTGTACTTCTAACATATTTGTGGACCGATTCATGTTTTTCTACAAGGCTGACCAACCTTGGTTCTGTTGGAAATCTGGAGAAACTGTGGTTGATGCTTACAAATTATGTAGTTACAGAAACATACCTGCATCACTATGAAAATGATAGGGATGCAGGTATGAAAATAAAAATAATTTCCTTACATGAAATTAACTCATTACAAGCTTTCCTAATAGAATTATAAGGATGGCAGTGATATTTTGGAAATTTGGGGTCAGCATTTTATTAAAGATACCCTAATTTAGAAGGGAGAATTATGGGGTAAATTTTACCAAAAAGATTTTTTTTTGACAGCATGAGTCAAAACTTCATACCACTCAGTTAAAAACCATCATCAGCAACAACAAAGTCAGTTCCCACAGTTCGGGACTCAGGTGCTTGGATGACTTACCCTGTTTGATCCTTCTGGTTATAGAATGCGTAGGCAATACAGTAGGTTTATTTCCATATGAATACCTTTAATTATTGTATCCACACAAGCAGGGTACTCTGAGCAACACAAACTCATTACAGGAGTTGGTGGTGGTTTTGTTTTTTTTTCTCATATTCTTATTTTCTAAGTTTTCACCATAGACAAGAAAATAGTCTTTAATATGTGAAGCCAAGTTTATTATCTTTTGTTTGTAGGAGGAGGGATACAGAAATTATTTTTGTGATATTCTTTCGACTGTGAAGTGCACTTTTTCATAGCAACCCTGTGATCTTAATATTATAGTAAATAAGAAATAAAGCGTATAACAGAATTAACAGGATCTGTTTAAAAATAAGGTTGTAATTACAAGCTATCCTAGTACCAGGATTTATTTCATAGAGCATATGGCTTCTCTAATTAAGAAGAACACTTTTATTTTTCTATCTTTTAATCTTTTAAGCCGAACATAATACTGTAAGTTCTTTTCATGTATTACCTAACTTGTCAAATATGCCTGCTTTTGCATGTAATTTTTTTCTCTGTTCAATCTCCTCTTGTTAGAGGCTGAAATTAAAAATAACAATAATAAAATTTTAAAAAGGCATTTAAAAATATGCTTTTGAAGTTAAAGCTGGGCTTTCTTTTAAAAATCTTTCTTTTTTCTAAATCTTTTAAGATTGTAATTCAGAAGTTTAGTTACTCCATCTGCTTAACATGTTCATCTAACCTTTGCCATTTATTTGTAATTGCTGTCTCCCATTTCTTATTTTTTTAAGATGATGCATTTGTTGTATAATTATTGCTTTGTCAGATACCCTGAACGTAATTTGAATAAAAACATTACAAATTGCTGCTTTTGTTGCAATAACGTATAATGTGTAATTTGCCCCTTTAGAAATCAGCATTCTGCCTTTTGCTCTATTGTCTACAGACTGAGAAAAATCCTAAATTAATTTAAGACTATCAGTGTAGGAGCAACATTTTATGAGAAAATAGGTTGAGATTTACTATCTTGCTTTGTGAAGTGTATCTACTGGAAGGCCAAAATCCTGCCAGCTGTTAATCAGCATGGATACTTTTTTGGTTTGTAGTTTATGAAGGATATGAAAGAATTCAAGAAGCATTCTTGTCAGGTATCTGCAACTCTGGACATCAGGAAGATTCTGGTGCTGACATCAGGTCTTTTTGTGTCATGAAACAAAAAGATCTATCAAATTATAGCCTTGAAAAGCTAAGCATCATGCAGTGTTCACTCTTCTTCACTGTAGTGTTTTTATGCATTGCCCTCAGACCAACATCTAGGCTGCAGGGCAAGTCCAAAGATAGATGTAGCAACAAACATAGCTCTGGAATAAACACACCTGAAGAGCTGGGGTATAACTTTTGGTAGGTATTTCTTGAAAGTGATCCTATTACATACATCCTGAGCAGCTGTCGTGAATTGTCAATAGCTCTTGACCATTCAGGTAACTCCTGGAGTGCTTATCCTTTATTCCTTTTAAGAAATGAAGATAGCTACTACCGAGCAATTCTCTTGTCCTTCTCTAAGAAGCTTGAATGAGTCTTACTTTCCCTGTCCCCAGCCTGCCACCCTTCCATTAACGTAGTAGTTAGTACACAAGTAATCCCACTATTTTCAGTAGGATTTCTCATGTAAGTACTAAGTACTTTATATAGGAGAGGTGGCTGAATCAGCATCTAATATGCAAACAGGCCAGTTGTAACATTTAATGTTGCCTTGGGTTTACCAACAGCTGTTTTCTTCCAAAAAATGGCATAATTCAGGCTCAACAGAATTATTTATTTTTAAAAAACTTTGCTCATTAATCTCTTGTTTGAATTCCAGCATCCTCCTTTGCCACAACAATAACAAACAAAAATCCCCAAACATAAACAGTTTACTTTTGTAAAGGAAATTTCAGGGCACTAACTATACCATCACTTTTACATGTTATGTGGGAATTTTAGTGAAACAAACCTTACCCAAAATATTGATATTTTTTGAATTAACAAGTTAGGCATTTTTATAATAAATTCTTTTTAGTAACAAGTCCAGCCTGTCCTCTTTGTACTGTTTCTGTACGTTGCTTTATCAATAAATCATGCAAATGATCTTAGTCATCTACTGCAAAGTGCAGAAGCTATTCTTTGTTTCCACTGTCAGAACTGCTTCTGAAGTATTCTACTTATACGTATATGAATATTTATATAGATTATATTTTCAAGATTTCTTGGACCTTAGATTCTTTATGAAGAATAATATTTAGATTTAAATGAATTAAAAGTTTTCTTTAAATGTAACGTGAAACATTATCACTGTGTATAAACTAATGCCTCCACAGAAATGTAAAACTGAGGATGCCCAAATTAGGTGAAAGTGATAGGAACTGTTCATTCATTTATATATCTAGTAATATAAGCATGCATGTGCTCCAACACAAAAGTTATAAACAAATTACGCAAATGGGTAAACTGTACATAAAAGCAGATTTAATAGTGATCTCTTGGCTACTACTTGCCTTCTCAAATTGAAATCTGAAGATTCATACAAGAGGTCTTCAGCAAAGTCCCAGGGTATGAATTTTTCAATTTTTCAAATATTTTTTGAATATATTCTTTAATTATGCCTGTAAAAAGGGGAGGGAGTATTGAACTATGTTCTTTCCAACACTTGAGCTGCAAGTATCAGCAACTGAAGGTTTAAACAATTATTTTATTGTTCTTAGAGAAAGATGTCATGCATTTTGCATTCAAGTCTTAAATCTGACCATATTCCTTTTGTATTAACTCAAACTCCCACTGGGAAAAGAGCTATAACAAATGCTGTGCACTAGGATTTGTTGAAATGTGACAAACTTGATCAATTATATGTAAAATGTACAGAATTCTACACCTCAGTGGTGCTTAGGAAGTTACTGTATATTCAGAGATAAGAGATTTTCAAAGGAAAGCTTAAGCTTTAGCAAGGGTGCTTTTGGTGTGTTATCCATTCTCTGCTACTTCTCAAAGCTCTCTCCTCAGGGTCATCTTCAAATCCAAATTTGTGAGTAAGCATGAAACAAATTTGCCAAGCTGCTGTCCACAAAGCACTTAACAATGTACACTGTGAAAGGTGGAGGAAAAAACATGGTTATTGCTTGAACAGTTATTAGACTACAAATATTAATTTGTTTAAAAGGGGATTATGTTGTTTAAATAAAGTAATTTAAAATTAATGTCAGACTTGGGAGCCATCTCATCTGATCCTACTGGAATATTACAGAGGTAAGAATTCAGGGTGTGTATATGTGCATGTATGTATGTGTGTGTTTATATATATACATGCACACAGATCAGCAAAATACTTACTAATATTACAGTGGCTGAAATAGATGGCTCTCTCCAGTATCTCAGGTCCTCTTGTCTGAACTCCCTGAAAAGGAGCCTTTGTTTCCATAGGCAACAGAGCCACTGTGGCACTATGGATCAAACACATCCGGATTTACTTTTATGCCTCTGAGGTAAACAGTTGCCTGCTGCACTACATAAATACTGAAAGGAAAACTCTCCTGGTAAAAGACCTGACCAGCATGAACTGAGGGTAACTACGGGCTGCTGAGAATAGCCTAGCTCAGGCAGCTCCCTGATAAAGGACCCTGGGAGAATGCTACATATGCTGCTGTTTTTGCCTTTTCTGTCTTTCATGTGGGTTTCACAGCCTAGATGAAGAAATATATATATATATCTTTCATGTTATCATTTCTGCTTTCCCCGCTTCCAGGGAGAGTATGTTTTGTTTGTCTTGTCACAGTGATGTTATCAGTATTTCCACTTTTCATAGTTTGAGTTGAAGAATTAACTGCAGCATCACAACTCAGCCATCCTTTACTGTTGTAGACACAGCTAAAAGGAGAGTTTCAGGAGAAAAAGGGCAAATCTTGATTCTGTTTGAAAGCATATCCTTATAATTTAATGGTATTGGAATAAATTCAAGCAACATACTATAAATGAATGCACATGAATATTGACCTTTAAATAAGAGAATTATATGTCTTATGATTGCTGTTGTACAAGAAATATGAACTGTGGAGATCACAGAGAAATGTTAGCTACTGACAAGTAATTTTGATTTTGCTGAATGTGCTTATTCATCTGACTAAAAATATGTCATACTATGCAGCCTATGTTTATTTTACTTTTTATTTTTTTTCTGTTTATCTTTCTATTTTTTTTTGCTCCCTTGAAGGCAGGCTTTCAGAGGTGCAAGGCACAGAGGCACTGTATGCTCCACTGGTTCAAAGCAAGCAAAGACTAATCCTAAATACAAAAGAAATTACAGATGTTGAGGTAAGAATTTTATTTACTGATTGACTGATGTTGGTTGGTATTCATTCTCATGGAACTGAAACCACTTTTAATCCAGAAAATAATAAAAATATCAGACTTCTGCCTCTGTAATAAGGAGAGTTTTATAAAACTTTTCATCCTGCTGCTAAAAATGCTATGGTTAGTAGCTTAACGAAAAGTGAGATATTGACCTGTATGCAGAAGTTTGCAGAAGAGTGTCAGCTATAAGAGTTTTCACAAGCAGAGAATCTCTCCTGTCAGAATGCTGCTCCCCTCCTAAGGGATGCCATCTATTCTTGTACTATGTAGCTTTGGCACTGTGGTACCACAGGTGCCGAAATGGGACTCAGCATGTCCCTTCATGATCCAGGGCCTCCTTTTGCAGTCTATTTCTGCTAGACTAACTTCTCTTCAGAAATGGGTGCTGGAAGGTGCCCTTCTGTCTTCAACTTTCTCTGTCAAGAGAGGTCAGGCACTGTGTGATATTTTTATCTCAGCTGTTCTTGTCACAGACAAACTCTTGGAATTCATGTAGGTGCTCTGTTTGTTTCTTCCAATTAAGGCTATTGAATAAATTAACTATTAAGAACAAAGCTAGGTGTCATTTTAAGGCAGAAACGTGATAATTATATCAGAAAGAGAACACTGTTTGGATGGCAATGCATTTTTGAGTTCTGCATCCTAGATCTGTACCACCTTTTCTGGTTAGCATGAAAGCTTTTCAAGGTCAGCGATGCCATACGGGTAATGATGAGCCTGAGGTAGGCTTATATTAAATGTGTCCTCAGTGGTCAGGTTAATCTTTTCATTTGTGATTCTTTTCATAAATGAATACATGTAAAGACATTGCCTGTGTTACAGAAGTAATCTTTGAATCTTTAAAAAATCAAGGTAGTCTATTTTTCTAATAAGAGACTATAACCCTTGCATTAAAAGCCATAAAATTCATTACAATAATCTTACTTTGTGTGCTTTATTTATCAAAATGAAAACCCTGGGTACTTTGCTTCCAGGTTTTTAGATGTAAAAAGTGTAGAAGGATAAATAAAAATGGGGCAGCTTATCTGCACTTTTAAATTTAATCCAAAATTACACATTCTACCTGACCTAAATAGGTAAAAAAATAAAAATGAATCAGACAGATTACCAGTGTCTTGAAAGTGGAGATCACTTCAGAAACTACTGCAGTGAACCTTGTAGTGCTTATATGATGTGAGTTCAGCCTGCTACTTTCACATCATTTTAATAAGAAGCTGATTTTCTCTAGCACGAGTAGCATTTGCTGTTATTTTGTAGAGATTTTCAAGGGTCAGAGTACTATTGCCAAAACAATTTTAACTGCTGGAAAGTCTTGTATTGCTATTCTGTTCTGAAAAAATCAAACAGCAGTTGGACTTGTTCCTTAGGATTTCTCTATTGTAAGGATCCAGTAGTCACAGATTTCCCTTTCTATGAAATTAAACATAGAAAGATCAAAGAATATTGTAAAAATATTTTTAGCCTTGTTTCTTTACAGAAATAATATTTTTGCAATTGTTTGATCTATGTGTATCTGTCTACATGTCTCATATGATAACTTTTGAACCTGCTAGCTGATGTCAACCAAGTTTGACAGAAGGGCAGAAGTATCAAAGATAATTGAGTTCTTGGTAGTACTGTAAAAATAAGACCTCATAAGCATTTTGACTGAGAGAAAAACAGCAGAGAGAGCTCATGTTTTGTGAAAGGTTATAAATTCCCATACCAGAGGAAAAGCTCAAATCAGGGCTTAAATAATGAGGTACAAATCCACAGGAAATCATGCTGCATTTATTTCAGGCTTCATTGTTTCACTTTTGTTTATAATAACATCTTATGGGATTTAGAGATAAAAAAAAAAATTAATCTCATGTATTTGTCTTTATTTACTCTATTTAGTTTTCACTATTCAAGCTCACTGATGAGAGATTTTTTTTCACTTTTTGTCCACATCTAATCAAGCATCAATTTATGAGAGGTGCAAATGGTATTTGCTCTTGAATTACTTATTTCACTTCTGATATAGCATGATCTGAAAATATTTCTCCGCCTTTTTATGTTTTTGCAACTCAAAGACTATTGTGTATGAAAACTGACTGAAAAAATCTGCAATCAGTGTGCTGTGGGAAGACTCTGATTCTGGGTCTTTGTTATAGAGCTGGAGAAATCATTCGGAACCATCTTTTGTTTAGTGTAGGCATTTTGCTTTCTCTGAACATGTGAAGGGAATATCGGTGCTGTTTAAAACCAACACTAGAGAGAAATTCTCTGACTTGAGAGAACTTGAGAGGTATTTGAACATGCAAGAAAAAGCATTTTCCTTTTCTAGTCAAATTCTTCTTCCACCAAGGACCATCTTCAAGCCCTCTGCCCTGAAGGGACAAAGCTTACTCTGTGTTCTTGGACTTGATCATTACTAGTAAGACGGACCTTTAGGAATACGGGGTCCAATTCTGCTTAGCATATTCCTTACTCACCTGAATGATGGGACAGAGAACACCCTCAGCAGCTTTGCTGAGGACAGGACAGGGAGGAGTGTTGGATAAACCAGGTGGCTGCACTGGCATTCACAGTGTTGACAGAAATCTCAAGATATGCTCACAGATGCAAAATTTTAAGTTCTGTACCTGGGGAAGAGTAATCCTATGAGGTAGAACCTTTTGAGGTCCAACAAAAGCTAGAAATCAGCCCTTAGAGTTTATAAATACTGAAGGGAAGATGTAATAAGGATGGAGACAGGCTCTTTTCAGTGATGATCAATTACAATAGGACGTGAGGGAAAGGGTATAAACTGAAATACAGAGAATTCATTTTAAAGATAGGGGAAAAAAACATCTTTACTGTCAGGACAATGAAATGCAGAGGTATTGGAGGTATTTGAAACCTGACTAGACATAGCCCTGAGTCACCTGTTGTAGCCTGTCTGTTCTGAGCATGGGGCTGAACCTAGATGATCTCCAGAGGTAGGCATACAATTGTGTTTTCAAGTTTGTCTGCTGAATTGCTTTGCTTTCATCAAGAGAATAAGACATGCAAACTACAATAATTGGCAAATGTTTGTTACAGACCCGCACAACCTTGTGCTAATAAAAGTCAGGATTAAAAAAAAAAAAAAAAAGTCCTCTGTGCAGGGCACAAGCTGATGGTATGCAAGATATTTACTGGGGAGAAATTCATTATAGGTATGCTTCACATCTCTTCTTTCAGTCGTGCAATGTAAGTTTGCTTCCTATTTACACCTATTGACAGACACACAAGTCTCTTCTAAACTCACCATACTCAAATTAGGAGTTTCTGCATGTCATTACAGACTTAATGGTCTTTTTGTTTGTTTGTTTGTTTTTGTATATATTTTTTAAATGATTTCTTGCCTTAGAGACACTTCTATGAGATTTGTCTTTCTAATCTTTAGTCCTTGAATATGGTTATCTTTTCAGCAGCAATTTGTAACTCCTGGCATTCCACTGAAAATATGAATGTAAAACCCTACATTATTTATTCTTTCTAAAGTGAATTACAACCTGCAGTTGCCAAGAGGCAGCGACAAGTTAAAGAGCATTTTAATTGTAGATGTTTTCCTCTTTACTCCTTTAACTTTTTCCTCGGGGATAGGTAAATACAACAAGTGGCTGAACAGTAAAGGCTCACTTCTGGGGACTGAGATGAGTGGAGACAGAAAAAGTCAGAAAAACGTTGTAGCTTAGAGAAGGAAAGTCATAATGTAAGACCATCTCTAGAAAAGCCAATACTTCAAATTACTTTGTTAAAGGCTGCTAGTATGACAGAATGCACTCTTAACATATAAAATGTTTGTATCAACTACTAACTTTATCTTAGGGGTTTAATTAGCATTAGGGAAAATTTAAAGCTGTTGTCCCCTTGTTAGTGCATGAGCAGAAACAGCCTCCAACGCTGCACTGTAGTAGCTCAAGCCAGCTCAAGCTGGAGAAATTTATGAGGGAAACAAGGGCTGGATTAAAGCTAAATCAAGATAACAGGAAAATATTTCAGTAGGTCGCTATCTCTGCTTGAAGGGTATGGTCTCGCACAAGCCTGTGATGATATGGTTACATTCTTATTAGTATTCATGTTTGCTTGGGGTTACCATACACAGTTAGCACTTCACTGGATGAGAGTGTGCAGAGCTAGACTAGTTCTTTGACTCGATTCAAACATATTAATGAAATTACCAGCATGTTTAGAATGAATTAAAAACTTGAAGAGTTTGATAACTTATTATTAAAAACTCCCACGTGCTTTTCTATCCAATCCATTGTTTCCTTCTCACCATAGGAACTTTCTTTACAGAGTTCCACACTGTTGATCTCAACAATACGGATGTAACCTGCCTCCTATAAATGAATCTTTACAAGGTATCTACATAACTGTGTTGTCCACACATATCTACAACTAATGACAACCCTATAATTCTGAAATGTACATATTGTAAATTGTAGTGCATTATAGCAGTGTGAACTGTATCTGTTGACTGAAGATATTCTCCTTGAAACTAGTAAGAGTAAGAAGCACCTGAAAGGGTTTTAGAGAAAGTTATTTTCCCACCTTCTCTAAGCTTCACATTATAAAGCAGCACAAGTCTGCAAGCTCTTTGCCAGGATGCTCTCAACTACAGAAGCCAAGAGCAATTGAAAAAGGCATGGATAACATTAATGCTATTACCATAGTTGAAAGAGAAGTGGGCTTATTCTTCTGTTATTAGTTCTTATTAGAATGTCTTACTTTCTATTGACAGCATGAGCTGTGTTGTCAAACAGGGATGACCCCTTCTTTTATACAGGTATTACATCTCGTATCTCTGAGGTGCACTGTCATTTTTGTATGATGCTACACTATCTTTCTGCAATTCCTGAAATTAGGAATTACAAGAAAGATGTAGCTTAGGGATTTGCAAAATCACAGAATAGTAGGGGTTCGAATGCAGGTTCCTCTGGTGATTGTGTGTTCCAATCCCTCTGCTCAACACGGTTTCCTACAGTGGGTTACACAGGATTTGCTTTATCAGGTAGTGTTATTTTACTCTTTGTATCAGTTGTAGTTTCCATAGAAATAAATGGGAGGCCTTACATTTGGAGGCACCCTCATATTAATAAGGATGCAGAAAAGAATTTTTTTTTAAATATCTTGCTTTCCATTGTTCTCTTTTTCATTTCATCTCATTTAATTGACATTTTTTATTTATCATTGTGTGAACAAAAAGAAGCAGGAAGATGAAAAAATAGTTGACTTTTTTTTGAAGAAAAAATTACTTATTTTGCTTACAAATAAAATATGCTGTCGTTATTTTGTCTAAAGTACAAGGCACTTCTATCCTTGAGTTTGTTCCCTCTATGGAGAAGAGATAACATTATATACCTAAATGTTGTTAGTCTGAACATAAAAATTAAACTTAGTTCATTCCTGGAAGTTAGGTGGGTGTGTATATTTAAGTGGTTGAAGCATATTTATGAAACCACATGCAGAGAAATGTAAATCTTCCAGGGAAGATTTAGATTAGATTTGAGAAAAAAAATTTTCTCTGAAAGAGTGGTCAGGCACTGGAATGGCCTGCCTAGGGAGGTGGTTGAGGCACCATCCCTAGCGCTGTTCAAGAAGCGTTTAGATGAGGTGCTCAGGGTTTTGATTTAGGAGTTGGGTAGGGATAGTGATAGGAGGATGGTTGGACTAGATGATCTTGTAGGTCCTTTCCAACCTATGAACCTATGGACACTTGCTGGGATGACTTTAACTCTCTTATCTTCCTGCAGAAAATCCTTAGGAAACCTGGACACTTACTGTCTTAAATTCTCTTTGACTAAAAATGGGAATGGCTCATCTATAACCAACTCTGCAGTGTTCAAGACTTAAGTCTTTGTGGCCTTTGTGAGTTGAACAAACTCTATGAGGAGCCTTCTCCTCTGTGTCTGATGTGATTTTTCTCCATGTTTTTTCCTCTTTGTTTGGCTTTTTCTCACCCTGCCCTCTGCCGTCATGTAGTTCTACTTGCACTTGCCTCAGTGTGGCAAACATAAAACTTCTGCAGTCTTTATGGACAGTGTGTATTAAAACAAGTCCATGTGAGAATTAGTAATGAAAAACACTGCTATTAGTGATGTGAATTATAAACTCCCATTGTGTTCCATAACTATTTGCTGAAGTCACTGTTCACACACTGGAACTGGGTACCTTCCAGTCCTAGTACTATGGGAATATCATACTACTTTCATAGACTGTTTAGGAAGAAGAAATATTTTACTTTTGAATCCAAATCTCCACTCTACATTATTCCCAAACACAAAAATTTACTTTAGTTTCTTGGTACTCCTATGTCTTCTCTAATTTTTGTCTTCTACGCCTGGAGTGTTCTACTGTTTTTGTATGTCAGTTTCTCACTCTTTCTGACAGGATACTTCTTGAGACCCAGACATGATATGGAATTAATACAATGTGCATCAGCTGTGTAATCTCTTTCTTTTGAGTCTTTCTGTATAGTTTGTTTTTCTGCATGCTGTTCAAGTGAACAGCTTTGTTATAAATTGCAAAGTGAACCTATGTAGATATATACTCTTTCACGCAAGCTGGATTGGAGATGGGACGTGCTCCAGCAGCAAATTTTGTTAGTGCTAAACAAATAACCTCCATACTCCACATTGTGAATTTCCAAAAATTCTGTCTCTACCTGATTTAACACTTATTGATTGAATGGACTGGTTTATTTAAGGACAGGCTGCATTTTAAAATGGGCACAATCTGAATCCTTGACAATTGTAAATATAGATTCTCTTCATAATAGAAACACATCAGATTTTTCTATTCCCTGCTGTGCATGCATAGCTTTCATTCTGGGATATAAATAAATGTACTATGAAGGAAAAGCTCTTTCTATTGATGACCAAGAATATATGCCATTACTTGGAGAAGAATATTATTGCCTTAATTTTTTTTCCTCAAATAGAATAATACTTTACCTTACTTCTCCTTGTAGTTGATTTATTTATCTTCAAAAGAACTTCTCTGTCCTGAGGGATTATGGTAGTCTAACTTGACTTTCTTTTCATTTCTTTTAATGTCACTGTTTCATCTCTCTATAAGGAGGAATAAAGCTCTCAAAGACTTCTGCTAGATTAACAGCATTTTAAATAGCTTCACATAACTTTTTTTTTTTTTAAGTCACTATTATATCAACAAAAAAAAATCGAAGCACAAATGGATACTCTTTTCTGTTTTCTATCCAAAATGAAAACAACCAGAAATTGAATTTTCCATACAGCTGGTATGATATTTAATGCGAATAATTTCAGGGTCAGCTTCTAGTAAGTTTATGAACAAGTGTTTCAGAAGCAAGATAAACATCTGTTTAGACACAGAACAATTGGGCACGGTTACTGTGGCTCTGACAGAGCTCTTAAGTGTAAGAAAAACATGTCTAGCAAACAGTAGTTCTTAAGGAGTAAAATTTTCAACTTATGGTTCATTTTGAAAAGCCCTGGTAGTTCAGAGATAACATATCCCCTAAAAATAGACAAAATGGAGTGACATTGACTTTTTTTTTTCCCTACAGATGGAGAAATTGAGACACAGAAGGAGTCAAGAATGTCAATTCTTAGAACTCCTGTCCAGTTATGGATCCATTGGAACACTGTGGGAAACAGTGTTTGCTGCCTCTGGGGGAAAAAGCCAACCAAACATCAATGACTGACTGATGTGGGAATTCATAGCAGGACTAGAATAGATTGAGATTTAGTCTGTCTTGACTCCAGGTCAGTTTCAAGATATAAATATTACTGATAAGGACTGTAGAAGTGGAGAGAGTAGGTATGGATCTGTTTCAGTTTGGTGCTCTGTGCTTTGGAGAAGATTCCTCATCATTTACTTATAACGAACCTTCCCTAAATATCTGTTTAATGAAGATATTAGCTTGAGAAAGTGAGCTACATGGTCATGACATTCTGTTTTATGGAATAATTAAAGAAAAATTACATATATTTATATTGAAATTATGTCCATGAAGAGCTCCTTTTAAATTTAGTATAGGTTAAAATCCCACCAGAACAATATTATTGCTGTGGGGCGTTTACATATAATGTGTGCACCTGATTTGATTGGGGTTGTTTGGGCTGATGAGAAAATGAATAGTTAAAGTCACAGCTGGCTTTCAAATTTTGATGTATATTTTGCAGCTTGGAAAGGGTCCAATCCTACTCTATCAATTATTGGGTTTAGACAGATAGTAAACTATAAGTCTGTGCTGTACAGTATTAAATTTAGTATTGTACTGAAACCACATGTCAGTAAGACTGAGATGTTTGTGAAGATATACGTATTTAATATGGAAGCTAAGAAGAACACAAGTTCTCTGATTTTACCTGTGAAAAGATTGCAATTAATTGCTCATAAGCTTTCTCTTCACATACAAACACAGTGACGCAAAATTTTGGAGCTAAGCTTCTGATTAAGGTCACCAAGAGCCATGTAAGCCCATCTTAAACCTGTGAGGGACTACATATGCAGAGCTATTCACATAGCAGATACTTAAAGATAAGTATGTGCTTATAAGTGTTAAGGAAATGGACTCCTAAAGTAAATATAGAACCTTTCTTTTGATTTATTGCTTATAACATCTAGAACATTTCTTAAAATGAAGAAAAATGGCAGGAAATAATTCCCCTCTCTTAACTTCTGTTTTTCTTGGTAAAACATTGTTATTTGTGGTGTTTATATAATTATATTCCAATGTAATTCAAGTATGTAATGACATTTCTCCAATGAAAGCATTTAAATAACTCAGGAAATTGCTTTACTGTTCTGTTTCCTGACTTAAAACCCATTTTGTCATGTTTGTTTTATTGTTCAATCTGTCTGAGCTCATCTAGTTATATTCTACCCTATACAAAGCAAAATAAAATATTTACTAGCTGATCATCTCATGTATGTATATATACAAATATGCATGCTATATAAAGATTGTTCTTATATATATTTTATTATTTTCATCCTTTACTCATTTTAATTTTGTATTAAAACAAAAAACAAAACAAAACAAACAAACAAACAAAAAAAAAACACAGAACACCGGAGTGTGACTAGAAATTGAAATGGAAGAATTTCATTAAAGTCTTGAATAGTACTTATATATGTTATAAACCAAAAACTAAATACTGAGAAAAAGCATATTCTTTCCTTTTTTTTTTTTTCGTAGTATCAATCAAATATAAGTAATACAGTATTTTTCCTTTCACTTAGGTGCAAGGTGCATATTCAAGCTACTCTTCTACTGTGGAGCTCAAAAAGGCTATTTTGTTTTCTTCAATGCAATGGAATAGTTTGCTAGGGAGATGATACATTCCAGCAAAAGAAGGGCAAAATTTACCAGACTCACTGTAGAACTGGATCTTCTTTTGCTATAAAGACACTTCTGTAAGTTGAATGATAGGTTAATCTGTCTCATTTTTATCCAGACCTTATTTAATGTAGTGGATAAGATTGAAGTGCAAGCTGAATAGCACAGGTGTAGCTTGGGTTTTTAATCTGCTTGACTCGAGTTATTCTAGTAACTGAATGGAACTACTAAGAATACAGTTCCCAAAATAAAATAGGAAACGTAAGTACTGCAATGCTTTTATTCAGCTTTGAATAAATCAGTGGAGCATAAAATATACTGAAACAGATTAAATTTGATTCTTGCAGGAACCAAAGCGTAAGAAGCTATAGTAGAGATGGAGATACCCCACAACAGGGTGGGGAGGGAGGGGGCTGTGTCGTGGGCCCCCGGGAATTTGGTCTGAATAAACAGCTCAGTGCCAGCTCTGCTCCTGGTTTTCATGCCAGTATAGAGGCCAGTGAAATTATCATGCTTATTTCTGTGCTAAACTGCCCTGGAAGAGTTAAAAAACCAAACAGCCTGAAATAATTGGTAGTATACAAGGGCTTTCTAATTTGACACTATAAATTTGTAAATTCACAAATGTCTTTTCATACGGCACTTTTTATACATTCCCAGCCATATTCTTTAGTCCTCAGGTGAGCAAATCTCCTTCTGCTCACATGGAGCAATCTGCTCAGTTAAAGGGCATGAATGCTTCATCCTGTGTTATACCAATAGCTTTGATATTTCTGCAACTTTTCAGATCTTCTGTGAGCTGAAGAGTCGCTGCCTGTCCCCTCAGGCTCCCAGGAGGACACAGGAGGGACAGCAGTGAGTCCTGCCCGAGCACAGTGCCTGGAGGAGCGTGGGCCCACCGGTGGGCTGAGCTCAGCTGCTCGCACCAGAGCGGGAGCGGGAAGGTGAGGAGAGAGAAAAGCATGGCGGTGGTATTCATAATTGCAGGAAGTAATACAGAGGAACACTGGGCTTTAGAGAAGCCTTTCCTTTCCAGAAAGGAAAACTGGGTAAGTTTGTGGATAGCATTTAATTAGGAGGAGTGCTGACCCTTCAAGGGTGGAGAAGCCTTACAAATTAGACAACTTAGAGCGCTGGGCAATCACCAACCCCACGATGTTTGACAAAATCGTGTTCTGTGCATGGGATGGGGCAGCCCTGGGTATGTCTACAGACAGACTGGGGGACAAGTGTTTAGAGAGCAGCCCCACGGAAAGGGATGTGGGTGTTCCGGCTGACGGCAGGTTAGGTGTGAGCCAGCAGCGTGCCCCGGCCAAGCATTCCCCGGGCAGCACCATGGGAGGGGCTGTCCCACTGTGCTATGCGGCCTCACCTCCAGCACTGGGTGCAGCTTTAAGCACTATAATGGAGGGAGGACGTATTACTAAGTGGGAAAACTCCAAAGGAGGGTAACAAAGGTGGGGAAGAGTCTGGAGGGCAAGATATATGAGGAGCGCTGTGGCCCCTGGGTGTGCTCAGCCCCGAGCAGAGGAGCTGAGGGGAGCCCTCATGGCGGCTGCAGCTCTCTCAGGGAGCGGAGAGGCAGCGCTGAGCTCTGCTCTGTGACAGCGATAAGAGAGGGAGGGAACGGCCTGGAGCTGTGTCAGGAGGGGCAGCTGGGGTGAGGGAAGGGTCCCGCCCCAGAGGGTGGTGAGCGTGGAACAGGATGCCCAGGAGTTCAAGCAGTGTTTGGACAGTGCTCTCAGACACGGGGTTTGAGCTCTGGCTCCTGCGTGGAGCTAGGACGTGGACGTGATGATCCTCCTGGGTCTCCCCAAACTCAGAATATTCTATGATTCTGTGAAATGCATGTTTAAATAAAAGTGCATGCATAAATGTCTCACAGGAGTCCTAGCTTCACTGCCTGTACTTGCCAGCAATTGTAGGTAGAAAAGTAATGGCTGAACTGTCTTATTTGTTATTTGGATGATAATGTTCATTAAATAAAGAAAGTGTATTAGTATTTTGTTTAGCAGACTAAAAGTTTAAAAGTAGTTTTTAATTTACCATATCTTAATCCTATTCTCCATATTTGAGAAATGAAAATTCTACCAGTATTATGTACTTGGCAGGTATTTATTACAACGGTCTTCAGAACTAATTTCCATATAGATGTGTTCTCAAAGGCTGCCTTACTTGGAGGAAAAAAAAAGTTAGGATGATGAGATCGAGATTAGATCTCACACAAAAGAAACTGCATGCAAACTCCTTCTGGAATAACATTACCTACTCAGGGCTAACTCCCAGTCTGTATCTGGGACAAAAAATATTTGTAGATTGTTGATTTGTGTGTGTTATCTCTGATCCTGTGAGGAGTTCAAGTTTAAGATCCATGTATCTCACGCTTTACACTAGTCTAAGCAATCTCAGTGTATTAGTTGTAAAGTCTGGGAGCCTTTAAGAGCACAGGTAGCCCATGTCTACCTACTTGCTTGCAAACTAACTAGTCGATAGTGAAAAGTTGTGCCTTTTTTTCCTTTTTTTTTTTCTTTTTTTAATTTCAGAAGCTATCTCTCTATTTAATAAAGATCAAACGAAGTTCATGTAAGATAGCTTGTAGACTTTTCTCAGGCATAGCAGTTGGAGCCAGAATGGGCTCAGGTGGTTCCCCTATACAATCAGTTATTTAGTGTTACATTTTTGTTAATGTATCCATAACTTGCATTCTTGTATTCAGTACAGCTGCTGACTTTCTCCCTCTATCCCTTAACAGAACATTTCTTAACAGAACTTGAACTGCATCTTCTTTTTTTGTTCTGAGATTACAAGCATGCATTAATATAAAGTTTAGAAAACTGCTGCAAACTTAAACCCTCTTGACTTCCTGGAAATCTAGGTTATAAATAGACTCTCTGATAATTACAAGTGCCTTACTGGATTAAATTATTTCCATTTCTAAAATAATAATATATAGAAATATCGTGATATATAGAAATCCCACTTAAGTATCTCAGTAGATACTTCTAGAGACTAAAATATGTTTAAGAAGCTCTACTAAAATTACTCATGCCTGAAAAACTAGCACAGCTTGATTATTAGAAAAGCCTAATGGCGACTCTGTATCTCCTGCTTAAAACCTAAGGTGAGGGATCTAGGACGTCTCATATTATCTTCTCAATTGTAAGTAAAATGTATAGGTTCTAATATCCAATAGTAGTGAGGAAATCAATGGCTGAGCCTCATCTTTTCATGCTAATTGTTCTCTTTTTCTATTGTTCAGACAGTGAATGGATATGCAGTACTTATATCTGATGGCAGCAGATGCAACACAGGCTGCAATGGGCGTGAGTAAGTTGAGTTTGAATTCTTTTGCACCTACAAATGTAGATATTATGTGAAAGTGTTTGTGAGTAGGGCTTGAGCTTCTTGCATGAGAACCCCTACTGAGAAAAGTGGTGGTGGAGGAGGTTTGTGAAAGACACACCTACGAACAATTGTTCTCACACATCCTTCTTAAGAACATTCTCAGTCTTCAGTAAATGTAATCCATAGCTCATCTGAAGGAGTCACAATGTATTTGAGACAAGCAGGTGAGGCATGTAGCTGTCTTTGAATTACAGAAAAGTTCTGGTTATAAGTCCCACCTGTCTACCATTACATAATTGCTTTACAAAAATTGCTTACTCAGTCTACCTGTCAATTCACTCAGCAGTGCAGGAGTTACCATCACAAACTTTAAAGCACTGACAGGATTTAAATAGAGCTTTTAAGGTCTGCTGTGCCAAGATAAGACCTCTCTACAGAGACTTAAGGCCAGCTAGATACAGCTTACAATGCATATTTTTCCTTTTGCTACAAACATATTGTACAGCAAATTAAATTAATATAATAAGCACTTCTCAAGTGCAACAAGATACAGCAGTGAGAGCTGAATTGGAGGTGAATGGTTGGTCTAAATTGGATTCTGAAGTCTCTTCTTTCCCTCTCATCCTACCTACCACCCATTCCCTCCTTCATTTTCCATGCATTCAGTATCTTAGTAGACTGTCTAGTTCTTAATGAGGTAGGTATTTACTGTTGTCTCTGAGAAAGCTCAAGTTGTTTTTTTGGTTTGTTTGTTTGTTTGTTTTTATTTTGGATGTTCCAGAGGGTATAGTAAGTCTCACTTTTGCTTGCTTTAAACTGTGTAGCATGTGTTCTGCAGCTGTCTCTCATAAGATGAAAAGTTCTGTGTGTATTGTTTTCCCGACTTTTGTATCATATCCATGTAGTACTGGGGAGTTACATCACTAAATCCAAAATCTGAATGGGCTGTAACATTTTTGGTACTGCTCTGTGGTAGGAAAAAAATTATATTTCCTTCATCCCCCAGACTAGGCCTTGTGATTTGGTTAATGAACTGTCTACTTGTGTGGGCACATTTGTTTGTGTAGGGTGACTAAATGAGGAGCCATCTGTTTTCCTCAGAACCCATGAGAGAGAATAAGAGCCTAAACTTAGTTGACTACTAGCCTCCTTGCAGAAAAGTCTTGGATTCTGTGTTATTTATTGTGCTATTAAAATTTAATGAGGAACCTTAACACTTTAACTTACCTACAAATGAATGTGGTTTCTAAAGCAGATTTACCAAGTGACTTTGTAACTGTATATGTATTATGCAGAAATTCTCAATTCCAGTAGAAAAGTGTGTGATGTACAGGTATGATTTGGATTTTTAAATGATTTGTACCCTTGCCTTCTGCCTAGTCTTTCTTAATTTTAAGACAATGTTTACTGAGATTTTTAATGAAGGTTTTAATTTATATACAGATCTAACAGAAGAAATCAAAGTAATTGCATTATTCTAGAATCTTTTTTCATAAAATGTTTTTAAAGCTATTCTATTGACTTAAATGATTATTAAATATATAGAATTTTAATGTAGGAGACAAAATTGAAATGGAAATAATAAATAACTTGGCAAATAGATAACTTTGAAAGATCAACAGGCTAAAAAAAGAATGGTAAAGTACTTTCTCAAGTCAAAATAGGGGAATTTGCCTTGTGATAGGGAACAGTGGTTGTATGGCTACTGAGTATTTAGTGAAGCAAAGTATAACTGCCTTCTCACAGATGAGATAATGTACACATTTGTAGAGGTAATATTAATTGAAGACATACAAAAAAAAACCGATTCCTTGTTAGTTAGGAAAGGTTTTAGGGGCAGCTAAGAGGTTCAGGATCTTCCTGTTGCTCCTGTGCTGTTGTCTTTGAACTACTTTGCATCCCACTTTGTGCATCCTTAATGAATGCTGCAGTTACCGTTTATTTGGTAAAACTTGTCCCTTCTGGCATGAGGAAGATGAGTTCAAATTCTTAGTGCAGGACCTTTGACATTGTCCCACAGCATATCCTTCTCTGTAATTGAAGAGTAATAGATGTGAAGGCTGGGCTATTCAAGTGGGTAAATAATTGTTTGGATGGCTGGAGCCAGAGTGTTGTCAGTGACTGTATGTCTGGGTAGAGGCCTGTCATGAGTGGTGTCACCCAGGAGTCTGTCTTGGGACCAGTGCTTTTTAACATCTTTATCAATGACCTAGATAGGGATCAATTGTCCCTTCGTTAAGTTTGCTGTTGACATTAAGCTGAGTCATGTCTTTGGTACAATAGAATGAAGGGACACCATCTGAAGGGAGCTGAAGAGACTTGAAAGTGGGCATGTGAAAATCTAATGAGGTTTAATAAGGTCAAGTGCAAGGTGTTTATCTTGGGCTGGGGCAATCCAAGATAAGTGTGAAGGCTGGGAGAAGTGTCCTTGAGAGCAGCCCTGTAGAAAAGGACTTGAAGATCCTGGTGGACAAAAAGCTGGACATGAGGCTGTAGTGTGTGCTTGAACCCTGGAAGGCCAACAGTATCCTGGGCTGCATCAAAAGAGGGGTGGCAGCAGGGCCCTCTTCAGGCCACATGTGAAGTACTGTGTCCAGACCTGACCCGCCAGCTCAAGAGAGCCATAGATCTAGAGGAGTGCCACGAAGATCAGAGCACTGGAATGCCTCTCTTAAGAAGAGAAATTGAGAAAGCTGGGCTTGATTAGCTTGGAGAGGAGAAAGCTCTGGGAAGACCTCATTGAGTTCTTTCAGTACCTGAGGGGAACTTATAAACAGGAGGGAGATGGACTTCTTCTGTGGTCTGATAGCGATAAGACAAGGGGAGTAACTTTAAACAAAGATACAGGAGACTTTGGTTAGGTGTTAGGAAGATATTTTTACTCAAAGGGTGGTGAAGCACTGGAACAGATTCCAGTACTGGATGCCCCATCCCTGGGGTGTTCAAGGCCAGGTTGGATGGAGCCCTGGACAGCCTGATCTGGCAGTTGGTATCCCTGACCGTAGCAGGGGGATTGGAACTAGATGATCCTTAAGGTGCCTCTTTCAAGCCATTCTATGATTTTTGGGAGACTTCGATGATCCTACATATGGAAGTATCTAAATGTGTATGTGTGAGTACATAAGATTTTACAATGAGCAGACTGTTATAAAACAATTGCTGGATTTCTAGCTTTCTCAGCTAATGCTTCTCTCAGGATAAATTACCAGAAGCTTTGTTGGAATTTCTTAAATAGCAGAAATGCACATAGGTGTTGGTTGGTTGTTTTTGTTTGTTTGTTTTTAATATGAGAAATATAAAATGTAATTATAACATTATAATTACTTCCATTTGCTTTTTGAAATGCTAAATTAGGCTGACCTACAGTCCCTATTTGGAGTTTGAGGTCCATTAAAGGCATGAATATTGTCTGGTGTTTAATTGCTTGATCTTTCTTTCTAGTGACTGGATTTCACTTTATCTGAGTTAGTTCCAGACCTCAAAATTAACAGATACTAAACCCGTAGCTCTAGGTGATTGTGTATACATGTGGATTAAAATGCTTCTCTTATTCTAGAGATGAAACGGTGCTCCACTGCTATTTAGGGTATTGATTCTTCAGCTATCTTCATAACTTCTGTCAACCCAGCTTCTTTGCTATTTTCAGACCATTTTGATGTGTGGATAGTTAACAGTAAATTTATCAAAACTATAATCACTGTCATTTTCTAAAAGAGCAAGATTATTTCATTTCAATTTACTTTCATTTTGTGAGGTTTTCACTATTGATTCTGAACAGCTGAATCGTATTTTCTGAATAATGATAATCTTGCAAGAAAATCTAATATGAGAGAACAACATCAAACTGACAGAATGATTGAATAGTTAATATATGCCTTCTTCTCTTTAATGTGCGGTATCTTTATGATATCGTGGCCTGCACTTTGACCCACATCTTCCTTTTTAGTTAACCTCCATCATCTATTTAATAGAGCTTCACATGTTTGTCATATGAATTAGTAATTAATGTCATTCTGTTCCTCATGTTAATATGTTCATTGAAAATGGCATAGAAGGAAGGGCACTTAGATCTACAGAGAATTAATTAGCATGGAATTTTCAGTATATCATCTAGTGTTAATTAACAGTTAAACCATCTTCTGGTGCATGACCTGCTGATTTAAATACAGCATTCTGTTACAGTGGCCCTGGGGAAAATGCCTTGAAAGGGTACTCTCTGCATTTGGTTCTCTCTGTTTCATTGTACCTTAACATTAGTTCTTCCTGTAACACAGAACTCCATTTATTAAAGTGATAAGCAAGCATCAATTCTGATATCAGAAATTATGAAGATAGATTTAAGGATGCCAAAGTGATGTGCTGTCTGATGAAGCCGGAACAATTCTGTTGCTAAAGGATGATCGAATCCTCTCTGATAAATCTCTGTAGCTGCAATGACTTCAGTGAAGCTTTAGTACCTTTTTTAAACATGTAAAATTCTACCTTGAGGAATTGTAATATTGGCTGCCTTAGCCATTCAGGAAATCATCTTCTGCAGTGTTTTCTTTCTCCAGATATTTGCAGTGTTTATGCTTATATTTCTGGTGAAAATAACTGAAACAAAGACCACATTTAAACGATTTAGTTTAATAGTTCTGCTCATGTTTTGCTATTCTTGCTTTTGCAAGTCGTAAGCGATCCTTTAAATTTTTGATTTCATTGATATAAAAATATCTACAGCTCTATTTTATTGAGCACTTCCATCATTTTGAATACCTTTATTATGCTGCTTCTGAGGTCTTTTTTTCTATGAAATTCAATTCCCTTGACCTCAGAGGAGTATTCATTCCTGGTGTCCTCTGCTTTATATTATTACAGAGTTTACACTGGTGTGTCATCAAAACTGTTGCTATGAAGTGGTGAGTTTTAGCACTATGAAATTGAACTCTTCCATAGTGATAGAAAATAAATGACCCTAGTTCTTCAACTAGTGGGTGATTGATTAGGAGGCAAAACCAAGTGAGAAGTAAGCTTCTTGTGCTGATGGCTTTTTAGTTTGTTTTTTAATAATTCCAAAATGAAGTAATAAAGTGAAAGATGCTGTTAGACTGAAAAAAGTCTCTTGGAAATAAGAGATGACTTATCCACAAAATATCCAACTTATGAGTTTCAATAATGAGGACTCTTAATAACCAAAAGAGCAATCTCCTATACTGTCACTAATATTATGCAGATTCTCTTGGCAGTATGTGACAAAAAATATATATGCTCTAGAGATCATCTCAGATGCTTGCAATGACATTTATTCCTAGAACAAGAATAGACTTTAAATCTGTTTATTGCCACCACAAAGTCTTTTTACCAACCAATTATAAATAGCTGGTAAAGTAGTAAAAAACTTAGTGAGTTTGTTGTATCAAAATCTCTTCATTGCATGTTTTTTTGCACTGTCCAGCTAACACTTGTTCACTGTATTTTATTATTCAGATTTCTTAAATATCTCTGTCTCTATAGATGGAGCAACAATTTAGTACTGATATCTGACAAGTTGTTGAAAATGCATTTGTTAAAACTTCGCTCCCTACAGAAGATGCATCCAATCCAAACTTATGTGTTATTATAAAACTTAGAAGATGTGGGATAGATGAGTGGATGTGTTAAAAAGAACATGGCCAGCAGTTCAAGAGAGGTGATCCTACCCCTCTACGCTGTCCTTGTGAGGGCCACGTTTAGACTACTGTGTCCAGTTCTGTGCTCCTCAGTTCAAAAAAGACAGGGATCTCCTAGAAGGAGTCCAGCAGAGGGGCACAGATATGATTAAAGGCCTGGAGCATCTCCCCTATGAGGAAAGGCTGAGGAACCTGGATCTGTTCAGCCTGGGAAGAAGACAACTGAAAGGGGATCTGATAAGTGTTTATAAATATCTGAAGGGAGGTGGGAGACAAGTGGATGAGGCTAGTCTCGGTGGTGTGTAATGGTAGGACAAGGAGTAATGGCCTAAGACTTGAACATAGGTGATTCATAGCCATACTAACTTCCACTAATGTGGAAGAACTTCATGGTAAGGATGACAGAGCACTGGAACAGGTTGCCCAGAGTCCACTGTGGACTCTCCTTCTATGGAGATATTCAAGATCTGGCTGGACAGTCTATTGTATGGTACCTGCTTTAGCAGGAAGATTGGATTAGTCTCTTGAGGTTTCTCCCAACCTCTCCAATTCTGTGATTCTGTTATAAAATCAGACTTTCTTCCTCACTGTGTTGCTGCAAGAGCTGCTTAAGGTAAATTATTGAGACAGTGTTTTTTTGTTTTGCTTTGTTTTCTTCTCAAGGAATTCAGGATATCAGTGTTTTCAGAAATGGTAAATGAACTGAATGGATTAATTTTCTCTGCAGTCATTAAATTTATCACGCTTTGGACAGTTTAGAGTTCTGTGTTCTACATTCTTTTTGGATGACTGGAAAATAATACCTTAGTTCTACCTATTCTTTTTTAAAGGAGTTTAAATATATAACCTTAAAAATACATTTGAACTGTCATATTTTCAAGAAAAATAAATACAATTAAAACTTGGGGAAAAAAATAAAAAAAGAATTACCAGTTGGAATGTTATTGCATCTCTTCTAAAATTTGAGTCTTACTGGTCTTAATTCTTCCTTTTTCTGTCAGATTCTTTATATTCTAACTAGTGAAAAGACATCAGAAGATTGAGGGGAAAAAACATTCTAACACTGTCAATCTCTTTAAAAGTGAAGCGCACATCACCACATGTAATGATTGAGATTGGCTATATTTTATATACAGTTATACTAAGTTCAAATAATGTATACTGTTCCTTAGTACAGAATCAGTTTTCACTTCCAGACCCTAGTGGATTGCTGATTTTTTTTTTCTGAGTATGAAAAATATCTAAAAATGTCTTGGCTCAAAAATTACTAAAATGGTTCTTCTGTTGTGTTTCCAAATTTTCTCCTCTGCAACAATTTCTTGTAAGCACTTTTATCCTGCAAAATAACCAGTCACTCTGCCTGGTGCTTGGAGCCTATTATGAACCCTCTCTTTGCAAGATCTTGAGTTCCTGCTGTCAGCAACTGTTTCGATTCCCAGTTTCTAGGTCGCATTAAAATACTATAATACTAGCCTCTATTCATCTTTTCTACTTTAACTGTCTCCTTTTATGGTTTCACATTGAAAAGTGTTACTGCTTGTATGAGTAAGTGGCCCAAATACAGACCTTGTAGAAGCCTGGAAGCATGGAAGCCATAATTTGCTAAATGAGGAAAAATAAGCATAGGGTAAGGTTAGTCCTATATGTTCTCTTTTTACCAAAGGCTGAAGTATTGAGAGCAGGAAAAGAGGGAATGCTGTAATTAAGTTTTCTTTGATGACTGCCTAATGATCTGGAAGTCTAGAAATGCACTGCTTGCTTAAGTTTCGGATACCGGTTTATGCATTTTTATGTTCACTGTTAACAGGAGGCGTGAGGAATTCTCATGGTCTAAATAGGAATACATTTATTTGAATAGACTTCTCCCTACTTCTTGTGAAGTGTTTCTGGTTAGTTTCTAACTAGATGCCTGTAGCCAAACAATATCTGTCAGAAAGAACTGGAATTTGTACATTGTGTATGGATTTCTAAAGAGTCAAAGATGTAGAGCAGATTGCCATGAAACGCTCCTGTTGAAATGCAGCTGGAAAGCTTGGCCAAACTCCTAGTCTAATAAAAACCTAGAAATGTGATTAATTACTTAGTGGATGTGATTCCTATCTTTATTTATGGTGCTATTAAAGTAATTTATGGTATTACAAAAAGATGAGGCAAATTCTGTAGAACAAGAGCAAATAAAAAGTACTGTTTACTGATATACATTGAAAACTGTAATTATTAGCTTAACTGGATAATAAAATCTAGGCTTTTAGGAAAGATGCCTATATATTTTCTTACTTTAATAAGAAAGAATATTCTCTGGGTCAGAAGGTGCAGTTTCAAATCTTTAGATTGTTCATAAGGGAATCAAAGTTGACCCTGTATCCCCTGAAGCTTACTCCAGGAGTGAACAAAATATCTGGGGCAACCTATGCCAATAATTTTTCATAGGAGGGCTGTGACAAGCCCTGTCATGGACAGATTCTTATGAGATTACTTACAAAATTAGGTCTGCAGATGTCACTCGGGAGTGCCTTGGATAATTTTTCCTTCCCAGAAATTTGTGTATGTATTTCTCTTCTGTCACTGAGAACATTACCTCAGCATCTGATTGAAAAGTGTGAAACTACTAATCTTGGCTTGAAGTATGCACCTTTTAGATTTACTTGTGGTATTTCTGTTTTAAATAAGGGCTGGTGTGAGAAAAAGCATCTACAGTGAAGAAACTTCCAAGTAGTTTGCTCCAAAAGTAATGCCTCCTCTTTTCCATGGAAACTCCAACACATACAAGGAAAACAATAACATTATTTTATAGGCAAAATTATCAGCTACACAGCACTACTTTTCAAAAGTCATCATCACTAGCTATGCATTTTTACCCAGTGATGGACAGTAGCCTACATGTTGTGTTCATAACTGACTGCACCAGCAGTGGCAACCTGCTGTCAGAATATTGGTGGGAAGGTTCAGTCTCTACTGCCATACCACCAGCATCCATCTCTGATATTGTCAATCAACATAGTAAAATAATTGGCATTACTTTCAGAGCAGCCCTCAAATTCCTGTACTGTTTCCCACAGACAGTCAGAGATCCTTAATCTGTGGTGAAAACAGGTCACGTTTCAGCCCAAAGCAGTTGGTTGAAATGATAGCCACAAGCTCTGTAAAATGTTCATCAACTCTACTTACAGATATTCAAGGAATTACTAGAGTCCAGCAGTAGAGTATTCATTGGAAGGGCACAGAATTTCACAGTGGTCCTCAATGAACAGACCTTACTTGATAAAGTGTGAATTCTACCGAACTCTTTCACTGACTACTAGGAAAAACTTGATTAGCATGTGCAGTGCATAATAAAACTCAAAAATAACAAGAAATGAAGGTTAAGGCCTGTCCTGGATTATCAATTTTTTGTTTGTTCTTATGTTCTTATCTGTCCAGAAATGCCATATCTTCGACTATATGACACAATTCTGTTTTTGCTTTAAGTACATGCAGATTATTTTTCAAATCTTGATTTTCTTCAAGCAGATTTTGGGTATCCTCTAGAGTCAGGCTGGGTACTGGAACTGGCAGAGAGAAACTGGATCATGAGCATTAGGATGATTGCTCATACTGAGAGCGATGTCAGTATTAAGAAATCAATGAGAAAGCAGACACTGTATTTTACTCTCCCCTTCATCTTCTCAGCTGCCACCCAATGGGCTCCTGGCTAAGAACAGGAGCTTCTGACTTGGTGCAGTGCAGTGTCCAGTCAATGCATTTAACACCTACTGTTTTTCTAAGCATATTAAAACTTTATCACCAGTTCTGCTTTGGTACTTCTCTACTTGGAGCTAACTCACACTAAAGACAGCCCAAACTGCATCTATGTAGGCACAGAACTGGGAATTTGTGGTTGAAATTGTGGTAAAACTGAATGTGGTGAAGTGGGAAAAGCTCTTTTTCCAGAAAACCTTGAGATCGGGTTAGTAACACAAATAATATCACAGTGAAAGCTCATTCTTTTGTACTAAGTCCCAGTCTCTTAGGAGACTGGCAATTTGGCAGTATTAATCCCTGTTTGTCTTACAGTGAGATGGGCCAGCTGTGGTTCATGGATCACTGATAGCCCATGGTGGTCCATCTGTTACAAAGGAGATTAAGGAGGAATCCATTAATCTTCAGGCAACTATGCTTTGCTTGTTGTTTCAGAGACTTGCAGAACCCTCAGATATGATCCTTTTCATCTTGCCAATTAAAATAAAGATAACAAGCACCTGACTTCCTTTACTTTAATGTTCTTTTTTCTGGTACCTTTTTGCAGGAAACTCAATCTCTAGTGTTCTGAAATTGAAAGAGAGGAATAAAGAGTTCCTTGCATTTCAAAATGACCTGGAAAAGTTTGAAGGAGTTTCTAAGAGGGATATATGGGGCACTCAAGTGAAATCTGTAGTCAGGAAGAAGTATTAAATATTATAATTTCATAGACATAACCACTAGTAGAATTAATTACATCTTTTCTGCTTGGAATTGTCCTGCTTTGATGCATAACACATTAGTATGGTCACATGAGGAAACGTGCTGGGTTTTGGCTGAGAGTTTGAGAAGCACTAGCCTTGAAAATGTGTTCTCTTCTAAGAAGAGGCCCAAATATGAAGTACACTAAGATATTTTAAACACTACAAATTCCTTGGGGCATTAACAGTGATTGGCAAAATGTCACTAAATTATTGCAACTTCCAGTTGTGTTGTTTAAATGCACAGCCCAATCAGGAGAGATATTGACTGCTTTTCCTTACTCAAAATTGAGATTCAAATCCAGAACTTTTCTCTTAACTTTGCTGCTAGGGACTTGGATGCTTCTCCCAGGATTTCAGTAATGCTTTATTTAGTCTTGAAAAGTCTTAAATAAAATAAAAGTGAATTTCATGTCGATTATTTTCTAAGCTTTTGCAGTCTAATAAAGTGGTATTGCAAAGAATTATGATGAAAACTAAATGAAAGGAAAGAAATGGAGCAAGAGGCAATGAGCAAAAAGGGCAGTGAAGGGGAATAAAAATTGTAGACAGTATTATGTAATCTCTTTGTGGCAAGGTAGGATTCCTGATATATCTTTGTGCTGAACAGCAAATCAATGAGCCTAATGAATGCATTGTTTGCATGTCATCATACTGAAAGTATAGTAAGTAATATAGTAGTAGTACAGAAGGGAAGGATGGAAAATACTACACAAATACCTTCCTAGAGATGGTCTAAATCCTGATTAAGACAGCAGGAATTCCTTAAATGCCAAGGCTTTGAATCTGAGTTATGGCTTTGTGATAACAATGGCCATAAACCTGGGGTACAACAGAGCTAGAGTGGAGAAGGGCAGAATCTCTTTGTGTTTCTTTGTGCGATTTGTTGCATGTTAGTCCCATTGTGGGTTTATTGCAAGCTGCTCTGAGTTGTGGCTTTAGGAATGTGTCAAGTTTTGGGCACCTGGAAAATGTTCAGGTATTACAATCAGTAATGACTTCAAATATTTTACATATATTTTTTAAGGAGAGACTTGTTTTAAAACGTGGTTATTTTTGTCTTCTGAGCTCATCTAGGTATACTCCTAATTAGGAAAAAATAGTCTCTGAGCAGTCTGAATAATGATAGAGTTGACTTAATACTTTTGAAAATGACTTCAGAGCACTTAGTTGGAAGGTACAATATCATGTAAACCATGTAAGAGTCAGTGGTTGGACTAGATGATCTTAATGCTCTTTTCCAACCTCACTGATTCTGTGAGACAAGTTTTAGTAAGAGGTTTGTTTATGCAGTAACTTTCTAACTCATCTTTTAAAAACAAGGGTAATATTTCTTTGGACTTTGAGCACTACTTTGAATGGTAGAGACATCTTACTAATGCTCTCCAGACTGAACGTCACTTGTATGTCACTGTTCTTTCTGAACATTGACACCTCAGAGAAAGAGATAATGTTTCAGGAACTGCAATAGTGATGAGCAGTGGTATAGCACTTTTGTGTTAGGATCAGGTCATATTTCACATGCTGAACTAGAGCAGGCTTTCTTTTTTTGCCTGAACATGATCGATGATTTCCAGAAGTCACCTGTGCTCTTTTATCAACCTCATTTATGAAAGACATATAACTTTGTTCCATGGTATCCAATGCAGAATGTACCTATGGCATTTTTTTTTTATTGACAGGACATAATGGTAAAATATGTGAGCATTTGATATGCTCCATATTACGAGTTTGGAGATTGAGCCAACAGTAATCTAGCTAGCAGTTTTACATAACCTTGTTGACTTTATGGCTTTATTCTTTTCTTACACTGTAAATGAAAAAGACTCAGTCCATTAACATTTAAATTGGAGATACAGATTCCTGATGTAAACTATTTGCAATGACATTAATAGTGGGCACAGCCCATTAGTGTGAGCTCATATTAGCAACATCTTAATAATCGTAGCAGCTTTTTTTTTTAAGTTATGGGAATTTCAGTGTAGCGTATAATTAAATGTGTGTGGAATTTTTATTGGTTATAATTAAGATGCATGATCTTTGTTTATTACAGCATTAGAAAGTACTATAATAGCTCTAAAAAGTACTGCTTGTCATGTGGTATTCCTTAATTATGGAAAAATTCTATAACACTTCATGTTGGGCTGATTAAAGTAATTAGCACAAAATTATAATCAGATGCTATTGAAGTATATAAAAATATTTACTAGCATCCTCATGACTATGGGAATTGAACATTAAACATTGCTGTCTTTAAGGAGATGATGCAATTTATATTTTTACTACAGAAGAAAAAATCTACTAACTATTCATGGAATTTGTGTATGCATGTACTTAAAAAAAATTTCATATCTTAAAATATGTGTTATATATATTCATCTTGATTTTCCTCTTATCCACAGAAGCTTTCACATTTATATTTATCCAGTTCGTATTACATGATGCAGAAATAAAATCTTTCTATAGTTTCCAGGTCCAAAGTTCATGGACCTGGACTATGATAAGACTCTCAGCAGTTTCTTTTTAAAGCCAAAATCACATTGCATCTCAAGCATAATCTTCTCTTGCTGTGATGACCATAGTGAAGAGCTTCACTTACATTTCTTTTTATATGAATGGGCAACAAACTTGGCTGATGCTGAGCAAAATCTAATGAGTAGGAGAACGGAATCTGGAAGACCATTTGCTTAGGTATTTATCTGCTGGAACAAAAGGATATTCCTGAATCATAAGCACCAAGGTCTATGAACACTACCAGCATGACAAAACTTGAGGTGGTTAGAACAGCAAACTTATTCTGTTGTTAAATTTGCACAGTCTTACTTGGGTCCACTTTATTGTCAGTTGTGTATCTGTATCTTGGGTGAACTTGGGTGAAAGATCTTCCAGGTCTTTCAGTGACAATGTGTCTAATTCCCATGCCTTTATTGCATCTCTTCAAGCTCTTAGACTCTGAAGTACCATCTTTCCACAGTCATACTTTCAGTCTGAGACATTTCACAAAATTTCCTACTGTGTACCTCCTATTCTGCTTATACATCTACTCTAAACTTTTGCTGGTTTTTTTTTCACATTTTTGACCATTTACATTAAATATTGTTTCTAGAAATAGTTTAAATTTCCCAGTTTCTTTTGCTCACTGCTATTTCACTGCTTTCTCACATTCTATAATGCATTGAGTTGCTTTTGTTTCTTAGAAGCCAGTATCTCTGTTGCAAAATGAATTAAAGAAGAATGAGAGCAGATCTACATGAGGAACTTGAGCTTTGACACTGGCATTATCTAGGTAATGAGGATAAGAGCAGTACTGGAGACATGCAGTAACAAAGACTCTAGTCAGGAGCTACAGTATTTATAAGCCATGTTTTGCACTTTGGTATAGAAGTTTTAACCTTGTTGCATATATGGATTCCAATTTTTTCAAATTTTGATGAAAATGTAGTCTCCTTTTTTTAGTAACTGTTACAAATTCTTATGAAATCGAGTTTCTTTATGTGTCAAGCATGTGCTGTAAAGAAATATAGCTTTTGTAGCAACAGCAGTAATAGTCTAGGGACTCAATAGTCACTAGGTGCTCCCCTCTCTTACTCATAGGAAGTTGCTTAAATTAACGTATAATAACAGTTTTTCAGATTTTAGGGTGAGGTACAGAGCAGCTGAGACACATGATGTTCAGCCAGCTAATTGCCCGGATTGACTTCTTGATTCTTATATTCAATGGCAAATTTGCCATCACCAAAGGTTCAAAACCTCATCCTCTTCTGTCTCAGATGCCCATGGCCCTGAACCTACTAAGAGTGTCACAATGGGAACTGAATTCAGTGACCTCTCTTATTTGATGGTTTCACCAGCACTGTTTCAGTGGGAGCACTTTGAATTTTTCAGTCAAGTTAGCAACACAATCTTTGATAGATTCTTCATTATTAAGGTAATAGGAGGTATATGGAGGACTTTAAAATAGATTCAAGTGTTAAACCAGTAGGTAATATACATAATGAGGCCATAGCGACAGCTGTGCTGCTTGTTAGATTTAAACTATAAAGGAACCTGAAATTGGTTCTGGTTTCAGTTAGACCCACACCTGTGAACAGCAGCAAAGTTGGGAAAATCAGGCAAACCACCTGGGATTTTTTAATTGAATAAAGTTATCTGTGTAAGTGATCTTGTAAAAATTGACAAGGGGAAAGGGGAAATTTTCATTTTTTATTTCTAAGTGAGGAAAAGAGCAATAAAATCCCCTACGTCTATTTCCTGCTTTCTCCTTCAAAGTTCTGACTCATGAATTTTTCTCTCTCCATTACCTGTTGTAGATATTGGGTCTATTTTCATATCTAACTCATCACAGGGCTTCTCAATGCAATATAATACTATGATATGGATCTATCTTTAAGCACTAACTGGGTCTCATTTCACAGATACTGCAAATACTGTCTGTTACATATTCTTTGTCAAATATTTTTTGTCTTTTCATGAGCGTAATGATCTTTATTCAAATAAAACAATTTTGTAATACCAAATACGCTAGAAGGGGAAAGTGATCTTTTTTTCCTTTACATTTCACTGATGTTTTTCCAGTTTGTGCTGTGTAACAGTTGTATGTAATGCTTTCTTTTCTGGGGGGTCAGGCCACACATAGTCAATCCAAAGATAGTTGAGTATTTTTTAACAGGAAAACTGAGAAAGTAACTCTTAATGATTCTTTACAAGATGCTATTCCTACTTCTGCAGTGGCTGACTTTAGCTTCATTGGTGGCCAGCAGTCAGAAGAGGAAGATAGTGCTTGCTAATGGAAAATGAATCCTTACAAAGTGAAAACAATGAGTATTGGATAATTTCTCTCAGAAGCACTTAAGACAAGGTTCTGTGAGGGAGGAGACTGCAGCTCTCTGTGTAATCCCTCACCCATGATTATTGTGACCTGATATTTTGCTTAGTTCATGTAGGCAAGTTCACTTTTTTTTTTTTTCTTTTAAGTTCTCATGCGACAGCTGTGATTTGCTATGTCAGCTGGGTCAATAGCTGAGGGCTGCTTTAGGTGGGGCAAACAGTTTTTTCTCCTTGCATGGATAAAGACTTCTTGTGAGTCAGCTTTAATCGTGGTCTTCTAATTCCACCAGAACAGGATCCTGGCTTCCCTCCTTCTGGGATAAATGGTACATTTGATCCTTCTGACACAGGGGTAAGATTGCTGAAGTTCTACTTTATTTCTTTTTCTTTTCTTAAAATGTACTTGAAAAGAAAGTATCTGTGACATTTTTGAATCTGATTTTTTTTTTCCTCTCAGGCTTTCTGTTTTACTTTCTTCTTCAGTACATCTTATCCTACTTTTATTGCATGACTCTATGTTTGCATATGGAACAATGTTAAGGGAAATAGCTGCATTTACTTTTCCGTCTGGATTGTTTCTAAAACTTAAGAAGTTGTAGTTGTCTGAGTGTGCTGTTTTTTCAATTGAATAATTTTGAAATAATAAAAGAAATGATATGGGGATCAAGTTATAATAAAAAATTCTTGTTCTGCCTTCCTGTTCTGATGGAAACCAGTGAGCTGAAGTTGTTAGCTTAGTCAATTGGAAGGGTGAAAGTTTTGCACTCCAACATATTTAACTGGAACAGACCTACCTTAAAACTGAATTAACGCACTACGTAATAAACCATTATATGTGATTATCCTATAAAATAAAAATTGTTTTGTAAAGAATTATAATATCATAACATAAATAATAAAAGCTTCCTAAGTTGTTAATGTAAAATCTAAATAATTTAAGAATATTGTATACTACGAAACAGCATCTACAGCAGAAATACTAAGTCATGGCTTGAACCACTGATTGAGCACCTGGTGGGAAGGCAGGGACAGCCCAGAGGAGCTCAGGTGTGTGCAATGCCCCTGAGTGAACAGAAAAGGTGGAGATAGGATCCACCCCTTCCCAGACCTCATTTAAGGGCTGGCAGTGGAGGGAAGGCTATCTTGCTGGAGATTGCCGGAGGCCTTCCTAAGCTACTCAAATTCTTTATTTCTGTGCTCACAGCTGTTGCATTTGAGCATGTCTTCACCTGCTGTAGCCTAGGACCTTGCTGCTTCACTGTCATTGCTGTGCTTTCGGTTGCATTACAGTGTTTTAATATTAAAGATTATTATAGGTCGTGGCTATTAATTTTGAATACCAATTTTATCATCTGGGTGGTGTTCAATTATCTTTGATGATTTTAACTGTTGCAGGAGTTAAAAACAAAAATGTACTATCTGAATTAAGTATGTCTGAACTGGGAGAATTCCCTCTTCCTAGAATTCTCCCTCACGTGATATAGCAAGAGCAGTTCAAAGATGTGTAACAGAGTTATAGAATCATAGAGGTTGGAAGGGATTACTGGAGACCACCGGGTCCAACCCCCTGCTGAAGCAGGTTCCCTGGAATAGGTATCTGATGTTAAACATGGACACTTTAGTAAAATGCTTGGAAACACAAAGCTCGTAGCTGCATGTATGGCTCCTCTGTCTGCATGATACAGAGATCTTGAGGGTATTTTGGTCTTTTGTAGACAATGTACCTGCCAAGGAATTTGTACTAGTGGCAAATAGACTTTACAAAAGAGTAAATACAACATCTAAACTCTAATGAATGTGAACTGGAGATTATTTTCATCTTCATGCAACATTCAGAGGCTGCAGTTCAAGCACTTACCGTGTGAATTCAATGTGACACTTCTGCCCTTGGCAAAATAATAAATTTTTGTCAAATACATTCCAGTGTGAATGCAGTTTTCAGTAAGACGTCCTTATTTTCAGTGCAAATCATACTTACTTTGGTATCTTTTTAAATATCAGAACTCAGTCTTCGCAAATATTTTACTTTTGTTAGCAAACTAGTGAAAATTTGTGGGGGGTTTTTTCTTTCATTTTTCTTCTTTTTTTTCTTATGGAAGTTTCTAGACAGGATTTTTTCCCTCTGTGCTTATTTTACCTCTTCAATATTGACTATATAGCTTATTATTTTATCGTTTTATTTTTTTGTCCAGTAAATTAATCTAGTAAGTGACAAAACACTTGAGATTATGCTCAGAGGTTACACTGAGTGTGAGTTTAGATTCTAGGTCAGGTCAGAGTTTTAAAATTAGAACTCCTAACAGTGTGGATGGTTCAAGTAGACTTGACTACATTGTACCTGCAGAGATTTGTCTCAGTTATTGCCTCTACAAGAAAGAAAACTAATGTCATTTCAAAATTGCCCAAATATGAAATAATTTTCACTTATCTTGGTGACAATTCTCAATTTATTGTGTTTCATATCAAGCTGAAATGAAGTAAATAATTTTTTGAATTGTATTATCCTGCACTAATATAATGGAATGTCTACTAATTGTTCTGAAGCATCTTATTTGAAGATAAGTATCCTTTGTACTGGTAACACAAGTGAAAATGTTCTAATTATATGCTGACATGCTTAAAATCAGTAGTATATATAAATAGCATTATGATCAGTTTTTTCTAGAAGGCTTGCAATGGATATTATTAGCAGAGACTTGGAATTGAAAGATATGCTCCCCATGAACAATGTGAACTAAAATAATGAGATGATGCATCCTAACAAAAACAAATTCTAATCTTAAATTTCATTTGAGTGCTCTATATCTATTTTTTCCCTCTGTGCAATAAGAATCCTCAAAGACTATCATATGCCCATATTTTTCCCATTTTTTATCTTTTTTTGTTTCTGTTCATGTTTTCTGGTATTTCTAGCTCCTTTAGTGACCATCTTGAATATCTTCTATTTTATGGTGCACTTGCCTCCCACTTCTCTCGTACAAGATGTTAATCTTTTCCTTTGCCTCTATTTCACATAAGTTGTTTACAACCTAATTTTCACTTTCCTTATTTATTAAAATTCTTTTTAAATCCCCGTCTTGATATAGCAACAGTATTCTGAAGTGGTTAAAATATTTTGTCAAAAATGCCTTATGGGAAACAAACAAACAAAAAAGATAAAACCTTTAAGACTATGAATGAATTTATGAGCAACTGCTGTGGACTTCTGGGTACCATGTTCATATCCTCACCATGGTCAGCATGATGGGAGCAGAGAGGGCACAGGCAGTACTTATAATGAGAAATTAGCTGGGGTATACAATTTTTTTTGTGTTGAGTTTGTAGCAAATCCCTCCTTGAATATTATAAAGGTGAGTTCCTGGGAAATTCTGGTTACAAAGCAGGGAGAGAGGTGTTCTAGAGAGTCAGTCAGTTCAACTTGTGAACAGGTCTAGACTGGATGAGGCTTTAAGTAACCTAGTCTAGAGGGAGTGCTCCCTTCCTATAGCAGGGGGTTGGAACTAGATAATTTTAAAGGTCCCTTCCAACCCAAACCATTCTTTGAGATAGTCTGGCCTTGGTTTCTACAGCCCCCACAAGCCGCAGTGATCATTTTTGGTAAACCTCATGACTGAAGTTATGTCCAGCAAAGCTGTTACAGCTTGGGTAACTTGATCATTATGTTTAAGCAGCTTTACATATAAAAATTTCCAGCGCATGTGTTTTAGCACATCCTTTATGTCTAATCCTTTCATTCTGAGGATTGTTACAATTTTTGCTTATTGTTAGTGTATGGAAAAACTTTTTTAACTATGATGCTGGGCATGCTTACTTGAGTTTTCTTCTATTAGACCTACATTCTTCTCATAGAACTACTCCTTTAGTTTAATGAAGCTGAAATAAAATTGGATCAGATTAGCTTTTTTAATTATTTTATTTTCTAATTACTTTTATTAGATAACAAGCTGATATATATATATATATATATATATATATATATTTCCATTGTGTTACAAATGCTAAAAAGGAGGGAAGAGCTTCCTACCAAGTAAATTTGTTGAAATTGGCTGTTGAAGAATGTGTGCATTTGATTTAAACTTTTTTTCTTTGACACTAAGTAACCATGTAGAAAATAAATATTTATTGCTCATCGTTCCCATGCCGTTTAGTTGTGTAATTACTTACTGATCAGCTGAGTCTGAATTCAGCTTTCCTCTATCAATTCAGTAGTAATAAAAATCCTCTTGGCTCCTGTCTCAGAGAGTGGGGGTTTTCTGTGTCCCTCATCAAGTCCCTTGCCTGTCGCAGCTACCTTTGAACATCTTGCTTGGCACTACTTATGCATGTGTGTGAGCAAGAGAATCAAGTATTTGCTTTTAACTGGCTTGGTGGATGAGGAACAGCTTTGTGACAGTCTGATTTTCAGTTGGAGGCACTACAAAGAGAATTACTGAGGAGCAGTTCTGATTGTCAGCCCAGGTGCAGGAAATGGCTCACTTAAGGGTTGGTTCACGTGGTGTGTATTTGTGTTTCACTGCTGGAATATGACTGTTTTGATTCTGGGTGAAAGATAATGGTGTTTAGAGCATAATCTTGGCTAAGACAGCATTATCTGATAGCATGTTCTTTGCTTTGCTTATTGTGCTATTCTCTTAAAAAACAAAGTCGGTTCTTGCTGAAACTTGTTCTATACCTTAGCTACCTTTGCCCATTCTGCAATAACTATTACCTTTGGGGAGGAGAAGTTCAAGAACCTAACTGGTTGCACTCTGGTAAGCCCCTTCTGCTATCCTGGACAACTGCACACCACTTGCTTGGCCTGGGGGTTCTCATTGCTGTGTTTGGCCTGGGGTTCTTGTTGCTGTGGGTTTCCATGTTGCATAGACTTCTAAAGATACTAAAACCAGCAGCAAGCCAGAGTGCATTATGTTTCATGAAAGTGTGTGAAGCTGAATGAAGTCTTTCAGTGTTGTTTTTCATTAGCAAAATCAAAAGTCATCTTTTATCTGGAGCTAGGATGTAACACACAGTCGTGTTCCTACATGTTTCAAAGTCTGATGCTAAAGATATGAATTCACTATATTGTGATATTTACCAGTAGTGTCTACATTTCAAAGGGAGGGAGTGTAAAATATGGAGGTTTGTTGGCAGCAATGACAATGAGTCCTGCTAGACATTATTTAGGTCTTGTCACCTGTGTTGTGGGGTTTTAATGTAAGCCAGTGTTTGTACAAGATCAAAATGTGATGCCTTTGTTATCACAAATATGGTTGTCATTCCTGGTTGTGCTCACCAGTGGCCATGGGGAGGGGAGAGCCTTCCCTCAACTTCTGTCAGGACCAGGTGCTGAGCCAGTTTGAGGCCTGGGAAAGAGGCCTTGATTTGTTTTGCACATTCAGCAGAATAAACAAATATGGTTATACAGGAGTTGGCTATTTTATGGCAAGCCGATGTCTTGCACGGATATTGCTGGTGTGTTTTGGGCCTAGAGCACTGTCTCAAACCTCCAGCACACACAGAGCACCAATGGCCACACTGACCAAAGGTGTTCATCCTGCCTTGAAGGTGTGTTTAGCATCTATCTATATACATAATCTGATTTTACTTGGCAATGTTTGTTTATTTGTTGGTGTTTCTCTAGAGCCAGTTGCCTGCTTAGAAAATGTAAGTATTTTAGATATAAGGCTTTAGAAGTGTTCGGGCTGATGTTTACCAGAAGGCATACACTGTATTTTTCTAGCACTTTGGCTAAAAGCTTATATAAGTTTTTCCTATGAAGTTGAATACCTTCCCTGAGGGGTTAACTAATATCTCCGAAAAACTGTGAGGTTAAGATGGAGAAGTCTTCAATATCTCCCTGATTTTCTGACTCTATTTCTTATTTATTTAGTCAGATGGGAATTGGCTTTGTCTACTTCTCCTAAAGAAGAATAGAGGATTTTGGACTCCTGGGAGGTGAAAGCAGTTTTAACTGACATTTTAGTGAAATATTAAAGGCAAAGCAGGTTTGGAGGGATGCGCTGCAAAGTCTGTCACAGTAATCAAAGAAGCACTGGAGTGAGGAAAGGGACAGCTAAGTGTGTAGGTGGAGAGTCAGTCCATTTGTGCAAAGGTATGAGTAACCAGTGTTATGAATTGGTTGCAGATGGGACCTGGCAAGCAAGAAAAGTGGAACAAAATTATATTGACATCCCTGTGCTGTCTAAAGACCACTACAAGACCATTAGTATTGCTCTGTAGCCAGCAGGGAGGCCCTGTCAGGCTGAGATTTTACTTAGGCAACCGGTATTGATTTTTTTGGTTTGATGCCAAGGAAAAGACTTTTTCTCGTGTCCATATTCATGGCTGCAAAGTTGCATCCTTCTAGTTGGAGCACAAGGTTGAGAGTGGCTGGGTGCTGTTGTAACCCTGACTTGCCTAGGGGAACAAAATAACTCCTGAACTATACAAGGACAAAGTTTGCAGCAGTATGGGGAGAAGTGCTAAGTTATCTATGCCTTCTTTTGTCTCTGGCCAAACTCTGAGGTGGAACCTGCCAAGTAAGGCTGTTAGTAGCACTCCTGTTCTGTGGCTGCTTGCCTAGTGAAAACTGATTAGGGGCTACAGATGGGCTGTGAAACAGCTATCAGGTTTGGTAGAAGCTCTTGATCTTGGGTGTCACTGGAACTGGCAGCCTAGCAGGGGAATAGCTTAGTACTTATTGACTGCTTGTCCTCTTCCTCCTCCTACAGCAGATGTGTGCCAGTACTAGTTTCTTTTATGTATTTACGATAGCACAGCTTAACATGTTTATAATAGGTTTATTTCACTGCATCCTTACAGAAGGTTTGGCAGGGAGAAATTTCTGGCATGAGGAATACTTGTGTGAAAAACAGTGATCTATGGTCTGCTTGTAATAGATATAGAGAGACTGGCCTGATATTAAATCAAGTAGGATCCTTCCCTTGGACTTAAGCTAGCTCTCAGTATATTGTTATTAATATACTCCTTCAGTAGAGAAAATAAATCTGATAAAATATGTTTTTCTTCATTCCATTGCATGTATAATAAAAACTTAGCTGATGGTGCCTCTTCCTTAAAATATAAATATCCACTCAAGAAAGTTGAGAGTGCTGAATTCGTAGAGAACATGTGCTAAAATAACAGTGCTATTTAACTGTAATAGATTAGCTAAATATCCTATGCTATTCTCTGTTAGTGTGTCCTTACCTGTTTTCATGCTGTGAAGCCTACGGAAATGTCATTCTGCTATTCATTTGTCAGAAGATTATTACTACCGAGGATAGATCTGAACACTGCTTGTTTCCAAGGGGATAAAATGAAAACATTCTTCTGGGAATTTTGCCCTTTAATAATGGATAATTTTTTTACAAATTGGTTTTGATTACTGAAACACCAGATTAATTCTCGGCATTGATTGCAATCACTTCTCTTAATGCTCCAAATTTTGTGTTGTCTTGTGATGCATGTAGTTGTTTATGCCAGGAAAATTTGTTTGGCTTGTTTCTTACTTATATACTTTCCTTCTTATGTTTTGGCCACGTGTCTGGTTGGAAAAACAATTCTAATTAAAAAAAAAGATAAGATTTTTTTTAATTTCACGTTTTTTATTTTGCCGTGTTAGTACTGATTGATTAGAACTTTATGAAGGAGCCCCATACATTTAATAGTAAAATGGCATTAAAGAGTAAAAAGCCACAATTAAATTCAAAGTGCTGAGTTTCCTCACTCATTCCAAAGCACACCAGAAACTGAGACCTTTTCTTATTCTTTTTTCCTTGGCTCTCCCTCCAAGACCTACTCAGGTTCTCTCTGACTTGACCCTGAAATGCAAAATTGACTGTTCCTGTATCAGATGGAGTCACGGAATATCCTTGCTTGCTTGTGGAAGGTGTTAGCCTCTTAAAGCAGAATGACAAGTGCAATTTCAAATTAGAGTTTATTCACTCAGGTCTGAGGAGCAGCGGGGTATGCTGTGCTGTATTTAACTTTACTGTTCAATGCTTTGTGACATTTATTTATTTATTTTTTAAACCGCAATGACCCAACGTTTATCTGAGCTCTGCCTAGTTAGGATGCAAAGTCATAAGAAAGAGGACACTGGTTTTTATTCACTATAGAAAACCCAGTGCAATATAAATGAGTTCTCTAATGTTGTGTGTGCAACAAAAGTTTTATTAGATATAAGCACGAAGTCTAGCAAGAAATTTCTAGTTAAGTTTGGGATGTCACTTAGGATGTGTATTGTTTGTGAACGTGGCTGTTTTTTATCCATGCTTTTGAAAAACATAGTGCAGTCGGAGCATTTATTTCTTCTTTTAGTAAAGTTTCAGTATGAATAAAAATCTTGCAAATTGTTTGAATGTAGAATTCATTTTTAAGTTTGAAAACATTTTGCACAATGAGGATCTTTCCTTTCGTCCTGTAGAACACAAGTCAGACAGTTTAGTTGCCCTTCTAAAGCTTTGCATTTGAATTTCTAAATGAAGACCTCAAATTCCTTAAACTCCATACAGTCTCTTTCTATTATACAGGCACACTAGCTAAATTTAGAAATGTGTGATTTTCCCAGGAAATGCTACTTAAAAATCCCTTCTTTACAACATGAGGCAGCAGGTACGTGCTTGCAAGCTGGGAAGATGGGTGGCGTTTTGGTCTCTGTTTGCTGATAGCAAATGATTACAGATAAGCTGTAGGATATCCATTTAATTGTAAGGACTTTTTGTCTTGCTGCTGAAGGAAATGTTACTAATTCAGAAAGCCATGTATGTATGGCAATCCATTTTAACTCTCCCTCTCTGCTGATAATGGAAATTTTTTTCTCACCGTCTGGCTTGTGCAAGCTGCCTCTTCTACATGTTCTGAGCTTGACACCATTCTATAAGTCACTTTATGATAACAGGAGATATTGTTAGGCTAGTGAACAACAAGGAGTAAATACAAAAGTGTCAAGCTGCCTTCTGTTATGGCTATTTATTATCCCATATGAATGCATACACTATATCAGAAAAGTCCGCAAAGATTTTAATCATTACATGTGTTTGGAGGGGGAGAAGCTGTCATAGAATCTACATTAACTAAACCTTTCACATAGTTTGGTGCAGAACATGAGTGAAGACATTTGCTCCAAAACTGCAGTCATTTGCCACTTGAGGCAGGAAAATCTTTTTTAAGAAGGCTCATGGATTTCTAGGGCTTAGTACACCAGCTAATACAGGGTGACATAAACACAGACAAGTGCATCCACTAGAGGGTATTGGCACACTATATATGGTAGCATATTATAGATAATATCTAATAAGTCTAATTTATTATGCCTTTATGAGAGACCTTTAAAAGTCCTTCCCCCTGTAAAGCCTATATTCCCCAGAGCCTCCTCATTTTTTTGCTAGTAGATGCATTCCTAATACCAGCTCAGTTGCCATTAGAACAGATGAGTGGTAAACTGCTCAACACCAAAATTATCAGATGGCTCATACCCAAAAGGTAATTCAGAAGTTGATGGAGACAGATTTTAGATAAATGGAGCCTCAGGTAAATGTGAGGACTCCCAGCCCCCACCATCAACAGTGGCTTTCAAGAGGGAATAAGAAGGCTCAAATTCTGCTGTCTGAGCATTTCCAAAAAATATCCGTCCTGGAGGCAGGAGGGAAGGAAGCACAGCAAAGGAACTCCTCTTTTAAATAACATCCTGTACGCCCATTGCTTTTGACTGGGATGGAACATTTCAATTTATAGTATAAGGATGATTTATTTTGTAGACGAACTTTCATTTGATTTTCAGAGAAATGCCACATCACAGTAAAATCTTGAGAGTATTGCATTTGATTTTAAAACGTTGAGAGAAAATGTGTGTTGTGTAAGACTGAAAATATCAAGGGCTTCTTGTTGGCCAGATTGAAAGTGCACTGCAGTCAATAGAAAACACCAGGTGGCTTCATATTAAAAGCAAAACAGCATCAACAAACTAATGTAAAAACTGAGAAGGTGAAATATTAGCGGCAGTCATTTCAAATTATTTTCAGTGATTCAGGTTATTCAATTTGGTATTTGCTTTTTTCTTTAACTAATTCTTCTTGAATATATGTATGTATCTATTTTGTTCTTGAAAAGTATATAGCCTTTGGGGGAAAAAACGTTGCTTTATTTATTTTACATAATAAGTGGTGATTCAGCTCTGTACGTTTTGTATTAAGGTGTTTGAGTACGTTTTATATATATTTATATATATATATTTATACAACATATGTCCGTAAATTCTATGTCCTGTGAGAGTCCTATTTAAGAGGTACAGTGTGGACACACAAACAAGTTACTGCTCTGACAACTTGTAATTCAGAAGAATAAAGGAAAATAATAAATTAGTGGAACTTGAGATAGTCTTTTTTTTTTTTTCAATACTTCTGGTGAGTTCTAAAAAAGTTTACTGCTTAGTGAAAGTGTCTCTAATCATTCCTATATGTAAATTATCCACTTCGGGTTCTGAAGCAGTCTGTAAAAATCAGTTTCTGAACTAAGGCTTTTCTCTGGGCATTAGAAAGAACAGAGCAGTCCTGTAGTTCTCATTTATAAACAATTAGTTAAAACTGAGTTTTTTTCCTACATTAGTAATCTGTGTTCAAGAGAAAAATTGGTGGATCTGGATCTTCAAATATAGCGGTATCAGGTATTGTAGCTAGATAGCAGGGTCAAAAAATTATCACTATGTGAATCAACAGTATGCAAATCCAAAATAGCATGGCAGGGTGTGGGCAAAATGTACGCGCCGATTGTTGGGAAGTGTACAGCCACACACTGTGTTCTAAGCTATCCAGGGCTGCTGGATGTGGGTTTCCCTTGCCAGCCCAGTCCCATCCTGTTCAATGCCAGTTACAAAGGTCTTCAGGTAGGCAGTGAAGTCAGCCTGTATGCCTGCTTGTGGCAAGCATAATACTGAGTGTGAGCAAGGCTCACCTCTACGTGCTGAGTCACAGAGTCACAAAGGAGTGCTGCTTAGCCCTGGCAGTGGAAAGAGATAAAAGGAGCCATCTAAGTAAAACGACAATGAATATTAACCTGTTTGGATTCCAAAAGGCATTGTCTGTCTTTCCTGTGATAACCAGCTGACTCAGAGAATTGATAATGATGAGCACAATGAGAGAATAATTTTAGTCAGAGAGCCCTTTATGTAATATTTATTTTCCATTCAAATTGGGGATGGAAGGATCAAGTAACGGGAAAAGATGCTGAAGGATTGATCTGTAAGAAATATTTTTTTTGTTGTAGTCATTAATGAAAATGGCATTAAATATTCAAACATCTACAGCAGTATTAAAGATTAATTAAACTATATTCTGTTCACCAATACATGCTAAATTTTTCTGTAGAAGGTAAATTAAAAAAAATTGATTATGTAAAGGGAAGTACCTGTTTAGATAGCTGCTTTTTTTTTTCCTTGTTGTATTGATAGAATTGTTTTAATAATTTAAAATTTAGCAGAGGATAAATACTTAGGTTTTCTGATTCATCTTGTTCCTAAGTAGGGTATACTGTCAGGTACAGATTTTAGTGTCCTGCTTAGTCTTATTCAAAGTCATCCACATTTAAAATTTAGTTTATGACATTCATATTGATTCATTGATCTAGCTGTTTGTCGTTCCTAATATGTAATTGACTTTTCTTTTTCTTTTTATTTTCTTTTTTTTTCCTGTAGAAATAATAGAAATAGATTCTGCATGAAAATCCTTATAAAATGCAAGCATTTTTTCTTTTTTTCTTTTTTTCTTTTTTTGTGGAGGTGGGGAGAATTATGGTCTTTACTGACATGTAGATTTCAGCAGTCTAGTTTTAGATATGTGTATTATCAATAGACAGAAGTCAATTATCACTACATATAATTATTTCTATGACTTTCTAAATAGAATGTTTTCAGATTTAGTTAAAATTTCTTACAGTTGCTCCAGAATTATTCAGATGTTAGAGCAAGGCCAATAACCTTTAGGTTTATTACATTTATGATAAATATCATTATTTATATATGCCTTCTGCATATAATTCTGTGCTGCACCAAGATTAGTCTGATGGAATGCTGATATCTAATAGTATTTTGAGGAAGCGCTTTTTAGCTTTGGGAGTTTTTAAGTCTCGTTCCTGGCTCAGACTATCATTTTGAGGTTAGCTATGCCTTTTTTCTTTCAAGTAAGAGTTTAAACTTTTTTTTTGTTGCACTCAGAGAAGACTTGATTTGATTTATTTATTTAGCTACTAAACATACAGCAAACTCACTGAGAAATTAGCTCTCATTCGCACTGTTAAGGTGGGATGCTTAGCCAAGTAACAGAATCAAAGCTGAATCCTCCAGCAAGTATTCTAAGAGAGTAGGGTTCATAAACTTGTATATTTTTGTGCAAAGTTTGGCAACACAAGCAGTTTAGCATTTTCCTTCTGCATTACAATATTCTTCCATGGAAAACCTGGCTGAATGCCATATCAGTGGTTAGAAAAAAACTACTGTAGGCTTTAAAACGTTTTCTGAAGTTAATCTTAGATGTCTGGCATAGTCATACTACTTTTTTTTTTCTCTTTATGACTATTTTCCCGTTTTTTTTTTTTTGTTTTTTTTTTTTTGTATGATGGATTAAGAATAAAAAATGATTTTATTTGTGATTCCTTGAAATTAGAGAAATGTTTTTGTTAATCTTCATGTGAGTTATGGCAGTAAACCCATTGAAAAACTAATGGCAATTTTTTTTCCTTTTATTTTTCAATACTTAGAATTGCTTTTACATCAAAATTGCCTCACACTGAAACTTAGATGCAACATTTCTTTCTCAACCCTTCATTGAGATTTTTATAATTAAACAGCAAAATCAAAAGCATCCAGTGTTAGAAATTAATAGCTCTTCAGTAATTCCAGTGCTTGCATTTGTCTAACAACAGAAATAACCATGGAAGTTTAGAAATATTCTGTATTCCACTCCAATTAGCATAAGAGAGCAATTTTTGCCTGGAGGAAAGAAATACGAAAGCCACTCTGAAAGTAATGGCTCTTATTTTATCACGCTGGCCCATCTTGTCAGAGGTGGATATTGGTGATATTGCAGTACCAGTATTCCATTATGTTTTGCTGCTCTGTGACAGATGGCAGGGAAGGGGCAGTCTGACAAAACGGCATCTGATGTGGGAAGTGCATACGAAGCGAAGACGTGTATGTAAATTCCTCAAAATAGAGCTGGAGAGACCAAGCAGTGGATATGAGCACAGTGAGGCAGTGTGGCGTGTTTCAGTAGCAGTGTCAGTGAGTCGCTTCTGCTGACAGTTATGAGTGCGGCATGCGGACTCTTGTTCATCATTGGCAACATGTATAGCTAGTGGTGGTAGCTATGTTGTAAAATGTTTTGTAGCTGAGAATTTGCTCTCCCAGGTAGTATTATTGTGCTCTTTGCATGCATTTTGGTTTCTGTGGAAATAAATAGGAGGCATTACTTTTGGAGCAACCTACATACTTGTGGTATCTAGGGAATCCAGTTTTTTGGCACTGACTTGGCATCACCAGCCATGGCATGATGGCAGTAGTTCATCATCTGCTGTGGTTCTTCTGGACTGAAGGTGCAAAGGCCTGAGGTGAATGTTCTTTTCTCTTTAAGCTTCTATGCTATAGTTTAAATTAAAACATGAACTTTATATGTAAATATATACAACAGAAAAAGAAATACATTCTACACATTGCTGATATTTTCTTTCTAAAAAGAGCTCTGAAAATTTTTCTGTTTAAAAGCCTTAAAGTGTTCTACATTTTTAAAGACAGCTTGAAAGTTTTTTTGTTTTGTTTTTCTGAACTCAACTTCCACTGCCCACATCTTTAGTAGCTAAGGTTTATTTCCTGTGTTTTCTGCCGTATGGCACAAGAAGCTTCCTTAGAAGGTCAAAGTAAGAGTAAGAACTTTTTGCTCATGCTTAAAGAAGCTCCTCGATAGGCATTTAAGTTGAAGTGAGACAGATGTTTGTGAATACATATTTTATATGTTCCTTTTTTGGGATGTTCTGCAGCAGGAGCACCTGTCCTGCTGAATGAAAGCATCACATAGGAATGAAGTGGCACTTGTACTGGTTCAAGCATTTTAAAGCTGAGATACTCAGCTATCATTTAACACCTCAACATCTGTAGCACAGGAGATGTTTGTGATCATGCTGCATATTGGGCTTACTTGGTTGTGTTTATATCAGCTGTGGCAGCCTGTCCTCCTGGTGCCGTGAGAGGATGCACTGGAAAATTTGGAAAATAAGATGTATACTACAGTTTTGCTTATAGAGCTGAGACATTCGGTGTAGCCCCTGCTTAGGGCAAAGGATTTAGGAAACACACTGCCAAAGTCTTTTCTGTTTTCTCTACAGAGGTGAGGATGTGTTTGTGTTCCTCTGTTGGTACGCTTGACTTGTTACCAGAGGAATTACTCTAGCAACTCCATCATATTGCATTTGCTGATATGTAGGAATGGAAGATGAGCATTTCCAGGTTAAGGAATTATGTTTTATTAATGGCAAAGTTCACTTACCTAGGATACAAGGTTCTTCCAGTTGTCCTGGACACAAGACTAAAACTTTCTTATTAACAATAGTCAGGTGTACAGGTAGCACAACTAACTGTCTGTGAGTGATCCTAAGCAGAGACTTTACAGTACATTAAAAAAAAAGTCATCCCTGGTTCCTTACGTATCATTTTTATTGTGCTTATACTACTTGATTTCATTAAATCATTTCCTTCCTCTGTGTCGGATTTGCAACTGACAGCAGTTTATAATATGACTGATTTTGACTGATCTCTGTATTAGAGTGCTTTTTTTTTTTCCCAAAAAGTGTTTCCTGTGTGAGCACAGATTAAGGGGGTGAATCTTAAGCTTACTGTACAGGTAGTCAGTTCATGCTAGTTCATTAGAAATCTTTTGTCTTTTCTCCTCCCTCTGTAGAGGTCAGTAATTGTAAGAGAAAGAAACGTCTCTTTGAGTCATTATTGTCTTCTTAAAAGATTCTGCTTTCACATAACAGATGAACAAAAAACCCCCACCATTGTTACACTCATATTCAAATTCAGAGGCCTATATTTGAAGAAGGTAATTTGGAATTAGTGCTGTTTTGTTAATAAAAATAATCACAGTAAGGAAACACTAATACAGCTGGAGCAGATCCAGTTATCCATTCCAAGTGTCTTCAGTAATCTGCTATGTGATACTGCACCAAACCATGAGGTGTGGACACGAACTTGAATTTCAAAATTTGCTATAATATTGCTGAACTGTGTTTAAATGTTTAAAGAAGTTTGAAAAAAGACCTCGTGCTTTGAAGCAAATTGACTAAACTTTCTCTGAAATGGTGTGCTTTTCTTTCAAGCACATTGGTAAAAAAGCTGAAAAGTGGCAGAGTTATTCTTCTCATGAAGAGAAGGGAGTTCTGGAGACCTTGTACTTTCTTTCTGTGAGGTCCTGCTACACTGGCACATGTCCCATATTATGTGATGGATTAATGAGTGCAGCTATTTCCTTGCAGTGCGTCCTGCTGGGAAAGCTTAGCCTTGTTACAGTGAAAAACTGACAAGGAATAAATACGTGCTCAGCTTTAACTTGGGGTCAAACCAAAACCTCAGCAGTGAAATCTGTTTTTCCTGTTTTTAGTTTCTTTTACTCTTGCACTGTGAGGAAGGCTCTCCTTTGTTTCTTGTGCAGGTGGGGATCAGCTTATGCTCATAGTTCATGTACTGCTTTGGTGACCTCAAGAATCTGGGGGGATTCTGCTGCCAAAGCAGTAAACCAGTCAGTTGCAGTGTTCCTTGTACTCTCGGGATACTCCCGGTAAAATGTGAGAAAAGGGAAAAAGTCTTTGCAGCTATTCCTCAACTGGCAAATGACCCTCCATTTCCCAGAAAAGAACAGGTGATATCTTATGAGTAATGGAAAATGAGGAAAACTCTTTACCTTGTGCAAAGACTTAATTTGTATTCCTGCCCTGTCTCCTCAGTGGAGGACATGTCTTTGAGCTTTGGGGACCTATAAACGATGACCTGACTATTTTATTTAGCTGGATCGTGTATAATCACTGTTTTAAGTTTAAAATGAATTTCTAGTTGTATTTTGGTGAACTGTAGGTGTTTTTTTCTTCTTTATGAGACTATAAATGCTTTAAACTGCAGTTTATATATTTTATGGTGGGTGGATTCTGAAATAATAGTAATATTTATTTTCAGTTGTCTGACTGACTGACAGCCTAGCTAGTGTTAGATATTGGCAGGAAGCTGAAAGTATCAACATTGTTTTCTGACATTGGTTCTTGGCTCTGAAGTCCTTGTTAAGGGCCAAAAGTATTTTGAGTTATATTTTATTGTGGAGTCAAGGGAAACTCAAGTCAATTTCTCTTACTAGAAGCACAGGCTGGGATTTGTTTTATCTCAGTGCCGCAAAATATGAGCTAATCTGATAGGTATTCCTTTGCAGTAGCAAAATACCAATAGGATTTGATATTGAATAATTTGATATTGATTTGATATTGGCCAGCAGAAACAGCTACATGCAAAAGGAGAAAGTTGTGTCTGTGTCCATGAAGGTGCAGAGGGCGGACCTTACTTGTGCTTGCTGGTTGTTACTGAGTACTGAAGCATTAAAAAAGTGATAGAAAACTGACCTCAGACATTATATGTGACAGCATTATAGGGTACCATAGAGATGTTAAGTATTTTAAAATCTTTTGAGATTTTTCATGGAAAAGCTTTAAAAACAGCAAAAAAATTACTAATGTGTTTCACACTTGACCATAAAGAAGATAAACAGAAGTGCTTCACATTGTGTTGGTTTTTGTTGTTGTTTTTTTTTTAACTGATTCAAACTTTTTGAAATCCAACTTTACCAGTGATAAGCTGTGTACTACATTACTGAGAACCGGAATAGAAACAATGGAGACAATTTTTCTTGTCTGGCTAATGAAATCTACAGGAATGAAAGATTATAAATAGAGAAGAAATAATTTTTTTATTTTGTTATATTTTGATATATTGGGATAAAATTTAGACCAAAAATAGGTTAGAAGAGAAGCTTGCTATTATAGGTTATAAAAGGTTACCGTTCTGGAAAAACAATTTCCTTATTTAATACTGTTAATGGAAAAAAGTTAAAGATGTTAATTTATCAATTACATTCAAAGGCACTAACGAGTTGCAAATAGTTCAATTAGAATAGATGCTGAATAGCTCATTACCTTTACAAATACGACAGCATAACTGTAAGCATTAAAACAATTTCCTCAGTAGAAAACAAGGAACAGTTTAGAATTTCCATACTGTACTAACATCCCATATGACTTCTTAAAATAGTTAGACATATTTATTTACAGGAATTTACAGGTATTTTCTTTATTCTGAAAAAGAAAGGCTGTAAAGTGCATCTAACTTCAGTTACTCAACTGGTTTCCAGAAATACTGCCATCATGACAAAAACTTTAAGATCTCATTTCAATGAACAGGAACTTAAAAGCAATGGTTGGCAGCGTAGGATTTTTCTCCTCAAACACTCTCATTTGCAGTTACTCTTGCCCAAGAGATATTTTACAAGTGAACCAAAACTGTCCAGACTTTTTTTTTCCCTCACTGAATACAACTTGTTCTAAAACACTCAGAATTGAGTAATGAAGTACTTATCAATTTACAAACGAAGGAACAAAGTAAAACCTTAATAGTTTTTAGAAGTGGCTCAGGAAAGTATGTCAGTGTCTTTTAAATGTTTGAATTTTTGCTCATGTTTGTGTGCCTGAAACTTTGGGGAGGAGAAATTGAAGGCCTCATCTATATGTTTTCTGTTAGAGTTAGTCTGAAGAATAATTTGTGGGCAACATCTGGTTAAGAAGGTTCTAACAAAAAGAATCTCATTTTTCAGGCAAGTTGATCGGCTCAAACTGTTATGCAAATATTTAGTATGTAGGTTGTGTGTAGTGAGTACATCCTTGATGAAGATAAGCACTCTGCAAATCAACTTTAATATGAAGAGACCGTATGGAAGGATGATCCATGTGAACGCACTTTTCAGAGCCCATGTTTTCTTTCTGCACTGCTGGGGTCCTCAGTGGGGACACCTGCCTGTTGTGCTGCAGCACGGGTGGCTGTCCAATAGCTGGGTGCTGGGGAGGCCCGGTCCGACCTAGCGGCTTTCTGAGCGTGATGGCAGGAGCTTGGGAACGGCTGCGGCTGGAGTTCCAATGGGGACTGGGGCTGTTGGTGGCTGCAGCAAATTATCTGCGTCTCAGATTTTCTGCTCAGAGGAGTGATATCTTCTTTCTTTCTGTTGGCCTGCAATGCAGTGCTACGTGTGAGTTTACTATACCTGTAGTCTTTTACATATCTTGGATATTTGTCACTCCTTGAACTGACTGAGCTCCCATTTATTTGAGCAGTAGCTCAAATAAAATGAGAAGACTCTGGAAAAGTTCTTTGTGGACCTTGGGACTCTGGTATCATCTCATGCTCAGGTTTGCAGGGCTTCTGTTGTGTTTACTTTCATCTGGACACAGCTGTTCATCCTACAGAAGGCAGCTACTATCTATCATCTGTTACTGCATCCAAACTGTTTTAACAGTGGGTGTTACCCAAGTGTGGAAATCTCAGATAGCTCAGGAAAGCTGTCTGCTCATTAACTAGGTGCAGTGACAGCTGTGAAGCTAAAATGGAGCTGCTACCATTCTAAGTCCAGTCCAGCCTGACCAGCCCCAGCCTGTGGCCAGGCAATTCACCACCTGTGGCCTGCTTGTAGCTGTGGCAGGGAAGCATTTATTGAGCTCCAGGGTTATGTCCAAATTGGATTCTTAAACTCTTCAATCTCCCTTCACTTCCCCTTCCGAAAGCCCCAACTAAATAAAAAATAAGTCTTGTGTACTTGTTGTAACTCCATTTGTTTTTCAAGCTGTCTTTGTTCTTTGGTGTACTGCATTACTTCTGGAATTAGAAGTTGATTGCAGCCCCTGCAGAAACCTAGTTATTCTGTGCTCAGTGTAAGCTGCTGCCTGGCTCCATTTCTCTGCTTCCTTGCCAGTTGTTAGAAGCCTGTAATCCTAACTTTTTTTTTCTGGCACTGAGATGGGGTCAATTTGAATTATTTATTACATAATTTATGAAATGCCTGAAGTTTATAAAATTTGTTAAGGATATGTGTGTCTGCTCACTTGAGTCTGAGCCCAACGGGTGGTGTCAGGTGCTTGTTCTCAGTCCCTCATTTGCCCTACACCCTAGCAGGAGTGCCAGCATACCCGCATACAGCCACATCAGCTCCATTGCTTCCCTTGGGGTGCCCTGGCCCTGGAATGCATCAAGTAGCACTACTGTTGATTAATTGCTGGAGCCAGTGTACGGTTTGAGGGAGGTTTTCCAACCCCACCAAAATAGTGTGCTCATACAGATCCTGCCAGAGTACTGCTTGAGCAGGAGTGGGAATTTGCACTGAGAATTTGGGATAGAATTATACATGCAGGGGCACTCGGGGGAGCTGTATGGGAAAGGTGGGACATAAAGCTCTAGCTCAGTAAGCACGTTGCTGCATGCAGTCATCAAGAGACAAAAGGCTTGGTACTGGGTGTGCTAGCCCTCTGGGCTGAGGCAGTTGCGCTTTGAGTCAGTTTGCCATGACTTGTTGCGAGCTTCCTCTTTATTCTTGGATTTGCTGTAACAGTGGTGTTTCTGGTGGCCTGATTTTAATCTTTCTTACGTCCATATTGCATGATAATCTTGTTCTTACAGATACAGTAGTGACAAGTAGTAATTCTGCACAGAATGTGGTATTCGTGAATCAAATATTATGGTAATTGGTGTTCAACCTGCTGCTGCCCTCAACCTTGCAGAGCCAGGTGGACGATGCCTGCATCCCTCCTTGGCTGTGATACTGACTCTAGGGTGTATGTAAGGTCATTTTTATGTCTTCTAACACTTCTTTAAACCTTGCTCTTTCTTTAGTGCTTCGGATGTATTGTATATGATGCATTTTGCATACAAGATAATTATCCTCTGCTCTTTCCACTGCACTGACCCAAGCACTGCTTTTGCCCAGCTCTCTCAGTCTGTGTTCTTGAACTGGCCACTGGTAGCTGCCCAGAACAGCTGTGGCTCTGGTGCCCGGTAGGTTCCCACCTATCCCCATCTGCTGCCCTGTGGTGGGTCTCGTGTCCCCGCATTGAAGGCCTCTAATGTTTTGGGCATCAGGGAAAGTGGCAGACAGTAGGAATGTTGCCTACAGCATACAGATTACTGCAAGTATATATTTCTACAGTAACATTCTTTGTCTCTTATCTGTAACAACTAAAGCAGTCTGAATTCTTTGATTAGATGATTAAGATTCCAATTATTCTGTAGTAATTTCTTGGCTTTACATCTGTGGTGTGCTCTCTTCTGTCTGTAACAAGCTCTGGTTATGTTAGTCTACAGCCTGGAATAGGCATCGTTTTCCTGTATCTCTGAGTGCTGCAAAAAACAGTCCCCAGTATTAAATGTATTAAATATGCCCTTGAAAAGTGACTTAAAATGCACAGCTCCTGTTGTCCAGTTCAAATACTACTTCACTGTGTGACTGCTTACTGCTGCTATGCTGTATTAGTAATCTCCATCAGGTAGAAGTAGCATGAGTCAGTCCTGTGGTAAAGGCATAAACCACCATTCCTACGGGGACCTGGACTTCTGTCAAATACTTTAAGGGTCTACATTGAAAACTGGATTCCTTCTGCCTTAACTGGGTTTAGACTCAGAGTGGCATATTCCTCTGTTTTCAACACTAATGTTCTCCTGAATTCTGAATTTGTGCTTTCTTATGCTGCGAGTGGCTCCTGCAGTGGAAAGACCAGAGCATCTGCAAGCAGACGGGCTGAGCGTGGTCTCTTGCTGCGGACTGGATCCTACGTAAGCATAGGTAGAGTGAGTGAGCCTTGTCAAGGACCCCTTGCTATAAATAGCTTGGTGACTGCAGCATTCACTCAGAAGGTTAGAAGTTATTGTTCAGTTTCCCACAGACAACCTCGTCCTCCCATGATTATTTAAGCTATAAAACACCCTAGGCAGTGTAAGGATTAGAAAGCAGGAAAATGGCATCTGAGATAAATTAGGCATAGGAGAGTCTTAAGTAAGGTCTTTCTCAATGTCACAATTCCAACTGGTGTACTAGGGCATAAAGAGTTTGCTTTCCTTTCTTTTCCATGCACCTGCCTTCCTGATATTACTGAGGGCTTCTTAAAACCTTTTCCTTGCATTTTTGAATGAAAATTTTGGTGATTTCGTTAAGTCGGTAACTTTTCCTTTTACAATTATGTACAGTAGGCAGGCAGGTAATTAAAATTGGTGCATGTATTCAACGTACTGTGGTTCTGCTAAAAGAGATAATACGAAAGTTAAATTACCAGGTCTGGAAGGGATTCTGGGCAAAAAGGACCTGGCAAAGTTGAGTTTTTGTGAAAACGGTCATCTCCACCATCTTTTAAATGTAGGGGTCTGTGAGGGGAGAGGGAGAAAGAGGAGAATAGATCTGTGGGGGAAAAAATGGAAACGTATAATTTGAAGCTAAAGTTGTGTGTTGCTTGTTAAGATTTCACTTCTCCAGTATTCTATATTGATATTGGTCAATGAAAAAATCAGATTTTATTTAAGCTTCAGGCGAAAACTATATTAAAAGAAAATCTTTGCTAGTGGTTTTGTGGTCTTCTATTAATTGCAGCAAATGTTTACTCGTGCGTATTTCTGTTTGGAATACTTACATTTAAATTTCAGCTAGGACTTATGCCCATCGAGAAAATTATGTTGTTAATTATTAAGATACCTCACAATGTGACATGCTTAATAATGTTATATTAACTCCTTTATTCTTTGCCTACCAGTCAGTACTCAGGTAAATATTAAGATTTTTTTTTTCCATGTGAACTTTTTGCTTCACAGCCAGCAGTCAGGCAAAATTCAGCAAATATGTGGCATTACTGCAACTGCAAATACTACAAATATTTGTTTGCAAGAAATCACACATCTTCTGGAGAAGCTAAGATGAGCTTTCCTACATTGTGTCATCATCTCTTTTTGAGAGAGAAGCCTAAGCTGTTTTGCTTTGAAAGCCATTTTCTTTTTTAAACCGGAGCTCAGGTAAAAATCTGATATAAAAGCTTTGTACATACAAGGTACAAGACATTTTCTCATGTATTTCCAAGTGACAAACTTCCAGCTATTAGAGGGTATGGAAATTCTCATAAATACTTACACTATTTTTATTCTGGCGCTGTGTCATTAAATACTTCCCCTCTACTGCTATGCCTCAGTTCAGATGCACATTTTCCTCAAACCTGAGTCGCAGTCGACTTGTCAGTGTGTTTCAGAAAGAGGTTATGTGTACTATGAACTTTTATTATCATTTTTTGTGTTTACTTATACAGTTCTTCTAAGGAATGACATCAAAGAGCAATATGGGTACAGAGAATACACTAAAGAACAACTTTAAAGAAAACAAGCGTTTTTGGTTGTCTTCTGAAATGATGATACCTCTCAAAACAAATCCTACCTAGTCTCCTGATCTGTGTATGCATGTCTGTGTTTTCAGTAGTAACTGACACGCAAAGGAGCATCTCTTAAAGAGGAAAGCTTCTTGCACTAACGGTGTTTGGCTGTAATTACTTAATTTGATAGAAAGTGACACATAGGTAATGGAAATCCTTCGAAGAGAGCAGATATTTTATCACTCTCTCCAGAGTCTTCTGAAAGTTCTTCTGCATCAGTGCTTTCTGATCATGGCCTGTAGGGTAACTCCTTTTTTGCAGTTTGTACGATAGTACTGTGAAGCAGTGCCATTAGGAGATGGTCTCAGCAAAATTAGATGTTTCAGATAATAACTGATTTGTTCCCAGGGTGATTTTGGGGGCAATATAACAATCTTTTAGATAGCAGCAGGTGTTTAGAGCTTTGACTAATGGATTTTTGGTGGTCCTGTGCAGTCAGGAGTTGGATTTGATGATCTTGTAGGTCTCTTCTATGTTGGGTTATCCTGTACTTCTGTAATTCTATGACTTTGTGGCTGAGAAAGCACCTCTGGACCTAGAGTTTTTTGTGTTATACCTAAATTGTGATTGCAGTATTTTTGTTATTAAGTAGGCAGGTGGTTTTGGTCTTGAGGTTTTTTAATTTGTGAATTTTAATTAAAAATATTATTTAATGGTATTTTGATATTACATGGAGTAATCAGGCTCACAAATTTTCAGATATATTGTGTTGACTCAGTGGTAGCCTTTTGGAGGTGCAGTTTGACAAGTGTGTCTCATACAGCCAGTTTCTTGGTTCTGAAGCACAGGAATGTGCTGCTGTCTGTTTTTCCCATACCGTGGCGTGGTGTCTCTGCAAGCCCTCACCCAAACACCTGGCAGCCATGCACACAGCTGGGAAGAAGACATCTGTTCTGCAGGCAGATGCTTTGCTCTGTGTACTTAAATCAGTTGTGGAGTCTGACTGAGTTATTTCAACATTGTTTGTCCATTTATTAAGGTTGGAATTGGTTCACAAGCAGGCACCAAGGAGCTCAGCATATTTTAAAAGAAGGAAAGAAAGCTCTGGTCCTTTGGCAGAAGTAGCATGCACCTGTTGTCTGTTCTGTCACCGCAGAAAACAGTTTTGCAATAGTGTATTGGACTACGGAGTGACTGCGATGGCAGTTCTTGCAAGATTTTTGTTCTGGAGTTATGTTACTTGGTTTTAGAAATGCTTAAATCAATGACAGTTTAGGAAGATTGCACAAATATAGAATAGTTTAATGTGAGTGCATGCGGTACTTTTGTATAAATTGACTGAAAAGGAAAATAAATGTTTTCAGGTTAACTTTCCTCCCCATCTTCTGTAGTAATTTTCATAAATGAATATATAGATGTAAAAAAACAAACGTGTAACTAATAAAATTAGTTCCAGTGTGTCATAGGAGGGAAATCATGAATTTGACAGATTTTTAAGGGTTCTGTATGTAGCACCTCCCTTTTGACTTCTTGGGGTTGCAGAAGCAATTTTTTCTTTTTTTCATCAATGTCTGTACACTTAATACACTAGACTTGGAAATTACTGAACTTTAAATGCAGGGAAGAATACTAACAGCACTGCTACTTGATATGCAGAAAAACTTAATATCAAGTGATAAGCAACCAACCTTAGAGCAACTGTGCTTTTATGCTGGAGCTTAAGTGCGTGACATCTCCAGCTCTGTAATGCTTCGTCATCAATCTTTAAGTTAATTGCACGAAACAGTTCTTTGCTTCATTTCAGCAGCAGAGTGGGATTGCCTGGCAGTAATGTGTTGGGAGTGGATGCATGTTTTCCACATCACTGAGGGGTTCAGAACCAAAAGGGATGAAGGGACTTGGACACAGGCAGATTTTCATAGGGCCTGGAAGCAGCACTGCTGGGTGTTTGCAGCAAGCTGGGCTTCAGCTCTGTCTGCAGCTGCAGAGCACGTGTAATTGCTGGAAATACTGAGTCTGATTCTGTGCTAACAAAGACTGGTTTGCTGAAGTTGTGTTGCTCTTTGGTTTTCGATGTCAACACAGAGGAAACAGCTAGAGATTTTTGATTGAAGTAATGATATTTTGTAAATTGATTATTGATTAAGTTGACATGATAGGAGGCTTGTTACTGCCATGTGATAAATGTCTACAATTACAGGTGTCTTTATTTGAGGACACAATCTGAAATTTAATAATGGAGTTGTAGTAGTTTTACATTAACTTGCAACTTGATTTAAATTACCAGGCTGATCACAAACAGGTCCATAACACATCAGTTCCTAGACTAATGAACCATACATCCTTGTCGACTTTAGTAATGTTTTGACAGTTTTTGCCTCAGTGCCTTTGAATTACAAGTGTGTAGAGATGTATTGCTTACTGCTACAATAGGTCTTTCCCTCAGGATATGGTAGGTCACGTTTGCTGAATCTGAATTGGTTAACTAAACAATGACAATTTCTATAATGCTTTAAAAGAAAGCTGCAATCATTTTTTATAGCTGTAATTGCAATTTTTTTTCACAAGGAGAAAGATATTAAAAGAATGACATTTTTCGATTTCATACATTATTTAACTTTTCTGAAATCACAGTTACCGGGTTCTTAAAATATAGAGATTTATATAGCAGTGTGATTAATTCTAAGATGGTAGAAAACTGCTGTTGATCTTCCCTTCATAAACAGAAATGCAAAATAATTCAGGTTTTAAAATGAGGCTGCCTTTTTCCTTTTTACCAGTGGATGTATTATGCAAGTAAAACGTGCAGTACTTGTCTTATACTATCTACTTGTTACAGTTTATCCTATCAGCTAACCTAATTTCATATGGGTGTTTTTCATAAATGAGATTTTTCTCTTCACAGTTATTCCTGCAGCTGGTTCTCAGTGTTGTTAAAAAGCCTGGTTTGTTGTATGTTGGATCTTTTTTTCTGAATTTCCTATTGTTGTTTGGAATTTATAGGGGGGGAAAAATGGCAAATAAAGTTGACAATTTCAAGAAATTACAGGTAATATTTATAGGAAATGTCTAGGTTTTCTTTTACTTGTCTAACTTTTTTCTTTTTGAAGTGGAATAGAGTGGGACTTAAATGAATCATGAAAGTTAAATACCGAGGTCAGTTCTCCAGCAGGAGTGGAGTAATACGTTATGTGTTTGAAATGTTGCCTTCCTTTATTACTAACTATATTAAGGAGAGAGAGACAGGGTTCACTTTATTAAATGTTGTGACCTCCTGAAAGAGACTGCCAATTTACTTGGGGAGTTTCCAAGTGAGGAAGTGTTGAGGATGTGGCATCTGGATTCCCAAGATGTTTTCTCCAAGTCGGGTCACATTTGAGTGAGGCACATTGTGTGATGTGTCATCGTTTAGTTGCTCCTGGGAAGATTTGGGAATAAAATGGTCTCCCAAGTACTGCTGCATGTTGATCTGTAACTGCTCCCATTCATAAACTCACAAAAGCCTTTTGTGGGTGCTGGAGAAAGGAACACTGCTGTAAGGATAGTGATAGTGGAACGTTCATTTCCTGTGTTGTCTTGCTCCCTTGTGGGTGTAGAATGTAGCATGGGACCTCTTGTTCTCTTTATTATTTCTTTGTTAAAAATCTGTTATAAATTTCAGAATAGACATAATAGACCATAATATGGACCATAATCCCCATTACTGCCCATTATGAATGTGTAATTATCTTCTTAATAGTCTGTTATTGCATCTTTGGGTTCCTTATCATATAATACATTAAGTTTCAGTTCATGGATCGTTGCCCTTCAAAGCTCTCTGACAGTCTATTAAGTAAACGCAGATAATTCAGTTTTTGAAATTTTGATCTTTTTTTTTTTTAATGAGAATGTTCTAGATGAACCATCTCTTGTATATCTTCAACCTCACTGCAGTCAGGAATGATGTATGTGCAGTTAAAACAAGCCCTATGTTATTACATAAATAGCAGTGAATTTTCAAAGCTCAGAGTGAGATCCAGGCCAGCTCTTGGGTGTCTGTACAGCAAAGGACAATGGAGAAACGTGTGCTCTCTTGTACAGTATGCATATGTTAGCTTAAAATGTTAGCTGCTGTGCTTAGAGCCACATAACTGTGCTTGCTGAAGTCATTCTGGACCTCTTACAGCCCCAATTTTTTTTATTTCCCCATTGCACTGTGCCCGATGCAGGTTTGCATCTGCATAGTGCAGAAGAAACACAAATCACATAGTTCTCCACCTCGCTCACATGCTTCTCCCACTCTTTTGTGTTATAGAATTTTTGTGCATATAATTTGCAAAATGTATTAGAAGAAAAACCGGGGATTGAGACTTGTTCCTTGTTTCTCATCCTGAATAGATTTCATGCTAAAGGCTGTTTGCAGCTAACTTAAGGCCTCTAACAAAGGAGAGGTAAACTACAAAGGTTAACTGATTGTGGAAGTGGTGCAGTGTTGGTTTTATTACCTGTGAAAGGGGACCTTCGTTATTGCTTAGTCCCTAAGAGATTCTGGATCACAAGTGAAGTATTGTTCAGTTATGACAAATAAGTGAGAAGCTATTAAATTAAAGATGCTGGAGATGAATTCTAACACAGATGAATGTGCAGTGCATGGACTGGTGCACTTGGACAACTATTGCTATGGTTAAGATTTGATTTATTTAGTTAGTTACGTTTCCTAAAGCTTATTTTGTCTGTCTTCCAATCTGTATGCTTGTCATAGTTTAAAGAAGGATGAATGGCTCTCACTTCAGGGGCTTGGTTCATTCACTGTTGCCTTTATTTTTCCTGCACTGAGCAGAGGTAGGAGCTATAAGAAATCATTTGCGGTCTTTTTGCCACTTTCAAAATGTGCAGTTTTGCTGCTGACAAAAAAAAAAAAAAAAAAGCATACTCTCTGACTTCCAAAAGGGACTATTTACTGCATGGAGTGTACCTATTCTATGCTTTCCCTTTGACTTCACTGTTGTGAGAAACAAAGGCTAAACTAGATAGCTAATTTTTACAGAGATGGATCTCTTTGTAGCAAACAGTAAATCTCAGGACTCTTTAAATGTTCTGTGCTATTTGTGTGAGCACCATGACTATAACTCTGTAGTTTGTGAAGTCTGGTTTTCATGAGTGATCTGTTGATTCTGGTGCAACTTGCTCCATAGTGACATTGCACTGAGCTACAAGCAGTTTGTATCTGCTCAGGAGCTGGTGTAATGGCTGTGACCTGGATGTAATCCCACGGTGGTACAGTGCTCATGTTTGCGTGAGCCTCTCACTGGCTCTGTCACACTACTCATTGTGGATCAGTGTATTTCCCTTAGAAGGAATTAGAAAAAAATAATTAAAAACGCTACTGGTGTTCACATGACCTTGTTTGCATTCTTGCTGGAATCTGGAGAGGATGCACAGAGAGCTGGAAGGATGACCAAGCTTTCTATGGGCATGAGCGAAATACAGACGCTGAGTGTGCTGATGGGGCAGGTGCCCTCAGCACTATAAGAGTGCATATTTCTTTTTCAGGCATTTCTATATATTTGGCACCCTTTCACTATCCTGCTGGTATTGTATAAAATGGTTCATTTTAGTTGTGTCAAAGCAGGAAAAAAAAGAAATCTCAGGCAAAGAGAAAATAATACTTCCGTTGTTGCAGTTTTCTTTTCCTTAAGGGACAGTGACCCTGCCTGATTTAATGTTAGCCTTCAGATGGCTTTTCTGTGTGGTTTTTTTTTCTTCCAGCCTCATACTCTTAACTTGCAGGTTATTTTAAGCTTATTGCTTTTAAATTGCAGACCATTTAAGACAGTGCAGGCATGCAAAATTAGGTTGGACAGTATTGAAGGTCATACTGTGGAGAAGTAACCTATACTGACAGTTGCACAGTTAGAACTATGGTCTTCTTATCTAGCTAATGTATCTGATTCTCATTTTATTAACTGGTGCTTATTCATTCCTATACTGGCAATTATATTCAAACACTTCGGCACTGATGTTTTAAACTTTTATTTTGATCAGATCTTGCTGGAAAAAAGAAAAGATTTTAATAAACATCTGTTATTTGGTTACTCTCAGCTTATTTAAGTCTGATTGAGTTTCACTTACCATAAATCTTCCTTGAAATTAAGTTTTTCTCTTTGTTGTGTAACGCTAAATAATCACCGACGTGGTGATGGATGAACAGCGTTGGAGGCAGAGTCTTCCTTATTACATTAAATTTGGGAGAAGATTGATAAAGAGATGCAACTCATCCCAATGTTACAATTTTTCCAGTTAATGTTAGCATTAAACGCTTCCATTACTGTACCAGCTACTTAAAGCTTTGTCGTGCTGCTGTTTCTCATAGTCTGAAAGTGCACGGATTGGCAATGACTCCTTTTGGGTTTTCTCATACCATATTAAGCACTGATAGCGTCGTGGTCTTGTGAAAAAGGTTGGTCACCTGCTTTGTATACGTGGAACTGCAGATGATAAACACTGGAGAAGCAATCACTCTCCACTCATCACTTGTAGGGCCCTGGCTGGAGCTGCACCTGCTCCACGTGGTACCTAGAGCCTTGGCCCCAGGCACCACTCACTTTTATGTCTGGACAGAGACTTGTAATTTCCTGCACAAAGGTCTGTGAGCACCATTTGATAATTGGTATTAAATAATTAATAAAGTGCTTTCAAAATCTTTGAAGATCCAAAATTTTACAGCTGGATATGACTGAAAATATTATTTGCAATTGTTTAAGAATAGTTTGAATACCAAAGCAGTTAGTATTCAAAGGGTTGTTTTTTGTGAAGGATGAAATCTAGATTCATTGAGAAAATCTGTGAAGGAAAACTGCAGATAGACTCCCTGCTACTTCTGTTATGAAAAATCTAAAAGAAAACAGAAAATGACAGCACATAATTACAATGAAATGGATCCATTTGTTAACAGTTCTAGGGTTAAATTTTGTTATTGGCAGTAATAACAATATAAATGCTTGCTTTCAGTGGAGGGCAATCTGTGTTATTCACAGTGAGGTCAAAAGTTTCCCTGTAGAGTTCTCAATGAAAGCAGCATTTGATTTTGTTATTGTGATTTTGTTATATCTCATTTTTTTTCTTAAGGCTTATTCCTGCCTAACCTAAAATCTTTTCCAATATCTAATACTCTTACAGAACTGAAAGCTATCTATCCCAAGCATATTTTTCAGTAAGTATACTTTTAGCTGTCTTAAGAATATAAAAGTGCATGCTGAAACTTATTGACTACATTGACTACTCTTAAAACTTTGATGGGGACTGATACAGGATAGATACACTAAGGTGGGGGTCTGCAGAATGGAAACAGTGTCTCACTGGCTAGGAAAGAATGACAGGAAAGCCAAAAATGAAATAAGATATTGATGTGAAAAAGGAGGTGTAAGCAGTATAGGAAGAATTCTGTGGGCTTAATAATCTGGTTTGAAACAGGGAAAAAGATAAGAAAAGTTGGGGGGTGTACCGTGGCCCTACAAAAAGGCCAGCTGAGCTCTGAGGGTCTGAGGGACATTGTGAGCCAGAGTTTACCCGTAGCAGCTCCATCACTCAGAGAGGTATGGTGGGAAGAAGTGGGAGACATGGCATTCTGACTTCGGATGGAGCTGGATATGACAAAGAAAACTGCATCCATATCACTGTAAATGCAGACTTGAAAACTCTATACTCTTTTGTTTAGCATGGGATTGTTTCCACTGAAGATCTTAAAACACTGAAAACATTAGGCAGACTTTGAAGTGGAAACCAGCATGTGTCAGGAGCTTAGCTGGATGCTTTCTGGATTTCTGTGTGTCTGGGCTCCATGGTGAAGATATAACGGTCGCATTTTTACTTTGAATAGTAATTCTAATCAGATGAACCGTGAGAGCCGTGATTCCCCGTTCCACACCTTTGTTTTATTTTATTTTATAATTAATTTAATTTTATTTCTCTGGCCTGCAAATATCATTGAATATCACATTATCATGTATGTGACAGGTATGTCAATATTCATTGTGTAGCTCATGTGATGCTTTCTAATGACCCTCGTGTCTGAAAATTAAGTGGAAGCATACTTCAAACAGTATTACTTCAGCAACCTAAACTTCTGTGCAGGCACAGTTTCATTGCAAGTTATCCAAAACAGCATGCTGAAGAGGAGGACTATATTTCAGTCCTGGTATAAGTGTTTTTTTTTCCTTTTTATTCTAATGATGAAAATTTTAGAAATCCTCTCTCTCAACAGCAGTTAGATTTGTGTCTGTTGTATCCACTGTAGAATGCTCAGGAATTTGTGGTTTAGATCTGCTGTTTTCATCTTTATGTATGGGAAAGGAACATAGAAATCCTAACATCATAGTCGTGTTCATTTGAAGGTGACTGAGTAAATAGCAGAAACCAGTAACCAGAAGTGCAGATAAAATGTAATGAGCAATGTGGAGGGAACTAAGAACATTTTAGTTCAACTTGAGATTATTGTAAGTTCTGTACAAACAAAAAACCAGGATACTGCCCAGCTTCAGTTAAAGAGGGTCCAAAAGACTGCATGTATTTGTGTGATACATGTAAGTTGATTGTATGCATTCAGCTTAAATATTTCTTCATTATTGAGCACTGCATTTCTGAAAAGACAAGCTGAAATAGGAAAGGGAAACAAAAAGTTTGGCGGTTTTAATCTGAGAATTGTATCCGGAAGGTCTGAGAAACTGAAGGAAGAATAGCAGAGTTATTTAGAGAGATGAAGGGAGACTAGGATAAAGATGCATAAATAACAGCAGAAAATGGTGAACTCTTTCTTCTACATGTTTTTTAAAAGGAAACAGAAAACATAGTATAACTCTCAAACGGAAATAACTTTTTTTGCATCATCTATGATCAGGTGCCAGGCTCACTGCTTATTCTGCCAGCAGCTTGCTAGAGTCCAGGAAGCGTTAGATTCTAATTAGTTGCAGTTCAGTGACCTGGTGCGTCTGCTTATCCCTGGATTCCTGTTGCACGTCTTTTCCTTTTTCCTACTATTAACTACATAATGGATCAGTATCCAGCTGCAGATGAGTTTTCTGCTATAAGATTAAATCCCTGGGATTTGGTCGTGCCTTGTCTGGACCCTGGCACTTGCCAGGACTGAGGGGGGACCCCTGTACTGAGACTTGTTGCGCTCAGCTTCACATGAACATGCCCTTATAAATGCTTGATGGAAGGATTGTAAATGATTAACAGGTACCTACGTTACAGACACACAGGAGTACTGAGTTTGGTAAATAGTGTTCAACAGTGCCAGCAAAAAGGGTGTTAAGAACATTTAAACCTACTGTGCCTTTAAGCAACCTGTTAATCCATTGATTTACTTCTTAGAAATCAAGCTATTAATAAATCATTCATCTTTTAAGAACTGTTTGTGGCATATAAAGTGTCTGACTCTTCTTGTGCTGTTGTTAAATAAGATTTCTGTTTTTGTAGAGATTTTCTTCTCCCACTTCCAAATGTTGAGACATGCTTTAAACAGAGACAAGGGAAAGTTATAAGCTGTTAAGTCTGGCAAGCTGATCTCTTTATGGTCATTACTGTATGTAGGCTTAATACTCTCTGATCTATCAGTTCCCTTGTCAGTCAGCCATGATCACAAAACACATTTGTTGTTTGGAGAGAAAAAAAAAAGAAAAGAGAGAAGACACATCAGTTTCTGGTTATGTAAGCTGAAAACTGCTGAAGGGTTGTAACTCAACCAGAAATGGACACTGTAACTCCAGGAGCTCTCACATTGTCGGTTATTTCTCTAAGGAACGTGATAAGAATAATAATAATTATTATTTATTAAATAATAATTAATTAAATACTAATAATGGTAATTATTGGTATTATTTGTAAATATGGTCTCATATAAATATGGCTTCTCATCAATTTACATTTTCGCAATCTACTTCATTAGAAATCAAACCAAAGTTACCTCATTACAACTCAAATTTAGAAGAATAGCCTGCCTTATCCTAACCCAACTCTCCTGAGACTTATGAACACAAATACTAATTTATTTTTTTTAATATTTTCTACAGTCTTGAGTATCTGCCTTTGTTTGCTGCCCAAGTTGTATAGCCTCTGATGTGATACTGTGTCAATTAGAAAGTATCAAACTTAGGGAAATGTGGTTGGAAATTCAATTTAAAAAAAAAAACTCTTACAAATGATACAGACTTTTGAAATAGAGTAGGAAACATTTTCTTGTAAATTGGTAGTAACTTCTGAAAGGGCTTGAAGAAATACCTTCTACTGGAAATATTTTATTACTCAACAAGCTATGTAAGTGGGTTCCAGGACTGTTTCCATTGTTGACATCAGTAGAAAATGACTGAACTCATAAGGGAGTTGGAGATATAGAAAAGCTTAAATATCTGCTCAGCTGCTGGACTTTGTGTCTACTTTTGTTATTGATTGACCACTGGAGAAGTTTACTTTAGAGAAATATGACTGAAATAGCATGAAATATTTTTTTGGTTACTAATGATCTCATAATTCATGAATGGCAGTAAGAAGTGGAACTATGAATAAATTATATGGGGACATCCAAATGAGTATGGGCTGTTTTTGATTCTGTTCTTGTTCACTGCAAAATCTCTAAGCCTTGGAGAAATGTAGTTCACACCACAACAATTAAAATTGAGGAACCTTGTGTAGGTGGAACAAGTTCTTTGTTTACTTGCTATATTCATTTATTTAAAGTAATCTGTGAGGTAGTAAAGATGTTTGGCAAGGGGATTAAATACTGGCATGACATTCAAATATTCAGTTAACACAAACTAGTCACAGAATCATGGGCTGTAGGGATTGGAAGGGACCTCTAGAGATCACAGAGTCCAACCTTTCTGCTAAAGCAGATTCCCTACAGCAGGTTGCACAGGTAGGTGTCCAGATGGATGTTGAATATCTCTAGGGCAGGAGACTCCTCAACCTCCTTGGGCAGCCTATTCCAGTGCTCTACCACTTTTAAGTAAGTTCTTCATTGTATTTGTATGGGTCTTCCTCTATTCTTTCAAGCTTCACTAGTGCATACAATCATTATTGTTGTGGGTAATTAGCATGTAAATTCAGAAAAGATCTGAATATGATTTTTTCTCTCTTCAAGCTCATTTTCTATTTATTCAGGACCCATTTTCCTACGTATTAAACAGCTCTGAGGATGCCTATGAAGGCAAGTTAGGAGAAGGGGATACAGGGAGATGTTGCAGGCTTGTGACCACCAAAATGATTAGGTACAGATTCTCTAACTGCTGCATGTGTGACCCTGACTGCCACTGTTTGGAAATGTATTTTAGACTGTCCTTCCATGGCCTTGAATAATGCTTCATTTTCCTACCAAAGCTGATAGCTAGAATATACTGATTTTTGTCGTATTTGGTCCAGATAAAAGCTGAAGGAAAAATGCACCTATAGATGTGTAGGGAGATGTGACTTGAATTTGTGATGCAAACTTACATTCTCCAAAGGAGTAAGATTATCTTACTGTAATTATGTAGTTCATCAGCTGGTTGCTGCCTGGGGGGCTTACCTCACCCACTGCTGAATTTGGAGATCCATGCATTAAGTTTAACTCCGATGACAATTGGCCGTAATGTTCCCTGTTGTCACTGCAGCCGTGGAGGTCAGGCGTAATGATATGCCAAGAGCTCCGTGACAGTTTGCATACAGACGCAGTTTACTCAGGTCTCAGCACTGCCACTCTCAGAAGATGAGGAGGTATTGAACTGTCAAACTGAGACTGAGCAGGTGACAGCTGATGCATTTTAGATCAGCTGCCTTCATGACTGATTTAGTAAACCTAACTGAGAGCGTGCAGGCTTTTTCTCCCTCAATATTATACTTTAAAAAAAAGCAGCTATGAAAATGTGTAGTTTTGTTTTTAAATACTACTCTCTTTATACCTTCTTTTCACTTTGAAACCTTTAAGTATAAAAATGATTCAGTACAGAAGATCTAGGGGGATTTTTTTTCACTGTGAAATAAATTGAGGTAAAGAAATATTTTTATCCTTTCCACAGTTATGTGGCAACATCTGACTCTTTCAGTCAATCACTCTACCTGCTGTCTTCTATATATCATACAACTTCCTTAAATAGATAATGCTCAAAATAACGCAGACAAGCAACAGCATAGAGAAACATATGCAACAAATGAAATGTTAAACGTTTCCTCCTCTTTCCAGAATGTGTTATGATTAAAAAGTAGAGGTATTGCATGGCATGGTCTGAGTTACTCTGAGGCTTCAAACTATTTCACAAAACACCACGACTCAAAAAGAAAATGAATAAAATGACATGGAAGAGCAGGTACCGTTGTCACTGCAGATTAATGCTTGCAGACCTGATTGCTGTACCTTGGAAAAATTAAATTGTCTCCTGTACAAAAGAGATGTTTCTGGTATTTTCTGATTGATAACATTAACATTTGAAAGGCCTAACAGGGCTTAAGTAGCAAATTCTTTCCCTTCAGTCACTACAGGATTTCCTTTTGGCAGAACAATTGCACAGTCACAGAAGAAGGAGAGGAATTTTGCAAATGTCATTTTGGTGGCAGCATCCAGTTCCTCACAGCACTCTTTGCCTTCTGAGAAGAGTTCTCTGCTTTTCTCCCTGCTCTTAATTTTGTGTTGCCCTCCAAATCTCTGCATCTGCCCCTGTGCTTAGGGAACAGCTGCTTTGTTTGTCTCCTCTGTCTGGCTGCTAAGAAATACAGGGGCGATACATGCCTCAGACTCAGGAAAAAACAGAAAACAGATTACTTTGGGTTTTTTAGATATTTAATTTTAAAGATGAGATGCTAATATGCAAAGAGTGAAGTATGTTTTCCTAAATGACGTGAAAATCCACTGCATATGCTTCTTCTCTGTGAGTGATAATGTTTTTGACAAATCGGTTTTTCATTTTTCACTTTGATAAACACTGGAAAATTGGGTCACTCGGGCAATGAGTAAATTCAGTGAATGCAGTGGTCAGAGATGTCCAAAGTCTTCGTCATTTCCTCTATTCCACCCAGAAAATTAAAGCATGGAAATAAAAGTATTTATGCAGAATTCACACAAATGATATTCCTTTTTTCATCAGCAGTGCAGCTGGGACTGCAATATTTCTAGTTCTGACTGACGTATTCTCTCACCTCTCTGTCCTCTCCTCATGAAAATGCTTAACTGCTTCTGCGGAGCACGAGTGTCGGACAAAGCGCAGAGTCCTGGGGTTTGCCTCTGGGAGGGCCAGGGGGACAGTGGCAGTGAGATGAGCAGAGCTGTGCTGGATCAGTGTGCCTCTCACTGGAAGAAAGGTGGTGACCTGGGGAGGTGACGGAACCACGTTACTGCAAGGCTCAATCTATACAGCACAGTTCTCTAGTGGCTGCTGTTATTGTTCTCTTGGTATGTTAAAGGGAGAGAGTTGCAAAATGCTTTCGAATGCAGATTTTTATAGTTGTTTCTTTTTTTTTTAATGTGATGAATTAGCACTAGAAACAGCCTTAAAAGGATAATAAAAAAACTAAGTGCTTCACTATTTTCGGGTAAATGCGTGTGTGTGTAGGAAAATGGAAGCATCTTTTATGTCTCTTTCATATATATCTCCTTCATATCTTCTTACTAGAGAAGTGCCTTACAGTTCTTGATGCAGGCCCACTTCCCTATATGCTGAAAACTTGCTTAAATGTTCACTGCAACTTAAGGTTTTCTTATTGAATATAGTGATGCAAAACATAATTCCATCACAACGTTTTCTCTACTGACTGCTGCTGCGCAGTTTTGTGTCATCTAAAACAAATGCCGTTTGGATTACAAAGAATAATAACATTACTGGGAGATGTGTGAATCGCATTCTGTAAACTTCTGTAATGTTTACTTCAAGTATGTATGGGATGTTTAGATTTTGATTCTTTTATAGGATTCTTGCTTTTCCCTTAAATCATTCCAGAATCTTCTATTTCCTGTTGGTAGAGTAAGTCCCCATCTTTGTCTATATTAGCATCCATGCCTGGCACTGCGGTCCCTACAGCTGTGTGTAGATCATCAAATGTTGCCTGAATGCTGGTGCTCCTTATATCTGAAATGTGGGGCTAGATGCTGGAATCCTGCCACCTAAGTCAAGGTGACAGGCTGGGCTTGTACAGAGATGCTTAATTGTGATTCAGCATCCTCGCCATTGGAAGGAGGAGATCAACACAGAAGTGAAATGTGCAAAGGGTGTGTTGTTAATGAGGGAGGAAATTTTCATTTCAGTGGTGCAATAGAATCTTTTTCCCTATTCCCTTTTTTTCTCTGCTCTTATGCATGTTATAATATGCAGAAAGATACACTTGCAATCTAGTTAGCTGGAGAGAAATAGTGCACACCCGAGCTGAAAGTGTTTACTAGGACAGAAACAGACAGATTTATTGTAGGGTCTGGAATTTGTGGGGCTGAGTGAAGTAATCTTTCCCTTTTGACATAAAATTTGCACAGAAATTTTAGAGAATGGTCTGCTGGAGACCATGCTAGTGGCATATAAGAATTCATCCTGACAGAATATGTGAATTTCAGCTTTTCTCATGCTATTTTTGCATCTAGATAAAAGCACCAAGATGGTGCAAAGGCAAGGGAATGCTGACAAATTTGATAAGCTAGTCAGAACTCCCCAGCCCCCAGCCCAAATGATTATTGTCAGTGTTGTTTGGATAAGAATTGCAGTTACTCTTTTGCTGTAGAGTAGCTGTTTGTTTAGCTTAGCAAGGAAAAATGAGAGAAGCTTGCTCTGTTTGCTGCTGAAGAAGTATATTCAGATCCCAATCTAAAATTATGAAGTCACTCCGACACTGTTGTACTTAGCTCTGTAGGGTTGTAGTTTTCAACCTTTTTTGATCTGTGAACCTCTCAACCTTTTTCACTGAAGGTACAGATCTCTGTATAGTGAGTTAAAACCCCACTGACAATCAGCTTGAATTTTTAATGCTTTCTTTTCAAGTTCCCCTTGCAGATATCCACCAACCTTGAGTGCTCTGTGGACTACATCTTGAAAATCATTGCTCTGAGGATCTAGTCAGGTCGAGTTGAGACTAATGCTGCTAAAAAGTTGAAGATTTTGATTGTGAGAAAAATATTCTGATGTAGGAAGGGGAGAAATAACAGTTCTGAAGTTGGTAGTTGATAGTATTATCTTTGAAAGTATATATTTTTTTTCTTTGTGAATTTCAAGCAAGCTGAGCATTGGACTCTCGGGCACTGATGAGAGACCAAGGACAGAGGTGGCTGCTGGGTGAGTAGTGCTCGGCTTTGCAGCATAGGAAGAGATTATGCATTCTGGAAGCTCAAAAAATCATATTTTTAATGCATGATCTTTTGGGAAAACGAACAAGTTTTCCCAAATGAAGGACTTTGAAGTTTGTTAAAAGAAATAATTTTAGGAAATTGTTTTGATTGGCATTTCCTTTTTGAAAATGCATTTTGATAAAGGACTGTTCCATGGGGCTGAGATCCAAGCCCAGACTTCCCAAGTGCTGTAGAACTGAGTTGGAAGGTGATCTAGAGAAGTAATGTGGGAAATTTCTGGTAGGGATAGTTTCTAGGAAGTATTTCTTATTGTTCACTGAACTGAATTTTAAAATTCCTATAGAATTTTGTCAAAAAAAAAAAAAAAAAAAGAGGCAGAGAAAGAATGGGAATTGCTAAGTGAACATCAGGCTTTTAATTTCAGTTTCTTTTCCTTTGGAGACCTTTTCCCAGTGAGAAATTATTGACAAAGAGAATAACTGTTTGTGCTGATGGCCAAAATTTTGTTTGCTTTGTTTGTCTGTGCTTACATTTCAATCTCCCTGCTGGCCATCAACCTTCCTTTGACTCTGTAGGTGGCTACAAGGTGGAATTGCATACTGCAAAACCCATGCTTGCTCCAAGGTGCTATGCCGCAGCTTAATAGAAAACCTGATGTCTTACTTCTGTAATTCTCAATATGAATCCACCCTCTTCTATTTCTTTAACTTCTGGCTGCACAATGACTTCTGTAATAAGGAGAAATGGCTAAAAATCAATGAAAAGCTTTTTTAAAACTTTCATGCATTAATTGGTATGTGTGCTTGGCATAGAGTCTCAAAAGCAGTCGAAGGAAATTAATGGCAGGAAAAGGATGCTGGCAAGGAGGAGATGCCTCTAAGACATTTGGATTAGATGCTAATAGCTAAAGCCTTTGTAAATAGAATGGGGGGTGATTAGTATTTTTTGGCTTGTTCTTTGTTTTAAAGGAATCTTTGTGTTGTTTTATTTTTTTTTTTACTTCATTTTGCAGATCAGGAAAAATAGAATAATGTCAATTTAGACTTTTGAGATCTTGAGAAGGAAGATGGCAGCCAACTAGTTGCATTTTATCAGCTTATTTGTTTTTAATCAGGTGTCTTCAGAGGAAAACAGATTTGCTTCTTAGATTTTGGTGGACAATGGACTGCATCCTTTACACAGCCAAAGAGAGAGAAGGGATTAGGTGTATAGAGTCAACTTATTTGATACTTTATTTCGACTGGAGCATTAAAAAGGAGGAGGAATTTCTACTAGCTAAAAGAAGCTTGTGGAAAAAATAATTGCTACTTCAAATGTGTCGAGTATGCCAAGATTGGGGAGAGGGATGAGTGAGATGCACAGTATCATATTCCTGGTTCCATGCATGAGAAACTTAATCGAATTAATTATCAGAGTATCAAAAAACACTGGGACTTCATATTTAGGGATGTAAAAGGTTTAAAAAGAAATTAGTCTCCATGCTGGACCCTTTTATTACAGACCTTATGTTAAGTTGTGGACAGACTATGCAATCTTCCCTTCCAGGGAAATGGAAATGACAGAGAAATAGATGGAAAGGAAATTCTATTCTGCTGCTCATCTCTTTACTGTAGGTGAAGGAGGAGAGTCTTGTCATCACAATCTGTCACCACAATCACCCAGTGTCTGCGTGTGCCTCTGGGCTTCCCGTAGCAGACAGACTGCCCAGCTCAGTGTACAGAGTGATGGGATTATTTGGGTGGATGACCAGTTCTCATTCAGGCACTGCAGAACTTCTTGAGTGCGTGTGAAGTAGCATTAGCTTCCTTCCTTTCCTCTCCATATTCATGCAAATGCAGGCTGCGTTGGCAGCATTACCTAAAACTGGCCTGTGATAGATAGCTCTTCCCCATTACTGTGAGCAAAGCAGGCTGATAATGCAGCCTAGCATGTCATTGTGAACTGGCAGAACCAGTAGGCTAGGATGATAAGTAGAGCTGTCCAGGTCTTTCCTTTTCCTGTCTGTGAATAAGCTGTAAGTGCACATGGAGCTGGTACTTGGTTTCCTCTCCCTTGTCACAAGCCCTGGTTTCCAAGCATAGCTGTGATTAAGGCAAAAAACCAGCAACAAAAACCACAGTGGATAAGCAGTTTTGTGACGTGAAACCAAAGAGCTCGTTATTTTGAGAATTTTTCCAAGCTGGACATGCCAGTGAGATGCGTAAAAAGGTACTGTTAATTTACAGTACTTGGAGAAAAGTCATTGGCTTGGAGAGCAGTACTGACAGTTTTCAACTTGCAGCCTTAGTACTTAGTTTTTAAGCTCCAATATAGGCTTTTCCCAAATCCCTAGTTATATAGTTCAAAGAGATGAAGCTATTGGATTATTGTCTCTTTCCTGTCAAGGAGCCTGCAAAACTCCTTCTAGAGCCTGTACACAGCAGCTATTGAATATAACGATTCTCTGGCATATTTTGCAGCATAAGTGTACAATTTATGGGAATATACTAAGTGAAAACTATGCTTAAGATAAAGGTCTTGCCACGGGCAGAAAAACAACCTGGCTTGTAGGCAACAATTCATTCTATTAGGTTTCCTGAGGAATTGTTTTTTTTTTACATTTATTCATACCAACCATCTAACTGCTCTTAATTTTACAAAAGAACAATTAGCATAAAGTCACCTCATCTACACAGGCAATAATTTAGTAATTCTACTCTTTTCTTTATCGTAGTTTCTTGTGTAATCAAGGACATAGAAAACAATACAAATATTTGTGCATTGATCAGCATTCATTTGAACTAGGCACCATACAGCAAGTTGTCAGTCCTATTTTAAAATAATCTCTCTACAAGTTTAACAAATACATCAACAAACAATGCACATGATTTAGAAGGAATCCACTGTTTTGCTTTCAAAAATCTAAATTTATTCCTGCAGCATGTCTAAAAAGGAACGAAGCACGTCAGATGTTTGCAATGATCAGTGTATCCATGTCTAACCTGTGGGGCGTTTTATTGTCTTGTATTTTGTATATTTTCTTTTTTTTTTTATGAATCCAATAGTCCTTAACTTAGCAAAATCCCTTGTAAGTTCATTACGTTCCATGCAGGAGGAGATGAGATACCAACCAAATATGAAGATGAAACTTGTAAAATTTTACATTTCAAACATCTATGGAGACTGCTTATATTGGTACCAGCATCAACTAATCACAAGCTTTGAGTGAGGCTTGAAGGGATATTCTGAGGTTAGTGCTCAATCAGTCATACTGAGAAAATGCTTCTTGCTGTACAGGCTATTAGAGGAAAATTATTAAATCCAGAGTCATGGAACAGAAGATGTTTAGAGCATTGATATACCACTTTAGAAGCAACTTCCTGGATTGACTAGGCTTCCAAACTTGTAGCGAGTTTAATTGAAGATGATAGGTTGGGAAGGAAATCAGAAAACTCAGGAGAGAGAAAGTAGTTTTAGTTATTCATTCGCTGTATAATTTCTTTTCAATTAATTCTTCCCTTAAAAGAGCCTTACTAGAACTCCTTTGTAGGTGAATTTTCTGCAGATAAACCATTGAGAAAACAGGCTGAATTAGCTCTGGAAACATTTTAGTGCTACTGTTATGCCTGAAAAGTTACTCTAAAATAGTGACACATCATATTTTGTTTCTTAGGACATGTCTTCCATGACTGTATTATGAGGAAGATAACAGTTTTGTTGTTTAAAATATACATACATATAATGAAAATCTCCCTTTGGGAATACATAGACAAGATTGGCTATGTTCCCAGATTACTGAATAAAAGTCCATGTGCTTTCAACAAGTTCAATGCAATTCTGAAATTCTAACATCTTATATTATGCTGGATGTTTTGATTTGACCACCTTTCCTGAGTTTTCTATGTAGAAACAAGTAGAGAAGAATAGGTTTTTTGTTTGGTTTTGTTCTGTTTTTAATGTGAAAGATATAACTGTCCATCACACAGCTTCGTTCACGTTTATCTTCCAGAATAGCTGTAGTTAAGTTAAGGCAAGAAGTACTTGGTAGGCTCATGTACTTTTTTGGGTTTTTCTTGGAGGTTAATAAACATCTTTAGTAAGTTCCTCATTCTCTGATCTTCTGGATTAGTGAAATGTTATGGTTTTATGACTTTTGTTATCTTATTTCACTGGAATTGTAATTCAAATTTATAAAAACTTGTAAACCACTGTTTGAGATCAGAATCATACTTCTGAGTATGTGTGTTTGGGACCAGAATGTCTCAAAACCGTGTTCACTGGATACATGTGTATGACATTTTAATTCCTGCTAGAATATAATATATATTATAATTTTGCAAGTTTTCTCACTCTCTGTTGGAAAGACAAACAAGAAAGCTTGGAAAATTCACTAGCAGTCTTAGGGAGAAGGATCTGTCTGGTACTAACAATTCCAGCAGCAGCTCTGAGAACAACAGAGTGAGAAATGGCAACAGTGGACTTTGTGGATTTGTGATCATCACTGACATCCAGTTGCCTTTCAATAGACCTCCATTGGTAAGGAGGCAGTTAGACTCCAGATATGTCAAGTCTTGATTTATTCTCAAGTTATGCCCGAGTTAGGTCTTGGGAAATATTTTTTTCCTATTTCTGTACAGATATATTTATACCAATACAGTGCTGAATATGGATGGAGTTAAGCCAGTCTAAGAATGCCTTCAGCAATATATTTTACTTCCTGGGTGTACACAACTATTGCAGCTACAGTTTCATATAGTTTATTTGCTTCCACACTAAGCAGTGTTGCATGGCTTTAATGAGCTCTTGGAAATAGCATGAACTCCAGTGGGTTGCTGCTGTTGTTGCCTACAATGACAGTTTTGTGACTTTACAGTTTCACTCAGAGTTTTTCCTTCCATCTCATTTCAAAAAGTCAATGAGCTATTTGTACTTTGGGATACAGTGAATGTGGAAAGAACAACAGGAGAAGAAAATATAGGAATAGTAATGTGGCCTCTGGCATCTCCTTTGTAAGAGCATCCATCTCAGTCTGCATGTTGTAGGAGAACGTTTTTGACTTATTCTCGGTGCATGTAAAAAACATCGCTCTTGAGCATTAGTCCTTTTTAGGCATTCCTCTGAGCCTAAACTTGAGGACCTGTTTAAATGAAGGATGTCTGTTGGTTTCAGAATTAGCTTTTCTACTTACTTTTTTCCATACCTGAACAGAAGAAAAATAAGTATCTTTGCTTGAATTCACAAAAGGACAATTTATATGTGTCTGACTTGTAACTGCAATCCAAAAACGTTGTTAAGAGGGGTATCTTGGAGAGACAAGGTAAAGCAACGCCAAAATGCCAAATCTCAACAAGGATTAGATAATGTGAAGCGTCTGGGGAATCTGAGAGTCAAAGCAATGTTTTTGTACTGTGTAGCTCTAGATTCAGGCAGAAACTAATGGGATTTTCAATATTGCTTTTTCTGAGGGAAATGCCTAATCAACATGTCCACCGTGGATGTACATCTCTTTTTGTTCACTTGAATATGATACATTAAGTGGAAAATGTGGCCTCTTCACCCCAGAGAACCTGTATATCTAGGAGTGGGACGAGAGGCTACAGGTGGTAACAGGCAGGCAGCTTACTGAAAAAAAAATAGTGTGGAAGAACATTTCCATGGCAGTAGGATGCCTTGAGAAAAGGCATTTTTGCATACAGTATTTTTGATTTGTTTTGTTTATATGAACTCTCATGGTTCCACGTTCTCCTTTCAAGAAATTTCAAATATTTAACTCAATTATTTATGGATGCTGTCTTATTTCAAACATATTCTTTCTCTATACCAGAAAGCATTGCTGTACGCATGTTGAAGTCTTGCTTTTGCTTGCTCAGCCCTCCCCTTCTCTTGCCATCCTGATGCAGACATTAATATATCCCAAGGAGTGTCACTTACCAGTAATTGATCTTTACCCCTTTGAGCTCCTTTTTCTGATAGCAACCGTATTTAGGGTCATTGTGAAACCACTTGGACCTGATTATGTGATTCCAATCATCTGTGAACTGAATTGCCCATGTGACTGACTGATCCAGAAGCTGTGGCTTGGAGTTCAATTCCTTTGTCACAGACAGGCAGAGATGTGTTTCTCCCTTCATGATGAATTTGGATGACTTCTTATATTTCTCTTTCAGCATCCATTTTTTTGGTTTGAGACAGTGCATGTTCCCAGATGCTTTTTATATTCAGGACAAGTTCTTGCTGCGATCACCTTACTCTGAATGAGACTTCAGTAGCAGCTATAGCTTTTGATACTTTAAATGTGAATTTCAGCGTTGGTTAAGCAAGAAATTAATTCTGACCTGCCTTCTGTACCAAACCTGCCAAATGAATGGCAATTAACTCTGGACTATTAAACTCAAAAAGCTTCCCTGCAACTTCTGGGAGCTGTCCTGGAACTTCCTTTACAAAAGGGGATTAAATAAACAGGAGCTGCAGATTTTTTTATTATTATTATTATTTGATGAGCAGAGGAAAAAAGAATACAGGTATTTCAGTATCCTGTCTCTAACTTCCTCATGTTCCCTGTAGGAGGAGTTGCTGCTGTCTCTAGTTCCAAGGTAGACTGTGGTGTATTTTTTTGCTGCTGCTCTTTGGCAGTTCTGCTATTTAAAGACAAGGGTTAGACAAACTGGTGGATTGTTGGTTGTGTTGTTTAACACTGTCTGAAGTTTCGTTATCTGAGTATTCTGCTGTGTCTGTAGCTGGAACATATTTCTATTTCCTGCTCTCAATGTATTCAAAAAAGCTAACAAACAAATCCTTTTCATAGCAAAATAAGTAGGCATTTACATAGATGTAGTACCTGTTGGTAGAAGTTGTTGTTTGATGGGAGTCTACATCCGCCCCACTGTGTGCATCCTTTCCTGCTGTCTCTGGGCCCGTTGGCTGTGACTGCCTGTCCCTGTGGCTCTGGTTAATGGTGGCCTGTCCTTCAGGTCAGCAGGTCCTCTCCTACCAATCTGCTTCTTTAGCCTTGAAAGTATTCCTATGGCTTTTTCACTGTAACTAGAAATATCTTTTGCATTGTAACCTAGAATAGCATCTTCTACAGACAGGCAAGTGCAACAGTAATATTTAACAGATAAATCAACTGAAGCTGCTAATTATGGACACAAATGGAGATAAAAATTATCAGGCATTTAACACTACAATTAGGCAGCAAAGCAGAGGGGGTACTGTTTTGGGTTTTTGGAACCGTATCGATCTCAGTGTTTTCTAGTGAAACTTGCTAAGTCTTTAAAAGCAAGATACTTGCTTTGGTCTGTATATACTAAACATTTGGCTTTCCCCAACGAATGCTCACTCGTACACCACAAACCCTTCTGTATACAAGGTGAGATAGGCGCACTGCACTCACTGAAGGACTTGTGATTGACTGAGCTGCAGCATTCCCAAGGCTTCAAGAAAGGTTTTCACTTGACGCTCTTTCCCACAGGAGTTCACATTTGCTGTTTTATCTCTGGGAGCGAGCTTAGTGACAGACGCACACCAAGAGCCAGGAAGAAATGCCATGGGAGCTGCTTAACAGCATTCAGATGCAGAGATGGCATTTGATTCCCAGGCATCTTTGCTGCATCCACTTCATAAGAAATCTAAATCAGGAAACCCTACAGGGTATTAGGAAAGCAGACCTCTGATCTCTGTGCTCTCGCCATTAAAAACCAAGTCCTGCCTCTGAAACAATAAACAAATCTAAAGGTTATTGAATAACTTTCATTCATTTCAGTGCAGTCTGTAAAGAGGCAGAATAGCAGGTGCATGGGCATACAACTGTGTGCATTAGGGCTGTGAGAGCTCTCCGACAACCTGTTAATGTGTTGCCTGACGTTCTTGGTGTAGTTGTTTTCATTTAATGTAGAAATTGTGTTATTCTAATTCCTACATGTTGTTTAATCGAAATGCTCTGGCTGTGTTTTCAGCCGAGTACCATTCTTTGGAAGCAGTACCCAGTGCCCTGTTATAGATCCCCAATGCTTCATAAGAGGCAGCCAAGCCTGAGCTATTTCTTTTGCATTTTAGATTTTTCTACGTTTGTGCTAATTTATATTTTGTAAATATCTGTGGATGGGTAATTGAAGCTCTGCAGTAATCCTTTTTCTTTCCCTTTAGATGTATAGAGTCTGCAAAATCTAAAATACTTAGGAGTATACATGCTAATATTATGTAGATACTTTGCCTTTCATTCACTGGAAAAGCAATTTTTTGTGATTCATTTGGTACCGTGAAATTAAGGAAGTCGCTAGAAATGAATGTAAAAGCAAATGACTAGATGAGAAAAATGATAAAAATATAATCACTGCGGCTGTAAGATAAGGTGCTCTATGATGTCAGAACTGTGAATTGCTGATGAAGTTTGAAGTAATTCCATTTTGCATGATATTTCAAAATTCTCATATAAAACAATTGATTTAAATGTGGAGCCTTTGAAATACAAAGAATTAACCTCACCCTCCAGACATGATGCTTAAGGTTAAAAATAATAGAAACATAAATCTTTTGTAAGTCTTATTAAAAAAAAAAAGAAATATCTGTACTATCTGAGTTGGATTTCTTTCAACCAAAAACTCCTATTCTGAAATGCTACCATTCTGACAGTGTGACAAATTGCTGGAACAAATGCTAAATAGTTAAATGGACAAGTGATGGATGGCCTCATAAGCCTTGCAGGGCAGCCTGTGTAAGATACTAATTGGTTCTGTGGAACTGGTTTTAGTCAATAAATTCACTTGAGAGATTTTTGTGTGAGTGTGTGTGTGTTAGATATCTTTAAAGAAAGCAGTGCTGTAGGTGACAAACCGCTCGCGATGCATTAGGCCACCAACAACTTCATTTTGCCCTCTATACCATCTGCCTTCTCTCAAGGATATAACCTACTAAAAACCTATTAGTGATGCATTGCTGTCTCTCAAATGCTTCTGAATTATGAGTTTATTTGGAAGCCTCCAGAATATTCTGATGCTAAGAAAAATGCCCATATTAACTTTTCCGGTGTTTGCAATCGCTCTTCCCTCCCCCCACCTCCCACCTCCTGCAATAGATTCTGCCACCATTGCTCACTTTCCACTGCAGATGGTCTCTGTATTGGTGAATTCTCCTCGTGAAATATGCTGTCAAGGTGAGCAGAGACGATTAGAGTCCCACCCTTGGGAGCAGAGCCAGGAAAAAGCTGAGCAGCCTCTCCTGGTGCTGCATTTGAAGGTGTCTTCAGGACTCTGGATTTAGGCTCTGGTTGCTCTCTGGTTTGAAATCCCTTGGCTTCACTGATCCCTGCCAGCTGAGCTGTGGCATTTCCAGGGGCAGGTGGCTATGCACCCCTTAGCAGCACCCTGGCTTGGGCAGAAGTTGTCTCCTGCGCTGCTGGGTTGGAGTGGCCTCGCTGCCTGCTGACTGCAGGGAGTGGGCCCTGCCTGAACCCGAGGGGCTGGAGTGTGGGGTGCCAGCTGCAGGGAGCTTCATGCCATCAGCCACAGCTCTTCGCAGGGAGCAGCCCAACCTTCCAAAATGTGGGAAGAGAAGATGATAGTATTTGTTGTGGGCCTGGGCAGATCAGTGGAAGGGTGAAAGCTCTCACTCCTTTGTTTCCAAGTGGCTCCCCACTCAGCAGCCCAGCTGCTCTGAGCACTGTGCAGGTGCCCTGCCTGCTACTGCCTTTCTCGGCCTCCAGCATGACCTGTGAATGCAAAGCACGGTTAGGAGCTGAAAAGAAAAGCCCTGGAGCTTCTGCCTTTTAAGTCCTTAAAGCCTTTGCTGAGTGGCACACAGTGATTTCAGGGGAAATATGAGGCACTGGGTTTGTTCTTGAACATGTTAAAAAAAAAAAGATTTCATCAGTGCTAGGAAGAAATTGTTACGCTGGATAACTTTAAAACAAAACAAAAAAACCAAACAAATGATAAAAAGCCTCAATGAGTGAGTCAGGGCAGGGAGAAGAGTTGAGTTGGTTTCTTAGTTTTTAACAGAGAGCAATTTCCTGGTAAAATAGGATTGATTAATTCTGAATACATCAGGACTTAGGTAATTTTTGAGCTAAAGGAAAAATCTGGTGCTAATTTAGAATTTAGCACAAAAGTTAAGGGAAAATTCAGCTTCAGGTCTCAGCTCCATTGTGAGCCCATCTGTGTTCCAAAATAAAGCCTATTTTTTGGGAAGAGAGTTGAAAGTGAGCTATGTCTCTCGATTGTTTTACATTCTCTCCCATGCTTACATATGAGATGGTTTGGAATTAAAGAGTGTACTTCAGCTGCTGTGTATTTAAACCAGATTTGCCTAACATATAGTAGCTACCTTAACAGCAGTGTTGAAATAATCAGATGACACAAACATGATATTTCCAGAATGGCATGTAACAAAAAAAAAACAAAGAAAATGCAGTGCAGGCAACCTACAGCTAGGCTGTCTGGTACATTGTCTGAGATTCAAGAAAACTTTCAGGGAACAAAAGCTGAGTAACTCCCTGCTATGTTCTCCAACAAACCTGTTAGAATATGTATTTCAGGTGGAGCTGGAAGGCATATGTGGCATGATGGGAGAATTTGAACGCAGAGAATCAGGCTCCTGGTAAAATTTCTGGGAAGACATGGGTGATTTCAGGAGTATCTGCACACAGCCTGTTCTTGACTCTCCAGAACAGGAAGAACATGATTTGTCACCAAAAAAGACAATCTGGATAGTTATGTAACAACAATAGTAATTGTTTTTCCCTTTGATCCTAGTACGTTATTAGATATTATGACAAAAAAGAATTCCAATGAAAGCTTATACTGTAAAAATTATCTGTACATAGAAGGTAGGTTTCTTGTGTAGGTCAGCTGACCGAGGTGTGCAGTGGGCTGAACAGATTTGCAGGTCATCCGACAAAAAAGGGGTTGAATTATGAGTTAAGAGCTATTTATGATTCTGTGATTCTGTTAGGAGAAACTTGGTGGATTTATGTCCACCTGTGAATGGAGGGATAAATACAATGTACTTTCCTTTTACATTTAATCAGACTCTGTGGCTCCAGAGCAAAGGCCCACGCGTCCCTCTGGAGCGCATTTATAATGAATATTTTAGTTCATTAATACAAAGGATTGTGACTATACACAAAACGGAGCAAACAAACGTTATGTGATCTCCAATACACTGATCTGTATTTATGATTGCATAAAAGCATGAGGTAGACTCATTTAGGATACTGAGCCATAAACTTTTACTACTGAAGCAACCAGAGATGAAATTTTCTATGTAACTAAGATAACTTTTATATAAGTATTTTGTCTTTTTTGTTAACGTTGATTTTTGAGTTCACTGATCATTTTTGTGGGTTTTACACTGTGGAATATAGCACACTCTGTTAGACATCATGTATAGTGAATGCTTATGTCAACCTCAGATATCCATAATGTGGCCCTTAAAATCTTGTTATAGGCAGTTTGGCAATCTGCAAGTGATACTGTGCCAAGTGAAGGGATGTTGCAGCACAGAACGCTGCAGTGAGTGGTCATCAGATTTGAATAAACTTGTTTCTTCTAAAGCAGATTTTCAGGATTAAGAACTAACATCCATTTTGTTGAGAAACGAGAGGAGATGAAGGCCTGGATCCCATATGGTTGTAGGAAATCTCTCCTTTGCATTTAGCTTGTATATTACAAGCGCAAAGTGCATCATTTGGTGGAAAAATTTTGTACTTGGGATGTACGTGTAAAAATGATGATGCAAAACTCAAGGGATTTGAGTTTTTGCAGAAACCCACTAGTTGTTTCCAAAAGGAAGAGTATGCTGTGCCTTGGGTACTGTTCGTAAGGGAACTGCTCTGAAAGTTAGCTGCTCTCAGTATACGAAGTTTAGTAAAACTTGAATGTGTTTAAAGTTAAGAGTTTACTTTCAAGTAGTTTATGAAACACGTAGGTGATGAGTTGATATGTTTGTCACACTTGCGTATTTAGGAACCCATGTGTTTATAAAGTGTTGTATCACATCTGTGGGAGAGAGTGCAGCGCTCGTAACTTTGAGTACAAGAAAACTGCTGACCTGCTGGGTTCATTAGCAGTTTAGAGTTCTATTGCATAGCCTTTATAACAGATTTTGGAGTATATAAATCTATGTCTTTTCAGAAAGTCTGAATGTGGAGTGTTAGAAGAGAAAATGGAAAGACTGAAAGAATAAAACTGCCAAATGTCAAACTCACAAGGACCTTCTGAAATTCAGGACAAAATCCAATTTCAGGTAAATTCTTAAGTTACCATCTGTTCTGTTCACAAGTATCTTTTATATACTATAAATATACCATACAGTAACAGCTTCCCAGCTGTGAAGAGCCCATTTGCTTGACTGTTCTTTTAATTTCTCTATAAAAGTTTGGTTTTGAATTTGGCCATCTGCCTAGATGCTGGTGTGATAGGCATTAATAAAATATAGTACGGAGAAGAAATTAAAACATCTGCTAAAATTAACAAGAAAAAAGTTCTATTCAGCCTAGCAGGAAGTACAATAGCATGGAAAAGCTGAGGAGTCTGAGTTGGTGATGATAATTTTGAGATATGGGGATAATAAAGGGGGACATTTGGGATCTGATCCCATAGGTCTCTGAGTTTGACTATGAGCACGTGAGTAATTCCATTCTTGGATTACTTGCACATAAACCTAACAATAAACACATTATTTGAAAGAATTAGACATCCAGAAACAGTTTTTACGTCCTAGTACAGTTATATAGTTATCAGAGATTTATTTTACTGTTGAGTATAATCCTTAACAGCTGCAGTTTTATTGGGAAGGTAAGAAGAGTGTCATTCCATCTTTGTTGCTGCCATATACATTATGCAGCAGCCTGGATGAGTGACCCTGCATCCTCCCAATGGTCTTGGCTGTGTCTGACTTTTCCTGGGAGAGAAACCCAAGGACAAAATGCCTGTTAGGATTTTCCCATGAATTGTTTTGTAAATGCGTGTGTATCTTCTCATCACTTGTATCAAGTCAGTTGGACTGGAGCTGTGTCTGAACCACGAGCTATGCAGGGCTTTTAGCTCACAGCTAAACCTGAGAGGGGTATTCCCTACACGCTCGGAGTTTGCAAAACACAATTATACCAGCAGTGCTGTCAGAGGAGCACATAAGCAAAAGAAGGTTGCTTTTGATTTAGCCAGTGCAGAGTGTATTAATTGCTCCTTTCTCTCTGGTTTCAAAAAGAGCTTCACTTAAACTCATTGTGAGGAGGATTAAGAATACAGCGGAGCCAAATTAATCTTGTTCATCACGGATAGTAAAACAATGAACACAAGGGACAACTTGAAAGCTTGGAACTGGACATCAGTAAAAGCTTCCTCATGAGGAGGATAGTTTAGCACTGGGAGTGGTTGTCTGGGAAGGTTGTGATACAAATCCTCATCCCTGGAATGTTTAGGAGTTTGTTTAGGTAACAGTGTAACTGTCCAGACCTGCGTTTTTCCACCTCCTTCAAGTGAGAGGTAAGACCTGTAGGACCTCAAGAAGTATCATTCAACCACTTTGTTTGCTCAAATGCTAGCTCGGTCCAAAACCTGCCCTCTCCAGCAGAGGTCAGAAGCAGGCACTTAAGAGAGGTAGTGGGGAAGAGGGCAAATTTACATTCAGTATTCCCCAGCAATTTGGCAGTAAATGGTCAGGCATTTCCAAATGTAAAGTGTTGTCTCTATTTAAAAGCGTGAACATATTTGACTAGCACATTTTGATTTTTTTTTATTTAATTACTAGTCATTTTATCTGTGAGAAATACTAAAATTAATCTTGTTTTAGAAAGAGTTATGGTTTCAGTGTTTAATGAAAGGGTGTTTTTGAAAAAAATGTTGCTAAGTAAATTTTACTGTCAGCTGTGTCTTACTTCTTTGTGGGCAGGAAGGAAAAGATGTTCAAATTTCTGTTTATTAGTCAATCGTTTCAATTCTTCTGTGCTGTCACTTGAACTTTTGTGTTCAGTCTCTTCAGGAGGCTGTCTTGGGAAAAATGGTATTTTGCTTTCTTTATCAGCCACATTGTCCATCCCATAGTAACTGAAATAAAACCAGGTTGTTATTCTATATTTCCTAGCATTAAAAATGAGCAGATCTGATTTGATCATTTCTGATGCTGATCTGGGAGTTTGCAGCATGAATTCTGCATCATGGGCACATCTCCTCATCTTCTTATTATTTCTTAAACTGGGCTTTGGTCCTGGCTTTCCCTCTAGCATGCCTTACTACCTGAGTGTTTCATTAGATTGTTTTGGAAATCTGCTGTGATTTCCACCTAATCCCTTGTGCACCTTCTCTAGCCTTCTCCTGGAAACAAAGATTAACCTTCTGTGGCATTTTTGATCTAGCTAGCCATGTGATATGAATCACTTCCACTGCTGGCAAAGGGCTTTACTGAACTGTGTGAAATCTGCCTTCTGAGATGCAAAGCACAATGATAAATTTCCTTTCTCTTTCCTATTGCACAGAGGTGGGTGTGTTGTGCCCATCTCAGTGTCATTGTCACAGACAGTGATTTTCTTGGGCAGAATATTTTCTTACTGTGTAGCACTGGAGGATCGACAACACATGCTGCAGTCCCTTGGATGCACTCAGCAGCAGCTTGCTGGGCTGCTTGCTGGTGGCGTGTGTAGGGGCTGCAGACCTGGTAGCTTGCTGCCAGATCCTAATGTGCTCTCCTCTCCACCCTGGTGATACTACCAGGTACCTCCTGAAGCACAGTACCCAAGTGCAGCCGTGGGTCCAGTTCCTGGTTCTCTTTGCTTGCTCTCAGCTTATTCCGGAACTTCACAGGATGCTGTTAACATTATATAGCCAAATACATGTCATGCTCATAATTATCTTCAGAAGGTTTCTTTTTCCATTTGCTTTTCTCAGGATGCTTTCTTACCAGCTCCCTTCTCTCTTACCCTTGAAATAAACAAGGTCCCTTTGAGATGGACAGATCATTTTGTGTAGGAAACATCAGTTGTTTATATTCAGTTTTACCTTCCCTCGGTCACTTACAGAGACATAAGGGAATTTGTCTCTGCACACCATTAGAAGAATGCTTTAGGGAGTATCGTGTGTGTGCATGCAAGTATATGCGTACATATTGTTCACAGATATAAAAATTTGTATTTATGCAATACACACACACACACACGCACATACATGCCACTGTCCTTCATTTTTTAGATGAACTGCCTATGTATTTGATATTATTATAAGGATGAAAGGTTTGGAAAGAAGTCCCATTGAAGGCCAGTGATACAGGCAAATAAAATATAACAGCAACAAAGAAATGAATAAAGGCAAACATATTCCCTGAATAAATAGGTAAGACTACTCTAAGTAGCGTTAATTTCATGTATTCTATTTTCTTCTGTTATGGATATTTTTGCAGTTATTTTTTTGGGGTGAGGAGTCTTTTACTTCAGATAATATAACCTTTACTATCAGTGCATGTTGCAGTGCCATTCAGTACCACTGCACTAGTTAAGGGTCTGTGCGGGCTATTTCTATTATTAATCTGGAAGATTATACCTCTGTCTTCTTGTATTGCATCACCCTGAAACTCGACAAGTTGTCAGTGGAGAGGCAATTATCTCTACCAGAATATTAAAAACATGAGTTTTATTTCTAAGTTATGCAGTGGCATGAGAATCTACAGAGTTTGTACAAATGCAAGAGATTGGGTTTTTGGTTGTTTGTTTTTGCTTGTTTTAGGTTTTTTTGTTTATTAGTTTTTTTGCTTTATTTTGCTCCAAATATGAGGTTGGTTGTTGATAATATAAAAATGAAATTTTGCTTGCAGTTAGCTGAAAAATTAGGTTTGATTGTGTTTGTGATTGTCAGAAGCAAGGAAGAAGGAATGACACAGCTGAAAGCCTGAGAAAGCTGAAAAAAGCAGTGGGGCTAGCCAGAAAAAAACAGTCCCTTCCTGTGAAAGAGAGATGATGATATTTTCAGTTTGCAGATTGTTGTTTTAAGGAGCAGCCTGTGCTGGAAGTAGAGCTGCGTTTCCCAGCAGTGACTCACTGGGTCTCATGAGTAACGGGGACAGGGAGGGTGAGGAGAGCCAGAAGCAGCAGAGCTGGGCAGGCTATGGCAGTCTGGTGGTTGAGCATTTCAGAAGAGAGAGAAAAAGCAGGGAGCCCAGGGCTGTGCAGAGGGGCAAAAAGAACCCAAGAGAAGAGCTGAAGGAATGTCGCGAGCCATTTGATAACGTGTGCTGGTTTAAAGGAGCATCTTGAATCATCAGTGCAATGTGCGAAACAAGTGGTATGAACAGTTTTACCAACTGAGAGGAAATGAACTGCAATTGCAAAATTAAGAGTATCGTTTCATTCAGAATTGTGGTATATGTGAAGAAAGCTAAGTGCCCTTCGCACATTCAGCAATTTTTAGTTCTTTATTGTAATTTAGCTTTAGGAATGCTGGTTATTATAAATGGATGATCGCAGTTTTCTTGTTCAAAATCTCCAGGTTATCGAAGCACTTCCTTTTCTACTTTGGTGAGAAACTGAATGTAAACTTTCCATCCCTCCCTCCATAAAAATAGAGAAAATGAATCTGGATAATCTCCCAGCAGTGCACTTAGTGGGAAAGATGTGGCAGTTTAAAATTTGCATTGCTGTAATGGAGCTGTGTCATGTGCTGGCAGTGAAAGGACTTTCCTTGCATACCCCAGCTGAGTGACAAAGGCTTTTTGTTAGGGTATGGATGGGCCAGTTCTCTTCTATGTCATCCTCCTATGCCCCAGATGGGCTTTATATGCCTTGCTTTAACATTAGGCTGTGCTTTTGTTATCCTCTAGTAATAATTTGGCTTAATACTGGACAGAGAAATGGAATTTTAGACAGAGATCAACTAGATTGTTCATATCACATGAATACAGAGGGCCATAGGGTCTAACCAGCAAAGAAATTCTTTGTGTATTTTGGGGAATACTCTTGGTGGTTGTTGCTGGTTGTATTGGTTTTGTTTTTTGTTTTAATCTACCCAGTGTACCCAGTAAATACTGATGTTCTGATACATTCCAGAGCAAACTGACACCACTGTCTGTGCAGGGAGCAGAAACAATCTGTGGGTAACAGGGCAGAGGCCAGGGTCATGAGTGAAGCGCTGGTGAAGTCAGGATTATCCCCTGAGGCTGAGCTATTGTTTCTGTACATATATCATAAAATAATAAAAACAGTTTCTACTGTTTCTCTGCCTACTTCATGGGTATTATTTTCCCTGAGAGGAGTAGAGAATTGTCCAAAAAAGTGAGAATGGTATCTGTGACGATCTCAGACAGCCTCAGACAAGCCCCTGGTGGTGCGTTAGTATGCTCAGCCATGGAGGTGCCACAGCTGCATGCAGGTTTTGATGCATATGGCTGCTGCTTGCTGTTTGCTTAACGGTGGGGACCTTCTCTGCTGGTGTGCTTCATCACCAGTGTGCCACCACCGTACAAACAGCAGATTGCCTCCCTGCCTGCCAAGTTCTCAGGGCGCTGGTGCCTGTGAACTTCCTCTGAGTGTTGCGTACTCACAGCTGCTTGTTATGTTAACGTTTGTACAGAGGATGTGAACAGTTTGGCATCATCTCAGTATTACCACTCATCCTGAAGAATGTATGTTGATCTGAGCAGGACTTACAGCAGAGCCCCTCATAATTAGTAAAGATTTTAACTTCCTCCTTAAGGAGGAAGTTAAACTGTTTTGAGCAGTTATTGTGCTTTTAGCTCACTGGCAACCATTACTTCGAGGAGTAAATTATACTAGTGAAATACTTTTCATAATGTGAAAAGGGTGTCTACAGTATTATTATTACTATTATTATTTACCTTTTCTTGACTAAAAATCTCCCACATTTCATTTCAGCTTAGTTGGACAGCAGCCAGCTATAAAAAGTGGCAATGTCCCCCCAGTACCTTCATTCTAAACAAGTCCTTCAGCACACAATGTGAGCGACTGGTTTCAACTTATAGGGGAAGCTGGTAGGACGGGAAAATTTTGATTTCTGTAATCCTTTCTATTTTTTTTCCCTGACTTTATTGACTGGATACTGTTCCAGTTCATACAACATAATAAGAAACATAAAAAACAAACAAAAAAAAGAATTGTCCTCAAATGTATGCTCATTGAAACCATACGGGTCTATCCTGTGTTTCACAATGTTCCACCTGAGATTCTTCAGAGATCTTAAAGATTTTATTTTGGGATGGTGATATAACTATCAGATCTTAAGTGATATTTAAAGTGATCTGTGGAAAATTAAAAAAAAATAAAGATAAACCTCCTTATTTTTATAATGGCAATCTGAGCACGCAAGAAAAATATCTGACCTGTTCTGTGTTGTGTTTTCCTGTGCTTATATTTGTAAAGTGCTATTTTTAATGGCAGTGCTGCTTAACACAAACTAAATGAATTTGTGTATGACTTTTAATGTAAAAGCGAGTATTCACTCATGTTATCCATGACATTTTTCCGTAGAGAAATTTTATGTCAGAGATTACACTTGAAAGTGATCTGTAAGAGAAATCCACATTTAGTCTTCTGTGGAATTCTTAAATCTTGTTAAATTCTCTTTAGTTTGTGAACCTTTCTTCTACCCATGAATAACATGGAGACAGGCAGCAGCCTACATAGCTGAATGGGAATTTCACTGCTTCAAAAGTCTTTTATGCTGATTCTCGCAGTGCCTCCCTGACAAGACTGTGCAGATGTATGACCATCAGTGTAGTAAAAAGCTTAGGACACCTGTGAGGCTTCCAGGGGCATAGTTTATATCAATGCTAAGCAATAAAAATTTTGCAAAGGCAGGCTCTTCTATTGTTCTTTACCTACCTATGATGCTCACTTAGCTCAGATGAGGAGTGGGCACCTAGCAGTGAATCTCCTTCCTGCAGGTGTGGTTTACCACCTCAATTTCTTTACAAAGGGCAACTTGGAAGCAGAGTGAGCTGTTCACATGTTTGTTTGCAGTTCACATTACTTTCTTCTCAGGCATACTTTGCAGCAATGATGGCAGAATTGGTGTTTCCCTTTTTGACATTATTGGTCAAAGGTAATAATACTAGATGAACTAACTGGTGGCTTCTGTATACTTATAATGCTTAAGAAACACTAATTTGTTTGAAGATTCTGAATGCCAGAAGTACAAATTTTTTCAGCTTTTTTTTTCCAGCAGTGTTATAGGTAGGTTTTGATTTTATGGGAGAAAGAATGTTTCTGTTCAGTCCTGAAGTTACTAAAGAGACATCAAATCTGGGGTTTGAGAAGGGCTCTTCGTTTTAGCATGTGCTTCAGAAAATGGCAAGGAAGGAGGAAGTAAAGGCACACACAGACCTGTATGCACCCATTTGTGTATGTTTTGTTGTTTCTGCTGATAAAAATTGGTATTGATTTGGGAAATCAAAGTTAATAAGTGTTCTGGTTGTGAACATGTAAAGCATAGAATACAAAGAGTATAGAGATCACTACTGAGTAGTGCCTGCCAGGTGGCTATGAGGAGCAAGCCTTTCTCAGCTGGTTTAAGTTCAATTTAGAATGGTTGATATTTTCCGTGAACAACTTCTGGAGGTCTACACACTCTCTGGACTAGTATGTTGCCTGGGAAACTGCACTCTGTAAATTAGAAGAAGGGGAAAACCTGTCTATTAGATATGTATTTTTTGCAATTGTTGCTGTAAATTTTATAATAAACGTCCAAGTCAGCACTTGGCTGTAGACTTGCCAACCCTTTTTATACTTGGGCAGCAATGAGATTAAGATTGGGGCATATTATTGTAAGCAATGTACAGTTACACTGAAGGTTAAATATTAGGAAAAAAATAACTCTTTTCCAAGTGTACTTGGCTATGCCTTGTAGTTATAAATTTTATTTCTTTCAGTATTAATGACTTGCTCAGTCTGCCTAACACACAGAGTGGACCACAGTGGGAATAGCTGAACCTCCCCCACCCATGCCTGACATAATTAAAAAAGCCAAGGGAGATTAAGGACTGACTGAATTCTCATAGCTCTAATCATTTTTTTATCCTCTTGGTGTCTCTTATTTTCTTAGCACTAATATTTTTCAAGAACACGAGTTTAAATTCTTATAAAGGATATATAGTGGAGAGATTTACTTAATATGTGGTAAAGCACAGAGCACCAAATTCTTATTTTTTTTAAATAACTTTTTAGTCAGACTGGACACTCCAGACACTGAAATTTTATTTGCGTCCTACAGTTTTTGCATTTGTGCACATACTGTGGAAGTCCCTATCTCTTACTCAAGCAAGCTTCCATGAAGAGCTCACTGAAAATCTAATGGTGTTTCTGGTAGTAAGTCTGTTTTTTCTCCGGAATTAAAGCATGGAGTAACTGTGGGGACTGATCTCTTGGTTGGAGTTTTTCAGACACGGTCTCTGCCTAAGTGACAAACTGCTGCTAGAGAGTGAATGCTCCAATCCACACTACAGATTATTTTCAAAATGGGATGGAATTGCGGAGCTGCGAAGTTGACATGGGGATAGTCTCTAGACTGTCACCCCTGTGTATTAGAAATAATCACATAGGACACACTGCAGTCTTCTGGACTGGCAGAGTTTATTTTTATTGCTGTAATTGGGGTGCGTTAGGTATTCATTGCCGCTCAGCTCCCTGATGATTGAGAATTACTTCACTTGGCTATTACTGTACTATATTTACTTACTCTGTCTATCCTATCTATTTATTTATTTTGTCTATGAGGAGTTTTGTCCTGCATTCAGGAAAGGTATGCTATAAAAATCATAAAACTGTTTTATTACATAAGCGCAGTACCTGAACTATTCGTGCTTCCACCAGTGGTCCACAGCATTCCCCAGCAGAGCACTTAGCAGTGTGACTAATCTGAAACCTAAAGTTTCTTCTCTCTATCGTGTTCTCCCTGATGAAAAATTTGTATAAACACTGTGATGCTTTCCTGTGGTGGGATACTGCATATATTTGCAAAGGTGTACATTATTTATAGGCACACTAGAAAAGGTGGCTTCAAGAGGAAAACCAGTTTGTCTTCTTTCTGTGGCCCTTGTTTGTTCTGGGAGTTTATTCCAAAGCTGCCCTCTGAGGAAGCTCATTTGCTCCTCAAATCACCTTTCTTACTGAATACAATTATTAGTTACAGAATGAAGCTTTTCACTTTTTAAGAGACTTTTTTTTTTTAAATATGTTTTAAGATAAGGTCTGACAAGTTTTGTATAGCTTGATGTTTCCAATGATTTTAGTTAGAGCACCAAGCAAAACTGCCCATGAACAAAAGTAAATGTCAAGAGAAAAGTGGTTTTGGCTTAACATGAGATTGTCTAAAGGTAGTCAAAGAAGTTAGTCAAGCTATATAGTATGTGTGACTTCAGCCAACTCAGGATAGCTTTTTGTGATCTTTTGAATGTATCAAAACTGTATCTTAGTTATATGAGATAGACAAATACTAACCATATATATGACTATCAGATATGATTCCAGGCCCAATGTTTTGTAGTGTGTATATATATATATATTTAAATCTACATTCTACATATTCAGACAGTTATGTTCCATGTCTTCATAACTGACAATAATGCATCAGAAAAAAAAAAAAAAAAAGGATGCTCTAGTGGTAAACATGTACAGTAATTTATACACAGCTTTCTTGTTTACAACATTGTTCTTTTCAGACAATCCTAATGAATGAGATTTTCAGAGCTGCTTTAAAACCTCACTTTCTAGTACTCCTAAGGCTTTGTTATTACGCACCTCTAAGCAGGTATAGACAGGGCTTACCCCAGGTTTCTTAATCACTTTACAGTGAATTATTAATTCTATTATATATTTTTATTGGTGAAGATAGCTCCAGGCCAATTTTCTTTCTCTGGGAAAAAAAAAGAAAAAAGAAAAAGAATGTGTGTGCTTTTGAAGAATAAGATACAGAGGTTGAGGGGGAAAAAAATCATGATTACTTGTACTGGGAGCACATGTTGAGTAGCTATAGTGCTGTGAATCAGCCACACTGATTATGGGAAATGAGAAACACGACATGAGATAAAGTATTATGCTGAAGAAGAATATGAGGGTATCTTATGCCTCTTAACTTCTGAATGAAAAGAGTAAACACTTGATTAAAAAAAACAGTTTATCTCTCAGCCTACTGAATTGCTTTCTGAAAACACATATTAATTCTGGACTAAGTAAACAGCAATTGTGAGCATTCAGTCAGGCTTGTCTAAGAGACGTATTCTCTGGCAGGCCTGTACCAATAAAACTGCTTCTACTAAGTTTTGTATTTTGCTTAAACCATCTGCTTGCAGTGTGTCATCAGTGGCTTCTAAAATGCTTTTCAGATTACCCTATTCTTCACCCCTCTTATGGTGGAGTATCATATTTTGTATCTTAATGAAGTAAAGGTTGAGTCTACTTGAGTCTCAGGGTCAAACAAGAGCATCTACTTTATTGAAAGCTAATTTCTTATCTTGATTTTAATTGTAGAAATGGAACAATGAGATAATCCAATCTACTCACTATTCTAAATAATTCAAGTCACTTTATTCAGATCCCTGGGAAGAGACTGTCAGCAGTTTGGAATTTGAAATAGCAAGTATTGCTTTGTGCTTAACAAAATATAGATAACTGACAGCACCTTCAAATAGGGAATGGTTCATTTTGTGATGCAAAACAGATAGCTTGGTTGGGAATAGTATTGTGTATCTATAGGCAGGATTAAATCCCAGACAGAAAGCGTAGGCAGATGAAAAGATTGTACTGCTCATCGTTTTTCTGCAGCAAAACTGAATATTTCACAGCCCTCAAGAGAGTAAGGCAAGTGACTGGTTAATACACTGACTGTGTTTGACATACCTTATAACTAGTTTTGAACTTTAGCTGCCTTCTTTAAATACAAGCAGTTTCTTGTTGTGATTGAATAGCTGTCTCTTGTAACAGTCTTGTAATAGGAGATTTACATGCTAGAGAACATTATACTTCCAACATATACAAGAAATATTCCTGATATCATTGATAATAAAAGTGCAAAGGAGCTAAGCAGTCTTCACCCATGTTATTAATTAGAGGAAAACTTTGGTTTGAGTGTTTATTATAATCATCATTAAACTAATATGACATACACGTTTTGAGAAATGGAGATTTGCCTTCTTAGAGCTTGGGGTCGGTGGAGATAACTGATAGCCAAAGTAATCTGATAGTGTTAGGAACCTATTAGTTCAGCTCTTTGCTATCACATTGTATCACAATGGTATGTTCTTTAGTGTCTGCCATTTGTCAACCTGACAACATCTTAGTGCATGAAACGTCAGTAAAATATTTCTGGGCATGTTACCAAAGGGAACTGCTTCATGCATTTGTCCCTTTTCCTCCCCTCTGGCTGGTGCTTTCTGAGATCACTGTTGGAGATCAGCCCAAGATCTACATGCATCTCTGTGCCCTGTGTGGCTGGGATGCACGCGTGTAGGGCTGTTTTGCTTCTCCAAATAATTTCCAGATGGCTGGGTATCAGTGTCTTGCAAGTCATCTTTCTGGGCTGACATGCTCATTAGCTAACTGATCCAACAGTGATCACTTAACGCGTGAACTCCCTGTAAAAGGAACTGTTAAACTGGTGGGTTGAGCAAACTCCCACTAACATTACATGGAAAATGCTTTGGAAAACATGTCAGAGTTCCGATCAGTTAAAAGCAACTATACAAATTGAAAGCTGCATAGAAAGGGAATTAATGTTATTTTTGTACTCTTGTGAAAAAATGAAGATGTGTTGAAACTTGAAACAACATGCAGGAAGAAAGCTGGCAGACTTTGCAGATCTACTCTAGATGCCACAGCAAAGCTTCTGTGGGCACTGGAAACCTTCTGCAGGCAGGTGAAGTACTCCCACCTGGAGCCAAGCCTGTCCAGTGGGTACTCCTAGTTAAGTGAGCTGAGCATATGCATTGCGCTTGGTTTCAAGTATAATTGCCCAAAGCTACAGACAAATACTAATCTTTCAATCAGCAGTTTTATTACATTATAACACCTGAAGTTAATAGGATCACAGTATACCTTAGTGTGGAAGGATCTCTGGCTCATTCCCACTGCCTCAAAGCAGGTTGAACGTAGAATCTGACTTTGCTCAGGGCCATGGCAGGTCAAAATTTCTCCAAGGATGGATATTTCAAAACCTTTCAGGGCTTTTCTGTTACTTATTTCATTGTGAAAATTTTACTTAAACCACAATTTCATTTCCACTAAAATGCCACATTCCCATGGGTATTCATTGTAGTGCCCCTTCCGGTCACCCAAGGAGTTCAGCAGAAAAATGAACAGGGAGTAAAGGAGCCTGCAAGACGGCTGTTACCCGGGCTCAGGGGATTGTACATACACTACATGCACTCTCTTTTTTTGTTGTTTGTTTCAGTACAGATTCTTTCTTATTTCATATGGCTTTACGTTAGGTGCCTTCGTGTTCTTGTTTAAGCCACTGTATGCAATTCCTATGTTATCCATTAAAAAAGCTCTCTTCTACATGTGAAGAAAAAAAAGAAAGTCTGATTTTGATTGGTTTTGAGATAATTTTAGATATCTATCAGGCATTTGAGATATTTTTTATTAGGATGAAGTGTGGGAAGTCAGGTTTTTAGTGGTGAGAATCTGGTCAGCACTTTAAAACAGTGAACTTACACAAGTATACAGGCAGTGGTGTTTATATAACGTTCTGTTACAGAGATGCTATTTCAACAGCTGAATTTACATTAAGTGACCTGGATGTCTCCAACCATATTTATTTGCTAATGAGTTGGAATGCCGTTGTCAAAAAGCATGGAATGACTCCAGAGCAGGCAGTACTGTGTGGAGAATAGCTGAGCTCATAATGGCAAATGCGATGAGGTCTTAAATGATTTATGTGGTTTTAGATTCCTTTTTCTTTTTCATCTGTTTAACTTAACTTTGGGTTAATTAAAAATCTTTTTTCTCATAAGATGTTTGATATACCCACATGACAATTCTCTATATAGATAAGTACTGAATGCTTTCTACAATGATTAAGTTAAAAATATTGTTTTAAATAAATTGATGAGAAGCAACCATATCATTTTCTTAAGAGTTTAATAATGCAAAGCGTAATCACTTTATCTTAGCCAATTAATAGTTTCCATTCTTGCTGTTGAGGGTTCAAAAATTCAATATTTAAATATACAGAGAGCAATCAAGTTTTGCGGGTCTCTTCGCAACTTGATTATGGGAATGAAAATCTAGAACGCTGTTGCTTGTCTCACTGGAAAATATGACTCTTTTGAACTTGTTTGTTACTAAGGAGACTTGGAAATCTGATTTAATGTTGTGAAGTGAAGTAGGTAGCGATCTTTTGCAGACTTTTCATTTCTGGTCAGACATGCAGGCTTGCTGGTGGCAACTGCTTCTCTCTTTGAGTATATGATAATTCCCAAACCAGTTGCAGAGCCTGACAACCATATCAGTCAACACACTTGAAAAGGAAGCCACCCACGTTTACTGAAGTTAGTTATCTCTCATCACACACTGAAGTGTGTGATGAGAGATACAAGGTTATGAATGAGTTTATGTCCCATCTGGAAAAATATATATTTTTTTAAGATAATCGGAATCTGGTGGAAGAAATGCAAAGGTTGAACATCCATGCCAATAATTGTCATTTCTATAACTATTGAAAGAATTTTTTGCACACTGAAGTTGGACACACCTTGGATATGTGAGTTTTGGATGATTAGTGCACAGTATGCATTGTAGTAGTGGTATTGACTGCCTCACTGGAGTTACTGTGCATACAGCCTTCCCATTTGTGAAACTAAATGCAAGATCTGTAGGGACTTGAGTGATTTTCCTAAAAGCTGAAGTAGCATTAAAGATTTGCATACAAAACCTGAAAGGAGGATGCGGGCAGTGCCTTGGCTTGACAGCTGCCTTTCCTGTCTGCAACAAGGAACCAGTTGCTCTGAGCACAGAAGCAGTGTCCCCACTTAGCATCATCTTTGTTTGAAGCTTGGATACATTTTCTGTGCAGTGAAGGAAAAAAAGTTCTCATTTCCTGCTAATGTTCAGCCTTGATGATTCCAAGTATTTTTTGCTCAGGGATTCTTCCATCCTTCACTTCTTCATGTCTTCAGGTTTCTTCCTCTTTTTCTCTGCCTGAATGTCTTGCTGTTAGAACAGCAGTGGTTCCAGTGCTGTCCATGTGTCGCTGACAAAGCACCTTGCTCAAACTGCAGCATCTGTGCTGCAGGTTTACCATCACTGCACTGAATGGCATCTCAACTGATTTATTTTTGCTCTTGGCTTGCTGCAAGCTTTTTCATGAGTGGCATGGAGAACTGTTTTTTTTTTTAATTATTTTTAACATTTCCTCAGCTTATTGTTCATTCTGTCTGAAGGAAGAGGGAGGAGTGCTGAGGAGCACAGCAGCATGTACTGAGGTCCACTGGGCCCTGGGCAGCCCCTGCTTCTGAGTTGCCTCTCCCCTGCAGCAGCTGCAGCACAGCTGGGGCTGGGTTGTATGAATGGACTGCAGAAAACTAATCTGCTTGGAAGAACCTGTTACTGTGAATTTCAGAAAGGCTACAGCTTGAGGTATTTAAAAACTCCACTGTTAAATCCATCCCTAGTGAACAATCCATTTTTAGGATATCACAGCAGGTATATTTTGCTTACGTAATCAATCATAGGACATAAATTGCTGTTCATTCCATCCAATTTACTTCAGTAGTTCATATGGGATAGAAGTTATGTGGTCAGTATAATTTCTGTATTGCGACTTTAGGTGCAGTTGTGTCTACTTTTGTTTTTATTGAAAACTGTGGCTCAGTTTTCCTTCTTTTAAACTCCACAAATTCAATTTTTGCTAATTAAAAAGTATGTTGTTGAGGCTAACCTGGAGTTGCATAAATCAATAATTCTACATGGAAAAAAGAACAAATTATACCTCTCGTTTGCATAATGGACAAGATCTGAAATGAATTCCTTGGGTTAATGAGAGTCCTCGGGGTGGTTCACCAGGGTACATGCAGTCCCCTGTGACACCGGTGTGGTACTTATTGAAAAGCACTGCTCAGAGGAAGAGAGAAGAAATAATAATAATAAAAAAGCAGTATGCTGAAGCTTTTAGCTTTAGTGCATTGATTTCTGACTGCCTGCACTGAGCTCCAGCATAAGCTGAGGATACAAATTCAGATTTACCCTGGCTTTGAGGTTCAAAGTTGGTTCTAATCTCAGCTGGGGGATTTGGCTAAGACAGAGCCGAGTTCCCAGGTTTCTGTCACACTGACATGAGACTGTTTTTCTTCTCAGAAAGAAAACAGTGCTCCCTAGAGGGAAGGAAACATGAGCATCCTGAAACATGCAGGAGCTTATGGAGCTCTGTAAATTTAGGTCTAAACTTTAGGTGAAACAATGAGGTGGTCAAAATGCTGTGAACAGGCAGTTACAACATTAAAATGCCTCATGTTTCTTATCTTGTTTCTGCTTCATTACCTTTATCCTCTTATTCCAGACAGTTTGATTCTTCTTTCTCTTATTACCTCACTGTGACTCAGAGATGTGCTGGAGGGGTGCAGGGCAATGCTGCAGGTGCCTGCACCTGCCCTGAGACTGGAGGTGGAAGGAGCTTGACTCTTGCTGGAGCACAGAGCTCTGTGCACAGGGGAAGCTTGTGGCATGACTGCAACTGGATGCACTTCGGGGAGATGGTAAAGGATGGATTCAAGGCATAAGTGAAGACTTTTCCCCACCCAATGTCAAATTTCCCCTTCCAAACCCCCAGGAAGTTGGTGTGTGTCAAAGTTCAATAGAGAAGAATGAATAAGTAATGTGATTTTTTTTTCTTTTCCCCCTGGAAGTCTTATTATTGGTAAGAAGGCTACCCAGAGACATGATATGTTAAAGGAGAGCAAGTGGTGCATGAAAGGCAGATGGAAGATCTAAGCCAGAGCAGCAAAGTGAAATTTGCATGGACACACTGGACACTGCTCTGTAGATCTGTGCCTGGAGTGCCTAATCTGTGTGCTAAGTACAATGCTTTCTCACAGATTTATTGATTTTCAGACCAGTAGGAAGGTGAGATGCTATTACAGACTCAGATATTTTGTATTCGCATATTTATTTATTTATTTTTGAGGCTAGCTGAATTTAACTTACGAATGAACGCATTCTCTATTTTATTTTTGGTAAGTAGTTATGGATTAAATGTGAAATGTGCTTTTCAAAACAACAGTTAGTTTTAGTAAATTGTCACTGATATGCAATTCTGTAAATTATGACTATTGTTTCATATCATACTTATTTAAAGAAATCGATAGTAGGAACTTAACAGCAAAGTCTTGTACTGTTAAGCAAAGTATTCTTGATTGGCAGTGCTGGGGTAACATCGAGACAACTCTCCAAGAATGCTCCACCAGTTGATGGTTCGTAAACAGGTTATATTTTCACATGCATTACATATGAATTACATTCCCAAATTCGTTAACCTATCCACCCCCAATGACTGCCTAACAGACTCAGCCTCATTTGGCAATCTTTCATGTCAACTGGCGTCCTAGCACCGTGTTGGTCCATTGTTAGTTCTTGGGGGTCGTTTACTTCCTCCCAACACTCCTTTTGTCCCAAAGATTGCTGTGAAATGGAAGGAGAATTGGAGAAGTCTCTGCACACACAGATAAGGAAGACAAAAGGGAACATCTTGATGCTGTCTGTCACGTTTTAATTACTCTGTTGTTTCTTTTGCCTTGTTAAAGCAGACCACCCTTCCAACTTGTCTTCCCATCTACAGTACTACATCACAACATCTAAAGACTACTGTGGTGTTGTAAGCAAGCATTAACAGAATATTCTGTGTAATTACTTCTTCAAATGAATATCTTGATGTAGTATTCCTCCATGAAGGAGCTGAAGAAAACTAGGCTCACGTTTGGCCTATGCAATTATTTTCTGCCTTTTCTGCTGTGTCGCTATACGCTGTAGGACTGTCTCCCTGTTGTCATTTCCTGTAATTGCTGAACATGGCAAGCGTTGTTATGCTAATGGTTCTTTCACCAGAATTTCCCAGATTAACGTTGCAAATGGTGCCGTCCTGCCGCGTTCCTGGGTGAATGAATGGCACCTTAAGACACGAGCCACTTTTCAACCTCTGGCTGCCCAGCTTACCCGTAGATATTTCTAAAGGGAATAGCGTAGTAATTATTAGTTTCATTTATTACCATAAAAATTCCAGTTGTTGAAAGGAACGTGATTAGTGCCTTTTACTTAAAAGACGAGAATTCTCATAAGCTGTTGTGTAAATGAATTGGTATATAAAAACATGTCAAAATAAATGATAATCATATCAGAAATCGGCTCTGAGTGAATAGGAGTGATGAGATGAGGAAATGATGCAACGAACCTTGAGTGTCGGGGGAGATGTCTGTGTTGCACAGATAGCTCGGGCTGTCAAACTGGTTTGTCAAAACCCCTGTGCTGGAGTCTGAGACACTTTAAAACCAGCTCAACTTACTAGTGCCGGCTCTGTTGCAAGGGCCGGGATGCAGCCTCTTTGTGTTATCTCCTGAAAGGCTTCCTGCCCTTTCTCTTCAGGGGTGCCTGGACTACGTGTGTTTTGGGAGAAGGATGGGGGCAGGCACGAGTAGCTGGCAGATGTGCTGCTGCATGTGTGAATGGCAAGGGGGGGAGTGCAGTGCAGACGTGCACAGAGCAGAACCTAACGTGGGTGTCTGTGCCCCGGCCTTGCTGCAGCGTCAGAGCACTGCATGGAGCTGACAGCCCAAGCACCTCTAGGTTCAGTTGTTCTGTGTTTTTTTTTTTTGTTTTTTGTTTTGCCAGGTGAATATAGATTCTGAAAACATGTTCAAATAAGATATTTCATAGGTGGAAATTTCTGCCCATGCCTTTGGATATTGAGCTCATTATCTACGTTCAATAAAGCCTGTAAATGTGCCTGGGAAAGAACTGCTGAGCTGAAAAGTGGAGCTGAATGAGATTTTTTCTTTGTGTCAGTGCTACAAATAGAGCTTTAAAAGAACAGCAAACAAATGAACAAAAAACTTCTAAACCAAACCCCTTCACCTGGGCCACCCTCTGTCTTCTCTCTGTTATTTCCTTATCCTAATGGCACTGTTTCTGTCGGTACATAGTACCATTGTATCCTTTGTCATTTGGGATGAGTCATTCTGTACCAAATTTTAAACTATTCAGACAACAGAGCGTGCAGATATAGTGAACCAGGGTGCCTCACTGCTACGTGTGTGCAATCCCCACCTTCTCGAGCTATAGGGTTCGCTGTACTGGGAGCCACTGGAGCATCATACTGCCTTGGCAGGTTAACTCAGTACCTCTAGAGAGAGGCCTTTTTCCCATATGTAGAGCAAAATTGTTTATTTAGTCTCCTATGTAGGAACACACTTGTATGTGCTGTGTAGCAGCCATCTCCTGTCTGCTGCAACTGGCCTGTGATCTGTAAAGCTAAGAATTATAAGACAATTCCCAGGGATTTGTAGACTTCTGAAAGCTGAATCCCACTGTAGGAACTTAGTGAATTAAATTGCCCCTACTCCCATGGTTTTGAGAGTTTGTAAGCCTTCCTTCATTCTATGCAGAAAAATGACACACTAAGGGAAGAGAAATTCTGCAAGCTGAAGCCAGCAGAGATTCTACCACGCTTTACCTATCATTCTACAAAAGATGTTTGATCCTTAGATAAAACATTTGTTAATACTTTAAAGATTTCAGCTTAAGAATTTTAAAGCTTTTTCTTTTTTTTTTCTATGGTAGAAACTTAATAATATGGTATAATTTTACTTAAGTATTAAATTCCTGTTCATATCTAGTGCTAACTATTCACCCTGGGCATTCAGGAACAGCAGTGTAACAGAGAGGAATGGGGAATTAGTAAGTGAAAGGAGGAAATAAGGGGGGGGGAAATTAGGTTGAGGTTTAGCATCATTTCAGAGATTGAATTTAATTCTGAGGGCCCTGACTCTCTTCTAGAAACATGAAAAAGATAATCTTTTTATGTCACTGATAGGCAAATTGTGGGAAATGCTGAATGCAGGTCACAGAAACTAATTAGAAAAAGAATTAAAAGATGAAAATCTCCCTTCAGACAAAAAATCATGTTACTGGATAAACTAGGGTTCTGATAGTCATATTCTGCCCTTCCTCTGCCCCCCCTTCCACCCCTTTTTTTTTCTTTTTTTTTTTCTTTTTGTTTCTAAAATGTGTTTGCAGGAAATGGAGCAAAGCAGAGCAAACAGAAATGAGTGGCAGAGTGTTAATTGAGACTTGATAATTAAAGCGAAGTATAGCAAAGGAACAGATATCCTTCTAGCTTTCAGCATGAAAGTCATGACAGGTACCACCTATGGACTCTCAGCACTGTTGCAGTAACCCTGGGAGGCTGCCAGCAAGAGCCTTAGTGACACACAACTCTGTGCCTGAGAACAAACATTAGCAGGTGGGGAGTTTCATAAAACGGATTTTTTTAATTGATCGTCCTCTCTTTTGCTTCTCTATCTCGGTGTCAGGGCTGCTGATGGCTATGAAATGGCGAGGATGTACTCCCTTGGCATTAAAATGCGTGAGTGAACAAGTGGCGGTTGCAGGGCAATGACAGCGGTGCCTTGTGCCAGTCTCAGCTGAGTGCTGTGAGATTAAATAGATTAAATGAAAATAGATGCAAGCTAATTGAATTTAGGGATATAGAAGATGAAATCAGAGCAGTACAAAATTAGACCCAAGACTGGAACTGCTCTTTTACTTCTTAGAGGCTCTCTCTTTGGATTGCCAGAGTCAGGAGCTCTTTACGACAATTAGAAATGAAAATAATATAAAAAACATTCACTGTAAGACAAAGAGCCACTTTTCTTTAATCACAATACAGGCTTGCAAAATATTTACAGTGCTTTGGAAAATTAATAGCTTGAGAACCGTCTTAGTTTGAAGTTGCTTGGATTTTCTCCAATTTTTGTGTGAAGATACCTTGGAGTTTGAGTGCCTAAGTAGCTGTTATCCAGATTGATGGTAAGAGTCTCTTTTATGGAGTTAAGATGTTCAGAAGTGTAATGAAGTCTGTGAGACAATGTGACTGTGACTCACACTCTGGATTTTGTTGTAGGCTCAAAGAGAGGTGGTGGATAAACCCCCTTCACTCTTTCTCACCTTCAGACCTTGAAATAAAAGTGTTTTATGGAAAGACCTAAATTAGGGAACTGATGAGTTTTATTTGCAGACAGCAAGAGAGAGCACTAATGTTAAGGAACAGTATTGAAAATAAAACAGACATGAAAGGGAGAAGAGCATAACAGGAGGAACGGAAGTTTTAAAATGAATAGAGCAAATTGAGTGCAAAGCTGTAGGTATGTGTTGTGTTTCTCTGGGCCTTGGATTTAAAAGAAGAACTGTGAACTTGAAGCAGAGGATGAAGGGTTTGATTTGAATATGAATGTCTGGCAGGGTCTGAGCAGCATGAAAGGGATAATTTTAGCAGCAGCTTTTTGAATATGCTGGTTGGATACAAGCTGAGATATAAGTAGGCTAGACAGGCTATAGCTAAGATCAAGAATGAGGGGAAAAACATGAAAGGTGGGTGAAATTCACCTATGTGCAAAAAAGTCTGGCAGAAGCATGTATGACTTTCAGTAATCTCACATCCTGTTTTGTAAATTTAATTGTGCACTGTGTCTTAGGGTAGCAAATAAAAAATTTCACCCAGGTGGTCAGGATATGCTGTATGGTTTACACTTGCATGCAATGTATGCTGAGGGTTTTGGTGAGGTCTGGAGTAGGGAGAAGGTTATCAGCTTATGGATTCTGCCTGAATGGGTGGTGGTGTTAGTAGTAATGATGAGCTTCAGCAGTCGGTGGACTCAGAGGTAATGGTATACAACATGAGTAAAATATATCCAACATCGGACATAGCTAATGAGAGATTTACAGCAAATACTTTGACATTCTCTGTCAGAGATAATCCCTGCTTGTGTCGTTGAAGTAAAATGTCAAAACAAATGTAATATTTAGTGAACTAATCAAAAACGTAAGAAAAGTGTCCAGCACTTTTTTTTCTATTGCTTTTGTAGCAAACGCTGTTTAAATTCCACTGTGATGAATAATACTAGGAAAAAACGCCATGCAATGAAAAAGAGTTTGGCAGCTGTAGGTGACCATTGGAAAATAGAGTAGATTGTAAGAAGTTTAAGTAATATTTTGCGATGGGGCATTTGGCAGAATTTTCTATCTGTCAGATCCATTCAGTTCCACTTGTTAGACATAAATTTAGATCCTCTTTGATTTTTTTTTAAATAATACTAAGTCTTCTGTTTATTTTATTCCTGTTCTTTCTTTTATTAAGGAAAATGTTAAATTTTGGCACCTACTTTCAGAAGTATACTTTAAATTCAGAAGTATACTTTAAATCACTTTTTCCGAATAAGATTGGACCATTTGCAAGTTTAACAATTGATATCTTTCTAGAATTTAAGGGTTTCCTTTGAATGAAACAATCTATAAAATCCCACCAGAACCTTTATTTGACTTTATGCAATAAGAGGGTGTCACAGAATGATTTTCATACTTATTAACCAAGTAATGAATGAAAATGGATTTTTTGAAGCAGTTCAGTTAAAAATCAGAGAGGCTAAGTTCATTTGTGGTGTAATGCAAATAAATTAATATAATTACTTCAGGAATGTATTCTGTTCTTTTGAGGGCTGCTCCAGAAGAAATGCCTCCCATTTTATAATGTTGACCCCAAAATCAGAGGCAGATGTTGTTATGGCCGGAGAAGCTGAACCTTTCTGCCACTATTCCATTACATTTTGTTGGTGTATGACAGATGGCAATTGAAGGGCAGTCTGACAAAATGGAGTCTGCATGGAAGAGTGTATGAAGCAAAGGTGTGTCAATGAATTCCGCCATGCAGGAAAAAGTAGCACCCATTGATTTTCATTGACGTATGTGAGCTCTAAGATTTCATTTTCTTCTTTCTTTGAGATTCAGACACTGGTAATTTCAAAACTGCAAGTTTCAAAACTTGTGCTCATGAGCTGAGTGAGGCGGTGGGTGGTGTGTTTTAGCAGTGGCAGCAGTGACAGTGGTTCACCTCCACCGGTGTAGATTTGTACAATCACAGCATGCAGGCTCTTGTTCATGGCTAGCAAAAATGCACAGCTAGTGCTGGTCTCTGTGTTGAAAAATAGTGTCTTGTAGCTGAGGATTTGCTCTGCCAAGTAGTGTTACTGTGCTCTGTTGTAGTTCATGGAAATAAATAGGTGGTATTACTTTCAGAGTACATTCCCTTTAAATATCACTGACCATAACTGAGTGATTTTTCAGACTCTTCAGTGTACTGATCTATGAGTTTTACCATGTTTCATGAAGTATTCCACAGCTGGTAATTTAAAAAGTTTCTCTATTTATTACCTATTATGCCATGAAATAAATCATCACTGTTTTCTACTCTGTTGCTTAAATGAAGTGTGCCATTCTAAAAGTGGAGATATGCTTTCAGAATAAAGTAAAGTGAATGAGATGAATGTGTTGAATCATCAGTCCCATTAGAATTTATCTCTAAGAAATAGGCTTGAAACTAAGGAAAATAGTGTTATGTCTTTCCTCACTAACAATAATGAAATCTGATCTGAAACTTTAAGCTAAAATTAGTTTTCAGTAAATAGCCAGGGAATAAAAAAATATGTCTAACTCACAGCTTCCCTCCTCCTGCTGTTTTTCAAGCAACACAAATAAAGCTTTTCATTCACAGTTTGTTGCTTGTTTGGGTCAGAATTTTGAACAGCTTTCACTGATGAACAAATACATGAACTATTTTGAAATGTGCAAATCTGTAAATTTCATAAATAAGAACAGTAGGAATACTGAGCTGTAACAAAAATCTGACAAGAATTGTATGTGGCAAAAACTTAAGAATCTGTCCCTCGAAGTATAAAAGTATAGCTTGATCGAAGCAAAAAAATATTTGAGTAGCATTGAGAAATCTTTCTCAGCACCATTCGCCCCTTCACATTTTCACTGTCTTCTAGCCCAGCCCATTCAAGACCACAAGCAAGCCAAAACAGCAGTTCTTGAAATACAGCTTTGTCCTGCATACTAGGTGCTAGGGTACTTCGTGACTCGTGATCAACAAGCAGTGAAATTTCTAAATCTCACCTCATCTCAAATGGTGACATAAATATGTAGAATATTTAAACTGTATCATCACAGCCTTGGAGAAGTGAAGATAGCACATACAAATGCAGGTTGGATTTCTTTAGGGTTGAGATGGCTATTACTTAACCTATTTTGCAGTAGAAAGAAATTAATTTTGTGTTCTTCCTGTTCTCTCCAGAGAATGTTTACCTAGATAATATACATTCTCAGTCTTTTCTTTTTTTTTTTTGAAAAGCATGTTAACATGTGTAACTGATTATTATTTAAAATCATTACTCATTTGAGAGTCCTGCCATGCAATTAAGTGATACTCAAATTCTCAATCAAAGCTTTCAATGCCTTGTAGTTTACTAGTGGTATTTCTATTAAGAAGTATGCCATGTCTGACAAGATATGCGTTAAATAGGGTATATTTCCTAACAAATGGTTCCTCTGATATACTTTCCTTAAGGTAAAGTTTCTGTGTGCTTTAAAAAAAAAAAAAAAAAAGGATTTCAAGTTCTTTAACCAATACTGGTGAAAGCAGGAAGATACTCTACTGACAAAATTATTAATCAATTATTCTGAGATCTGTCAGTCTACTCCTAGCGAGGAAAGAAATTTCTGTTTATTAGGGATTTGTGTTTTTGAGTGTGTATGTTACCATTGCCTGTATTCTTATTGAGAAACCGAAGTTTTGCTGCTCAAACGATGAGAAACTCTTCTTTCTTCAGATCAGAGTAAAGATTAAATAGGCCATCAGGGCTGACTTGAAGTACAGTCCTTTAAAAAGTAGTCAGCAACCTCTAGGAACTGGAGCAGGAAAGTGTGAACAAAGGAATTATTCTGGCTTTTCAGCAGGAGCTTGGTGTGACCTGCTCTTTGCAAGATGGCAATTGAAGATAAGGGAGAGGATCCAAGGACTTCTTGTGATAATGAAGATGACTGGATGCAGTTTGTTGGAGCTGTGGGAAAGCATGATTATTTTAGGGTGGAAGATGTGTGTGAATGTACTGCAGCAGAGCTTCTTGAGAGAAACAATAAGGAAAAGATTTAAAGACTGGAGATAACTGTGATCAATTTTCTGAAACTGAAGTGTGTTACCAAGAAAAGGGATGAGCTAACGTTACAATTTGGAATGTGTGTGTTCTTGCTGAAATAAGATGAGCTAGAGGAGTACAGGCACTCTACAGAAGCACAACCTAAGAGGAGGATCCTGGTTAGCAGAGGAAAGATGGAGCTGAGATGGTGTTTGCTGTCTTTCAGTAACAGAACTTTTGATTTCAAAAGAGCACACGTATAAAAGTGAATTTATAGAGTAACTGTAGAGCCATCTTATAGACATGGAGACATAAATATGGAGAAAGCCTACTCTGTATATGGAAAAGCTTCAGATTGGATGTGTTGAAACTACCAACAGTCAGAATCCCAAAGGAAGAAGATATGGAAACCTCAGGGCATGAGTAGCCCATGGCTCAAGCATTTTTCCCTCTGAACTAGTCTGAGAGCCTTCAGAACAGCCATGCCTATGTGGCTGTAAGCACGTAGCTATCCAATGCATAGCAAACTGAGTGCTGTGGAGGCTTCCCTCATGTCTCTTGCTGATTGAAAACTGTTGTTAGTTATGTGATTTACACCAAAGGAGTACTTACATTTGGGTTTTCCCTTGATTTACATCAGTGTAGGCAGAGAGCAAACCAATTCCATTATCAAAGTTGTCTTTTGAAACTATATTACAAAGTTTCAAGAATTCCAGAAAGCAGTTTGTATAAAAGTGAAATTTTGACTTTGGAAAAAAATGCATTTGATCACAAATTTGACATTTCCTTGGGAGATAGTATAGTCTCTGAAACCAAGCAGTCAAGCTCCTGCTGTCTCTGAGATGGAATGGGAACACCCGAACAATCTGCAAGGGCATAAATTGTCCTTTAAGATTCTACATAGCAAAGAGAAAAAAATAGAATGTTGAAGAATTGGAAGACTCTCAGAAAGGACTTTCTTCTAATTCATCTAATGAAAGAAAAAGCATAGAACTGAACAAAGAAGCATGTGAACTTGTCTTTGGTGTCTTTGGCCAATAATTAAAAAGAACTGCTTTGAAACCAACTCCTGGGCTGCGTGCATCTGAGAACAGGAAATGCTTCTGAAATGATAACAGCCTTAGAGTGGAATTAATCATTCAGTTCCAGAGAAGACTGAAATGCCAATGGAAACAGCTGTTCAGGTGAACAGTGTCTGCAAACCATTTTGTGGGATAACTCCATGAAACTGATGAGGTCTTCTGTAGGTGCAATAAGTTCCCAGCATTTGACATAAGAGTGGTGGCCAGTAAATCAAAATATCTGCTGTTCATGCTCTCTTTTGGCTTCATGGCTGAACCCTCCAATTAAACATCACATGATAAAATCTGAATTCTCCTTTTTGTTTATTCAAACAGCATTGAAAATTCCTAAAAATGTGAGACTAGTTTTTTTTTTTTTTGTTATAATAAATAGGAAAGCATAATGATATGTGAATTGCCTTGTGTTATGCAAATAACTATGGAAAACAAGTATTTTCAATTCACAATAAAGTGAATCGCAATAAAGTTATTTCATTTTAGTGTTAGAGTTTCAGTCTGTTATGAGCTGAAGAAGGAATCATAGGTAAAACACAATAAATGCATATCTTGAAATCACTCCGGAATGATGAATTGTGCTTATACTGAATCTTTTGTCATTCAGAGTTTGAGTTAAGTGTATGCAATTTTTGCAGTGATGCATCTCTTAATAGAATTGTCATTCTGTGTAGTAAAAGGTGATACAGTTGAAATGTACACGAGATATTATTTACTAGCTGGGAATGTTCTTTATCTCATAATTTCTAGTGCTTGTTTGTAGCAAGAAAATGCATGTTACTGTATTGTTTTCCATATTTTCTATGTGTGCTTCTTTTGACATGGGGAGATACTTAAGTGACCCTATGAAGAATCCACATTACGGCCTGTATAGAAAGTTTTCCTGTTACTCTCTTCTTTTTGCAGTTGGTCTTAATAGATTTTAGTAGAAAAAAAAAATCATTAATGCAGCCTGATTTAGGTTTCGTGTAATTATCACTTTTAGATGGCACGTGTTAAGATGTTGCAGAGATGGGGAGTGGCATAGATCCTCCAGCAGTGCGTCAGTCTGATATACTGTTCATGTACAATTTACTTTTGCGTTGTCATTCTCATACTGATTTTTGGGGAAATGAAGAAGTAGACCAGCATGGTCCTGGTTTCTTATTTACCTCAAAAAAAAAAAAAAATTCTTGAAGGTTCATCACTATTTTAGTAGGTTGAGATTCTGTGCAAGGTGGTTGGATCTTGTATTGTAAAACATGGCTAGTTATGCGTGGGGAAGGAAGGAATGTTTTTAAATGTATTCAGTTCTGGTAATCGAACAAGTGCTTTGCAATGGTATTGTTTGATATTTCTGTAATGTTAGTGGCTCTCTAACTTTGCTGTGGAATAATAGTCAGGACATTTGACTGAACACATTGTTCCTCTTTAAGAGCCTAGATTTTAATTCTGCAGAAGTCCTGCAACATTGCTGTCTTTCAGCATCTTTGTCATTAAACTCTGGCAGGGAGAAAAGGAATAGGAAAGAAACACAAAGGGCAATTGTGGTCTGAAGATTTCCCTGGGGAAGATGAGCAAGGTACTGTTTGGGCTGCCAAAAGGTGAAATCAGAATGTCTCTGTTCTAAGCATGTTGGGAATGATTTAATTCTGTCATCATCAGTCAGAGGGAAAGCATGCTGACGGGCTTTGAACCACTGCTAACAGAATCAAAGGGTCACAGTGTGATTAGCTGGCACAACAAGGGCACCTTTGATAACTAGCCATGTTGCTGGTTTTGTGCATCAATTGGTGTGAAGAAAGCTTTGGTATTGGTTGCATAAAATATATATAGATATTTTAAAGCATGGCTTTCTGCCGGAATGCTGTTTTTAGTTCTGCATGTCAGGCTTGCTCTTTTTAGTACAGTATTTTAGGGTCGCATTATGTTGTGCAACCATCCAGATGGGTGGAAGTACAGGCAACTATTTGGTTGTTAATGCATAAAGAAAAGCCTATCAGAAAAATTACTTGAATTCATGGTGTGTTCATCAGTGCTCCAGTACTGAGGACTGAAGATTATATACTTCTGTGTGAAGGAAATGTTTTGTTTTCTGATGCTGTTTCAGATATTCTTCTTGTTATTTTCTGGACTTCCATTTTAGCTGCCCTGATACCAAGCTCTTTACCTTTTCCCCAGCCTATAGATGCTTCAGGGAATATTCAGTTTCACAACAATGGATATCCCTCCCTGGTTGTACAGAGGAGAAAGCTGTGCATTATGATCTCTTTTCAAAAATCCACATGTTTGATCATGTAATGAGGGCAATGTGTTCTTCACACATACTTTTATAGCGTTATGTCCATGACCTGATATGCCCTAGAAGTGAGAAGCAGGTGGTTAACCATTTATTAGTTCTTTGCAGCAAGAGATTACAGTCAGTAACCACATTATTAAAATAGCCTCAACAGATCATTCACACATTTTATTTGCTCACAGAGACAAGACTGGAACGTTTTAGCTATCCTTCCCTAGACATCCTCCTGGGTGCATCTCTTCTGGCAGGCTGTGGTGCTCTGGCTTTTGTCCCTTGGGCTCATGACTGTGTTATTTCTAGCCATTCTACCCGACCTTTCTTTATAGAAAGCCGGTTCAACCTTTTTGCCACCATTGTTAGTTTGTTTAAATAATCCTTTAATCTTATTCATAGTTTCCGATAGAGGGTGAGGTCCTGATAATCCCTTTGGGCAAAGTTGCTTTCCTGTTTTTCTCTCAGCTGGTGTTTAGTCCTTGATGATTGGTTGCTACCCATAAGAATATGGTAAACTTCTAGCTAATTACATATGGTAATAGAGGACTTTTCACTTCAGGTTTTACTTTTTCTGGCATTCAACGTGAACTGAACAAGTCATGACTTTATTATGAACCATCCCATAAACAATGCTACTGTGTCTGTAATTAAATGAAAACTTGGAAATGTTTTCACACAGAGAAAGCAAAGTATTGGATCTAAAGGATTTCAGAAGAAGCCATGCTTACTTGTATTACTACACTGTTGACAGTAGGACCAATTTAAGTAGATGCCCTCTGCTTCTTTGAGAATGTAGAACTGTTTCAGATGCTTTCTATTCTAAATCTTGAGGCCGTCTGACTTTAAGAGATAATGTAATAGAAAAATTGTCTTTGTTTTGATTATTTTTAAGAATATCAACTCATACGTTTGAAATCATGCCATATTCACAGTTCAATCAGCACCACTGAGGGAGGAGGACAGAAATAAACAATTGACTGTTCACACTGGGTCTGTCAGTGACCAAGTAATTTCAGTCTTGGGGTCTATGGTGTTTAATGTTTTTTTTAGCAAAAGCATACTGTAATCTTTTGATAGAGAAATTTGGAGATGCTGATTTTCCCAAAATGTGGCTCTTGATTAAAAATAATTTAATTCAACGAGACCTTATCTTATTGAGACAGCTGTTGTCTTACCAGGTTCCGAAGGACAAACAAAGCCTTAAAAGTAACACTTTAAGGAGTGAGCAACTCTGCTGAGTAGTGTGATGCTTGTAAATATCTCACTGAAGAACAGAAATTTCACACAGGGAAAAGTGAAATGTTTTCCATGGCAAGCAGTGACTTTGCACTAGGAAGCTCAAATTTCTGCCTCCCTGGCAGACAAAACCCTTCTCTGTGTCGTATTCTGCCAAGAGGGTGATCTGGAGTAGCTGAGAGCTCTCCCAGCTGGCAACTGCTGGCTATTGGAACTTATGCTGTCAATTTCTCTTAATAGAGTCTATTTTCTAGGAAATGCATTGTAAAACTTCAAGCTTTGCTTCTTTTCCTTTTTGAAGCATGCAGACTGTTGACAGTGTTATATTTATTGCAATTTTGCTGTCTTGGCAAAGAATTCAATAATGTTTGCATGCCTCAGTGGACCACTGGTAGACTAAATGATATGCGGCAACAGTAAATGTTTCTTTCTGCACTGTGCTCATGTTTTATAGGTTTCATGGTGGAAAATGAGACCAGTATTTGAATTCACCATGGTAGTTAGGTGCTGTTATGCTGCTCTGGAGGCAGGCAGCTCCTGCTTCTGGTAGAGGGAGCCAGGGGAAGGCCCAACAAGTTTTGCATGACCACTGTCCCATGGGAATTTTTCTATTGTTTGGAAAAATAGATTGAGCTTTAACTGGGATGACAGTGAAATGCAGCTCCTGTCAATGAAATTCTATGTGCTAAGAGTGCCCAGCTGTGCTTCCTGGCTGTTGACAGCTTTGGTTCAGGTGACTGTTGGGTAATGGTGTTGCAGTGCAGAATGCTTCTGCGCTTTTGAGGAAATAGGGATCCAAGGAATGAGTTTATTCAGACCAGTTGGTAGATGTGAAAGTATGTAATTGTAAAATACAAAAAAAGCCTTATGAAAGTTTGTGTGGTTTAATCTCTGTGTGTAATCTCGCGTCTCTGTGTAAGAGCTCAGTGGAAATCAGATTTATTGGTGTGAACTTTGTTGTTAGCCATCTACATTTGGTTCAGTTCATCTTTAACCAAAATAAACCTTTGATTGACTTCATCTGTAGGAAAAACCAAATCACATTTGAGCCTTAGCCCAGTTTTATAACTACTGTAGCTCTGGCATTGAAAAGAATGCATAGATTAAGGGTGGGAACATATTCTGGTTTTGCCTCAGACATAATCATTGATCTTAAACACATACATGTTAATAATGTGTGTTAGAGATGTGACAGCTCCACTGAAATCCCACTGAGAGCGTGGGGTAGGGAACATCTCTCAGTGTTGCCCGTCTCACCCATTTGGTCAGTCTGAGCTACATTCTCCCAGGTTTCTATTGCAAGTCATAGAGACAATGGAAAACTGTAGCTGCAGCAAGTGAAACTTCCTCTGTAAGGGGACTAGTCAGATATAAACACTGTCTACAGAGTCACCTAGATACTTCAGGAGGGTGGGGAGAGAACAACTGCTTAATTATAGACATGCTAGAAAACACATCAGCAGGGGAACATGGATTTCACTGCAGAGAATTGTCACTATAATATAATCTGCATACATTAATTGCTAGGTAATGGTTTTAAATTACACAGAAGAACTAAACAAAACACAAATACATTGTGGCCTTTTAATGGGAAACTGAAGACCTATGACACGTTATAGAAAATTCTGACAAATACAATTTAGAAGTGATTGTGCTTCTATGGTGCTATTTTTAAATTCTTTTTTATTATTAGGATGACTGCAAAGGAACCGCAGTCTTGTTTTTGATGTCCTGTTTTCAGAAGTACATATGCATTTTTGCATAGACAATCCAAAATGCATGTGAGAACTCTGATTGTTCAAGTGAGCTGTTATATATGGAGATTTTCAGAATTTTTAGTGAAGAGGTGTTGTATTTAAACTTCTGTTACTTTTTTTCTTTTCAGTTATTTCCCTCTCATATGCTAATCTTCCCATCTGTACATAAGCTATATCCCAAGCACAGACAATCAGAGTTTTAATAGACACAGTGCTACTAGCACTAGGTAACATTTCCACCAGTTTAAGCTTCTGGATGTTTCTCAATTCTCATTTTGAAGAACATATGGTAATCATCCAACAGCTTGCTATGTTTTTTGGGTATGTATTTCTAAAGAAAATGAAATTTTCTGTTTGAAACTTGGTGGGGGGTGGAGTGCTTAAGGAAAAACAAAACATACAAGGAAACGTAGCTATCAAAAACTCTTATGATCTGGCTTCTATATCTTCCTGTTCTAGATCTTTCCTTCTTCTTTTAGTGACTTCATTGCAGGGTTGTGTGGGTCAATAGGAATGCCTTCTCTAAAATCCATTAATATTGTTCTTACCTGAATGCAGTCCAAGCACGCTGATGACCATTTTTCTTCAAGGTTGTCAGACTACTCAAATTTTCTGTATGTGAATTTCATGTCTGAGTATGGATGTGTTCCTTATTTATATAAAAGACCATGTACCTCAAAACCAGTAGCTTAAAAATCTGCTATAGAAAATTTAATGAAGATAAAGAAATCTCCCACTACTTGCTTATAAACTTATATTGAAATAAGAGTGTATCATCTACACCTTTCTTATAAGATGATAGTAAATTCAAAAGGACATCAACTTCTTTCTCTAATGTATCTCTTCTCTGATTATAAAACATACATATTAAAGAGAAACATCACATTTTTTTATGTGATTGTATCAGAAGAAAAGATATAGTGTGATGCCAGTGGGTCTGACAAATAGCAACTCTACAGAAATTATACAAAAATTTCCTTCCATATTTCCTCTCAACTTTTCTGCCACTTTGATGAAATGGTAATCTCTCTAATCCATTTCTCCAGCTATAAAAGTATTTCAGAAGCACACTCTTCCCTGCAGTTATTACTGTGATGGAGCATTTATTATCCAGTAAATGAGGCATCGTATTCTCTGATAATTCTCTTAAAAAATTGTAGGAATAACTACTCTCTATTGTTGTATCAATTAAAATATCAGAAAATGTCTTGTACAAGACAATACAAGCTGTTTCACTGAACAATATGCAGTGCAGGAATATTTCAGATCTTGTGTGGATTAAATTCTGTGTTGTTCTGAGGGGTGACTTGACATTCCACTTATGTCCTAAGCCTTCAAGGCTACAGATTGTAAAGCTGAGAACGATCGTTTTCATGTGCATGAGTCCTGGTTAATTTTGCCTTGAAAAAAATGTATTAATGCACCAAATGATTGTGGCTTCTGGACCTGTGAGTTCTGGGGCATTTGCAGAAGAGTGAGAAACAGCTCAAAATGATCAGCTGCAAAAATTATCATAGGCTTTGTACAAATTCAACACATTTAACGATTCATTTTTTAAAAGACAGATCAGAAGGTCTAAGAATGTATAGTAGCTCTTAACCTATCAAAATATTAAAAAAAAATACTTTTCGTTCAATCATCTTTAAAGGCTACGGATAAAACTCCAAGTACCCATTAGAAAACAGCTGGAGAGGTGAATCGTTTTTGTTTCCTGGTTTTCAATGTAGTGGGTTTTTTTGTTTGTTTGTTTGTTTCATTTTGTTGGTTGGTTGGTTTATAAAACTGCTACAGAGTAAACCAAGAAAATATTTGCTGAGAGGTGTGGATTAATTTCTGGTCTTGAATCTCATTTAATGTGTACCATTTATACATACATATGTATCCGCAATATGCAAATACATTCAAATGTATACCAGGTTCTATTTACTGACTTTGACTAACTTCTTTCTTGGTTTCCTTACTACACTATTTTCTTGTAGTCACATTATCCCTATTCCGTCCAGGTGGCTTCAAAAATATCTAAATTTTGTGACACTGTGTAACAAAATCAACCTTAATGAAGTAGTGCTCTAAGAGAAGTTTTTAAGCATAGTTGGCTATTTTAGAGTAGTACAATTTTTGAATAGTAATGATTTTTTTTTAAAGTTACTTTACTTTATTTCCTTCCCTGCCATGGTTGATCTTTAAAAATAAATGTAGCTATCCGGACTAATATAAGAACATGATTTCATAATGAGAGAAAGGAAATGATTTTTACAGTTTTCTATTGTCTTTTCACTAATCTCAAAACAAATCTTTGCTTTCTCCTTTAGCTGAGGCAGTGAGTTACATGACTGTTTGTATTTTGCACTGTTATTAAATAAGTTCACATTGCTGCTTCCTCAACCAATAGGAATTAACTTGCTTTTCATTGTTGCAAATATCTGATAATTTTACAGAATTATTCTGAATATACTGCAAGACACTTTTCCCGAGGAAGTGTTTTATTCAGCAAAGTTTGACCAAAAAAGTATTTCCAGTTGAGGAGCTGCTTTCATGATTCCTAAGTCCAGCTTTCTTTGGCAAATATTACTTGTTTATACACTATAGAATAAGTGACAAGATAAACCTGCTGAGTCAAAAGTTCCTTATTCTAGTGGCATTTGCAAGAAAGGAACAAAACCTGAAGAAGTAGTCAGGGTTGGATCATGCTTAGCTGATAGTGCTCTGATATTTTTGTTTAGTGGATAAAAATCTTCCATTCAAATAGTCATCATAGTAACTCATCTATTTTTTATGGATGTTTTGCAACACAGTATTTATAATGCCTTGCTTCTTTCAGAACATATGTTTCTGGTCATGGGACATTTCCATGGCTGAATGAAAATACCAGATCTTCTCAGTTGCAGCAAGCTAACATTTATCTCTACTCTCAAAAAGTGTAGTATTATATGTTTTTTATGATTATAGGAAAAATCATACTTCATTGTGTTGTATTCATATAATTAGGGTAAACTAGGAAAGTAGCATTTCTTTTTTTTTTTACTCACCATGCCTTCTTTTGGGGGAGGCAGGAGTGCTGCTTTTTAGTTACAAACATTTCAGTTCTTCTGATAGGAGATGGACCTTCACTGAAGCAAAAGAAAACCAAACCAACACTGCCAATAAAAATAACAATTAGAATCACTAAAAGGAAAGCAAATAAAAGAGTATCAGATTACTGGCTATACCACAGATTTTCATGCAGAAAACATCAAAGTTTAGTATTTCAATATATGCCTTTTAATAGTGTTAACTTACCCAGTGAATATGCAAATCAGACTGCAAAAGGCAGGCTGACTTCTTAGCCTTTGTTTACGAATGAACAGTCATTTCAGTCTTCAAGGCATATCTTCGGACATGTATTTACCAAGAGAAATATCTGTACTCCTTGGTAGAAGTAGCTTTATTTTTTTTGCCATTCCTGTTTTGAAGCACAGAGAGTAACTGGATACCCAATTGCTAAATAATATTAATGAAACTTGGTCTTTGGGCTTTGAAAATCCCCACTCAAAACAAAACTGAATTTCCTACTTTCTTTTTATGCAGATATTTTCTGTGCTGCATTATGTTTTTGCTGTGAAAGCACTCTTGTGAAGGTTCATTAGTATTTTGTTGAAGGTGAAGCTGTAAAATTTACTGCCTGGTTGATGCAATTAGCTCACTACCTGGAGGGAAAAAAAAAAAAAGGTTTTTTTTTCTCCTATATATTTCATTTCCATCAGTATTTATCCAGATCCTGGCATATTCTATTGATAAATACTCTTTTAAATTTTCAGTTTTCCATTGGAAAACAAATTTGCAATGATCACTAATGTGTGCTAAGGAACAGCTGAAAAACTCTAGACAAAGTACTTGCTAATGCAGTGATTTGGATGTATACATCTGTAATTTTCCACTGTGTATTTTTGTAGGGAGGTTGGAATTTGAGTTAGGGACAAAGATATATTTCTGTCCATCCTCTGTCTAATCATTGACTCTTCTTTCAGGAACTCTTATAATTGCTGCAATAGAGAGGGAAATCTTTGCTGTGATGCAGGATTCTTTTGTTTTCACTACATTATAATACAAGTTAACAGTTACATGGTGTGTCTTCTCGCAATTGCTACATACTTTTTTCAACTTAAAATGTTTGTGCCTGAGTAAGTATGGTCTGAGTGCTCTGAATGTATTGGGAGTGGGATTTGAGAGCTCATGCATACACCACGGATTTCAAGTTCAAATGTTCTGAAACATATTCTAGTAGAAACCCTGTGAAAAGTTTTTCGTTGCTGTGCTGCTGTTTGTACTTCCCTTTCTTTTATGTTTATGCTTTCTCCTGTACCTCCTTTCTTTGAAGCAGAATGTCTTTGGAGCCAGCTGATCTGTTTCATAGTGATTCTGAAACTGGGAATATCTGCATTTGTTTGGAATTTGTAGCTTGCAAGCAGAACTCTTGAGGCTTAAGAGCCATCTTAGAGCATGGCTATGTGCCAGCTGGTGTCTGACGTTTTTTCATACATTGATGAATATTTATTATTTTTAATATAACTCCTTTCTGTATGATGAGGAAAAAAATGATGTGGATAACACCATTGAATTTTTTGAAAAATCTTCTTAACAGTGAAATGAAGAAATAAAAGAGGGGAAAGGGTGAAAAAAACAGTTGACTGAGTTGTAAAGGAAATCCATTCACCCTCCACCTTATTAATTTCAATACTTAACACACTCCAAAACAAAAACAAAGAATTATGCACAAAGTTTATAATGCAACGAATGAAAATAATGCTCAACAGGAGTTGAAAGCAGTATTTTTTGTTGTACATCTGTATCAATTTGCCTTTAATTTCTGACATCTGACATCCTGGCTTCTACATGCAAGAAGAAAAATCTACAGAGACCTTTTTAGAAAAGGAAGTTAATTCTGTAGTACTTGAACTTTTAAGTCATACTTAGGGACATGGGATTTTTTGTTGATATTTATATGTCTTTGGATTTTTTTTCTTGTGGTAGTTGTTTAATTTTGTTTGATTTTGGCATAATGATTATGCCTCTTGTAGCATCCATTTTTCAGTCTTCAACCAGAACTGCAGAATTGTCCTCCTTACTGTAAGTAATACAGAATTGTATCGTTTCAATTTAACAAATAAATCTTAGAAGTAAAGTTGCTGAGCAAAACAAAGCATTACAATAGAACACAGTGAGTTTAATGAGACTGCAGTACCTCTGATCTAGTCCACTTCAATAACCAACTGGAGACACCTTAAGAGATGGTAGAAATCTTCCTGATGTCTCTTTGAAAATGTGATTTCAACCTGTTTAAAGAACACTTACGTGAAAAAGGCTACAGATTGTGTTCAAGAAAGCACACACATTCTGAAATGAAACTTTCTAGAATTGCTCAGCATCTGGTGTACAATCTGAAAAAGATTCTATTATTAGAAACACATAATGTTGTCATTCCCATTACTGCCAGAAAACATTTTGCCTGTATGAAGCAAAGAGAGGGAGGGAAAGAAGATAGCAAGTTTCTCAGCTTTCCACTTCTATGAAGTAATGTAACAAAAAAAAAAAAAAACAACACAAAACATAATTTGTTCTCATTACATTAAATAAGGTATCATATATATTTTGATCAATTTATACCCTAAATAGATTGGAAGATGTTGGAGTTAAACATTAATCACCACATGATGCTATGATGTGGAATATCAATAATACAACAAAAATCATAAAACCATAACAGAAGGTTTTGGACTTGTCAAGATTTTGTTTTGTTTTCTCAGGAATTGACTTGCTCATTGAAATCAATTAATTAAATGCTTGCCTATGGAATTTCTTACGTTTGGGGAGAAAACCAGTGAACCACAGCTCAGCTAGGTTTAAATTTCATCTTAATTGCTTGTGGAGTGCTGTCTTTGTGTTCATCTTGACCTGTTTGGTAAGTGAAAGCAAGAGTAGCTTCACTGACCTCAACTTTGCAGTCTCCAGATCTGTTATCTAACACAAAGACAACAATTCCAATGTGAAAGTATGAAAATGAAAAATATATCTTTTGAATTCTAGATATGCATATCAATATTACTTTTTTTTTAAATATAATTTCTTAATTCTTCCTAGTTTTCTGTAGTCACCATATCATACTATAGATGAAGGTCAAAGTGTAAATCTTTGTTATTTAAATTAATTTTGGATCTAATAAGGTATACAGACTGAATAGATTTTTGTGCTATACAACAGCTACCCCTTTATAAAATCATGAATAGTATTTCTAGGGAGGTCTTTCCTGTCCCATGCAGAACAGTTTATTTTATGATTTTGATACTAAATAAGCAAACTGCAATACTGATAAAACCATGTTTATCTCACATTGACTCATTGCTCTTGGAGTAAATTGACCTCATTACCTTTGCCACACATTGTCCTTTTGTCAGTTGAACTGTCACCAGCCACCATAGAGGAATGAAGATTATAACCAGTACCAGTGTTCCCAGGGATAAATCAAATTTACACAGGAAACTCTTTTATTTTCCCTCTGACACATGAAGGCAATCCAGCCTTTTAGTGAAGGGCATATAAACATGCCACACTATAAAGACTTGAGGAGAAAAAAGGAGAACCTGCTGTATTCCAAGAAGACTGTGATCAGGAGTGGATAGAAAGCACAGCAAAGGCATTCTTTCATGAATATTTTTGGTCTCTTTCTGTACTCTATTCAGGTAGGATTACTTGTACTCCTTTCTGACTCAGAATTAAACCGCTGAAGTTCACACCTAATGCCTAAACAAGTTATCTGAAATACTAACACCACTTTTATTTTGCAGCATACCAGTTTCTTTACTTGCAGCCATCTTCTACTCTGCTGTGATTTATGTTGCAGTGGAATAAGCAGTTCAAATGCTGATGTCTTCCCTTAGCTACTTAGATCCAACTTAGCTACCTAGATAAGTGGCTGTTAACATGATTCACTCAACTAATCAGCTTCTTTTCAGGATATCTAAATGTGGATGGCAGATGAGTCTTTTGGTCAAGAATGTAAAACTGGAAAGTCTTGTCTTAATTTATGCAATGAAACTAAGTTAGAGAGATGGGAGATTAAATTCTGTGACCTTTTAAAAACAGGCAATTACAGTTGCAGGAAAATTAGCATACATGAATTTTTTGTACAGTTGCGTAACTAAAACTGTGTGAATGGATTAACATTGATATTACCATTCCCCTGCATGTACATTTAGCACAGATTAAATTTATTACTGATTTTCTAAAACATTTTGGTAAATTTGAGTGTTAGTCTGGATGTTTTTCACATTCTACTTTTAATAGATAAAATGAAGTGTCATGTTAAATAAAATAATAAACTATTCTAAGCTGTCGGTGGCAGCATCAACAGAATATTAGGAAGCAACATCAAAAAGGACTGATTTCTGTCTCATCTACTTTAATGTGAATCTGAAATAAGCCATTTAAAGGTAAGGGATAAGTTAATAGAGTTAAGTCGGTGTAAAATTGGCATGAAAAGCAGATGAAGATGTAATACAGTCACTGGTTCACAGCAAAATACAAATTCTATTAAACGCAAAAATTTGTATGGTTGCTGCATGGCACCTGTTTCCAGATTCAAGTTATTCTTTTGTTCTGTTCTACCTGCCACTGGGATAGCCTTGTATTTTATGCATCTTGAATATTCATGTCAGGGGACTGAAAACATCTGAGTGCTAGAAATTCAAAAGGGTTAGCTGTTCTTAGGAGTAATCTCAGGAGTTCTGAATGTCTGTCTAAACTTACTGTGGTATTCCCAGTGTGCACAAGTATATTTGGTTAGCTGACTGTGTATTGTCCACTGGACAAAGTGACATGGAAATGTGTTAAATCATAGAATCATTAATGATGGAAAAGACCTCTGAGTTTATACAGTCCAACTGTCACCAATATTGCCCACTAAACCATGTCCCTCAGTACTACATCTACCCTTTCCCTAAACACCTCCAGGGATGATGGCTTAACCACCTCCCTGGGTAGCCTGTTCCAGTGTCTCACCATTGTTTTAGAGAAGACTTTTCCTAATATCCCATCTGAACTCCCCTGATGCCATTTCAGGTCATTCCCTGTAGTCCTATTGCTGTTATCTGGGAAAAGAGGCCAGCCCTCACCTCCTTTCCAGTAGTTGTAGAGAGTGATAAGGTTTCTCCTGAGCCTTCTTTTCTCCAGACTGAATAGTCCCAGTTCTCTCACCTGCTTTTCAAAAGACTCATGTTTCAGACCCTTTGCCAGCTTTGATGCCCTTCTCTGGATACACTCCAGGGCCTCAATGTCTTTCTGGTAGTGAGGGGCTTAAAATTGAACACTGTAACTGAGATGTGTCCTCAGCCAAGCTGAGTACAGAGGAATGATCAGCTCTCTGGTTCTGTTGGCTATTCTGATGTAAGCCAGGATGCCATTTGCCACCTGGGCACACTGCTGCCTCATGTTCAGTAAAGTGTCAGCCAAAACCTCTGATCCCTCTCCCCCATGCAGATTTCCAGCCACTCTTCCCCAAAGCTGCAGCGCCGCCTGTGAATGCAGGACCTGGCACTTCATCCCATTGGTCATAGCTCATGAATCCAACTTGTCCAGGTCCCTCTGTAAAGCCTTCTTACCCTCAGGCAGATTGACACTTCCCCAGAAGTTGATGTTGTCTGCAAACTTACTGAGGCTGCAGTCAATTCCCTCATCCAAACCACATTTTTATTGACTAAATATATTAAACAGAATTGGCCCAATGGCCCTTGGAGAGAGCCATTCATGAACAGGTTGTAGTGTATGGACAGATGGATGAAGTTACAAAACAGTAAGATATGAATTTAATCAATTTTTGAGATGAGAAGGGATGGGCTTCTATACATATGACTGCATAACTGGTGCTTTAGGAACAGGCCTCCCAGGGACAAGTCCTCTTGTTGCAGAGGACTGCCCTGCATGTGTTGCTGGTTATAGACGATGCTCAAATCTGGCTCCTTGTCTGTGGGAGGTGGAGAAGCCATGAGCATGCCCATACCTCCTGCCTTTGCCCTGCCAGTGGAAGTTTGTCTGGACAGTGAAGGGATCAGCTTTCTTAATCTCAAAACAGTTGTTACAGCTCCCAGAAACTGCAGCCCAAACGGGTATCTTAATAGCGTCTGCATACAGTCCCTTAGATAGCCATGCTGCTGCTTGACGCTTCCATAACCTCCTGCAGTCTGTACTCATTCCACACTAATTTGTTTGCAAGTGAAGAAGCATGGAGTTGATCTGTTGCTTGACTGCTAAAAACTACTTCATAACCATGTTGCATGGCTCACATCTTTGTTTCCTGTTTCAATGCATCATGATTACGATTCTAATTAGTTTATTTTAACCACAATCAATAAACCAAGGAGAAGCATCGGACAGCTAATATGATTTATTACATATTCAGAGAACGTGTGTCTTAGATTTGGCACTTCTGCTATCTGTCTCCAGAATGCCCCTGCCTGCTTGACAGCAGACTGTCACTGCACTTATGATTGCTGTATGTGGTGACTTTAACTGCCAGCTTTTCTTGCAGAATTGGAGAGTGATCGGTCTGCACTATAATTACAGCAACACAGAATAACTTAATACCTGCCTCTGCCCTGTCAATTATGAGAGGGTATATCTTCAATGTAGTTTGCAGTTTGGCACTGTATTGCCTAAGTATGGACACAGAAGACAAAAACTAAGCAGTGGTGACTATTTTTATGAGTGCTTTACTCTCTTCTGAAACTTTTCTCTTATAGCTGATGTTTTACAAATAGCTCCCCAGGAAGATCAAGAGCTATCTTTGTAACCTTAAGTATTCCTGAATGTACCGTAAGTACTGAAGTAGTGGTAAAGAACTCTGGTGATGCTGAGGATTTTCATAAACTCTCTTTCAAAACTGTGAAGGCAAAGGTCAGGTGAGGCTGTGGTTTATTATTATTAATGAATATAGGAACATGAGAAGATATTAATGTTTCATTCAAAACACACAATATTTTACAGCTGACTCTCAAGACATCTTTTTCAGAACCTCTAGGATGGGTGACTTGACCCTGGTTTTATTGATTAAACTTTTATTCTTCCTCAATGAATAATTTAAGTTATGAGCAGTAGTCTGGCATGATTAGCAGGAGTGTGTGGGAGGTTTTAAACTAATACACTGTGTGCTCCTCCTTCTGCATTGGATTTTTCTGCGTTGTGCCAAACTGATAAGGTAGAAAACTATAGACAGCACAGTAACTTGCTTAGCAGTTCTCTTCCTTGAGATTCCCAACGAAACACCGACAATTTTACTTTCCTCTAATGCAGGGAAGAGCTGTTGTGGAGTTGGTTTTGTTTCCCTATTTGCAAAGCCATTCTCCACCTTTGATGCAGTTTGTGGCCACAGTTTTACTGATCTTAACAGACATATATCAGCAATGCTACAGTAATGTGACCTTGAATTTAATGCGTGTCAGTCCTGTCTGGTGAGAGGCTCATTCAGAACACTGTTGTAATTAGTTGTGTTTTGTGAAAGGGAGTTTTTATGAAGAATGACATAGGTAAAGTTGCTTTTTAACCTACGCAGTGCAAAAGGGCAATATCCTGACTTAAAACCTGGCCCTGACTTCAGTTCTGGAATGCAGTGCTGGTGAACTGTTGATTTTATATTGCATGTCATTGCTTTAATAGCAAAAGTTCTTCTCCTTATGCTCTTTTAGGACACGCTGATACATCATGACATTTCTCAGTGCTGAAGACAACAGCTAGCTTGTCAGTGATTGCATGACTATAGTACATGTATGAGACTGAAAGATATGTGCAGGGGGCATGGAGTAAAAATCAATAACAAGTTGTAAATGACTGGGAAAAAAAGTCTTAAAAAAACCAAAAAACACCCAGCACACAAACTGCAGCAAAATAAGGAAAAGGGCCAAAATAATTGTCCAAGCTCCCTACCACTAGACACTAGTATTTGTAACTGCAGTCTTGTACTAATCAGCCTGATTGTAATAATCCCTATGTTGAGGTCACACAAAGGGAATCCCTTAGTGGTGGCTTGCATTACTTATCTGCTGGGTATCCTTGTTCAAAAGTACTCCTCCCCAATCTAAATGCTGTTTTCAAAACATTACTTTTGATCCAGAAAATAATTGAAGATGTATTCAAAGGCTTATTTATTCTTCCCTTTTTTAATCTTCCCTTGACCTCTGCCCTCCTAATGTGGCAGGTATGATCCTCTTTGCCTTCTGCAAAATGAGGAGACAGACGCTCCCAATCCCTGTGATAACACAGAAGAAAATGTTATTGCTCTTGGTTAAATCAAAATGGAGCATGTTTCTGGTGGTGCTCAGATTACAGAGCAAGGAAAGCAAAGAGCATCATCTCCTGCTTCAGGCATGCTTGATCTCCCAGCACAGGAGGGAGGAGAGAGAGAAGAATAAATGATAATTGGGGATCTAATGCTGTTAGTAGAGGAGCCAATACTGTATCTTTTCTTTTTTTCCCATTTTAATCTATGATTGCATTTCTTAAATACGTTGTAAATGCTTCGTTTAGAAAAAAAATTGAAATCTTTTATCATTTTTTCCTAATGAAATGAAGGTATTTATTTAATAAAAGCATGTATTTAATGAAAATATAACACTTCTTTTTTTCATCAAGCTGCTTAATGCATTGACATATTTCAAACTTTAGAACTTGGCAATTTCCAGATGGATTTAGTTTTAACTCAGTTTTAAGCAGCATCTTGCTGAATATTTTTAGACATTTTTAGATCTTGTAATTATTTTAGGCTAAAATGTGCCATAGCACAAACTCATTTCAAAAAAAAAGCTATAAGGGTAATCCCAATCTTCAAATTTCAGAATTGATCTGAAGATGGGGTCAGACAATATGTTTCAGTGAGGCTTTCCTGTGAAGATGAAACATTATTGATAAGGAGGAGAAACAGTATCATATGAAACTTAAGACAGGATAATCCTAACACTATCCACCTAAAACTTAGAAGCCTATAATAAGAAAAAGCCGTGGCATGTCTGTATCTTCTACACACTTTTAGTATCACCAGAACTCTTTTCACAAAGTTATCACTATTGTACAGATTTCAGAGGATAATGGGTGTCCATTTTTCATCGGGTCATCATTCAAATATGAAAATTGACATATGATCTCAGATACTTATGTATTGCTTTATCAGATGATTGGATACATGCCAGGCAATGAGGGGGAAGTGGATTATGCTGTGGGGAGGTCACAGTCACAACTAGCACCAGGCATTAAAACTGAACTGGTGGAATCCAAAGTTGCAGCTTTCTAAAAGCAGACTGCTGGCCGTACAGATGCTAGTGATGCTTCCTTAAATACTTAGCAGATCCTACCAGCTCAGTCTTTTTAGCAAGTTGCCGTTTACAGTTCAATCCCTTAAAAATTATTTGATAGCTCAGGTTGGTGGTCTAAGACCTCGTGACAGCTATTATCCTTCATTAATTTATTTAGGGGAAGAATGTGCCTTTCCCGTATTTCAGAGAAGGCCAATCCTACATCTCATCTGTGATGGATAAGTTTTGCATGCCTTTAAACTTGTGACATTACACAGTTTAACATTTCTTCTCAAACCGTGTCAGACCAACAGAACAATTCATTAACTGTCTAGGGAAATAGCAGGAGCCCTTCTTTCATTTAGAACGTAGCAGCTGTGAATTGATGTTCATTTTTATCAGTGATCTGCAGTCACTGTGAAAATGTTTAAAGAATTGAAAATAAAATACCATGCAAAGATAAAAATGTGTTTTATAGATTGAATTTGCACTTGTGATATTGGCTGTTATGTATATATTGATTTTCTTTTTTTTTTTTTTTTTTAATCTTTAATACTCCAGTAGGCTATAAGTGCATTTGTATGTTGGGGCTGTAAAAAACAAATCAATTTTTTCACAGTGATGTGGAAGTATTTTATTACAACTATGTCTATTCAGGCTATAGAGAAGACAAGGGAAGAAATTCTGTGCTAATCTCAGTTAACACAGTAGTAGTAGATGAGGCTGAGGAACAAAACTCAGTTTAAATGCAATTCACTGGAAGACTTGAAAAAATCTTAACTGCAACTGTAGTTTAATTTTTTTCCCAGACATTTGAGAATTTGGATGCAAAAATACAAGTGGAGCAGTTAAACTTTGAGGGTGAAAGCAAATAGCCAAAATGTGTTTATTTTTAAAAAAGAAGTCAGCTCTGCTGCAATGTTTCTAAATATTTATGGTAAAAGCACCACTTTCTAATTAAAATGCTTGAAGCTAAAAATATCAGCAATGCCTGTAGGTTCCCCATCGTGCCTGGGGACTTGTTCCACTTTTGGTAAACATGTGAATTTCAGGCTAATGTCAGTTGAGATTAATGATCATTCTGCACTACAGACTGTTTTAATTGGTGTTAATAGTTTTGTTTTCTCATCTTGGTCATGTGATATGAGGAAGTAGTGGAGTTTTCTTGGATTTCAGTACTTTTAGTGTCCTTTATCTGAAATGTAGCGTTGTAGAGCTACTACTCATTTCATCAAGTGCTGTTACTGGTAATAATTCAATTAACAAAGACTTGAAAACGTTATGTATAAATACAAAGTTTGTTTCAGCTGCACTCTGTGATTTAAGACTTACCGTTTTCGTAGGCCCCTAGAGAATAAAGTTTTTTGAGTTACTTTTGGGATTTTCTCTGGTTCTGTTGCATGGGATTTTTCCCACTTTCTTGCCATCGATGTTTCTTTCCCTTGTAATTAGAAAAAATTCTGCATTAATAATTATGATTTTGGTTTCATATTTTAATTGTGAAACGAGTTGAATAATTTGAATATATTCACTGTTAAGATATAATATGGTATGATGTAATATGGTGAAATTTTTTTCTTGTCTGCTACAGCTGGGAAATGATTAAAGACTCATCAGTTACAGGACACTTATGAGGCACAATTATAAATACGTTAGCATCACTTACACAACTGTGCTATATTGCATTTAAGACGTAATGGCACATGGAATTCCTGATAGATGGGACAGTTCTCTGCCAGCAACTGTTGATCTGACAGAACTGAAATGTACCAGAGGAAAATAATAATTTTTTTGGAAGTGTGCTACAGGTTAAACAGAGTTTCATCAGTGTTTTACTTTTTAAAAATTCAGAGCGTCAAGTCAGTTCTGCTCACTGAATGTGTACTCAGAAGTTTTCTTTTTTCCCCATTGCAACAAAATTAGTTTATTTGACTGTTCCTTAGGTAAGACAGTTTGTCACAATCTGTGACTGTCTCTCTTACACTAAAGCAAACCTTTTTCTCTTTTTAGTAAGCAGTTCCTTTACACTATGAAAGAGAAGTCGAGCTGACATTCTGAGATTAAAACCATGAGTATTTTCATAAAGTGTTCCAGACAGAAAGTAACTGTTTTTCCTCATGTCAGCACTACCCTGTGTCTGATCTAAGAGTAGCATTTGCAATTCCCTAGTCAGAAATTTGCTGGAAAGAATGGATTGATAAACATAACTACTTTAAACATCTTTGGTATAAGTAACTGATTATTAATATTAAAACTGTGTCCCTTGATAGCCCCCGAGTGAGGTAATACTTAGAGCTCCCTCTTGAGAATTATAAAAATCTTTATAGCTACATGCATCTGTCAGGCTCTGTTGGTCCAAAGCTCCTCTTTGCCCTTGGGTATCTTTGCTTTCTTTAACTAGTAATTCTTATTTGCAGCGGAAAAAAACATTCTAAAAAAAATCTATTTTTTTCAAGATTGATTGTTTCTTGAGTGTACTTCCTGATGTTGATAGCTTTGCAGCAAATGTCAAAACTTATGTCATCTGTTGTTTTTTTGGGGGAAGAGTGGAGATAGAAGATAATTAATACAAATCATGTTGCAAAAACTCTGGAGATCGTACAAAGTCTTGTTAGAACTGAAAACTATGTACTGCAATTAAGTTATACAGTTCAGCTCTAATTTTAGGAGTGATAACCAATAATATTATCTGATCTAAACTATCACAGATTAGATAGAATAATAACACATTGCCTGCTTTGGCAGGGGGATTAGACTAGATGTCCCTTCCAACCCCTATAATTCTGTGATGATCACTTGAAGTTTACATTTGATACTGGATGCAGTGGTGGAGTGCTTCACGTGGCAATGCATTATGAAGAACTAGGAATTATGAGTTCTTTAGAATACTAGAATTCTAACACAGTTTAAAAGCTGAGCCCAATTTACCCAAACATTTTCACTTTGAATAAAATAGATTGAGATATAAAATGTACCATTCCTACTGAGCCCATGTGTATGAAAATGATTTTAATAGAAGTTAGCTTAATTAAGTGATGTAATCCATGAAAATAGATGGAGGGGGAAAAATAAATCTTGATTTATTGTTGCACTGTATCAGTTTAATCTGCTGAGCTAATCAGTAAGGGTTTCTGATTGTCTGTGATGACTTTGCTCTTTAGTCTGGACATGGCTTATATGTTAAGATGTTGCTGTACTGTGTAACTGAAGCTCTCCTCCACCATTCTTATCTGCAATGTTTCCTGCAGGCCACTGGAAGATTGGCATTAATTATTTCAATCTCAGTTGAGTGTTTGGGACACTGTTTGTTGTTTAACTTTCTTGTTGAGCATAATTCCTTTGGGAAAACACTTCTGGGGGCTCTCCTGAGAGTTTTGTTTTGTTTTGTTTTGATAAATCATTTCAACAGCCAACAGGATTCTGTATCACTGATAATGCCCTTTGTAAACAGAGCTTTCTGCATCACTTGTGTCTGGTTTTGTGAAATAGAACAGATAGGAATGAATATAAACTGATTTTTCAGAACTTTCTTATATGATCATCAAGCTTTTTGTGAAAATTTTAGAGTGATTTACACTCCAGTGACGGAATATCAATTTCAAGAACAATTGTATAAATGTACTTTGACTATGATGTCATCTGAGACAACAGCTGTTAAGGCAGGCTCCCATTAGACATACAGTCGTGAATGCATGAACCTCCAGTCTTTCTCTTTGCTTTACTTTCATTTCTGTAAAATTTAGTTAAGAAAAGCCATTTGTTCCATATAAGATTAGTAGGATAGCTTTATTATAAGCTCTTAAATGCAAATGTATGCAGTTATATTAAGAACAAGTAATTGTTATTTGCTGATACTTAAGAAATTTAAATGTAGAGGATACCTTAAGAAGAAAGTAGTGGATATAGCTTTTCAGAGTCGAAGATCAGCATCATCTAACCAGGAAACTGGTAGCATTTGATGCTATTACACACAGCTTTGTGAATTTCTTTGTTATCCCTATTGTTCTAAATACTTTTTAAAGATAGAGAATGATGAACTTAATATTGTTTAGAGCATAGATAAATGAGGAGGCTCATGACTGGGAAGGTTGTTTTAGTCTACTACCTCAAACAATGTTCATAATATATTAAAGAATCTCAGTAAAAGCATTAGCTGTTTTCTGTGTTGTTAGGATATCATTGAAGCTTTCTCGATTATAGAATGTTTGCTGTTGCATAGGGGTAGTTGTTATTTTTGGGAATAAAAGAAGGTATGATCAAGAAGTTATTTCAATAGGAAAAACACTGATGTTTCTCCAAATTCAGTGTGTGGATGGTTTTGTAATTAGATTATTAAAGCTGTCTCATAATGAACGATTCTGTTAGCTCCAAACATGCACTATTGTGACTCACTTTTTTAATCTCTTACATTACTCTTAAGGAGTAAGGAAGATGGACCTTCAAATGTCCTTGAAACCAGCTGGGACTTTCTCCCAGTTCCTTTTTGAACTGTCTCTATCTGATTAAAAATAACAATAATAAAAAAAATTGATAACTGGTAGGACTGGCAGATATAGCCTGAACAGAGTTTTTCCTTTCATAGTTATAAAGATACTGAAAGTCACAATCGTTAATAGGTTGGAATGTTTTATTAATGTAAAATGTTCAGTATTTATCCTCACAGTGGATAAATCTAGTTCCATTAATATTTAGAAATCTACATGTATGCTGATTCTCTACGTAGCTGCATGCTATATGATGAAAGTGGACAGTAGGCATTTGTTTTATGGTAAGAGAGGCATATAAATATTTTTATTTGTGTTAACTGTAGGATTGTTTTCAGGGTATTCTTTGAAGCAAAAGGAACAAAGGTGTCGGTTGTCTGTTGCACATAACTTTAATATGCTTTCCTTATGGTCACTTGTTTTGATTGAAGAGGAACTGCCAGAGCTGAGAGGGCATAATGAATGTAATTACAAGGAAGGTTTTAAGCACAGAGAAAAGAATAAAAACCAAAGTCCTTATATTAGCCTTTAGTATAGGAGGTCTGCCTATTACTTCTACAACAGCTGAGTGGGCATACATGAGAGCCATTTATAATGTGTATTGCTGTGTGTCTGCTCGGATTGCATACTTTGATGAAAGGTTAATTGAACAGTGTCAAGGAGGGCAGTCCCAGTCATGTAAAGAAACTGACAGGATGATGGTAGCAGTCAGTACTTCATTACTTAGAAACAAAATCAGAAACCCTTCATCTTAAAGGTAGTAAGTACTGAGCAGTTCAAGAGCAAACAGCTTAACATGTGGAAGTTTGTGCGGTAAAGAGTTTTTATGCTAATGGAGCTTCACTTAACACCATGGCAGCATCTCACTCTTGATCCTTCCGTGCATTGGAACAGATAGACCAGTCTTGCTGTCACATGACTGGGGATGTCTGCACATAGCACAAAACCAACTGATTTTACTGCTCCTATGCAAATCACTTGAAGGCTCAGTGTGCATGAAGGAAAAAAGCCCTAGATACAGCGCGCAGGTGTTTGGTGATTGCAGCAGGGGCAGTCTGTGTGAGAGCACGGCCGGTTCCCGCCGGTTCCCGCCAGTTCTGCGGCTGCTCTCCACATGGCACAGCTGAGCCCAGCAGACGAGCTGGTGGCACTTCTGCAGAAGTGTATTTAAGAAAAAGAGCAAAGATGATGGGCAGGCAGCACAGAGTGAGGTAGTAGGTGTGAGAAACAGCCCTGCCACCAGCAAGGTCAGAGCAGGACAGGAGCAGAGGTTCCCCATAGGCTGTGGGGAGCCCACACAGCAGCGGCTGCTCCTGACAGGAACTGCAGCCCAGTTACACACTGCCTACCTGCCCTGGGGAGGTGGAGGAATGTAGAGGAAACGGGAATGAAGGAGGCAAGTTGAGTCTGGGAAACAAGGTGGGGAAGTGTTGCTTTAGTTTTCATCTTTGTTTTTTTACCATTGAAATCTGTGCTAATTGGAAGTAAATTAAATTAATTTTCCCCAAGTTGAGTCTGTTGTGCCCACGATTGTAGTTGTCAAGTGATATCCCTATTTTGCACAACATTTTTTACCTTATTTTCTGCTTGCTCTGACTTGTGGGGAGTGAGAGAGTGTTTGGCAGGCAGCCCAGTCCAGCCCTGCCTGCTGTGTTGTGCAGCTGCACCAGCCAGGACCAGCAGTGTGCTGGGCACTGCGTTTTCTCAAATCCTTCACCAAAAACTGCGTGTAAGCACAAGGAGGTAACAAATACCACTGGCTACTTCACTACTGCTTGAAGCTTCTGTCTGGTTCAGTGATCATTGCATCAATGGGATTTATTTCCTGTGATGGGTTTGGGCATTTTCTTCCACTCTATACACACACACACACCACAGCTCTCTCTGGTCTTCCGTTCCTCCATCTGTTAGAAAAAAGTCAGAAAGAAATTTGGGAAATGCCAGTGTTGTATCCCAAGGGACACTTTGGGCTTTATGTCTCTGTTTATCACCTCACCTGTAGACTGAGTTCACTAGCTGAAAAGTATTTCCTATGATGCGTTTTCCTTCATGTAACATAATTACTACTCTTCAGAGAATTTTTGCCTAAGGAAAATACGAATTGCACAGACTACACATTTCAACAGTAGACTTTCTTTCCCCCCCTCACTTTACAGGTACTTCATCTTTGTGGAAAAATCTATCAGTTCTCTTCAGGGAATTCCAACGAGCTGGGTACACCAGAAAATGCTCAGGAAGACCCTGATGCTGTCCAGCCTGGAATGGGTACTGTCATCATAATACTTGACTGGTCAGCTGCTCTGTCTCAGATGTTCCCAGTCCACAAAGGAAAAGCACCTACTTTCCTGATCCTTCTGGCCATGGAAGCAGATCTGGCCACAAGGTAAGGTCACAAGAAGGAAGTGAGATAATTATCCTGATCCAACAGGTACTCTTGGACATCACTGAATATGTTATTGGCATACCTTGTTACTGCTTTTTCTGTTGTCACTTTATTTGCAACTCTAGTTCCCCCTTTTGTCTGCCCTGATCTCCTAAATAAACAGCGTACACTATTACTTCTTACCCTATAGTCTCAGTTTGCTACATACATACCCAAGATTTGTGCTTCTGATACTAAATTACCTAGCCAACCTTGACCTCGCATAGTAGTATATGTTTTTTCAGGTGCTCTTTGCCTTGTAACATTTTGTTCCTAAATGTGTACATAGTTACAGTCACTCTTTCAGCTACCTGTGAAATGTCACACATAACGCTCCCTAAACAACCAGTGAAACTCTGTCATCCCCACAGCACCGGTTGTAAATTTTGTCAGCTTCTCATCCTCTTATCTGTCACGTCTAGCGATTTCTTACAGCACTTCCTGTGTATTTTCCCATTCATTTTGGTTAGGTGCACCACAGGCACCCTGTCACCTGCACGTAGCCCTAACTGAGCACCAGCAAGGTGCTGGCTGTTGCTACCCATATGTAAGGTACTACACTTCTGTGTTTCAGACGTTAGACTCTTACAGCTGTCACTAGCTTCCAAACACATGTACAAGCACAGAAAAAGAAGAGGTCACAATATTTTAAAAAGATTTTTATGAAATATGAAAGGGGATGTATAGTCATGTTAGAGGATTTTTGGCACTGATGCCAATGTAAGTTTAGGGAAAAAAAAAAAAAGAGGAAGGACTAGCTATCTCAAATTCCAAGTTTCAAGTGTTCAGCAAAATGAATAGGAGCAAATGTTCTGTGGCAATGACCCATAATTCTGCTGTATAAATGGAAGGTCAAATTTCAAGGTATACTTGGTCTCTAGGTGCAAAGTTATTTTACATATCTTATTCCTTATTTTACTGCTTTCATACATGCTGGATTCTTCTGAGAATATTGTGGAGCATCTTCTTTAATCCATGGGCTGTGTAATGGAAAACTTTCAGACTTAAAGTTTGAAAAGGCTGCTTTTACTATCCTTTTCAGTAGTAGTGAATGTCAGTATTCAATCTTGGCTTCCTTTAGCTGGCCAATGCCGGTTTCGTTGCTTATCAGCTTTTCTATTTTTATAACTTATTTGATTTGGATGTCTATTTAAGATTACATGTGAATTTTCCCATTTACCTTGCATTCAAGAAACCAAGCAATTTTTGTTACCTGACTGGTTGTTAGGGACCTTTCACTGAGGCAGACTTTTGGAAATGGTAACTCATGTAAAAACTAAAAGATGGCATAAATCAAATAAGAAGCAATATTAGAGATTTTGGAAAACTTAGTTTTAACTCCCAAATACTTCTATCCAGTGGCTGTTGGTGATGTTTTTTGCTTGCATGTTTGTTTGTTTAAGATAAGATTCAATTTTAGATTTGAGGTCCAGATCCAAAAGACGCCCCTTGTAGCAGTGCCAACATTTTCCATCTGAAGAGGATGGAAATAAAAAGGTAACAAACTTCTGGTGGTATTTGCTTAGGTTGCTCATTTCTCATCTTCAACTGGTTACTACTGTTTAATTTTATTTAATGAGTGGTGGTGTTGATGTTTGGAAGACAAAAGTCATCTATATTCTCTTTGAAACTCAGCATTTAACATAGTTCCTTATGCTTTCTTTGCTTTATTATGTAGTAATTAAATTCAAATACTTAATATTGATGTGAATGTCTTTCCAAATCTTTGATTATTCTTTGTGCCCCATCAGTTTTGCGATAACCTTCCTTAGATAAAGTGTCCAGAAGTAGAGATTGATGGAATATCTTGCAGTTATAGGAATGAGAAAGAGGCATAAATGAAGAATTAGGAACATGGTGGATTGCTAAGACTCTAGAGATATTTCATTTTTGAAGCTGAGTTACAACAAATAGAAGAGCTGCTTTGGGAGAATGCTGTGTGTAACATTTGTGAGCTCTATGAGAATAGTGGACTGGGCCTTAAGTACTTGTGATGAAATGCTCTTATGATATTTCATGTCTTTCACTGTATAAAATGCCATGGTGTTCCTGGAAAATCTACATTAAGGAACAGGGGGCATGTCATCTACCAAAAAATGTAAACAAATGAGACAGCCGCTGTTTTCTCTTTTGCTAAGGCAGGAAGATGTAGAGGAAGCCAGTCATGTAACGGCTCAGGTTAGAAAAGACCTTAAAGGTGGCTTACTTCCAACCCCTCTTCTATGGGCAGGGTTGCCAACCACAAGATGCAGCTGTCCAGGACCCTGTCCAACCTGACCTTGAATGTCTTCAAGAATGGGGCATCCACACCTTCTTTGGGCAGCCTGTTCCATGCCTCACCACTCAGTTCTTTTCATTTAATGCCATTCCTCCTTCTTTGTCCTATCACTATTACATTGTGTAAAAAGTCATTCTCCCTCCTGCTTATAATCTCTCTTCTATTACTGGAAGGCTGCAATGAAGTCTCCCTGTTGACTTCTCCAAGCTAAACAACCCCCTCAGCCTTTCTTTATGAGAGGTGCTTCAGCCCTCTGAGAATCTTTGTGCTTGTCCTCTGGACCTGCTCCAACAGCTCTGCATCTTTCTTGTGCTGGGAGTCCCAGACCTTGACACAATACTCCAGATAGGACCTCACAAGGGCAGAGTAGAAGGGAGCAATCACCTCCCTTGCACTGCTGGCCACCCCTCTTTTGCTGCAGCTCAGAATGCAGTTGCCTTTCCAGGCTGCAAGCATGCATTGCTCTCTCATGCCTGGCTTTTCATCCACCAGGGCCCTCAAGTCCTTCTCTGTAGGGTTACTATCAATCACTTCTCCTTCCAGTCCGTACACATGGCTGGGATTGCCCTGAGCAAAATGCAACACCTTGCACTTGACCTTGTTGAACCTCATTAAATTCCCATGTGTTCACTTTTCAAGCCTGTGCAGGTCCCTCTGTATGGTATCCCTCCTTTCTATTTTGTCACTTGCACTACTCAGCTTGATGTCATCAGCAGGCTTGCTGAGGGTACATTTGATCCCATTGACTATATTGTTGACGAAGATAACAAAGAGCACTGGTCTCAAGGTGGATCCATGGTGGATATCACTCATGACCTGCCTCCACCTGGATATTGAGCCATTGACCGCAGCCCTCTGTCTGTGGCAATCTAACCAACACTTTATCCATTGAACAGGCCAGCCTTCAGATCCATAGCTCTACAATTTATAGATAAAGGTGCAGTATGGGACCATGTCAAAGGCCTTCTACAAATTCATGCAGTCTTACTTTTCAAACAATTCAGACAATGTTCAAATTCATGTGGTTTTTTTCAGGAAAAATGCTGGAATATTTGGTATCATTTTAGTCCCAGGATCTGAAAAGTCAGTTTTACATAAGCTGCTTCATACCATTACTTGGGCTATAAAATTCAACATGATATATTGTGATTGCCAGAATGGTTAATATAATAAACAGGAAACCTATTGAATTTATCTAATTAGGGCACATTTCAAGGAAACCTCATGGAATCATTGCCTAACTGGTTTGTGAGTCAGCCACCTCTAGACTAGAGTTGGGTGAATGTAGTTTACTACTGTCATATTTTTCACAATTGATTTTCCAGGGCTTTGCCCTAAAATGAAAGATATATATGTGCATATTTAAAGACAAGCAAAGAATCTATTACACTTCATATTACCTTGAAAATTGTGTCTAACAGCTTAAATGTCAAATAGTTGTGTGACTAGATCTTATTATCCTCCAACCATCATCTATTTTACTTGATTTTACTTTTTGGAGAGAAATGCCTTGGGTTACATATAGCACAAATCATAACACCATAATGCAGTTTCATGAAGGATCTTTTGTAATTGCTTATCACTTGTCTGTGCATGATAGATAGAAACAATAAGAGAATAAATGCAACTATTTAAACAAAAAAACATTATCAAAACAGTATTTTGACTGATTTGTCTGAAATGTTGATTATTTTTTTTGCAATATGTCCCAGTCTGAACACTCAAGGAATGTCAGTCTCTAGAAATGCATTAGGAACCGTGAGATAGAATTGATGAAGAGCTTACTTTCTGCAGATTTAAGATCAATAGCAGAGACTTCAGGGAAGACTTTTGGCTGCTGGATAGGCTATAAGGTGCTCTTCTGAGTGCCTGGGGCAAGGTCATCGTTTCTAAAAAGTGAATTCTTACTGTAAATTGTTGTTCTTATGGTGTCAGTATAAGGAGAGCAGTTACAAAGCTTTTGCTGTACTTGGTGTGAATACAAAATCTATAAATTTTATTGCATAAGAATCAGATGAGTCATGAGAGACTAACTTCTTTAAAAATACCTGTATAAAACATAAGAATTTAAGATTTGTGCTTCAAATTCAAACTTCCATCTGTACACCTAGATAACTGCCCAGATGTGGCTGCAAGTGACTGGACTGTAAGCCTTAATTCATTCCTAAAGACCAAACTGTAAAGATTAAACTAGAGTTCAAAATTTAATTCTCATTATGTTTTGATCCCTTTGTGATCTGTCTTTTCTAGTACAAGTAGTTAACAGAATACCCTGCTCCATATGGACTGGCCCCTGCTTTTTGGAGCCCATAATAAAAGAGACCCTATAATAAAATCAGTTGTTGGTTACTGTGTTTTCATCTCATCTTGTTCCGTCAAGTGCTGAGAAATCATTTTTTCTCTTTTAAGAGAACTGAGAAATCAGGAAGTCAAAATAGGCTTAAAAAGTCATATAGAAGCAGGCAGGTTCCATGCAGAGAGCCCTGTCACATAGATGAATCCCCATGATGGCCATGGATATCTATGCACTGACTGTTATTTGCAGCTCAGTGTAGCAGGAAGCTCAGTGAAACAAAGTGATGCTACACTGTTTTCTTTTCCTCTGCACTTTAAATAAGGACAAGTCTGATGTGATAAATATTCAGAAATGACTGTTAATTGCTAGATCTTAACTGAGTAATATAATTTAGATCAGTACTAGTTTATGTTAACTACAAGTTAATTCAACTACCCTGAGACCTTTTTCTTGTATCAACACTTTTTCTTGATCTCTGAATTACTAAAAGTAGAGAAGGATAGTTTTAATATTATAGTTTTGACTTTTTTTGGATTACCTATTTGTTAACTGATAAAAGAAGCAGATATATCTGTATAACGTTCTGCTGTCTTCTTGCTTACTGTGATACAAAGTTTTGTTTTCTTCAGTTTTTGACACAGTATAGACATTACTGGTCTTCCTGAACCATAAGGCAATTGCTCTTCTTTCCTCTATTTTTAGGAGGTTCTCTGCTTTTTGTGACTGCCATCGATCTTTGATTTTTTTTCCATAAGTATCTGATCTCGATGTATTTTAAATCGTAGCATCATTATAATATTAGAAGTTAAAGAAAATGACATGTTTAGACCCCTTCAATCTTTTGTTTAAGTGAGTTTGACTATTTGCATTGTAAGAGCAGATATGATATTTTTTTCACTACCATTTCCATTACTCCTGTTAATTTTATTGCTTTGGGCCATGTTAAATTTGCTTTTGCCAGGAATCATCTTTGAAATCTCTCATTATTAACAGTGCATTCATTCTCTCAGCATGTCCTTTAGGACACTTCTAAATAGGCAATATTCCATTAATGTTTTAGGCTGTCACATATGCAATTATATAATCATACAGATATAATAACTGTTTTGTCTCTTTCTATCATGGAATATTTTACAATGATGTTGGTTTTGATATGTATTACATTTCTACAATCTGTTGCAGATCTTCTCAAGTTGCATCTCCTGACTTCTTCGACTGCTACAAACTGCTTAAGATGGGGTAAGTTTTACTACTAAGTACTTTTAGGAAAATTGGTTTATTTATTCTTTCTAATCTTATATGTGACAAAATATTGGCCCGGAGTTTCAATATATTGTTGCCAATCTTCATTTTCTATATTTGACTGTACATATTTCCTAGAAGCAATTATTCTCCTTTTTGTTTCCATTTTTATTGAAGAGCCATTTGGTTTAAAAAAGCAACCCATATTCATATCAATGAAAATAAATTCCTGCTCTGTTTCAGCAACATGAAAAACACAGTAGAGGAAAAGCTCTGAAATTAAATAGAAAACAAAGGTGGAATTTAGAATTGCTCCCTTATGTTGCTCTCTTCATACATTTCCTGAGAAACTATCCATTAGCCCTGTGGAATATTTTGCTCCTTGTGCCACAGGGCAGTCAGCTGGTGTGCCTTCAGCAGACATATACTTAAAATAATTTGTGTAATTACCACTTGCCATTATCAACTGCAATTTAAAGGAGTCAGCATATAATTAACTTGTTTTCACAATTATTACTCTTGTAGACTCTTTGTTGTAACAATTAATATTTTGGTAGTATAAATGTATTTTTTATGTCATTCTTTCCAGCACAAACTGGAAACTTGTCATTCAAGGCTAGTACACATATTCATTTTCTACTTTGAAAAAGTCGTTTAGATAGATTTCAGCTTTTCTGGAGAATGTTGGTGTTCTCTTTCCATTCAGAGTGCAACACATTAGGTTGCTTGGAGCTCCGACTGTCCGTAGTTGTATTTTATGGGACAATGTTAAGCATAAGCTATGTAATGTGCTGCCTTTAGCTCTGCCAACTAGTAGGCTCTTGAGTAGATAAACAATTAACAAAGCCCTCATTCTGGTGGTTAAAAGCAGTCCTTCAAATGGCAACAGCTGATACTCAAATAGGAATCCTACAATTGGTAGGCTTCACCAAGAGTGACAAAAGGAACTCTGTGCAATCCAAACCAAATAAGCTATCCAAGATAAGAACCGTTCATTTCATGCAAAATTTGGAATATTGTTTTGGCCAAATGCTCTGACTTGTCACCTTTCCAGCTAAATGAAGTGTTGAGTTGGTGTACAGCAGAGTCTGGAGGCACCTCTCAGCTTGTAGTTGCTCGGAAAACCAGTGCCAACTCTACAGGGTTTGTTTCAAATCCTGATCTGATGTAATCAGTTACCCAAATCTTATGTGATTGACAAAATACAAACTTAATCACCTGTGAGCCATTCACTGTCCAATTCTACTAGAGAGCTCAGCTAGTTAATTTGGCTTTCCACCAGAAAGCTGAGGCAGAGGGAAGTGCTCCTGCAGAGAAGTTATAATCCCACTGGAGAGCTGAACTTCGTTGTTGTGAACATCATCTCTTTATTCCTTTCTTCAAAATTGGTTTATATTAACACCTTTCTAAACTCTGTCTTCCATTAGTAGTGTTTCTCCCACCTCACAGTTTCTCTACTGTCCCATTTCCCACTCTTTGCACTTTACCTTTTGCTTTTTTATTACTAATTGGTTAATAGGACCATTTTAACTGTTGCAAACAACTGGATTTAGCTGAGTTTTTCAGTTGAGTCTTGCTGTCTGTCATCATCCTTCATACATGACACTTTAAATTAATTTCTAGAAAGTTGGTCCACAGACTTAATGAAATGAAATTCCAAAACTTAAGAAAGTTTATCTCTGTTATTTTGCTTCTGACAGAAGTTATTTCTTTACATTAATTTTCAGTATTTCTGTGCATCACTATTTTTATTTGCACTAGGAGTAAGGAGAAAAGAGTTTTCAAAAATTACAGAAATTAAGGGCTACTTTCAGATTTCACAGGTATAAATTTTCTAGAACTCCAGCGAAGTACTGCAAAATCTCTACCTTTTGTTTCAAAGTAGGTACATAACCAAATAAGAAAGCTATTTTAGTATTTGCCTGAGAGTTTTTCAAATGAGCCTAATACAACTGTTAAGGTTCAAAGCCCTTCCTGCATTTTCAAAGGAAATGAAGTTCCTATGTAACTTAGACTTCTTCAGTGATACTGGTTACCTCAGATAGGGAAATCTTGTAAAGTTGTTTTTATTTTATAGTGTTATACTCAGTTTTTGAGGGTGAAATCTTGTGGTGATTTAAGTACCATGAAACTGAGCTCTTTGCCAGGATCTCCCAGTGACCTTCTTTAGTTACTCTAGTTGACTAAAGTTCATGACAGAAAATGGGAGTAAACCAAATTTCCTCTTACAAAGGAAAGCACTGTGGCTAAATATGTAAGTGTTTTTATACTCATTTGAAATACTTTAGCAAAGAGTTCTGTCAACCACAAAATGGCATTGTTTATTGGAACGATTAAGACAAAATGATGAAGATGCTAACACTGTTTACTCAATCTGCGTACTTGTTAGTGAGACATAAACACAACAGTTCCCAGCAAATATGCTCCTCCTGATATGAATCAAGCTCTTTTATAACAGAGTTCTACACTGTTCATCAATCTGCCTCTCTGGCCTTGACTGCCAAATACAAAATGCGTACTGATTTTCAGGGATGTCACTTGACAGCAATCTGCTCTTGGTTTAGAGTAATAGACTATCAGAAAAAACAACAACAACAACAAAAACCCACAAACGATTACAAGCTTTAAAAACTGAATTCTCGGTATATTCTTCATAGCAGAAGTGAAGTTCTGGTACATACTCCTGTAGTCAGGGGGGTTGCACTACTTATCTGCACAGAATTCAGACCTTCAGTCATCATCAGAAATTAATTGAAATGTTTATAAAGAATCACTATGTGATGCCATCAGCATCATTATCAGGCCTAGCAGGGCCTGATTCACCTGAGGGTTTTTATGCATCCAGATACTCTCTATGATATTTGCATTTTCTTTTCTCTTTTTAAAATGTAGAATGCTTTAGTTCCTTACTGGTACAGTGAGTCATCATTGCTAACAAGGTATAAATTAGTATGGACTTGGATTCCAAATGATTATCAAATCATATCAGAGAGAATATTCAATCCAGTTTGTAAACATTTTTGGCACTAAGATAAGCTGTTGGGAGATTTTAGTACTGGGACCCACCCTCGTTAACACTTGCTATTTTTACTTTGGCTGAACTATAGCTGAGAGTAAAACTAAAACTGAAAACATCTCCATTTTGTTGGCTTGGTTACTGTCATCCTAGGGTAATTAATCCTCATGTCAATTCCATAATATGATAAGGCATTATGTCCAGTGCTGTAAGCCAGGCATGGAGCAGTCAGTCACCTTCACATCATGTGAAAAGTCTCACAGAGTGTGTTATGTTATGTTAGGAAGTTCAAAAACTTAAGATTTGAAGTACGGAAACAGCTGTGAACATCACACTCTCCTAGGTGTTTCTTGATGATAGAACACCTGGTGTGTTTCAAGATTGTTGCTTACAAAGGTACAGCAGCCTGGAAGGTATTGGGTTTATTTATGTTTATAAGAAGTGTGTTTAATTGGGTTATTAAAACAAATGTGAGAATCCTCATCCTTTTCTGCTTTAACTGAAGGAAAGGCAATTCTAGAAAAATGTTTTCTTTATTTCTGAAGGTAATATTTCTTACTTGAATTAAATGATGACTTTTTTGACGTGTCAGAGATGGTAGATTCTTCTCTGGAACTAATACTAATGTAAAATGAAAAGGACGAACTTTCAGTTCTGGTAGCAAAGCAGGACTTAGAAGATGCATGCTGAATTTCAGAATCTCTCAATGACAAATTGTGGACAAATTGATGACACCCCCTGTGCCTGTTTTACTGGACTTGGAGGAAAATATTAACTTTCCTATACCTAGTTTTGCCAGCTGCGAAGAAGAAAGAAAATAAATATAAGAGAATAATTTAGTGGCTTTAAAACATGTTTTCCTTTTTCTTACTCTCTTTCTATGCAAGGCAGTAGTTCTCTGTTCCTCAATTTCCAGTCCAAAAAATTGAGGTAGTATTATCTGTTTTGAACTGCAGGTTGTATGGGCTAGCAAATGAACTCCTGAAATTATTAATGAGCTTTTGAATAGAAGTGCTCTTTGTAAAGTAACTGCAGAAATGTAACAGTCTAGCTGAAGTCTAACAACCCTGACTGTTTGAGGATTGACATACATGCACACTAAGAAATTGCTTAGCATTTTGAACAATTGCTGAAAGGAGGAAAAGAGAGGGCACTGAATGATCAGGGAGGCGCCCAATTTTAAGAAAAATGATGCTAAGGTTGTACAGCATCAGTTACTATTGCTCTGTGTGGAAATTGATCTTCTGATATTTGTTTGGAAAGGGTTGAGGTGATGCCTGTGAAGTATAAATGGGTGACAAAATGGGTGACATCCATATCAGTACTTGTTATGTTTTATTATTTTTGTTGTATTATTGATATTCCACATCATAACATCATGTGGTGTATTGGGAGTTTAAAGAAAAAAGTGGAAACTGGAAATCCAACTCACTATACGCCGCCGGCCCCACAGCCCGGACGTGCGTCCCCAGTCCCTATAATAAAAACAATACTTGTTTTTATTACTACATTGGTGCCAACAGAACCTGTTAAGACTTTCACAGTCTGTCCATTTGTGTCATTTCCCAACAGAGCAGGTACATGAAGGGTTTTGTTTCAAAACACTGTTTAGATGGGAATTATCAGGTTGTAGATTTTGTTTTGACTTTTCTCCTTGAAGGAAAGAGAATGTAGATGACAAATAGGAAAAAATCTATTTTGTTCCAAAAGGAGCGGCTCTGCCTATCTGCTGCAAGTTCAATAGCTGGCTCTCAGTTCGTTTTATTATATATATTACTATTTAATCACTGAGCTCACTTTTAATCTTTCATTGGTTCTTTTCCAGACAGTGCTTTGGAGCTGCTTATTAGCTCTATCCTTGTAATCCTAGATTTTTGCTGTTAAACTGTTAAATGGAAATTTAGCTTTAAGACTTGTGGGAATTCATGCTGGCTACAGCAGTGTTATCTGTACAGCTGGCTTTATACTATCCTTGATCCTACTGGAGAATTGAGAGTCAAGTGAGGTGGATTAGGAGAGATGCCGGACAGAGACTGTTGTTCACAGCTGGTAAAGTGAGCATTTTATTTTAAATGCAGTTCTAATGGCTGCTGAGTGTCTCTGATGTCAGAACAGCATGTGGAGGAGGTGACATGCAGCAGACAATGAAGCTGTGGCTGGTGGATAGTGTTAGGCTCGTTTGGGGAATTTATTAACTTGTTAATTTTTCTTGCACTGAATTGAGATTCTGCCATAGTTCAGCTAGCATTTTATTTCAGCTTTTGAGTGAAAATAATCCCACCACCTTTAAAATTTAATGAAAAAAGAACTAACTATTGGAAATTATAGTAGTATGTTAAATAGATGAATTCCACGAGGTGAAAGAATTATTCCCCAAGGGTCCCTATCAAAAGAAGCCATTAAAAGGAAAAAGCAAGTAAATCAAATATATCTCGGTGACTTTGAAGGTGACTGCCAAGTGCTGACGGGAGACTATGTTGGGAAGGGAGCCTTTAGAAAGTGTGTGCTTTGGAGAAGCAAAACAGTGCATCTTGTCGTGATACTAACCTGGCGCACAGAGGAAGGTGACTTGTATAACTGGAGTAGTTCTTGCCTTGGGGATAGTGGGGTCCATCCCAACCAGACTTTGTAACTTGACATAAATCTGTTTTATTTCCCTAAGTATTAAATGTGAACATGCAGGTACCAAACTTAACACTACAACACTCAGAGGCAGGAAGTATTGCTGTTGTTGAGCTCTCCACCAGTGATGAAGCACTACAGCTGCTATTTGTACTTACACTGAATTCAGATACTGTTATTATTGCTGGCTTTGTTAAAATGTTGACCTGATCTTTGAAGTATTAAGGCTTTTAATTACAGTGCAGTTAGTTAAGTAGTGCTTGCTTTTCTACTATTTATTGCTTTTCCCAACCAAAAGGCAACTCTTGAAACTCGGACTGCTAAAAGGTGCTAAGGAGATTTCCTGCACAGTGCTGACCTGTGCTGGAGTGCAGTCTTGTGTGGGTACAGAAACTGCTAAGAAACCTGGATTCTTCCAGTGTGATATTAAGTTGTACAGGATAAATTTATCCCTACTGAATTCTGCGTTGTCATGGATACACTGCTATTGGTACCTGAACTAGCTAGTTTAAAACCAGCTCAGTTATGCTGGTCTTCTTGCAGTTTCTGCAAAATTTTTGGTATAGCTGGGAAGTTAATAAAATATGGTTGTTGTGTGGTATAGAAGTGTTAGCTTCAAAGCAGCAAGTAGCCCTGCTTTTCACCGTAGATTTCTCTGATATTACTGGTTTAATACTGAGAAATGAATGCAAAGTAATTTTATTGTAAAGCACCGCAGGGCAATCACAGGGTAAGATCTTTCATGGTGGACATTTATTTGCATTAGATATTGGAAGTTATTCTTGATGGAAGAATACATTTCTAGAACCTTATTCCCTGTGACCATCTTATTCTACCAAATTTCAACATAAACGTTTTGAGAGAAATATACTGTAAATATTTATGTTTATTAATGGAAATGGAAATACACAACTAAATCCTCAAACACTGGAATATATATTTACCCTTATGTGTAGCTTAAAAGTGTATTCAAGGGCAGAACAGTCATTCTAAGTGTTCAGAAACAGTAAAAGATGCCATTCAGGAGTTGTTATGGATGTTTCTTTATTAACACCAAATGGTAGAAATTGAAACTAGTATGAAAACTGATATTACTGTGGGTTCTGTGATTCAAGCAGTCTCTGCCTTATAACCTTTTTAAAGTAATTATAATACTGTTAATTGCTTGGCTATCTATTGATACATATAACCTCTAGGAAGCTGTTTAGAATCACGTTAAAAAACATTCAGCTTATAGGAACAAACCCTGCTTAAAGAAGAATTAACAGTGTGTGGAAGTCTGATGAACAAATATGTAGGGGAAGAAAGTGATGCAAAAGGAAATAATGTTTCCTGCCCAGGTCATACTGCTAACTGGCTGGACCAGAAATGGACCTGCTACTTTTCCATTAGCATATAGCAATGTAGATCCATACAGCCATAGTTCAAACTGGGAGTGCTGAGCAACCACTCAGGCAGACCAGACTTAATATCTTAAAATCAGAATCACGAGACAGATGAGTCTTTCCCCTGACCCTGTCTCTAGATTCCCAAATGGTGCAGAAAGGCCCTTACCTCTCTCTTGCTCCAGATGACTTCCTGAATCAAGGTCAAACAGCATCTCAGCTGGCCCCAGTGTGAGTCAGGAGGCATGTCAGCAGGGGGCTGGCTTCAAGCCATGCCAGAGCAGACACTGACCATCCACCAAGGGGGATGCCAAGCACCCCTCACCTAGCAAGTCAGCTTTGCAACCCAGAGGAGGGTCTCCTATAAAGGTCTAACCCGTACTAGAAACTTCTTTCCTTTCGATGAGGTTTCGAAGGTGATAGCAAGAGAAATATCATCCAACTTTCCCCATTTTGAGACTATAATTTCCTCAGAGTTATAGTCTATGCTACAGTCTGTGCAAACTTTTGAAGGGGTAAATCACTGCTATTGTGTTTAAAAATAAATGGCATATCTTTGCATGTACCTGTGCTAGCAAATGTGTCTGATGCAACTTTTACAGAAGCAGTGAAAAAATGATAAGCAATGACAAGAATAAGGTAGATTAAATATGGAATAACCTTCTGAGCTAGAACTCAGTAAAACCAAAATCTTGTCTGTAATATACTAAGCCAGAAAAATAATTTATAGTTTAGTTTTGCTTTTCTTTTCTTTTGGGGGCCCAGGAAGGCTAATACTTTTATAAAAACTGTTTGTTGAATGTCTGACTTCATGATCCTGACCATGAAGCACTGATTCATAAGTGCTGAACAGGAGACCACTATGGAGAATTTATGCTTCAAACCAGAATAGTCTCTCAAACTATTATTGAGTTGTAGCACTACAATATAGCTCACAATAAAGCTTATAACAGCACTGAGTTCTTTGCAGCTCTTTCTCTTTAAAATCTCCTGATACTCTTTTAAATCAAATTCTAAGGGGAAAGCCTGTTTTCCAGGACAGTAAATAAGATGTTTATGGAGAGCAGAATCCTCTCTTTCCCCAGAGTGCCTGAGCAATCCAGGAATTACAGTAGGTTAGTACTCCTTTTCTTCACTTTTGAGGGCGATGATTGCTTAGGATAGACCCGATGGTGACCCTAGCCACCACTCAAATCTTTCCCCAGGCTAGATGACCCAGACTAAGAAGCCACAGAATTATTCATAACTCTCAGAAGTGCCACTAAATTCCATCTTGCCACATGCAGTGGAGCTGTGTTTTGTGCCACTGCATGTAATTTTTCTTTCAGCAAAAAAATGAGATAATATAATTAATAAATGCTTAATTTGAAAGTTACAGTGAGTAGGCATTTTTTTATACCAATCTAGTAGCTGACCTGTTGTTTTAAAATGTGGGGAAAAAGAGAAATTCAGATTCAGCGTCATTTATAGTATTCTCCCCCTAACTTTTAAATGAGCAGTAGTTTAATTTCAGCTGTGTAGCCAAGTCCCCCCAAAAATTAAAAAATAAAAATAAAAATCATACAGCACCTGTACATCTGCAATAACATGGTGCTAGTTTGTTAATAATGAAAATAGCTTGAAGCATTTGGAGAGGTAAATTGTATTGCTGGGAAAGTGAAAAGTGTCAGTATATATTTTCATTACTTGTTCTTCTATGAATCAGGAAAAGCCTCTGATCTGTTTTTAACAAGCTCAACTATGAATATAATCTAAGTAAGTTACATTTCTTATTCATGTAAGGTTCTCTCTCTTTAAGAGATTTAAAAGCCTTATTTCTCCTGTATTATTATTCAGCAGCAGCTTACCAGGATCATAACTTTGTTTGTGATAAACAGAAAGATAAATAAATTATAGTTAGACATGTTTATCATAGGAGAAAGGTTGCTTAGTACAAATTAAATGTTTAGGGTTTTAGTCATCCCCTTTTAAGATGGAGTATAGATAGTATTTGAAAACCTTGCAGACCGGTGAGGTTTTGCTAGTAAAAAAGGACACACTACTTGTAATGCAGTCTCCTAAAAATCAAGTTGCTTATGAACTTTGTAAGGTCCTTTTCCAAATCATGAAGTTGTCAAACCTTCTCATAATATATTTAGTTTTTATACTTTATACTTTAAAAACACTGCTTTCTTAGAACTGAATGGATTATTTTTCTAAGGCTATTTTCAAAACGATATTTGGAGGGAGAGTTTCATTTCACATATTTACAGTGTAGTATAATGAGAGCAACTGAAAGATAGTTGCATTGAAAAGTGCTGTCTAATATTAACTATATATGTTGATGTGAGGTGAATCTGTGTTGACCATGATATAAGAAGGTGGTATCCTCTTATTCTTTCTCTTTTTTTTTTATTTATTTTGAAATTCTTCAAAAAGGATTTATTTCATTTGTTTCTACAGGATTTCTACACGATTTAATGGGCAAATCGCTGTTTAAGAAGATTAATTTTACCCTGGGATTTGAGTGAAAACTCTGGCTCATTGTGCTCTGCAATAGTAGTATATTTCAGAGCTATGGGCTTTGATGGAGGGCAACCTGACCTCTGCTCCAGAGAATGCCTCTCAGGGGAATGTTCACTGTAGTACTTTAGATGATAACCACTTTCAGAAAGTGTAATGGATGACAAAGCAAATGGTGAGATAGTTTGACCCATGCCAGTTTGAAGGCTTTAAAATTGCTGACCTTACTATGAACTTTCAGTTGTTTTTTTTACTCCCCTGTGTAGAAAGTGCAATGCAGGTGCTCTGTGATTTTTACCAGAAAGGCTTGCAATTATGTGTCTTGTAGCTTCTGTGATGTCTTCGTGGTTAGTATAATTTCCTATATGATGTGTATTTCTGAAGACAGAAATGTAGATCGCTGTCACAGAGCTGTTGTCCTGGGAGGGATTGTGCATTAGGGAAATAGTTCTGGTTTTGGCTGATTGTAAACTTTTGGCTTTCTTGACTATCTAGATTCCCCAGAGTGACAGCAAGCCTGAAGTGACGCTCTGCACTTCTGTAGGTATTTCAAAGTTGGCTTTAAAATTTCTTGTTTGGAACAAGTTGTGTTGCCACAGGAACTTGTAATGAAAGTCACCCTAGGATGTGATTTTCTTCTTTGCTGCCATGGCTACATTGCTCATGTCATCTCAGCCAGCAGCTCTGATATATCTACTAAGCTGTAGACACAGAGATGTCTGCAGTGTTGATATGTATCTTGGGTTTTCCTTGGTGCACAATGTATGGACAGAATTATGCAAGGTTCGTACTTCTGCTTTGTAACAGTACTGTGAAATTTTGCTAATCTAGACATAAAATATACTTACCTGTGGTTCAGTAAGATGTTAGCATTTCACTAACACATAAAAATATTATTTATAGAAGTAAAGGAGTCAAACTGCACTGTAAAGAAATATCTGCCCATCTAGACTTGTATGAAAAGTATTGCTGTTTTGACTTCTCAGATGTCAGCTTCAAGGGGGGCAAAAGATTATCAAGAAAACAGCATCAATCAAACGTATCCAATTCTGCAAAACTTTCCTATAATACTCTTTTCTGGTATTGTGTAGACCTTCCTAGTGCAATAGTAACTCATTTTTGGGCTTTACCACTCTGAATTAATGAGTTGTTCTAAGTTTGTGCCAATAAAATCTTTATATTTGACACTGCAATGCATGCATTACATAGCATACAGAAAGAGAGATGTATAGACACACATTCATCCAGCTTATTTCTTTATCTTTAGACTTACAGAGTATAAAGCTTAAGATTTTGTATCTTTAATACTTCAGTACTCCTAAAATGTCCATAACTATAAAGGTAAATGGCCTGTGAAATGACAAGCTTAGCATCTTTAAAGGAATAATGTGTTTAGAGACCTGATGAAATAAGAGTAAGTCTGTCAATGTAAGATCTACTTTAGAGAATAGGATAATTTCCATGAAGTTATTTTTTCTCCAGAATAATGGGACAGCTGTTATTCAGTTAGATAAAAAGCCCATTAGAAGTATTAAAAGAAAGAGGAGGGGAAATAAATATGAATTTTAACTACTCAAATTCAACAAAGACAATAAGAAAAAAATTCTGTTTGGCCAAGCCAGCCAATATTTGTTATAATACAAATAAGTAAGAGAACTCATACTGCAATGAAAGTGAGTTAGAAATGCCAAGTGCTCCAATATGAAAACGATATAAAGGCTTATTGGAAAGCAAAGAAAACATTCAGAGGGCTTTAAGTTTTCTTCTGTGTTTGATTTTATTGCTAAACTCAAATATGTTTCAATGTATTAAAAACTGAAGGATCAGTGGGGGAGAATGAAATGTTTATACTTGAACCAGCTGAGTATTTTGTGTGAAAATGCAAAAATAACAGTATATAAGACATCTGCATGCATACATAGATATATTCTAACAACAACAACAAAAAGAAAACCCTCAAAACTTATAGCAATTTGAATGGTAATATAGCAAACAGCAACAGCACACAAAGTGCATGTTGTGTAATAGAGACAGAAAGCTATCTAGTTCTTGAAAGCACTTTTGCCTGAGGCAGTCTCCAAGATGCAGATTTTGAAACTGGGGAAACGTTCTAGGAAAATAACCTCTAGGTTTCCCTTGCTATTTAAATTTTCCTTCGGCATTGTTGGTTGACCACTGTCCAAGGCAGGACACACTACACAGATAACCGGCCTAGACCAGAAGAGTTTCAGCTACTTACACTGCTGGGAGTATCAATCTCTGTTTTTATCCCACGTATTAATTTCAGAAAACCAACAAAGCATGGGATAAATCCACCACAGTTATTGTTACTTTTGTATAATGTTAGGTATGTTCTTAATATCTCTGACAAAGCAAGGACACAAAGTGTAAGATTATATTATGTGAGTTAGAGTAGAAGATCTCCTGGTTGTGTGTTATCAGTACAGATGTTGGTTCATGAGCCACCAAAACAAGATATCATCCATTTTGGGCCAACTGGGGCAGATCTGTTTCTGTTAAGGCAAATATCTCAAAGTTAAATATCAGATTGAGTTCAGTAGTGTATTCAATTCCAAATATGAATATACCCTCAGAGAGTGAGAATTGAGGGAAAGGTCAGATGATATGATTAGCGTTGCTAAGAGCAGCTACAGGATTTGAGAAGAGGGCTGAAGGAGCACTGCTTGAACAGGAGCCAGAAATCTGCCCTTTGATGAAAAAAATGACTTTGTCCTAAATACATTATTTCCATTTCCTTTTGATAAGGATCTTTAAGGACTGCATCAGCCACCTTTCAAGGGTTAAAAGTTTCAGCAGACTTAATGATCTTGTTCGCCCAGGTTTCCAGTAGAAAGAAATACTGGTCTGGAGCTTCAAAGAAATAAGACCTATAAAGATGTGACCAAGTGGTTAATTGAGGTGTATGTTTGCTCTCATTCTTCATTAGAGAATGGAAATGTTCTAATAGGATGTGTGTCTTGAATGATATAGCTATGAGTATGCTATCTTTAATTATGTAGTGAGTTTTGTGTATTCTGGTACATTCAGGTACCTTTTAAAGGTACTTTTTTCATACAAAAAATGTATCAATGTAAAAATGTTTCTAACAAATTGAGTTCACTGAGATGATATGTTGAAGATTAGAAAACTAAATCTTGCAATTATTACAGTCATAAAGCACACTATGTAAGAGAACTTAGAAGTATTTTAGATAATGATTTAGCACCCTTGGTAGTCAGTGGAAAGAAACAAATGAGATTGGTCCTAATGGATTTTTCTTGAAAATCAAGGAAGACAAAGTGAGTTATGAAATCAATCTGAATGAAGCACATAGCAGCCTTAAACATGTCCACAGTGCAATGCAGAGAAGTAAGCTCTTGAATGTGGTAGCTCTGTGTCAACGTATCAGTGTTTGAGCTAACCAGCCCACTGAAAGACACTGCAAGTCAGCTGTCACATTTTTCTAAAGAAAGCAGCTAACTGCAGGACATTAGCTAAGATTTCTGCAGGACTTAGCATGAACACTGTGGATTGACTAGCTTGGAAGTCAAGGCACACATCTTCGGCTCACAGTTACAGATATTCCCTTAGTTTCCAAGTTTCTTACAAATCTCCAAAGCGTAAAAGATTATATATTCTCTAATAATGCCTATTTCATTTCATGTGGTAGCTTCCAATACCCTCACTGCCACTTCTGTTGCCAGCTCTTAGTAAAATTGTGTAGCCTGCTCAATTGCCATCTCTCATTCTAGTCCAAAATTTATAAATGAAAGAAAATGACTGTTTAAAAAAAATCAAATCACTTGGGTGACAATTGGGAAGTGTTATTACACATCTCTTTGTTTGCCATGAAGAGCTTGTCTTTTTTTTTTCCAAATGCTAGTCCAATTTTCATAATAACAATTCTAGCTCACCTTTCCTTTTTTGAAACAGCATTAAATTAAAAAATGGATCTGTTCCAGCAGTCAGATCTGTTGGTAGCAAAACATACTTATTCGTAATGAGAGTATAACCTTGTTAAAGGCTGAGTGAAAGCTAAATGATGTCCTTGCAGAGAGAGAAACAATGCAGTTTGTTTCTAGCATAAATTGAGGGGAAGAGAAACGAGAGCTGTAAACAAATCTGCAATGGAGGCAAGCTCAGTGTCTAACAGGGTAACTGTCTTGAACAAAGGTACGACTGCAGGAGTAGCGGCTGAGAGAAGTGAATGATTGGCAGATGAGAGGCTGCTGTGGTGACCCTTTTCTTCTTTAGAATCGATGTTCTTCAGTATCCTTGACTGAGGAAATAAATCACTGCACATTTCCTAAAATGTATAATAAGGGTTTCTCTAAATGGGTGCTCAGCTTTTGACAATTCCATATGCACAATAAGTAAAAGCTTTCCCTTGCTAGTGAATCACACACAGTTGAAAAATTTGCAAATTTGATTCTTAGGTGAAGGAAGATGGAGTTTCACTGGAACTGTGTTGAGCTACACAAGCTAACAATCACCACTTTAACATCTGAAGCACTACAAGACCGTATTGTGTCAAAAAACTTGGATGCTCCCCTGTAATGCTAGAGAATCATATTAATATCAATTTTCATATGTTAAAGGAAATATTTAAAACAAGATTAAAAAAAAACCCAACAACTTCTTTCTTATAAACTCCTTAATGAAAAATCTGCTTTCTAGTTTTATAGGGAAAAGTAAGTAATTTGATTGAATTATGTAAATGAATATTTACATATTCATATTTGTATATGAATGCCCTTAAAGAGTAGAGAGAGAATGTGGGGAAGTGTTAAAAATAAGATAGTGGGCACTCCAACAGGTAACCATAGCATTACAGTGACAAGTCAAAAGTGGCTGAACTGCAGAGAAATTCTAGCTCTGTTTTTCTCACAAATACATTTTATTAATGGAGGTTAGCAGTAAAAATTCTGATTGTTTCCATAGAGCCCTTACAGAAATAGGTAGATATCCGCTTTGCTGGGGGCTTATAAACAGGTCACAGCTGCACAGTGGGATGGGAAGGGATGCCACTTACTGTGCCCATGGTGCAGCTTCTGACTGAGTGCTGACCAGGACTCAAAGCCATGCTGCTGGACCACCCAGCAAGCAGCATCTAATCATGCTTCACCATGGGCGTATTTTGTGGTGATTCTAGAGACTAGAGAATGTAGTATATTAAGTAAACCTCCAAAAGAAACATTTTTTGTAAACTATGTTCAAACATACAGGAGCTCAGTGTTTGAAGGGATGGTTTCATCTGTAACTAAGGAAGTATTCAGTACAATAGTATGTAATAATTGCTATGGCAACATTTTTTTTTCCTGATCAGTAGATAAAATGCTGGTTTTAAACATGTGCCTATAGCTTGTAAATAGACTCATTTATCCTTGTTGTATTTACCCCATATTCTCAGTCATCGCAATGAAGCTTGTAAAGAGTGCTTGCTGAGCTCAGTGCAAAAATTGATGAAGCATATGGGTTCAGTGACTCGTATATTGACACAATGAATTCAGTGAAAAACTAATTATTAATGATAGTTAAAACAATAAAAGTTTGTCCTCCATAGCTTCTTTCATCAGAGAAGCTCAAAGTGCTTTGCAAATATTAATGAAGCCTTAGAAGATCCTGATAAGCGTCTCTCTTCCTCTTTATTTTTTTTTCCTCCGTAACTAATACTAATTTCAGGATTACAGTGAATCAGAACAACAAATCAAGAAGAAATGGAAGGGGAAGAAAATCCTAGCACTGTGTAAGTGTGCCACAGAGTCACAGCCTGCGTCAGTGAAACCAAATTCCATATTTGATGCCATGCAGCATAATCTGTGCACCTGCCTGTACACCTACATTTTCATTAAACGTCTCTCAGGTCCACAGTGTGTGCAACTATGTAATCGGAATTTTTTTTTTTTTATCAACGTATAATCCTTTCCTAACCAGTAAGCTGTATTGATTGTTCTTGCTGCTTGTTCTTACTTGCATTCTAATACACAGATTTAGTCAAAGTAACATGATTTTTTAATTACTATTCTTACTTTAAGAAAGTTATTTTAAGAAAAAAAAATTCCCCAAGCTTTAAAAAGAGTTTATAAATTTTAGTGGACAGAAGGTTGGTCCAGGATCTAATTCTATTTGCAAATGGCTTAAATGTAGTTTCAGAAAAATATTTTAATCTCATTACTTCAATTTCCTGCTTTGGAGAAGAGATAAAAATATATACTTTTTCAGAGGTTCTAGAAGCATTATTTAATTGTTGTTTTAAAGACAGTGTAGCTAAGGGTTATATGCACTGCCTCAGAACAGAAATGAGGCAATAATCGTTTTATTGAGGCATTTGTTTATTAATCCCTGAGTTACAAACTCGGCTGCACAGATCAGGGCATTCTACAGTGGATGAGATTTTGGCGAGCTATTTTCCTACAACCTTGTCAGCAGCTTCAGCTTCCTAAACCCATTTTAATCAACTAGAAGAATGCAATAATTTTAATTATTTTCCAGAGTAAAGTCAAATCTTGTCAGGATTATAGCCTGACACAGTGTCATTTCAGAAATGCTGTTTTCTTTCTTTCTTGGACTACCAGTTCCCATTTGACATTGCTGTTCCTTACTTCATCATCCCTTTGTACTTTTGGGCCCACTGCAGTTCTTCCAATCTGACATCTGAGCTGCTGCCTGTAATCTTTCATGGTAGTTTTCCAAATGCAAAATTGAACTGTAAAGATCTCTGCAGCTTGACCTCATAAAAGGGACAATGTCCAAATTGAAGTTATTCACAGAAAGTGTTGTTTGCATCATTATTTCAGACAATCAAATGATTTCCACTCAAGTAAAGACAACTATTTGTGCCACCGGACAGGCTGTAGGCACTTGTTCAGAGCTGCGTGAAAATCACTGATCTGGCAAACAATTCCTCTTTCTTCAGTCACATTATTCTCATCTCCTGAGTTTCACACAGAATTTCATCCTCAGTCTGAACATGAAGATCTTAAATTAGAAGTCTTCCAAGCAGGAAAGCAACTGTGAGTGAGAGGGAGAATTTGGGTGAGCCTTAGGTAACCTATTTTCTGACAAATGTCACTTGGTGGAAACTTGCATACAATTTAACACAAATTTTAAAACCTGCTTTCCTGCCAAGGTGCCTCTTGCAAGCTGGTCCTATGGCACAGGCTCTGACCTAGTTATTTGCAGCTGCTCTTGATAAGGAGAGCAATCATGTTCATCCTGGTTCTCCTGTGGACAATTACAGAGAAACACAGTGTTGCTTAATTCTAATGAATTATATTCAAATATTTGATTAGCCTCAACAGAATAAAATTGCAGATGGTCTTTTTCCATCCAGAAGAACATTTGATGCTGTTTATCTACCTGTCCATGAGCCCAGAATGGGAAGAATATTCAGGACAGATGCCCTCTGAGTGCCTGTGTGTGGGCAGTAGCTTCCTAAAATTTCTTACTTCTATGGGCAATTAGGAGTTTGAGAAAGGCAGTTGAAGAAGACCTAAGCTAGTCAGTGCACAAGTTTGCCAGGTGTTTATTGCATAGGGGTACAAAGTGTCTCACTTAGAAAAATTTGGCTCTTTGTGCTCCAAACTGTGTCCTGGAGAAATCTATCTTTACAGTACTATTTTGGGAAATCAGGCTCCCTGACCATTCCCTGAACTGCATGTAAACTCATTCTCTAAAGCAGATGGTCTGAATATGACTCTTGGGTCTAATTCTCTGCTTTCTACTAGCAACGAGGAAATGTGATATAGGGAAAATCTGAACTGCTGTTGATACTGTTTGGCAGGGTTGAAAACTAAAAGCTCTTCTTTCAGTGCTAAAAGTCTCAGTCAAGACTCATCATAATGTTAGAAAGAATTATTTAAGTCTTAAAAATACTGTCAAGGACAACAAATAATGCAAATAAAACAGTCAGAATCAATTAAGATTAATTTAAGATAGATTAAGATTAATAATTTAGATATTTTGTGTTGATCTAGATCATAGAAGTAAGAATAATTAACTTTTCAGATGGAAAGTTTCATTACTACTCATTTGTAAAAAATGAAGGACTTCTGCAGTTCTCTTAAAGTTTGCAGCCCAGTTCTGTGATATTAGCAATCTTTGGACACCACATACATATTTTATGTTCTATTTCATAAATATAATGAATAGTTCCAAACTGTAATTCACTGCTACATAAGTCTAAAAACCAAATTTACAATTATAGCCAGTCATAGCTTTTTTCTTTATAAAATTATACATGAAAAGTGGAAACTTGTATGATAGGTGTGTTTTCTTGACATGACTATTGCAATTTAAGTGTATAAAAAGTGTGTTTGGAATTGCAGGGTATATTAAGGAAAATTTTCTTTATCAATTTCATTTATTGGAAAAAAAATCCTTGCTTGCTGTTGCATCTTATGCAGAGATCAACATTAAATTACAAACACTATGCCAAAAGCTACTTGTTTAGCAGCCACTGTGATTACAATATCCAGCTAATGATTTATTCATCCATTTCCTGTGGTTTTGTTGATTCGATAGGATAACATAACACTCATAACACACAAACAAAATTTTCTGTTTTGGCTGAAGTACCTTAGCAGAGCCATTCTTCAGCGTTTCCTTCAGGCTTCAGGTACCATCACTTTGCTATTAGCGTGGATTAATTAGCCTTTCCCAGCAGAATGCTGGTACTAGAATATGAATGAAGTCCTGTAGCATTCCCTTTCAAGTGTGGGATCACCAGGTTAATCTCTACATGAAATAGTTTGGTTACTGAATGGAAGAGCTGCCGTGTGGGTTAAGGCTGGCGAAGTCAATACATTTTAAGAGATTTAGTAAGACGTACTCTTCAGAAGTAGCTTCTGCAATGATTTAATAACTCTGAATTACTTTTATAACTAATTGGAGTGCAGCTTTAATTTCCATCCTTTCCATTTGCTGGATGAGAAAGACCTGAAATAATCAAGCATAATCCTTCTGGGCTGTCATCCTGGGAGCTGGCAAAAAGGGGAATGGCACTACTTCAAGATTTCCTGCTACTACAAAAACATAAAATGAACCCTAAGTTATTCTGTGGCATTATTATCTTCCTTTTGACAAAGCACAGCAGCCTGAGGCAGGGAGCTGGGAGGCATCAGTAATGCCCAGGTTTGGTTTGGGAGCTGAGATTAACATGAGGAGAAATCTCCTGTCTCCTCCCAGCCACCACCTGGGGGTTCAGACAAAGCTGCCTAGTTGGCTCTCCTGTCTTCTTACCGTCATTTGCTTACTTGTTCGGTTAAAATTTTGGGCACCCAAGGGTGTGCTCAGTTGCTATGTGGCAAGTGCTCTAACACCTGGTCACCTTAGTGGCTTTACTTTGGTGATTGTCCCAGATTGGCAAAGGATAGGACACTACTGGGCAGCAAGGGAGTGATGACAAGGAAAAAAAACATGAGTTGCATGAGGATTTTCCTTGGGGAGAGAGCAGTCTTGTTTAAAGCTTGACTTGTGACTTTTGGCTGGAGTTAAAACTGGCTTGACTGAAAGCTGGGGGAACGTGATCCACATGTCAAAGAAGAAGAATATTTTTCAGTGTGTATAAATTCTCATCAGTAACTTGCTGTATACTGTCTGTGAGAAATGGTTAGAACAGTTATTTTTATGCTTACTTTTTTGTTTAATGGCCTATCCAGCTATACTGAACTATTATTACCAGTCTCAAAATAGGTCCAATATATTCAGCTTCCTGTGGTAAACTACTGAACATCATCCAGTAATGAAATGATGTTACAGGTCTAGGTCTCTTGAGCTGGCAAATAATATTCACTGTGATGTTAAGATATGAAGTGTTTATTGTTAAAAAACATTATTGTACTACCAACCTGCTGGTGTTACTGCAATAGCACTACTGTGTCTGCTCTTTGGGGATAAGAGATTATTTATCTCTCTAAATGAGATAAGTAATTGTTCCACTTACGTCATGCTTCACTCTGACTTACAGAATTTAGAAAAAATATGAACAGGTGGATATTTTCTTCTATATTGCCAGGTTTCCAGGTGTATAACTGTTTTCCTGCTCTGAAGGGCCTCAGATGTAAACTTGATTGTTAGCATTGTCATTGGGTGAAAACACAACTGACAGGAAAAATACTGCCTAAAGAAAAAGAAATGAAGAAAATCATTTTGTGAAAAAAAAAAAAAAAAGTTATGAACAAAAGGAAAAAACAGCAAAGCTCTGGTGGGGCTACTTTTTAAAAATACTGCTGTTGTATGTTGAAAGGAAATTATTATATAATAATCTTCAAACATGTAGTTTCCAAGTACTGACTTAATTCAAAAGCCTTAAGGAAGAGAAGTTTTGAGTAAAATAATAACATCAGATGCTTACCTTTTTATTTTTTTATTACTATTACTATAACTGTACTTTTAATTTCTGTTTAAAATTACCATGAACACCACCACAGGGATGTATAGTTTATCATTTTTCCTATAATTTTAGTCACAAGATACCATTAGAGTAGATTTGAGAGAAAAAATGAAACTGTCCAAGCAACTTACTGTATTCTTCTAGTGGCAAGTGATTTATGAATAATAGTGTAGCATGAAATGAAATGAGTGAATTCTGTCTGAAAATAGCAGGCATTGTCTGCTGTAAAAAGGAGGAGAGAATATTTCTGAGGTTTCCAAAATCTCTTATCCGAAGCTCTGGCATTCTGGTCTACTGAGGAGCCAAAAGAGGATCAAACCACAGGCGCAGCAGAGATGATAGTCTTGCACACATTTCCTTTGATGATCTTCTGAGAGAATCATTTGGCTAAATTTCTGAAGCATACTGCTTAACGGCTAAATTCTGACTTCAAGGGGCTGTCAGCCTATACAAGGAGTGTATCTGGCTGTATCTGGCTTTTTCTAATTCTTCCAGAATGCATTCAGTCTCTTCCAAATTTCAGGTCTCTACTTGGAACCAGATAAATTTCATGCACAGTGAAGAATAAAAAGACACTTCAAATGTATTACTCTGCTTAAAGCCTTACTTATACCTTATGCTTTGCAGAAAGCAATGACCATTTTCTCCAGAGAGATTCAATTCACTAATGACTTCATTAGACATTGCCTCTGTCTTTCACGGGTGCTACAAATTCAGTTATAAGACAGGGATGAACAGCTGCACATACAGAAAATTAAATATACAAAGCGATGCTGACTTGCAGTGTTTGATTGAAATTTTTTCTTGAAAGCATATTTGCTGTATTTCTGTGATGGTGGACTCCTCCTTCTCCCCCCAGGACTTCCTCCCTCACCTCCCTTCTTCAGCCTGGCCTTGCTCTCAAGGCTCTGCAAAGGAAGACCAGCAGTACTGATAATATTCTTGCTAAAACAGATTATTGACCATAAATTTGTCTCAGACTAGGGGCTGAAAGAACTGACAGCAGACCCCTGTCTCAACAGCAGAGGACTGGTAGAACTTATGCCCAAAAGGTGGCCTATGTCTGTGCATCAGTCATCTTACCCCCATAATTAGTGAGCAGCCCAAGAGCTCCCTTTCAACTCTTCTACATGGCAGCTATCTGCAAGACAGGATATCTCCCTTTGAGCAAGGATTCCTCTTGAGGTCACACCTGTGCTGAGATCCCTTACACCCTGATGTCAGGATGCCTTGCTATCAAGGCATCCTATACAGACTAGTAAGTGACTAATAATTTCCTTTAGGCTTTGTTAGCCTTACTGAGATCACATCTTAGATTGATTGTAAGTTTTGTTAGCTTCACTAAGATTATATCTTGGATAGACAGTGCACATACAATCCCTTAGACATAAACCATTGACCAAATGGAGTGGATGCAGCCACACTAAGCTTCTTACCTCTGTGGGGTAAGGTGTTTAATAAGCAACGGGCTCTAGTCTCAACCTCGTGACTCAATGTGAGGGCCTTCTTTACATGTGTGTTTAAACCTATCCTCTATGCAGTAAATAAGTGTATCCAGACATCTTGAATCTTCTTAAGTCACTGCCTTATTTACAATTAAGCTCTGTTAAATCGCTGTGTTACATCCATATTATATCAACAGGTATATTCTAGCTTCTCTCTTGTGAGCACTGCATAGTGTAGTTGTTTTTTATCTGTGACGATTTCACACATATTCCTTAGATGAATAATCAAGAAAAGATTAAAAAAAAAGTTTGAATCAGCAACTAAAATTTTTTCAATTCCGAGAGCTCTGTTAAAAACAAAAGTATTTCAGAACAAATTTTCCTCATCATGGGGAGAAGTTGCTATAGTCTTATAGAAACAGTAGTATGGACACAATCCATCAGTCTGACATAGCTGCTCATCTGTAACCATTGAATGATCCTGTGAAGTCAGCTACTTCATAGTGAAATGTATGTGATACAGACTGTGGGCTGAAGCCTCAATATATGGTTCTGAATATCAGAGTGAAATCACTGTGCGTACATGTATAATGCAGATGATTCCTTGCTTCACAGAACTGAATAATCTGGAAAAATGCACTGTGTCAGGAGAGAGATAAAGAAGAAACAGAAAAGTGATTCTATTTGCTACAATGTGTGCCATGTATAATGTCATATAAATATCAATTTTTATTTTTATTTTTATGTCTAGTAGTGATGTCCTCTAGATTTCTGGCTGAGCAGGCACTTTTTCTCTGAGTGCTGGAATATTGTGGTGATATTTAAATATTCTGGTCTGTAGCAAGAAAAACTATAGCACAATGACTTTATGGAAGCTATAAAGTAGTTTTCATTTCTTTTTTTTTTTTTTTTGGAAAGACTGTTCATCATTAAGTATCTTCCTAGGACTTTACAGCAAAAATCTCAGGACATGAAACATAAGGCTTTAAGATGATATTGCTGTGCTGTTGAAAGTCATTGTAAAAGTGCAGGTGTAAGAAAAGTTTGATCTGTGATTAGCCTAACTAGTCACATTTGTCTGCTAGCTTTAAAGCTTCTTTTAATCACAGATATACAGCCTTTGATGTGCATGGCTACCTTTCATCCCTTTTCCCTTTTCCAAAATTCTCTGCCTTCTTTACATGCCAGGAACAAAATTCTCAGTGCTATTAAAATGCATGCATCAGATATTTTTATTTGTGTACAATTTTAACTTTTTTATTCTTGTCTTAATATAAGTTATGTTTGAATCCTTGCTTTTATCGTTTGCCTTTAAATATATTCTTATATATCCATAGGATATATAGGATTGTTCATTGACTATTCTACTCATTATATTTCCAAAAAAGGTAGAAAAACCTTTTAATGAATTGTTAATGCATTTCAAAACTTTATGGAGGACATGTGTGTGGTCTGCATTCCACCATTTGGACTAGTATGCTGTGAACAGGCCTGCTGTGGCATTGATTGCTTCTCTTTTTCTAGTCAGGTTTCCATCTATCGTCGCTGACACTCATGCGTATTGCTCTCACTTCCCTGGAATTACTTTTAGAGTAAAATACGATCTAGAATGAGGAAGGCCAATGTGATCCCATTGCTCACTCTCAAAGAGTTTGTCCAGGTGATAAATGGAGCACATTCACAATGAATCAACATTAGGTGGCTCAAAGACTGTGTCATGCCTGCTGGGGCTGGCTCGATGTGTTTCTGGAGTATGTGGCATAAAGTGTAGCAGGTGAGATAGTGTGTGTGTAAAGCAACGTGCTTAAATCCATTGAGGTTCTTGTGACTTGCTTCTGCTTTGATTCCTACTTTTCTCCTGGTCATACTTTCTGATCTCCTGGCCCTGAAACCTGGTTCTTGCTCTTTTTTCCATGGCTTTGGCTGTGCTAGCACTGGTCCTGGCACTCTCTGCACTTGCAGCAATACCAGGAACGGTATAATACAAACAAGCACCTGGAGCACAGCTGCCCAGGACCTCTTGGCTGTCACATTGCTGTCACTGCTGCTACACACACAAAGCTGTGCTGCTATTCCTTTTAGCCTTATTTGTAGATGAGTTTGTACTTCACTGTAAGGTGTGAACCTGCTGAGGGACTATTAGAGTTAAAAATTGAGTCTTTGGTCTGCCAGTTCATACCATCTAGTGTTTAATCCTTCCTTTGTAATCATTCTAAACAACAGGGGCCTTAGATGGTAACTATCCATTAAGTGTTTATTACAGCAGAGTAGAAGTTATGCATTTCATTACAAGTATTAAAACCTGGGCCTAAATTTTGAAAATGTACCTGCACTGCAGATGTCTGATTCATTGTCAGAAGTATTTGGTGTCTGGGATCAACTGCTGGAAATCAGAGAAGCAGTAAGTGGCTCTGAGCTTTCATTTCCCTTTTTCTACCCAGTTGACAGCAAAATCCTACAATAATAGAGTGAGTTACAATGACATCTAATGATTTTCTGGGAAGCAGGGAATACACTTTGGCAGGGAACCAGGAGCCTTGTCACACTGAGGCTTAATGTGTTGAAGTTTAAAACCCCAGATTTCGGCAGTCAGAGATTGAAGTGTGTTGAGGAAGAAACGGATAACCCTGCCATATTCACCACCTCACATTTTACAGAAATTTGTAGCATTACAAATTCAAACTGCTGAACAATAATATGGAAATGTAGAGGAATTTACAGTAATTATAATCCAGAAGAGGGTTGCAGCCTGACACTGTCAGACATCTTTGGCTTTTCAATATAAGCACAGATCCTGGGACATTATTTTCAACAGTTTTAAATAAAAGAAACCCCACATATTTAGTCTTTCTAAACCATTACTTTAAACAAAGTGTATCATTTCACTTAACTAATAGCAAACAAACCGTAGGGAAGCAGAGCAGAGAGTTGGCAGCCTTTCCATCCCAAAACACCAAGGCTGGGCCTGGCTGTGCTCTCAGCATGGTGGGCTGCATCTTCTCTCTCAGCAGCAACCACAGAGTACTCCTGACATCAGTGCAGATTTCCACAATACACCTGGACAGGACAGGATTTGGCTGCTTAAATGGCAGGGCAAGCACTGTGTTGAATGTTTTTGGCATCCGTGGTACCTGCAGGGCTAACAAACACAGCACACATAGGGCACAGACAATGCTGTGCACCTCTGGGAAGGGACAGGGAGGCAGGAGTTCTAAGCTGCTGCACTCAGAATATGCTAGATGCCCATGCTTCAGCAGCTGGGTCCTCAGTGTCAGAATCAACCAGATAACACCATCAAAAACAAAAATAAAAATGTACTTTGGACACTGCTACTTAACCATGGGTCACCTTTGCAAGCCTATGCTTAATTCTCTGTTACCTTCTATCAGAAAGGTCAGGCCCAAAATGTTTACAGACAATCTCATGTATTTTCTTCTTCCTTAAAAAAAAAATCGTTCCTGTCTAGCTACTTCTTTGCATCTCCCTGTGTGTTCTGCTGCTTCAACTAAAGTTCCTCATCTGTGTTATCAGTGCCATTACAGGGAGAGATGTTGCTCAGAGCAGAAGACATCCTTGAATATGTGCACTAGCTGTGGAGTGTTTTCTTTTGCCTTCTTTTTCTATCTCCTATGTTCAAATAAAGCATATGTAGCTATAAAAAGTTGTGGTTGCATGCAGTACCAGCAACAAATGCTTTCTTTTTATCGAAGCTAGATGATACACTGAACAAATAGATCTGCTAAACACAGGTGTAAAATAACTGAGTGAATACTTTTTTTATATGTCAAATTTTGAGACTTTTTAGTTTTTGTATATTTGCTTATTTGTTTCTGTGCTGTGGCAGTTGCATTTATAAGTTTTAAGTGTTTTAAAAGACTTGGCTACAGCAAGAGTTTGATCTCTTGAGACTTACTTTTTATTCTCACTATTGCTGTGTATTAATTATCTGATTTAGCAAATTTGGGATATGGAAATGGCAATTTCAATTTCACACACACACACACACACACACACACACACACACAAAACCAACCACAGAATGGTGATTTTACATTTGTTTAACTGTTCTATGAACTGTATCTTCTCAAGCTTTGAGCTAAAGGACTTGGGATTCTGTGTTTAGCATTATGCACAGAAGACTACCACCGAAGATTTTAATACTCTTACTTGTATTGAATCATTTTGATGTGCTGGCGTTTTCGTGCATAACTCTTTAGATATGGTGATGATAATATATCCCTTAAATTTATAGTGACAGATGGATTGCTCAGATTGATCCAGTTCGGATGATGATGTGCTAATTTGGAAAAAAAATAGAAATGACAGGTGTACTTCATGTGTGATTCATGTGTGATGTGTTATATTTGATGCTAGAGAGGAAGTAGTCAAGTGGTATCTCAGATACATCTCTTATACAGAAGTAGAGTTCATGAGGTGCAAATCTGCAGAACTGACATTTTGGTATAAAGAGTTCTGTCAATAAATTTTACATCTTGTATGTGCATCTTGAGTCAGTATGCTTTTGTCTTGGTTTCTTCATTTGCAAAAAATGTATTTAATTATCCAGTTAGACTTAATGAGAAGGAGCAAATGCTAACCCTGCAAAGAAATGAAATACAATGCATGGGCTTTTGATACCAGTAAAATGGATAAATCATGTCACTGATTTTAATATATTTCTAGATAAATTAATTTCATTTCTGTATAGATTTTGGTAGCTTTTATCACTAGTGAATCTCCTCATTAACTTGAAGAAATACAGCATTCTTAACTCTTAAATGCCTAGCAGCAGCATAAAATCCAGAGTGAAAAGAGCCATAGCAACCCACAGGAAGTAGCTGAGGGATACACCTGGAATGTGAGAGGCTTGTATTCTGTGATTTTGTCATTCCCCTTAGTCCAGGTAAGCACACCCTTGCTACCTCTACTTATCAAGTTTACCCCAGTCTCTCAGGCATCACATAGCTGGCTTCGCTTCCACTGAATTTTATTTCATTCTGGATGACAGAAAATAAAAATCTCATTTTTTCTGTACAAATGGGGAAGATACTGCAGATCCTCTCTGAAAGAACTTGTCATAAATTTCTCATTCTTTGGTCATGGTTAGTACAGGCTGTTTCAGGATTGTTGCTTGTGTTCTTGGAACAAAACCTCTGTTGTACTTGATCTATATGAGATGTTTCTTGGTCCATAATTGCAGACACGTAGATCAGGGAATAGAGTTTATCCTGAAATATTTGTGCACTCATCAGAAGGCCTATTAACGTTACCTGGAACGTTAATGAAGTGTGAATTTGAGGATGTTCATGTTTGTGTATTGAGAGATCACTGGAACATTTGTAGTGATAATTCTTATTCTTCTGTCTTTTTCTTTCTGATAACAAGGGACCAATAAAAAATATATTTGAACAATACAAACTGGAAATCATTTTATATAAAAAATAAAAAATAAACTTAAAAGTTGAGACACATCAGCTGTAGTTTTCTTATAAGTGGTGATCTTGTAGAAGTGGCTTTTCAATCTTAAAGCATAATGTATGTTTAGATGCCTTTTCTGTTTAATTCCTTTAAAATTTATGAAGAAATCTAAACTTTCACATCAGTTAGCTGGAAAGATTGACATCAGACTTTAATGGCCCATCAGGGACATTGTATCTCTGTAAATGTGCTTTTTTAAAAGGGAGTCCTCCTTTGTAATATGATTTTTTTTTTTAAATTAACAATGGATTTCAGTTGAAGACTGAAATTTTTTAAATTGTTAAATGAAAAGGATCCCAACAGAGATAGGTACACATGAAAATACATACATAATGCCCTTTCAAGTTACTGAAATGCACACAGGAGGGGAAAAAAGTGCTATGGGAAATCTAGTTTTCAAGTACTACAAATAGCTGATTAGCTTAAGTGGTTAGTATACGGGTTTACTATGGCTAGGATGGGATTCACAACTGAAAAATGAAAATTAGGCAATGATACCAGCTTTTTCTTTGCTCATCACATTTGTTATACCTGGTGGTACAGGCAAGTAATTCCAGGGCCCTGCAAGTGTCAGCTGAATTCTATTTCCTGACCTGTATGGAATGTCTCTGCTTACTGTGTAATGTTTGCTAACTTTGCTGATCACAGAAGTGTTCATTTATGAGGGGAAAAAATAAAAAAAAAAATTGTAATCTTGAACAGAATTAGAATAGTGTAGCTAGCTAGCAAGATCAGTCATTTTTCTCTCAGGGGATGATGCTCTTAGATAATTTGGAAAGGTGGATGTAAGTCAGAAATAAAAGAAAACAGCAGATTTGGTTTGGTGTTCATTGATATTACTTGTTTGTTAGGTTTGCAGAAGCTATTCAGCACAAAATCATTGTCTGAACAGAAATAGGCTGTATCACATATGGGCTTAGTGTGCCGAAAAGAAGAATGTAGTAATGTTATCTGGGAGTGTATTTCTGAGTAAAAGGATGCCTCTGATCCTACTTAAATTAATGATGTTTGACTTGGAACAGCACGTATCTTATTCTCTGATTGTGAGGTCTGCCCAGTGCACCTTTCTCCCTTTCATTACTTCAGAGAGGACAAACTTCATTTATTAACACTGGTAGCAGGCAATAGTGCAATTGTAAATATGATTACTTTGAGCATCAAGTAGTTTACTTCAAAATTCTTGATATCCTAAAATTATCCTTCCAGCATTTGAAAATCTTGAGACTAGATGTCTAGAGACATCTGTTTTCTAGAAACTAATATTATCACTTCTGTAGTGAACTCTTTTGGTTAGGATGTGCAATCTACATAAACAGACAATAAAGGAACACAATAAATACATTCACAATGGTGATAATATAAATAAGTAATGTGTTTTGAGTAACAATAAAACTAAGCATCTAGATAGAGTCCAGCAGATGTTCCTCCAGACACCATATTTTTTTCTAGGATTTATCTTTTCCTTTCCCTTTTGATTAAGTAGTAGAGGTATTGTTTAATATTTTCTATAATAAAGATTAAAAAATCTAAATTCAATAATCAGGTAGTGTATGAGTTTTAAAAGTGTTAAGTCAGCATGGTTGTGGAGAAAGGAAAGTTAGCCCTTTATTTTAGTGAGTAGAAAATGACTTGTATATTAGTAGCATGCATGTTTCTATTCTCAGGATTCAGTATGAGTCTTCTCCAAATTGCTTGATCTAAAACACAAAACCAAGCCTAATATAACTCCTGAAGTAATTTTCCATTATTCTCAAATTACCCACAGGTTGTAATCCCTGTTTTATGACTGCTGTGCCCAATTACTGTTGTAGCTGTGAAGTCTATCTTCTTTCTTCATTTCAATTCTACAATAATGAAAAATATGATTAATCAAGATACAACGGTCAATCAATTTTATTGCTTTATCTTATTTTCCTAGAAGCATTAAAAATATTTTTAAAGTTATCCAATAACGATGTCTCTGCCAGTAGGGTTTTAGTGTCATGGTAGTGTTAATACCTGGTTAAGCATTAAAGCTTTGTTATTTGAATACTGCCACTGATTTATTTTCCTGTAACTGACTGTTGTATAGAGGAGGGCTAAAATGATTAACTGCATGGCTTAAGCAGAATTTAGTGCACCTACAAAGTGATTTGATTTTCTTTTTTGTCATATCTTTCAGATTTGAATACAAACAGGATTTTCTCTTGCACTTGAAAAAAAGACTAGCTAGTAGATTTGACGTGGTCAGATGCCTGTCAGAATAGCAATTATCGCTCTAGTATGGTATTGCATAGGCTAGTTTCCAACATGATAGTGGAAGAAATCTGTTCTCATTTTATTTTTGTGACTACAATTAGAAAAGCTTATCTCTTGAGCTCCTCTGTGTAAAACCATCAAGCATTTTTATGTTAATGAATCTTAAAGAGGCATAATTTAAAATGCCCTTTGTGTGGTTTCTTGAAAATTAACTTGAGTTCTGTTGATTACTTATATCATTCACTTTGGTAAGTTACTAGTAATGAGCTTAATTCTATGAATATTACTTTATTTCTTCATACATATAAGCAGTTTCTCTGGTATTGACTTAAATGAGCATCCTTTCCAGGTGAAGTGAATTAATTGCTGCTCCTTATTTGTCTCCCTCACTATAGAAATGAAATTTCTAAGGCTACAGATTACTTTTTAATTCATTTGTTATTTGATAGATTGATCACCTTTCAGAGGAAGAATTCTACAGGTGTATTTATTACTTGACCAGTTAGAACCTTAAGAACATCTGATCTTTCTTGCTTTCTCCACTTGGGTGTAATTCTAAGTAGGCTTATCAGACTCTCTGTCTTATTTTAAGATTTATAATAGACTTGTGTTTTCTATCAAGGGAGGATACTATTCATGTATGTATGAATACATACACATAAATACATATGCACATCCAACTCACATAAGCTGTGTCTTCTGTTGCAAATCACGTTTTTTGAGGAAAATATATAAAAAGGAAACATGTTAAAGGCTTCTATTTTTTTTTCTTCCATTATACCTCTGGCAGTATAATTGTTGTCTACAATGGAAGCATACTTTTGAGCATTTACTATCAAATAAAGTGTTAACATTTGAAAAAAATCTTACAAATTTAATTGCATTTTCATGTGGAAATCAATAGGAAAATGTATCTGTGTTTACTTGTTTACTTGTAATGTTTTAACTTCAAGTAAAAATGATCTATGGATCATTGCAAATGCAGAATGAAATTCAATGAGAAATGCAAAAGGGTAACTTAAAGATTTGAAAACATTCTCATGTTGCACAGTGGGGTTTCATAATGGCAGAGTAATACACTGACAACTGCAGGTGATCTCCTTTGGGGTAGGTAATTGGGGAACAAATATTGGCAAGACAGTCTAGTCACTATATTAAGGTCCTAATGCCAGCTCTGATAAGAAAATAGAAGCCAGTTTCAACGTATCTATGACTGCTATTTGATAAAAAATCTTTTTCTGGAAACATGCATGATATCAACCTTACAGATGCTGCGCTTCTGGAGTTGATGAAACTGCTGCAGAAAATTATAGACTGACTGTTGCTGTATTGCTAGTACATACTTCGTTTTTACTATCCATTACAATGACTTAAGTTGTTTCTACACATTCTAAGGATCTAGATTTGAAAAGTGAAGGCAAGCTGCACAGGGACATATGAGGACTTAACCCCCAACACGATATTTCTTGAATTTAAAAAGTTGAAAAAAAAAAAAGATTTAAAATTAATTAATTAAAAATAATTAAAAAGAAACTATTTTTAAATATTTGAGTTGCTCTAACTCTGTACATTGTTTTTAACCTTTTCCCTACCTCTGCCAGTTCCATCAATTTACTCAATATCATATTTGAACTTTAATCATGCCTGAACCCATCTACCATCTTCAAATCGTGTAACTGTTTTTGGTTTTTTTTGTAGTTATTTGTGTCTGTACGTAAGCGTATGCAAACATATAAGTATACTTATGCAGAGATGATCATGGCTGAATGTGACGAAAACTCCTCCTTAAAGTGAAATTAAACTATTTTAAGAAAATGTGTGGAATTACCATAGTCCACTTGGATTCAAGGTGACAGTGAAACTCTGCATTATCAGTAGTGCTCTTTTGCACTTTTTATTTGGTTTGTTTGGTGCAATCTTTTGTTCCATTTATTTGTGTTTGGTTGTACTGAGCTGTGCTACTGTAAGAGAAAATGAGTTTCAATATTGAGCAGCTATGTTTGTCAGTCAGTCCTACGATAACAGTAGTGGGAATCTCATGTATTATGTAGTATCTTTGACTTCCCGTGTTTCACATTACTGCTTTACTAACTTAAACTTTCCATTGCGCTTAGTTCAACTGTTCTGAATGAAACTTCTTCTAGGATAAAAAAAATAATAATAATAATTAAAATTAAAAAAAAAAAGAAAACCGTTACTTAAAACAAAAAAGGAAAAGATTCAGGTGCATGTTAAAGGATGAACTGAGGCTGAAGAAGTGTAATGTGTGTTCTCATTTAAAATTTAAGTGCGATGTTGCACATACTCTGGAAATGCCATATACAATCATTAATTACTGTGCAATTGCGTGCATTTCGTGTGGTGCTTTTTCCATAAACATAGCCTTTGCACTGCAGAGAACACCCAGATGAGGTTTAAAAAGAGCAAAGGTAGAGTCTTGCACCTAGAGAGGAATAACCACATGCACCAGTACAGGTTGGAAGATGACTTGCTGGAAAAAAGCTCTGAGGAGAGGGATCTGGGTGTCCTGGTGGATGACAGGTTGGCCATGAGCCAGCAGTGTGTCCTGGTGGCCAGCAGGATCCTGGGTTGCATTTAGAAGCGCATGGCCAGCAGGTTGAGGGAGGTGATCCTCCCCCTCTGCCCCTGTAAGGCCCCGTCTAGAGTATTGAGCCCAGTTCTGGGCTCCCCAGTACAAAAAAGATAGGAATCTCCTCAAAGAAGTCCAGTGGAGGGTCACCAAGATGATTAAGTGCCTGGAGCACTTTTCCTATGAGGAAAGGCTGAGCAACCTTGGTCTGTTCAGCCTTGAAAAAAGAAGACTCAGAAGAGATCTGATCCATGTCTATAAATATCTAAGGAGTGGGAGGCAAAGGGATGAAGCTGGACTCTTCTCAGCAGTGTGTGGCAATAGAACAAGGGGAAATGGCCTCAAACTGAAGCATAGGAAGTTCTGCACAAATGTGCGTGGGAACTTCTTTGCAGTGAGGGTGACGGAGGACTGGAACAGACTGCCCAGAGAGGTTGTGGAGTCTTGTTCTCTAGGGATCTGCTTTGGCAGCAGGTTTGGACTCAATGATGTCTAGAGGTCCCTTTCAACCTCTACAATTCTGTGATTCTGAGTTTCTGTGACAAGCAGCTGCTTGGCTCCTGGAAGCAGAGAGAACAGCAGTCCTCTAGGTTGGGACATGATATCCTGTGCTTTTCTTCATAGGGGTGATACAAATGAAAGACAAAAATTCTAGATAGAGATTGAGAAGCAGCTTTAAAATACAGAGGTACAAGCTGAGATGGATTGGGCTGAGAAGTGTAATAGCAAAAAGCAGATATGTTACAGGAAGTACTAGTGCTTAAGTATACAGAGGAGATACCAATCTGAAATTAGGCAAAATTATAAAATAATGCTGAGCTTTTGTAAAGCTTTAAATAGTTTTTTGCAATTTCTGACTCTCAAAACTGAAGTCTGTACGACAGATAGATTCCCAGCTTGACCTGATATTATTTCCTTTGGAGCCTTTTATTTGAACACAGCATCCTTCAACTATTCAACAGAAGACCTTGAACTTTGCTTCTGCTCATAGCAGAGGTTTTGCTGAGAATACTTTTAACAAGACTACTTTTCTTTTATGGATGCTTCTAGAATACATATGATACTAGTTTCCTTGGAGACTGACATGCAGTCAGCACAATGGCCTTATAGCACCTGTAAATCAAACTTTGAAAGAAGACACTGTTCTTGTTAGTGGAAATGATATTTATGCATGATGGTGAAAGAGAAGTGCTTTGCTTCCAGCCTGTCTTCTGGAGAATGAGATGGCAGTAGTCCTGTATAGAGCCTGGAGGTGTATTGTGAGACTATGTCAAGTAGTAAAAGCTGAATGGACTCTGTGTAGCTGAGTTCAGGCCACTGGGTTTTATCAAAATATAACATTGAGATGCACTTAACTTGTAGAAATAAGGCCTTGTATTACAAATGATTTTGTGGCTGAAATAGTTATTGAGTTAATTGTATAAGCATTACAATCTAAAAATGAAAAGATGTTTTAGTAGTACTAATCAGCTTGAACATCTCTTTAGCAACTTTTTTCATACTGTCAAAGATCTTGTAATCTTTAATTATTCCTTTTGTTTCCCCATGCTGTCTGAATAGATAGGACACATGCACTGTGATAACATTAGTTTGGATTTGATTTCTGAAACCCAAATACTTAATTTTTCTGTTCTCTCACTTAACAGCATGGTTATGGGACATGCCCTTATACTTTCCTATTTTTTTTCCTTATGTCTACATTTGAAGATATTAGATTTGGCAGTTAGGAACTCCATCAACATTTAGCTTTCCAGATCTTATCTCACATAGAAACAAAATGAAAAGATATATTTGCTTTTAGATTAACTACAGATTCAACAAGGGCTGAAACTAAATAATTGGAGACTCAACAGTGAAGCAGGTGATGTAGTAAGAGGGAAAAAGGCTTCACATCAAAACAGACACATGAGAATTCAGTCTAGCAGCACTTGAGCAAATAACAATTACACATACAATCCATATATTTCATGCTTTCAGGAACCTATGCTGTTCCTCTCTATGTCAACAATCAAATTTTCTGTGACTTAGTTTTAGGGAAAGGTTCTCTAGAACAGATCAACAGCTGAAAGTTTTCAACTGTAGATACAAACAAACGTATCAGATACCCTTTTCAATCTGTGCTATTTGTAAGACTAGGATTCTCAAAGGTTTGGTTAAAGTGTTCTAACTGTAGGATAATTGGTTGAGATAATGAGGGGATCCTTGTGACTTCCTACTCCTTTCTTTGTAAGGGAATTGGGCAATGGAAGCCCCTCAGTGAGAGCAAATAGTTGTTCCAACTTACCATGGCACTTCCAAATGAAAAGTAAGCCATCACCTACTGTATGATTTTGTAATCAACAATTTCAGAATATGTAGTGTTGACACCTACAATTAGAAAAGTGACAGTTGAATGAGATTTGTTCTGATCTTGTGTTGCCAAAGGACAATCCTAATTCTTGTTTCTTTGTGCTATCCATTGTAGTATGATGTAAATACATGACCATTTCTAATTAAGTGCTCTCCTGTACTTATCAGCCACTCTGTACAGGCTTTTTGGTTTTGTGTAGAATTAATTACTTTCATGCAGTTAAAAGCTTTATCGTGTCTACTATGGACAGTTAATCCTCTCTTTGCATTTCCTCCCACATTTGCAGTTTTCAAAATGCCTCAGTCTAGTTTATTGTCAGTGAATGAGTGCAGGTATCAGGTCTTTTGTTCGTAGGTCAGTTTTGTCTCCACTCCTACTCTAGAAACTATCTCGACAGTTTGTTTTGGACTATAACATTATCCAAGTAGCAGTGCTTACCATGAATTATGTGAAGTTCATTGCAATTCGTAATGTACTGCTAAAGACTGTCCATGACTGTTTTTCTGTATACAAGACTACACATCATGCCTCCCAGTACATACTCTACAACATCTCCAACATGGTTTGGGGAAACCTGAGCAGAGATTCTGTGGAAGATGTACTTCTGATCAGATCCTTGAGAAAACCCTTTAGTGTTCTTTGGATGAAAGCAGCAAGATCTTGGACTTCAGAAAAACTCAAATATTTTCTAAGGTTGACTTTGAACTGTTCAGGACACTGGTAACGAGAGTCCCTTGGGGTTTGGTCCTGAAGGGTAAAAGGGTCCAGGAAGGCTGGTTGCTCCTCAAGAAGGAAATCTTAAAGGCACAGGAGCAGGCTGTCCCCCTGTGCCTCAAGATGAGCTAGTGGGGAAGATGACTAGCAGGGATGAATAGAGAGCTTTTCTTGAGGTTCCAGGAGAAAAGAGAGTCCTCCTGTGGAAGAAAGGACAGGAAACTTAAGAAGAGTGTAGAGAACTTGTTAGGATGTGCAGGGAGAAAATTAGAAAGGCAAAAGGCCAGCTTGAGCTCAACTTGGCTGTTGGGGTAAAAGAGAACAAAAAACTTTTTTATGAATATATTGACAGTGAGAGGAGGGCTAAGGAGAATCTCCATCCTTTACTGAATGCAGCAGAGAATGTGACCACTGAGGATTAAGAAAAGGCTGAGGTTCTCTTTACATCTTTATGTTTTTCTTTATGTCTGTCTTTAAAAGTCAGAACAGTTATCCTTGTGGTACCCTACTCCCTGACTTGGAAGTCTTGGATGGGTAATAGAATAATCAGGTGGAAACAGAGACATGGACTACCACAAGTCCATGGGGATGGATGGGATCCACATGAGGGTGCTGAGGGAGCTGTCAGAGGTGATAGCCAAGCAACTTTCCATCATCTACCAGTGTTCCTGATCAACCAGAGAGGTTGGATTGGAGGCTTGCCAGTGTAACTCCCATCTACAAGAAGGGTCATAAAAGGGGATCCAGGGAACTACAGGTCTTTCAGTCTGATCACGTGGCACATGCAGCAGCAACTGAACTTCTATGATCGAGTGACCCATCTGGTGGATGAGGTAAAGGCTGTTGACATAGTCTGCCTAGACTTCAGCAAAACTTTTGACATTGTCCACTGTATTCTATAAATGTGATCACCTTGCAGGCCAAAAATGAGATAACAGCAGAAAACATGATGCAAGTCAGATTAATTGTATTTCAGTCTAATTTCAAAGTTCTTATCTGTAGCACCCTAGCTTCACAAAAACAGACCTACAGACATATTTCAGCTCCTACTGAATCAAGCTGTCCCTTCTCAATTACTCTCTGATTATCATTCAGTTCTATGTACTCATTTCCACTGTCATTTTATTTTTATCAACAACATAAACAGCACACACACTGTTGCTAGAAACTCTTGGTACATGACACTTAACAGGTAACAATATTCTACACAGATAAAAAACAAAAAAAATAAAGATGGCTATCAAAAGATAAAATGTTTAGAAGTCATTGATATAGGCTTAAACCATAGACCCCAAAACATGGCTTGTCTGTTACATAGAAAGAAGACATATCTGATGGTTTAGAGAACTTATGAGTATTGTACTGTACGTGAATTTGTAGCTATTTGAGTATGAACTATTTTTGAATTTACACGTATACTTTTCATTTTCTAGTCAGAATGGCAATTTGATTGTCCTCTCCAAGTTTTTAAGTTGTTAGATATCAAAATAATTAGCACATTAGAGCATACATCAAACTCTTTAAGGAACTGTAATTAAATGATCAACGTGAAATGAGTTGGACTTGCCTTGATGTACAGACTAACCTTCCATTAGAACATTTATGTTTTTGATGAGAAGAAAATTAGACCACAGTCTGGGAGAGGACTGATAGAATGTTTAATGATTACAAAGAAGTTTTGCATTATGTTATAAATAGTCTATGGAAAACAATAACAGATTTCATGCATTCACTTATACTAAGTAAACATATAAAGGGAATAACTTAGATAGTAACGGCTTCTTTCCATTATTTTCAGTTTTCACATATTTATGTATTTTTTAATATCCAAAGACCTTACATAGATGGAGTCTTTTTTAATATTTGGTACTACATAAATATGTAATAAAATTACTGCCTCAAAGTTCCTAAGGAGCTCTAGAACATTGCGGTTCTACATAAGTAAGGTAGCTGTTATAGATTCCTTATGAGTTTCAGTGGAACATTAAATGAACTATTTCTCCTTACTTAGACTGATTATAAGGGTTAATCACTAACATTTACCCCTGTTTGTTAATTAGTATTACTAATGGCTCTTTGGATAATCATGTATAGAGGAAATATCTATCACTTAGCTAAAGGATTATATTAGTTATTAGCATTTTAAACTGAAGAATAAATCAAGTTATTCTAATTGTTAATTAAATATATATTTCTTTTCTTTCATTTTTTTCAATTCTGTCCCAGCAGAAAAAACTAAAAATCACAGAAATATCTGATTTGATATCTAGCTGCATGAAACTAATTGGAACTATTTACCCAGTATTTACTGAACACAAAGAATTCACATAACACTGCTGATTTACAACCAGATTAGATTTTTTTTTGCATCTTGTTTATGCTATTAATCCTGACAACAATTAATTGAACTGCAAAATTTGTATTGATGTTACTGTAAGATTTTCCCACCAGATGCAAACCTCAGTGTTGTGAGTCTTGGCTTTTATCTTTCTTGTTGCCTCATTTCATTGAATGACTTGCATGTTTAGTTAACAACTTTTTTCTTTGTGTTAAAATAGATCTATAAAAAGTAAAGTGCAAGTTTACTGAGCTATTTTTATTCATTTATTTTTTTTAATAAATTATATGCAAGTAAGTGGGATGTGAAGATTTCTTTTCAGGCCATATAGTTAATGAATCTATGTAGCTGTTGGATTTCAGTACAGCTGTGGAAATCATCAAAGCTTACTAACTGACCTGTTTACAAGAACTTCAAGTACCGCTTGCTTTTAAAAGTCAACACTTTGAAAACTGACTGAGAGAATGCACAGAAAGCATTCCAAAAGCGTTTTTTTTAGCAGATAGGTTCATAACTGGAGTTACTACAGAGACCGTTTATGCTTTTACATAAAACGATACGTAAATAACAGTTCTGGGCAAAATGAGCTGAAATAAAAAACAAACAAGCAAAAAACAAAAAAAAAAAAAAAAAAAAAAAGAGAAACAAACAAAGGAAAGGAATTGTTCTGGGGCCAATGGAGACTATTGTCTAATCCTCTTGACTTAGTAGGATAGCTCCTGGAAAAATCAGGGTGATTTTTACACTCTAAGCAGCATTTGCAGAGTTAATTAGTCTCCAGTGTTAGCAAGTGGGTGGCATTTTCTTTTATAATAATAGAGCTGTCTCTAAAATGGAGGCGGCACTGATCGTGACTGTGTACGTCTCTAAAATGGAGGCGGCACTGATCGTGACTGTGTACCTTACATTTCGAGGCAAGGAAGAACAGTAAAGACTGTGAATGAGTTGACAAAGAAAATTAACTAAAAACATTTTGCTCTGTCCTAAGCATGTCATTTGTTCTAATTATGGAATGCCAAATATCAAGAAGAAATGGTGCTGTGCTGGGGTGGTGATGGTGACTCAGTGTTCACTGTACAGCAGGCTGTCAAAAAGCATTTCTTTTTAATCGTACTCTGGTGCTTCTCTTCTGACTCACTGCGTCTTGGAAACGAAGAAAGATACATGAGCTATATTCCTAAGTGCCTTGTTATTTAATTCCAGCAACATGTGCAGTATTTGCTGTTACTGGGCCCTCTGAAGTGTTAGCTTCTTGCTTTGTAGTAATAGTAGTAATGCATAACAAAGTTGCTGGTGTTTTAGATGTAACTGAGGGAGTGAGACACTTGAGCAAATATAACAATAATAGTAGCAGTTATAATAAGGGAAGTGAAATGTTACCTATAGCTCTTTTGTATCTTTCAAACAAATGGAGAAGCACATATACAAAATTAAAGAGTTTCATAGAAGATAGAAAATGCAAATCATTTTAATCTTGTTCTAACGTGAATGCTTGGCTAATTGAACAGGGAAAACAGAACCTGTTGCACAGTGAGCAAACATTAAATGTTACTCAGTTTGAGGAATACCAGTTGTTTCCAGATAACGTTAGCTGTTTTCTAAAAAGATTTGGTTGTTGTCTCATTTTCTTTTCGTACTAAAAATGAGAACTATAAATCTATGAGAGTCATTTGTTGGGTGTTGACTGTCTGCATGTGACCTAGGCTTCATGTATGAGTAGTTTTATTTGTGCTGTAATTTTGGTGTTTGCTCACACCTGGGGGATGCTGAGTGAGACACTTATTCCCCACACAGAGCAGATGGAGATTTGAACTCCTTCAGAGAGGGTCTGCTTTCTTGAGAGCAGCTTTCCAACCCATTCAAAAGTCCTACTCTACCTAGAGTAACAGGGATACTTTTAAAATTTTTGTTTGTTTGTTTGTTTGTTTTTTAATTTCAGAAACTGCTCATCATTTTACTATTTTTTTTTCAAAATTGGTGACCTGAATTACGCTTAACTCAATTTTTGAAAACTGAATAGTTTTGTATATTCAGGTTTTAAACAAAACAGTTTAGCAAACTAATTGTACATTGCCTCAAGAATACAGACTAATGGCTGAGTCGTAATTGATAGGTATTTCTTCAGAACTTTGCCTTGAGAGCCGCATCAGTTCTTTTTAATAGTCTTTTTTCTCTCTTCTCTCTCTTCTCTCTCTTTTCTCTTCTCTTCTCTTCTTCTCTTCTCTTCTCTTCTCTTCTCTTCTCTTCTCTTCTCTTCTTTCTCTTCTCTTCTCTTCTCTTCTCTTCTCTTCTCTTCTCTTCTCTTCTCTTCTCTTCTCTTCTCTTCTCTTCTCTTCTCTTCTCTTCTCTTCTCTTCTCTTCTTCTCTCTTCTCTTCTCTTCTCTTCTCTTCTCTTCTCTTCTCTTCTCTTCTCTTCTCTTCTCTTCTCTTCTCTTCTCTTTCTCCTCTTCTCTTCTCCCCTTTCCCTTTCCCTTTCCTTTGCTTTTGAAGCAAATTTGTAAGCAATTTATTTCTTTCTGCAAATTGAGCATATAGATGGAAACTGCAGAACAGATGGAAGAAATGTTATTGCAGATTTGTACATACTACAATCAAAGACGTAGCTACTTAGTGCCTGGATTTTGGCTATGTTTTTTGTCACTTGCGAGATCTCTTGCTAAAGATAGGTGAACTGATTTTAAACTGGCACGTGTAAGACTCCTTGTAATTGCTCTTAAATTATTTTCATGTTTTGTCACCTAGTTTCCATTGTTGAAGCTCATTGTATTGGTTTGGTAATAGACAGCAGCATGTGAAAATATAAAACAGCTCAATGAATGGAGTAATTTAGCAGAGCTTTGCTTATTACAACTGAGGATTCCACTGTGAGGATTTCTGGTCTGTTGTCTGTTTACTTTATTATTCCCCTGGTTATGAACTTGGCTCCAGAATGTGCAATCTGAATCTTTTGAATCTCCCCAATTGCACTATGGACAGTTGAATTTTGTTTGGGTTTTTTTTTAGTTTTTTTTCCCCACTCATTGAAGGCAAATCAATTTAGACATGGCTAATGCATGTGCATACGGGCCTTTATCCATAGCTTTTCCATTTTTAGGAAACATAACTTACAGATTACAGACAGATACACAAAGAAGCTAGCTCTCAGCACCATTGATTCTACAGACTTAAAAGCAAGAATACTTAGCAGCAATGAGCAGTATCACACTGAACGAGTAATAGATAAGGGGTTGATCACAAATCCTAATGAACCCAGGGAACGGTTAACAACAATTTTGATGGTCATGGATCAGGGCAGAGAGGAAATGATATTATATGAGCAGGTAGCTTTTTGTGTTTTGATTTCCAAACAGGCTTTATCATTAAATGCACCATTCTTTAGTAATAATACTTTGTATGCTATCACCCTAACAAACACATTTCACAATGCTGTGTATTTTATTTTATTTTTTTTGCCTGAAAGAACGTTATGGCATATTTATTGTGTGTATTTTTAACGTTACAATGATGTGTGCTTAGCATGAAATTTTGATTGTGTAATGGACTTTATTTGTGGGGTTTTTTTTCCCTTTTTGTTTGTTTGTTTTTTCCCATCAATACTTAACACTTCACTGTTTGTTTGCTGGTTATTGTGCTGAAAAGAACAATAAACTGGGCAATAAAAAACATTTAATGATGGTTCTACCATTGGATGATAAACTGGATACTGCTATTATAATATGCCTGAAGAACTAGGTTGGGGCTGGGATAGCCAAGCAATCTGAGAAATACTGCTGGGCCAATACATTTATGCATGTGCAACCTGCCTGTTCTGTTTGCTTGATTGGTTGTTTTTTCAAAATGAATTGTGACTGTGGTGTGCATTAAGTGAATGTCTTTTGTTTAAAATTTTTCTTCATATACAACTAGAAAAAAAGTGGAAGTTCAGTTAAAAATAGCATCATCAATGTATTTTTATAGACAGATTTAGGATCATAGGATTGTGAAATACAGGATGCATATCCAATATGTATGGAAGAGACAGAGGGTTTTTTTGTCACCCTGTTAAGAACACTTAGCTATAGTCTGGAGCTTCATCACATGACCTACAAGCTTTTCCTATTCAGAGTGAAATTTCTTCATGAAAACACAAATGGTCATGAAAGAAGCTATGTCAGATTGAAGCACAGTTCAGATTGGAAGAGGTGATTGTTCTATGCAGTTTCCTTTATAAATTATTTTTATAATATGAATAACTATAATTTGAAAATAGGTTCTGCTTCTTAGGGAGATCTGATTTAGAATCTTCTGCTAGTTTTAGATAAATGCTATTATCCATAATTTATAGTAATTTTTTAAGGAAGTCTTAAAGAAGCAGAAGCATCTTTTGGAAGAAGGGATTACAACAGAAATCTTAAGTTTGGATAGGTAGAATCAAACTCTTTGTTTTTGAGGAAAACGTGGTGCTTTCAGAAAAATATATAGTTATCTTGTCTACTGGATTTTTTCAAAGGGAAAAAATATCACCTGTCTAACTTGTAGCGCAGAGCTGATTTTGGCTTTTGGAATACAGCCATTGTATTTCAGAAATACATCACACATTCAAAAGAAGTAAAACAATTTTCTTTCTTTTTCTTCTTTTCTTAGCAGATTTGCCTTCTTTCATTGTTCAGCTCATTCCAGTACAGCAAGGTGTTGTAAATAGTGAGAGCTTGTGTAGTGTGTGAAATCTGTTTGCTTTTGCTAATTTTGGTAATTGACTTGTCATCTCTGATACTAGTAGTTCCTCGATTCTCTTTTTGGGTAACAGAGACTTATTATGAAAAAGAAAACATAATTCATCTTTACACTTATAGACTTCTAATCATATATTAAACTGTACTAATTTCTATGTAATTATACAAATACAGATCAGTAGTCAAATCCAGATAAACAAGAAATAACAGCAATGTGTACTTTTATTCATTAAAATATTGACACATTATCCTTTTTTGTGTCATATATTATAACTAATACTAGAAGACAAAGTAACACATATTCTCAAAGCCTGAATAAGGTCTATAGTTTATAGCTTGTCTTACATTTCTCGCTTGTCTTTCAGTATCCAGACTTAGCTAGTCTTTGCCTATGACTCTGAAAATACGAGCACTGCTGGCTGGCACAGTACTGCTCATGGCGAGTGGTTAATTATGATTGATGATAGCCCTCCTCAGTAAGCTGAAGTTACAGAGAAGTTCTTGAGTGATTTATGTGCTTTCTGATAGACAACTATATAGAACTAGGAAAAATGACAGGCAATAAAGTGCTAAGTATGACATGTGGAAACAGAAGACATGGATATCTAAATGATGCACATATCTATTTCGATCTCTTCTACTGCTGTATGTTTTTGTGAGGATAAAAATTACACTAAAAAAGTATTGAGTTTCTAGGTATGTTTCTTCATGAAGTTCTGTAGAGTCATGAACCAGATTTTGTTTTGCTTCAGCTGCATGTAGCATGCAGACAAAATAGATAAGATGAACTGGTTGAAATTCAGACTTAGATTCTCTTGATTCTCGTACTTCGAAAAATTCCTGGACTACTCAATCAAACTCTGCAGTGCTGTGTACCTCCATGGCTATAAAAGGGAATATGTGTTCACATCATCTAAAACCCCTATGATATAATTTGGTTCATCATTTGTTTTTTTTCAGATGTTGCAACTTCAGCTGCAGTTAGCTTCAAAGAAATTGTAATTACAACAGAAAAGAAAAGAAAAATAAACAAAAACAAAGCAGGAAAATCATATATATATATATGTATATATATATATGTATAAGGATAGGATAGCATAGCATAGCATAGCATAGGGTAGGATAGGATAGCAAAGGATAGGAAAGTAATTGAAGGAGACAGTAAAAATAGGGGTTCATTTTCTACTCCTTAGAAAATAAAGGAGTCTAGAAATGGATATTTGAATTTTGAGTTCCTGCTTGCACTGCTCATAACTTGCCATTTTTATTATCAACCACTCAAGTATCTTCAAGTGTTCAAATACCCCCGAGGGGCATGGCAGACCTTGCAGTGGTATTTTCACAGGGGATTAGAGGTTTTGTAATAGCAAGTATATGTTGTCTTTCTGTGGCATCCATCAATAATTTAATGAGGAGCAGAAAAATAATTTACTGGGCTGTGCTGCAGTGTGTTCAGCTCAGCAGGGATTACAGGAGGTGCTTGGAGCACTTAAACATCAGGGACATCAGATGGGGCAAGGTGTTCCCCTTGCTTGGAGATATCTGTACCCAACCCTGTCAGCAAAGCTGCAACACAGCCATACTCTGTCCTCAATCTTCATTTCTTCTATCCACAAAAAAGGAAAAATTTTAGTATTTTGACTTGAACAGGAGGTGGGAAAGTGGACTTATATCCATCATAATTCATGCTTTTTATTGTGCCCTATGTATCTGACTTAGATTTTCTCTCATGCTTAGATTTGCACCTGCTACCTTTAGAAAAAGCACCATCTCTGTGTGCTGTGTGCATCAAGATGGTATATATAAAATGTAATATAGAGTATACATATTGTACTATATATTATAACATATATATATATATAGTATGTATTTTGATGTTGTAGTGCATCAACTGTTTCTTGTAGTGGGAACAAAAACATGCTAGTGAGAATCTATTCTCTTAGAGAAAGAATATCAGCAGCTATGAATTTTTCTGTAGCACCACTTATTTATTTATTTATCTGTCTATTTATTTATTTTTGTGAAAAGTATTCCAATTTTCTGCAAACAGGATAAAACCCTACAAGATATTAAAATAGTATCAACCTAATTATATTGCAGCCCTTTATATCCATTTTGTTTTGTTTCACTTTGTTTTTCAACTCTGTGTTCATGTATTGATACATGTAGCTAAGCAAACACCTCTGGCATTTAAACATGCTTCAGCCTGAGGCTGACAGTGCTGAGAAGGAAATGACAGAGCAGAATACATGACCATGTTTGTGGGTGAAGCTGGATGGCCGGGGTCAGGCTCCATGAAAAGAAAGTTAAAGGAAATATGAGAGAAAAATTGAATGGTGGATTTTACAAAGGTGTGCATGGAAGTTCATTCACCAGATTTGCCCTGCAGCTGATTTAACTTGGGCGGAGATTTCAGCACTAGCTTTACTGCAGCCAATGGTATATGCCAATATCTTCCCTGGTGCCGTGGTGCAGATATTAATAGGTGTGCTCCCAGACTCTTGGAGTCAGAGCTGGGGTTCGTATAAGCAGCCCTTCCTTGCCCATGATTGCATTGCCCTGATTTGCAGCTTGTAAGTGTCAGGAGTGAGGAGGTACTGCTTTATTTCCTGGAAAGCATGCACAGATTTTTTTCCTAACATTTAATAAGAATGGTTTTATTACAGAGAGTGTAAAAGTTAAAGTTTCTGTTTAGTATCCAGACAGTTGTTTTCTTTCCCCTATTTTACTTAGAGGAAAAACATTTAAGTGTGATTTTTGCAAATGTCAGTGGTATAAATTACATGTATATATTAACTGGTTCTATCACATAATTTTCAAGACAAATCACTTAAACAGAATCCCGGAGGATGCATTTCTGCTTTTATCTCTGAACAATCAAAGAAAAATATATATTTTGCAAGCTTACACAGATGCTTGTGTAGATTAAACTATAATCTGCATGTACCTTAGCGTGTTTCTTCTGAATCTAGTGACTCAATGGTTTTATATTACCATTTAATTGTGTTTGGAGTCTTACCAAGATGATGCTGATGGTATATAGTCTTCTGGTACTCCAACAGCATAAATTTTCCACTTCATGGTAATGAGAGTTGACTTGGGTATTCCTGAGAGAAAATAATAATAATAATAATAACAACAACAACAACAACAACAACAATAATAATAATAATAATAATAATAATAATAAAAAATGCAGGCTTTACTATTCTCTTTTCTGAAGTTCTTTTAAGAGTTTTAGTCTAGTCCATCTTCTTAAGTGATCTTATGTCCCACTGATTTCAGCTTTGCTGACCTGGCTTGCACTTCCTACAGAAATGTCTTGCTTATTATAAATTTTCACTAGAAGGTAGTTCAATCCTTTATGAGTCTCACTAATCTTCCTTTTGAATCAATATTTATGTTGAATTATATTGCATAAATGGGGGAGACATGAATGTAAATGTACCTCATCTCCTTAGAATTGTGTATTGCGTCAATAAAATCTCATCATTGTATTGCATTTAATAGTCACGATCGTGCTTATTTTTTTCCTTTTTATGTTCGTGCTTGACAATTGGATTGAATTATGTGGAGATATGATTTAACCACTGTTTAAATTCTGTATTCTGAAGAAGGTAGAGATTATTTGTGATCCATAATAATTAGCTGTCATTTTCATATATCTTTCATTAAATCAAGCATTCAGTCTCACCTTGATAAGCAGCTAACAAGTTGTATTATTCAGTTAAACTAAGGTGAGGATATATGAAATAATAGACTGTTAATTGTCCTTCTTTTCCACATGAAAATGAAATATGTGCAGGCATATATGCATTTTTTTCCTGAATAAAAACATGCCAGGAGTACCTCTAAAACCTGGTGTTGCTTTAAGTATATGAATTTTGATTCCCTGTGTGGTGATGCTGACAGCCTGCAGCAGGTCTGCTGGCAGAACACCGGACTGCTGTTTCAGCAGTAGACTTCAGTTCCACAGCAGCTTGTAGCTGGAGTGGCAAAACACGATTTTAGCCAAAGGTAATGAGTGGCAGAGAGCTAACATCTATCTCAGCTCCTCTCCCCAAGTACTGAAGGTGTGTATTGTCATGCTAAGTGCTCAAATGATCTCCTCAAGTAAAACAATTGTAGTTTTTAATATACTTCAGCAGATTTTTATTTTTATTAATATTTATTGTTGCCCTTTGGCTTTGAAAACTTTGTCCAATTTTCTGTTTTTATCGAAATTTGGGAAGGAAATGTTTATATCTGCAAATAAATAATTTTAAATAAATATTGCAACACAGTTCTATATAACAGCACAGTAAGATTATGATGCTAATGTCTTGAATATAATGAACTTCAGTCTGATTCTTTTTGCTCTGAAATTTATGCCTAGTTCTAGGTATCCAGTAGGGTAGAAAAATAACTTATCAGCCTTCATTTGATAAGTGAAACTCTCTGGAATATTCCTGATACCTATGAAAGTTGCTTTATGAACTAGGAAAGAACATATGAAAGGAGAGAAGGCAAAACAGAATTGTAATTGGATAGGGAGCCTTTCACATAGGGGTTATTAGCTATCAAAAGCTATTCTTACAGGATGGCTGACTGCTGTTCTAAATCTAATACTGTATGTGGGTGATCTCATCATTGCTTCTTACTTAATAATTTAACATCTGCCACATCCCTTAGTTTTGAAACAGCTACCACTGCTGGGACCTGGGTTTCTTTGCTGGTCTGTGTGTGTCTGTGGTAGATGGGTAGGTAAGCAGGTTGTTGTTTTTTGTTTTAGTTGTGGTGTCTTGTTTGGTTTGTTCTGTGATTTGGTTGTTTCTATTTTCTCCAAATATTTCACCAAGCACAAAAAATAAAAATAAAAATAAAAAAATTGTTCTCAGGACTACATAGATTTACACATATAGTATATAGAGATATTTATCTATGTAATATTTATAGATTTAAACTTCTTTTCCTCATAAAGTTTATGAGGTCTAGACTGCAGGGCATTAACAGCCCTAAGAAAGAGGGTGAGCAATGAGTGTCTCCTATGTCTTTATTATCCTAATACTCATTGACAGTGTCACATCAACTTATGGTTTGCTTCAGGGATGCTGTGGAGGTGAGCTGCCATCCCTCCCCTTAGTTCACCATTATACTTCGTGCAATTTATGATGTTGGTTAGTTGATCTGGGTCAGAATGGATTTTTTCACATTGTGGTCCCAATGGTGGAAGCTTTTACCTTTTCTTCTTCACTCTAATATCACTGAGGCAAAACTAAATTGAACAACGGAAGCCACATAAAACTAATAGTCATTCAGAATCAAAAACAACTGAAAAAACCTGAAAATCAGATGCCAGAGCTCAGTCTGACTTAGAATTTCATTTTCAGACCTTGGACCATGACACACTCTTTCTTAAAGGTTCTAACCAAGAATTTTGTGCACAAGGATTACTTTGGGGTCTGGATGGTGGAGAAAGGGAATATTGTTTCACAACAGTATGAAACATTCTCAGTAATGTTTCTTTTTACTGGGAAGCATGCAAAGAATAACATCTACATGCTCTATAACTATTCTCAAGCCTTTTCCTTGACAACTAAACAACTGAAGTACACAACTTGACCTCCACATCTATCTTTGAATAATGCAAGGTCTGACAGATTTGAAGAAAGCATGTCATTGTTTTGCAGGATACTATTTCCGTAATAGTTAAATAAGATTTTCTGTATTGATCGGGACATGAAAATAAACACTGAGATGGCTTTGTTAATATGATGTATGAATTTAGCGTATGAATTCAATTAACAATGTGATAAAGAGACAGAGAAACTTTATCTCCCTCATTTCTAAGTGTATGTCAAGAGTGAAGATGGAAAACCTAAGGGGATTCTAAGTTTTGCCCTTGCCATACTCAGGGTGGGGAAGAGGACTTCTATGTATGCTCTGAACTGTAGGCAGTTTACTATATCTGAATTTCTGAAATAGCAATATTTGTAGGCGATTTCAGAGTTATGTCTATTTCGAGTGCTCTAAACCTCAGAAATTAAGTTAAAAGTCTCAATTTTCCTCCCTACTGATGAAGTGATTTTCTAAATTGGTATTTTTGGAACTGGAAACTACCTAAATTGAAAATATATGTAATATTATTTGATGAATCTGACATGTTACATTGGTGTTGATTCCTGAAGTGAATGGAGGGGAGTTGTAGGTAGATGTTAGGGGAAGCTTTTTACTAAGAGAGTGGTGAGGTGCTGGCACAGGGAGGCTGTGGATGCCCCGTCCCTGGTGGTGTTCAAGACCAGGTTGGATGGTGCCCTGGACAGCCTGGTCTAGTACCAGGTCTGGAGGTTGGTGGCCCTGCCTGTGGAAGGGGGGTTGGAACTTGTTGATTCTTGGGGTCCCTTCCAATGAAAACCATTCTATAATTCCGTGACTGCCATAATTGCAACTTATTATCTTCGTTAGATTTTATTTAAGTTCCAGAGACCAGAAGCTGCTTACTTTTTCATGTTTTTCTTGTGAGAAATTCTCTGAAGTTATAATTACATTTCATAAATATGAATTTTAGAATTATGTTGACTTCCTGGACTGAAATGGTCTGTATAGAATGTGATGAATTGTTTCAAACAATTTTAGGACGGAATGGGAGCTTTCTCATGACATTGTGACATTCCACATAATTAAAGGAAAGTATCTCAGTGAATATTATATTTAAGGAACAACTTCAGCTTAAAGGAACTCTAACTCAGTTTGAACTGAGGCTATAGCCTTTTTGTGCACTTATTCCTATGGCTTGTTATTCTCATAAAGTAAATATTTTCATGGATACATTTGACTTGGAAACAACAATAACAAATGCATGTGTCATCTATAAAAGCTTTCTTTGACATTTGTAGAATTTCCTTAATGTAAATTTTAATGCAACTGAGCAGAACAAAATGAAACATCAAAATATTTTCTCTTAAGTGTAAGCAAATTTGATATTTCTATGAGTGTTCTATACAAATAAGAGAAATGGATGATCATACAATTTTCATATAAATATTTTCTGTCTCCCTTTTAGTACATATAAACCTCTGTAGAGCATGTGTGTTAGTTTCCATGGCTCCAGACCCTTCTATTGAGAGCGATTATTTAAAGAGAAAAATTCTGTTTGAAGTGTTTTCTGATGTCAGGGATCATTGTTTAGTTAACTTGTTATTGAAGGAAACTTCAAGCATACTCATGAATATAATTATGAATGAAGTAAGAGAACTGGAATTATTTTAGTATAGTAATTCACAAAATAATACATTTTGATTTCAGTAGTTTATATTGAGACTTTATTAGTGATTTAGCAGAGCAAAATATGGGCTAATGCAAGATGTGAAGAATAAAGCTTGAGATGCTAGCCAGAGTGACATGCATTGGGATGTAGCTAATATACAGAAAGAGAAAATGACTGTGAATATGAATGAAAATGTAAGTGGGTTAAGATTCCTTATGTTTTTAAAGCACAGTTGATGAAACTGAAGACTTTGTAACAGTAAATGTGTGTCTAATCAGGTATAGAAATATGGGAGAAAATTTTCTGAAAGAGGGATGAAGATCAAGATAAAAGACCCCAGACCTAATCAGTATATGTTAAAGAATTAAATGTATCTTAAATCATAGCACCTCTGTTTAGGAACATGTAAACATCTGTGTCAACATACATGACTTATCTCCATTATCCAGTCACATACCTTTCCAGTTAACAGTAGCGCCATCAACTATGATGTTGTAGGACACAAAAACAGTTGTTGCTTGGAAGAGATCCAGATTTGCTAGTTGATGTCCTATGGAAGTTCTTCAGGGTGTGTTTTCTTTGCACTTTTTGTTTGTTTGTTTGTTTGTTTTACCTTCAGGGGTTTATTCAGGTTTATTCTTACATTGTATAACACTCTCCAGTGTGGTTGTATTGCAATTTCACTAATGTTGATAAATATTTGGCCAAGAAGTATCCCTTCTTTGAGATATATGAATCAAATGATATTGTTCCTGTTACCCATTTATCTTTCACCTACGTTACAGTAAGTAAAACTCCACTCCCTTACTAGAGATGTTTCTTGATGTATCACAATCATCCCTGAGGTATAGGTAACCAAACAAAATAAATAAATCAAGCACAAAAGGAAGTATACGATTAGGCATCCATCCACTTGTCACTTGAAGCTAAGGTTTTGATTGATGAAATGTAGTCAGATGATGGAAATATTTCCATGCCTTTGTTTCCACTGCTGATACCTTTTTATTTTATTGGCTCTTATGTTCTTACCTGCATTCATAATACAATCTCAGTCTGGAATAAGGCACACATTTTTTGCCTGGCCCTCCAATAGTTTTACTTTTGTTCCATGTTGAACAGAGCTTTTAATAAGCTGCCCATAATAACCTTTAAATTTCCAGTGTAAGTGGTTAGTTTGGGATATAGTTTGAGACAAAATAACATAAAAAATATATAAAAATGATCACTTCCCAGATGCATTATCTTCCATCTGAAACCTTCAAGGAGCCCAATTCTACTGTTTTATGACTCACCTGAATTTACTTCAAGACAAAATACCAACACTCAACTGAAATTAAGAGAATAATTTGTTGCCAGTGTATTTTGAGCTCTGGAAACTGTATCAAGATGTGTAGCTGAGGGAAGAATGACACTCTATTATTTTCCTTAGACTATTTTCTTAGTTATATAATTTCTTAATGCTATTAATGCTCTTGTTCTTTTATTTTTATTTATTTATTTTATGTTATTCATAAAATCTTCCAGTTCATCACAGAACTTCAGATCTGGCCTTCCCAGGCTTGATTGGTTCAAATAAATGAGAGGGTTAAATGCAGGGACCATAAAGGTGCTGCTGCTGCTGCCCACCTTGCTCCATGTTTGTAGCCTGAAAACTTCACAGTAAATGTGTGAAAGTATCACCTGTTTCCTGGACCTTTTCCACACTGAATGTAACACTTCAGTAAAAGTGTGTTCTTAATGTGAATTATTACTTAGTGTGAACCTTGCCTCTCAGTGGTGAATCTGTCTGCATCAGTATTTTCTTCATAGCAGTTCCCGCAGCTACTTAAAAGTGGGCAAGGAGAGCAAATCTCAAACCAGAAAATATCAGAAATTTTCATTGAATTTATTCTGTTTGTCACTAAACAACCGTTTTCTTCAACAAGCGATCATGTAGGGGTGAAATTTAATATCTGATATGAGATCAAGCGTTGTTAATCTTATGACAGCACGAGAGATTAGGAACAATGAAGAGATTAATTTGATGAGATTTGCTTATATCTTCCCTAAGACCTTTTTCTGGGAAATTCTAAAGTTGTTTTTGTAATCTATGATTAAATTCCAATATATATCCCACCCTATGAAGTTTCTACCTCATATTCTCAATTTACTTAAATAACATGTGTTTTATGTAATAGCTGTATTTCCATTTTCTTTTTTTTTCCAACAAAAATATTTCTCTATTATCACCACAGAAGTAAAATTTCTGTCAATATTTTTTTCCTTCTTATATTTCTTTCAAGTTTGACATTCTAATTTGTTTTTCTTTATTATAAGGAAACCAATAGTGTGGTGATACTGGGTGCCAGTATGATCACTACAAATTCTAATCAAGTTCCATCAGCAGTGCTAAACTAGTAGCTTGGATGAACCAAGCTCTTAGGATGCGTTCTCTCTGTACACTTAGCATATCAAGACCTTAGAACTTCAAAATGATCCAGTTTATCAGCCAAGGAGTCCCGCTGTAATGTGTCCATATAGCCTTACTCCCAAGTGCAGAAGGGAGGCTGCACTGGCCTACATCTGAGCTGCATGTAATATTTGGGCATGCCACAGTGGGGGTACCACCAGATGAGCTGAGCGCTCTGGAATCCCTTCATTTTTTGATCATCTCACAAAACCTTCCTTCTTGTGCTGCACTTTGCAGAGATCTCTAGTTATTCATACAACCTTGGGGAAAAAAAAGAAAAAGAAAAAGAAAAAGGGATAAGGAAAAGAGTAATCAAAGAGAAGAGGAGAAGATATTTTTTTTTCTTACAAGTTATGTGTCAGGAATGTATCCAAATAATAATTGAAAAAAGAGATTTAAAAAAAATTCCATTGCCCCTTTAGTATTTAATGTTGGCAGCTGCAGTATGCCTGTGGACAAATGATTATATACCTGTTTCTGTAGACTATCTTGAAAAAACATATTCAATAACAATTAAATGGTTTAAAATATACTTGTGGTAGTATGTTAAATTTGTGTTCAGCGCTTTTTTGTTGTTGTTGTTATTATTATTTTTTACATGAAATAATGGAAATCAAATGAAGTGTTTTAGTTTTTTTAGTTCCTAGGAATAGGGAAGAGCTATAACCAAAACCAATAAATGAACGTTGTAATTCCAGTGAAATGGGGGACACGATGTGGCATTAATAAAATTAATGAATCTTGGAAGAATGAGTTGATTCAAACATCAGTTTGCAGAATGACATAGCAAAAGAGGCTGAAAACTCTCCCCCAAAGGGATGGATAAACCTTCACTGGAGACTGCCACTGTGTCTACTAGAGAAAATGAGCAAGGGGGAGGAGGGGGAGAAGTAAGAGTGGTGTAATAGATGTTAAATGAAGTGTGACTTTCATGTGGCTGTGGCCTCTGGTCCTCTAGTGCTTGAGTGCAATACGTTTTTCTACATGACAAATGTTAGAAAGTTGTTTATTGCCCAGGGTGTTTTAGGTGCCAAAAGGCTTGCAAATGAAAGATGGCAAAGAAAACATCAGAGGGAACATGAAAGTATTAAAGGAATATCAGCACACGTGTGCAAGTACAGAAATAAAAACCAAGTTATGTTAATATATTCCCCAATATTTTCCCTGGAAATAGACCTTGTCTATTCCCTTTTCTATATGCTTTAATTATATGCCTTTATATAAAATAAAATAACAACCATAAGCATATGTTATGACTAATGGCATTACTCTAATGTCATTTCTTCAGTAGCAATAACAAGTGAATTGCTGACACATTTTCAATGAGACCATAGTTCTCATTCACCAGTTCTTGGGAAAAAGGGCTGCATTGATTTACCATGGGGTGAAATGATTACTGCAGTGTTTTGTAGTAATAACGGTGAGGGGTGAGGTGCAGAGCGGGGCTGTGAGTTACCTTTTCTAAAATGAGAAAAAAGATGGAGGGAAGTTATTTGGAGATCTTTTGTGTAACATTTTCTAACATTTAATATTCAAAACTAAATGGATACCCAAGGTTTTGTGCATTCAAAGTCAACATTAATATTGACATTTTAAAATTATCTACTATATCTCTTCTTTTTTCTTTCATATGACTGTCCTATATTTCCTAGAGTTCTATGCACTAATAAAAATATTCAAGGTATTGATATGCCTGAAATAAAATTACATGGTTAGTATTAGTCAAATTATTTCTTGATACATGGTGGCTGACAGACACCATTTAAATTCCTTGTAACCACTGAGAATTAGCAAGACCTCTCATCTTATAGGCATCTTACACTGGTCTTAAACTGGGGTCAAAGGATGAGACGCAGCACAGCTGCAGCTGAATGCTGAAGACATGCTGCCATGTGGTGGGCTCTGCTCCGAAGGAGCTGTCCCATAGCACATCCAGGGCACTGAGCAGCACAGCTGCCCTACATTGCTCCAGCACTGCGCGGCACTGCAGTGGGTGCCGGAGGCAGAAAGCAGCATCCCATGGGATGGGCTGCTCGCTGGGTGCTGGAAGTTCAAAAGGCTGCGTATTGACAGACTTCCTTAACTTACCTGAGTGTCCCGCAGGCAAACTGAATTATGAAGCATTAGGAAAAAAAATTCTTATTTCCTCCCCCTGCCCCCCAGAATTCATTGGTAATAATTCTAGCTTGTATAATTAAAATTCCTAAATTGCTGTGATTAGGGGTATTTAACTGTGATGTCAGAGTGGCGAGTGATGGATCTTTCTAAACATGCAGGGAAGTATCTGAATGACTTAAGTTCATATTTCTTTTGCACATCTCTGTTCAAATGTCTTCTTTGGTTTAAGGTTCTGTGAAACAAGGCTATCTAACTCAAAAAAGAAAAACCCAAAAAACAAGCTAACAACAACAACAAAAAAAACTCAGACATTTTCTGCTTTGTGTGTTGGAAGAAATAAGGCCCAATTTTATCTTATTGTACCTAGCCTCATAACTCTGAAAATAAAAATTGGTTTATTTAAATTTTATATAAGACATAACTATTATGATATATGCTCAATTTTGTAAAATCTTCCCTTTCATGTACTCACATTCTCCATTATGCTCCAGGCTAAAAGATTTTGCACAGAAGAAACGAATGATGCTTGGTATTTAGACTACACAGAACTAAAAAGAGAAAGAGCTATCTGAAGCACTGGTGAACAACTCAGTGCAACTCTTGTAACTATTCTGTCAGTTTCTTAACATTGCAGTATTTGCATCAGCATATGTGACTTGTGACTTAGTATTGTAGATTCTCTCTTTTGCTTTGATGTGGAGTCAAAATGCAGTTGTTTTGTTCCACATTTAGCAGTTTAACTATTATCTTTCATTGCTATCACTTACCCTCTCTAAGAATATAACATTGAATATATGCAATGATTCTTTAAGAAATCACTATTAGCATGCATTAGGATGATTAGCATACCACAACAAATTTAACTAATAAAGCTGAAAACAACTAATAAATCTACATGCTTTTATTGTCAATTAAAATCTGTATACATACTGTGACATTCATTAAAAATTAAGCAGATGGATACAATCAGAGATTATCATGCATGCCACTTATTACCAAGAATATGATGCATAGTTAATTCATAGGAACTGAAAGCCTAATTACTTCTATCACCGTAATTGATGGGCTTTGTACATATTTCTTCATCATATAAATTAATGTGTAACAAAATTTCCTCTAATTTATTGGCACTTCTGAAATAAAATATTGCTAGGTAGATATGCAGAAATCTGCAAATGTATATTATGGGAAAATTTGTTATTCTTTTTTTCAATCTTTTGTAAGCCTGTGTTCATCTTAGATATCAATGTTTATGGTAATTAATCCATTATCGAATTATCTAATATGTTATTGGCAATATAACCAAATTAACTTTTCACTGTTAAATATGTTCTCTTACCACAGGTTCTTTGTTTGAGATATGGAGAGGTTCATGGTACTAAATCAAACTTTAGTAACCTAAATACTTTATAAAACTCACAGTGAGGGATATATTGGTATTTAAATATTAATTTCCCTGCTTTTATTATGTTTTCATTGAGGAAACTTCTTTATTTCCTGTCAAGTACACTGAAGGTAAGAATATTACCTTCTGTGTCTATTGTACCCATTTTCTCACATTATTGCAAATTCAACATTATGCAAATTATTCTGATGCTAGCATGATTGATGTGGTTCTGCTCTGTTGATACTGTAAACATGGGATGCAATTTGGGTGAACTTGCTGGAGAGAGAGAGAGAGTGATCAGAAATATTTCTTTTATTTTATTCTAAGATCACTGCTGTATATTTTTTAATATGTGTTTTTATACTTTCCTTGAGCCAAATATTTACTCTTGGAAGAAATGAACAGTGTATTGTCCTTCCTGGTAACTATATCATGTGAAGGATATTGACACTGCTCTGTATGTTGTAGACTGCGTGGCCGTTGCTATTTCTGTTGTATGAAAAATAAATAACTAGGTGGTAAGATCCTGATTAGGTTTCTCAGCTGGATTATTTGGAAACTGTCTCTTACTCTTTTTCCTATTTTCTCTGACCTCCAAACTGATCATTCATAAAATAAACATTTATTTATTCAGATTTTACAGTACTTTTGGAGGAGGTATTGTTATAGGCAGCAAAGCTGATGGTTAAGACACCTCACTGAGGTGAAGAAATGAAAAGTTGATTTTGTACAAGGAGAGTTCTAATGTGAAGTATTTTCCCTGTTCAATCTAGGCCGTAAGACATGAAGCATGATCTAAGCCTGACCAAAAAGCATTATGTTTCCCCTGTAGCTAAAGCTTAGAACAGTGCAGTGCTGGAAACAGTTATGAAAACATTTCAAATATTCTTTATTTTGACAGTGTGCAAATTTCTGAAAAAAAAAAAAAAAAAAAAAAAGAAATCCAACAACCATTTTTTGTGAAAATTATTTTAAATGAGATTTTCTAATCTTGCAGACTCACAAAATTACAGAACTAATTCCTTCCAATTACAGGTTGGAAGGAACCTCTAGAGACCATTGAGTCCAACCCCCATGCTATAGCTGTTCCCTAGCCCAGGTTGCACAAGTAGGCGTCCAGGTGGGTCTTTAACACCACAATCAGAGATTTAGCACGTAGAGATGCTAAAGTGCTGGTAAATCCTGTAGCTAATGCTAGGTCCCAAGATGGTAAGAGCAATGTGTTGATAAATATACACCATATAAATATGCACCAACTATTTCACCTATTTCACCAATATCTGTATCTCCGTAATTTTTTTAAGCCCAGTTTATTACTAATATATAGTATAATGCTGCATCTTCTCTTTTGCTGTGAAATATTTTCTCAAACACTCTGGCTGACTCCTGGGGAAAGATTTATTTAAATGTTGTATTCCTTCATTTAATACACTACATTGCCAGATATTTCTTCTAGTTTTCATGGCTCTCTTTTAACTGTTTACTCTCTCAGAGCTCTGCTTGGGACTTCATTGATGAGATCCATTAATCTGTATGTGTTGTGTGACAAAGGATTTGGTCTTTGGGCCTATGAGTCCTCAAAGTATTACCTGGATAAAAGTAATTTATTTGTATTTACTTTGGTTATTACTCTTCCTTGACAAGAATACTAAACAGACAGAATTGCTGTGGTTTATGTACAAAACCAATGACTATATGCTAATTTCTGTCCATTCATTGAAAGTCAGTACCTTTAAAGTTGAGACTGAAGATTAAAAACATTCCCAAGATTCCTTCACATCTTTCTATATGACAATATATTTTTATCTTCTTAATTGTCATTCTGGAACATTCATCTACATAACTAATGATTTTCCTATTTTTTTTTTCTAAAATATGATAGTATGCTTCAAGCTGTAACTTAAGAGGATTTTTATTTTCTCTTAATTGTCATCAATAATTGAATAAATGTTGACCAGTATCAGGTCTAGCTACAGCAGTAGGTGTTTAAAAGAAGTATGAAAATGCAAAAAAGTAATATAAAATATGAATAACCGAAGCAAAGATATAACTTCTGAAATATTTATAGGGTGGCTTTAATTTGTGCATTGGGATATTTTCATATACATTGTTTTAACAATCATGCATTGGTAAATGTTTTAATACTTTGCCACACAGTGTTTGTGAAAAAGAGATCTTGATCAAGGTGAGTCCTAAAGACCAGTGGAGGAGCAGAATCAGAAATAGATTTTTCACCTTGAAAGAATACTAGAATGAGATTGAGAAAGTATTATGAAGCAGCACATGCATTTCCTTGATTACCAGAAATGGTGTGGCTTTATCACATGCTAATGTGGGAGATTTAGCTTGATAAGGTTTGTCACATGACCTGATTAGTATGCAGGGGAACCCAGGACTAGTACAGGAGCCATCACCATGAACTGCAGCTGGAACTGAAAATCATTCCAACACTGGCGAGAGCATAATACAAGGCTGTTCACTTCTACAGTATGGCTCTGTTGTAGGTTGTGGTCACAGAGTGCTGTGGTCACAGAGTGCTGCAAAACTGTGGTATATGCTGTGCCTAGAGCATGTCATAGCGAGATGGGGTTCACACTGATGGAAAATTTTACAGATTACTTATTGGTTCTCTACAACATATTTATCACCTATTGTTTGAGGGATGGTGTAAACAGACTTCAATATGTGGACCAAATGTACAAAAGATAAAGATAATTCTATAGTTTGGGATTAAAAGGCTTTTCAGGGAAAATACTCAAGAATTGAGATCCTTACTGATACAAATTGTTTGTATAGATTTGCATAATGAATCTCATCCTAAATTTTAGTTCCATTTTTTATAACACCTACATAACTGAAAGTCATCTGTAACATTATTCCAGTTGGGAAATCCAAGACTAATTCAAACATTTTAAACATTACCAAGAAAGGGTAATATTGGCATGTTCAAAAAGAAAATTGATTAACTGCAAAAGCACTGCATTAGTCTGACCTAAAACATCACTGTTTGTGTACTTTGGTTAAAGAAAATAGGAAAGATCTCGCAAAGGGTTTCCAGAAATTGCAGCTGGAATAGGGACAAGCAAATTGGAAATAAGACCCTCAAATAAATTAGATTGGTTTTCATTTTACATCTCTGAAATTCTATTATGCTCAGGAGAAAACTGAATAGAATTTGCCCCTCTGGGTAATATTTGTGAATTAGAAGGCTATGAAGAATATTGGACCATTGATTCCAATCAGATCTTTGTGACAGAATTTTTAATATAGAACCATGTCTTTTGTGTGTGTGTGTGTGTGTTTACTTTGTAGGCTGTAATGGGTAATTTAAACTGCAAACAAATTTTATGGAGGTGCAAATCTCCTGAATGCCTGCCAGTCTCCATACAAAGCAGGCACGCCCTTTTCCATGTGGCCATTAATGTTTACAAAGATGAAACTGACCAATTAGAAAACTAACTCAAAATGGGGCTAGCATTTATTTCTGTCCCTGTTGCCTGGTGGGCTCACATGGACGTTGAGGGCCATGTACCTGCCCCAATGTGGGTCATCAAATGGCAGTATGAAGTGTGCTAGCTTCTAAAAAGATTAACAAAAAACACAGACAGTAAGAAGAATGAGAGAAAAAAAAAAAAAAAGCAGGGAAATATCACTGATAAAACTACTGAGAAGTGCCAAGCTCCTATAAACTTTACTCACCTATAACCTTTGCAAAACTTAGATTAAGGTAGAAAGTATGAGCTGCTTGTTTTGGCCAATGCACATTCTATTTCTGGGTATTGAATGCACAATTTACATCCACAAAGAGCTACAGACATGCATGTTTGATGAGAGAATGTATTGGAAGTCCCTTCTCTGAATGTATTAAGTGGATCTGATATTTTCAATATTCCTATATTGCTGAATGTTATAATGGCAGCAGTGTTCTCCTTCTTTGGAACTGTAATTTTAGCTTAATATAAATTTAACTACTTTTAGGTTTCATTTCCTGAGATTTACATGTTTGCAATTACTTAGCCTGTTGATGCAAAAAGGAGGAAATAAAACACAAGGGCCTTTTTTTTTCTCATTGATCTGGTTTCTGCCTTATTAAGCAGCCTGCCTTTTGCATGACATTGGCTACAGTTTCCTTAGCAGAACTCTTAGGAATGTTCTTTCTCTTAGGACTACGAAAGAACTCAAATACATTTTAAACTAACTCCCATTTTGCTGTTTGGAAATTTATCCATCCTAAATGAAAGGAAGGCCCAAGAAGGGAGGAGAGAAAAGGAACCCTGTAGGCTGAACAACTGTCTTTGTAGGGTCTGCTTGCTTCTGGTAACATATCTGAGCCTTCCTGTGCTTTTCCAACTGTCTCAACACTTTCAGAAGGAGGATGGGGGCTCGGCTCCCAGCTTTTTCCCAGGGGATCAGAGATCACTCCCTGTGTCCTGATGGGAAGAGCAGAGGTGCTGCTGCTGGCCACTCATGCTGCCCTCTCTGGCTTTTCTGGGACTCACCTGAGTCTACCTTGCTAACAATAGACAAAATGCCTACTTCTGCTCACTTGGCCAAAATGGAAACACTGGTGATGTTGTGGCTCAATCCATGTAATCCTGGCCTGTGTAGAGAGAGGAATATCAGTGCAGCAGTTTGAGATGTGTAATAGAGGAAGTGATTATGCAGCTGTCTTCTCACACTTCCTTTTCATTATAAACTTTGGTGGGCAAAGTGTGCTTTGTTTTTGGGTGTGATGTGGGTCCATAATAGAGAATCTGAGCTGTATGCATCATTTCTGACAAGTTTTGCATCATATCAGTTTCACACATACGTATGCTTTGTTGTTGTGTTAGCCAAAAAGGTATGGATCTTGCATAGGATAATCTATCTGTTTAACTCACTTGTATGGGAACTGCTGAATCACAGCCTGAACCACTGATTGGTCACCTAGGGTGAGCACCGAGTCAGCCATGGGGCCACAGGTGAAGGTGATATACCTGTGTGATTGGAAGGGGTGGAGCCTGGCTCCACCTCTCCCAAACCCCATTTAAGGGCTGACCACCACCAAGGAAGGATCTCTTCTTGGAGATCCCTCCTACGTGGAGTCCCCTGCGAGCCTTGACATCTTGAAGGTGAGCTGTCTTCTATTTTGTATTATTTGTATCCCATCTATATAGAACTACCAAAAATATTCTGTCATCTGTACTACTTTGTTGTGAAGTACCATCCTTAGGAGTTACTTACCTCATGCTCACTAACTTGATTAGCTGTGAATAATTAAACCATAGATTATTGATGTACATTTTAAATGTTTATCTGTTACTGTTTAGGAATCAGTCCCCAACATGTGTGCTTCACACACGTGTGCTAATGTGACTATGGGCAAAGTATAGGTTGAACTGTGCTTTTGTACTTTTCACCTTAAATTTTTAGACCCTTTTGCTTTGAGGTATAGAAAGAATTTAATACGTTAGTCAGTTTGGGCTTTGGAGAATGAATTAATTTCTAATACCATGCATTAAACATGAGTCACTATGCTGTTCCTTCTCAAAACATAAACACACGGTCTCCTCTGTACTAATTGCGTGTTAACTATACCTAAATAGAAGTACCAGAGTTGGATGTAGAACTAATTTAAGATGATTCTACTTTTTATTATGTGTCATTTATTCAGAAAGCAAAATCCACCTCTCAGTAGAATAAAATCCCTGGATATGAAAATAAATAAAAAATATTTAACCCTCCAGTAATTCAGGAAGGAATTACATTGACTTTGGACTGGGCCTGACAAGGAAAAATGTGACATACTGCAATATTAGAAATTGTAACTATTGTTAATGTGATAGATAAAAATCTGTTTCTAAGTCTCATAGATAGTTGAACATATTGGAATAGTTTTTTATATAATTGCACTATTAACATTTTTTTCTGTTAGTATTTTAATACAAATTTATGACAGTATGTAGGAAAATCTGAATATCAAAATACTGACTAGGATTAAAAACTAATACAGTTTTTTGAAACTCAGAAAGGGAAGAATTCAATTTTGATTAATTTAGACGTTTAGTTTTGACTTATCCAGTTGTTATTTATTGTCAGTTAATTACATAGATTCTATATATTTTGAATTAAAGTTACATGATTATAATGATAATTAAAAGCGTGTATTTTACATGGGTAATAAAAATGTTTAGAAAATAAGCGAATGAAACTAGCTTTACATGATGCAGATGAGAGGTGTTCTCTAGATTATATGTTGGATTTGTTTTCCCTTTCTTCTAACAGTGTAAGAAAAATGATAAGGCATAGTAGAGAACAAATAGAGTGTAAATATCCATTGGATCATGTTTCAGGAAGTATACAAATGTATTTCCTGATTTTTTTCACTTGGATCTATTTTTTTCTAGTACTTAAGCCAAAATGATTTTTCCCATTTACATCAGTGGAAACAAAATCAAGCCAGGAATTTTAGGCTTATTAAATACTTTTAGAAAAAAGAATTGAGGATGAGGCATCAGGTGCCATCTGTGCTATTCAGCATGGAGAAATAATATTATTTAAAGATTCAGAGATCAGAACCATTTAAATCTATTGAGTGAGTATAAACACTGAAAGCATGAAATCAAGTACTCCATAAAGTACTTAAGTACTTTTGGAACTGCCAAAACCAAGGACACAACCTTAAAATATCCCAATTTTTCTACCTGTTCCACCTGTCTGTGTAATGATAGTGTCCCTATTTGCATTATTACATAAAATTTTCCCCCAAAAGACACGTGTTCAGTATTTTATTTTAAGACTAAGATATAAAAAGACACATGGATTTCAATATCCCAGGTCTTTGAAACTCATGTTAGAAATTAACATCAATTCTCTCAGCCAAGGTAACGTAACACTGGTGATCTGGACAAGGGGATTGAGTGCACCCTCAGTAAGCTTGCAGGGGGAAGTGTTGATCTGACTGGGGATAGGAAGGCCATACAGAGAGATCTGAACAAGTTGAATCTTTGGGCTGAGGAATGAAATTAAAAGAACAAGTGCTGGGTCCTGCTCTTTGGTCACACCAACCACATGCAATTCTGCAGGCTTAGGACAAAATGGCTGACAAAGGGTGCAGAGGAAAGGAATCTGAGGGAGTTAGTTCAGATGGCTGAACATGAGCCAACAGTGTGCTCAAGAGGCTAACAGCATCCCGTCTTGTATCAGAAATAGTGTAGTGAGCAGGACCAGGGAGGCAATTGTCCCTAGGTATTCAGCGCTGGTGAGGTCACATCTTGAGTTCTGTGTTCAGTTTTGGACCTGCACTTCAAGAGAGACATTGAGCTTGTGGAATGTGTTCAGAGAAGGGAAATGACCCACAAGAAATTGTTCTTCATTCTCCTCCCACTCTAAGGTTTTGATCACTTTCAAGTTCCACTAAGTTTATACCTGGAAGGTCTCCTCAGAAAGGTACACCACTGGAACCACTGTCCTGGCGTCTTTGGGATGTGCGTTTATGTGAGGATAGTAGTATCCAAAATTCTTTTGCAGAATCTTTTTAGCTGATACAAAGCAATGAGTTCTAGATTGTTACTGTAAGATAAGCTGTAAGTGGGCATAAAAGGGTTAAAGATACTTGTAAATATGTTTTTACATTGCAATTAAAGATAGCCTACTACTGTTAAAAAATGGAAATAGAGCCAGCTCTGGTGGGCTATGAAGAATGCAGTATCTTTGAATCAGCATAACAAGCAGTCCATTCTGGAAGGTCAGGTTAAAAAAAATTCTGTGCAAAGATTACAAAGAAACAGGTGGAAACACATTTTCCATGGATTGACCTTTAGCCTTCCTGTTCCTCAGAATCAGACAGTGGAGTAACTTCCTACTTTTTTGGTCAGCTGCTGTGATCCATTTTGTAATTAGGATAGCCTCTCCATTCTCTTTCTGAGAAGACATCTTGACAAAAATGTATTGGAGTATCTCATTAGAGAGACCTGCTATTAAGAAGGCATTAAAGAGTCTGAATTTGTTTCTGATCACCTATCTTCAAGAAGAATGATATCAAAATTGGGACAGCTGCTGAGAAGCATGGTGTAAATTGAATGATGATTTGGTCTCAAGAGATGAGAACACATTTCTGTTTGGCTTGACAATCTGAACTCTGAGAATAATTTTTCAAATTAGAAAACAGTGTTTTTAGGCTGTGTTTTAGAAACATTTGTTGGAAATTATAAGATGACTCTTAAAAGTTGAGGACTCTAAAGTCTAGATGCTCTGGAACAGAAATCCAGTCAGTGGGCAAGGAACAAGAAGCCCAGGCAGTGAACAAGGAGGGCTACAGTAACTTCACTGAGTCTCATCAGTATTTTAGTTGATAACTCAGCATAGGGCAGCATGTTTGTTCTGGTTCCTCTAAATCAGATAAACAATGTCTATTACATGCTGTGTTATACTGAAGATTTGTGGTAACCAGCAGAATAACAAGAATACCAAGATGCTGCAAAATCCATGTGTCTGAAGCTTTGGCAAGATCCAGACCAAGTTTATCCACGTTGTAGGTACTAAACAGCGTCTGTGATTTGAAAAAAAAAAAACCCCACATTTCAGAATGTAGGAACTCTGTTGATTTCACAGAGTTATTTCTAGGTCTATTCATGACAGGGGTACAGCAGGCCCAGTAGCCTGTTTATGGTTTATGGGTCTGTTTAGTCTGGATCTGTGACCAATGGGGCAGGGGGAAACCATGGACCCATGCCCTGGGAAAAAGAGGAAGGGGAGGGAACTGGGATGTGGGTCTAGAAACAAAACAGCAGCAATGATCTGAGGAGGAAAGTTAATTTCCTAAATATGATACCAAAATGCAAGGTAACACAATATAATACAATCTAATTGGAATTGAGGTTAAGCAGCAGCAAAGAGGCAGTCTCATGACTTGTGTGCAGTTTTATCTTTCCCTCTGAACAGAAAACAGAAATGCAAAGTCTTCTGGGGTGTGTAGTTCTTCTCTTTTGAGAACAAGGTCCCCAGAAAATCAGCAGCCCACAGAACTGGAGGATTAACTATTTTACTCCCAGTGCTTTACATGATGTCATGATATGAAATACCAATAACAAAAATCATAAAATCATGGCAGTTGATACTTCATGATTGAAAGTACTCAGAAATCACAGATATGCAGCAAGACTGTAATACTTGAATTATTTCTTTCTGTAGCAATTATTTTTGTTTGTTTTCCCTTGTTTCATCAGTGAACTATTTACTTTCCAACACACAGGATATTCTCCAACTTTTGTAGTATGCAAACTAAGAAGAAGGTGAAAGCAATTTTGCTGATGGCCAGAATAGAACAAACTTCCAACTGTTCTATGAGCATTCTGGGAGTGGCAGTAGAATTTGAAACTTCCAAGTAATCTGCACAGGATTGATAAATAACTATAATCTAGAGAGATGGGGGAAAAAAACCATAGGTAGTATTACTTGAATCAAAATGATTCATTCTGGATGTGTCTTTTGGAAATTTTTATTAATTTTAATATGTACACAGATTCATCCAACACAAATTTTGGCTTAACAAAATAAAAAGATTTAAAATCCCCCAGGAGTTTCTTTTTGCACAGCTTTCCCTTTTTCACTCTGCTTGACCATGTACAATAGTAATGATTTTACATTCAATTTTCCAAACTAATGGAAACCAAAGGCCCATCGTGTCCCTTCCAGGTCTCAAAGTAACATTTTGGCTATTATTTGTAAACTAATTTTAATGTTTATCTAATATTTTTGAAATTTGTATATTTGATGTATAAAACATAATGGTGTAAAACTGTTATTTTTTTCTTCCAGTTTTAAAACCATTGTGAAAGCAAATGGAAAAATCCCTACATTTTTCTTTCAATAAACTGCATCATTTGTATTTTGTTAGCTAGGAGTCCACTGCCTGGCTTGGATTGAGTGTAATGCTACAATAATTTAAATCTACATTCTACAGCATATTCACAGTGCATTGTTTTGATACGCTACAGGAAGATTTAATTTATGTGCATGGCATGTGGAAGTATATATAGGTATATAGGTTTGTTTTCCACAGTTCATAGCTGGAAAAAAAGATAACATAAAGATGTTTGGAAGTACGAAAAAAAGCTATAGTCATGTGTGCTGGATTTTTATTCTTATCTACCTTTGCACTCAGAATTCAGTAGTATAGTCATATTAAATTCTGTATGCAATCCTACAGAAATGTCCCCTTTTCTTTCTTTATTGCTTATAGGTATGTGCATATGTATACAGGAAAAATAATGTAATCACAAAAAACATAAACTAGTTTCCAAAACTTTCATCTTTCTTTTAACAACCAGGGGAAATGCTCAGTCACTGTAGTTGCCTCTCTTCCTGGATTTGTTGTTGTCATTGTTGTATTTAAGCATCTTTTGCCATGCTTCATTTTTTTCATTAGCTGCATACGTCAGCCTTCTCGGTTCTGATTCTGCAGTCTGTTTTCCCAGTTAGTAAATGCCCCCTCTGTAAAAGCAGAAATGAGCAAAAGAAAAGGAAATCTTTCTATTATAGCTTAGTGGGAACATAAGAGCTTTATTCTCATGGTTGTTCATTGGTTTTTTTTCAGCTGTGTATGAAGATACTCAGATTTACTGCAGTGTGTAGGCTCTTATGCTTGTTCAGTGCAGAATTTGGAAATCAATTAAAATTTAGAGGTCTGTGTGCTTTGCATCTGGCTGAGTATAGGCAGCAGAAAGATAAACAGTACCTGTTTGTATAGCACTCCTCATATTTGTATAGTAGCAATACAAATAATGACAGTAACAGTAAAATATGTTGCTTTATGAAATAAAATTAAATATTCTAAAAATAGTGTGACGAGACATAAGGTAATCTGTGGATTTTGTTTCAGTTTATGTCTAATCGGTATGTACCTGTGTTGTGCTGTATTGACATCCATGGCTTGAAAAAAGCTTTATTGTGGATTATGACTTTCAGAGATATGATGACAATCAATTGATCACTTCCTGCTTGATCAATACCAAAGTATTGTGCTCTGGAATAAGTAATGCAAATAGTACCATCAGAAGGAAATAACAGTATACTTTTTTTTTGACTGCAGGAATGATTTCTTGTACAAGTTGCTCAGAAGTGTGTATTTGTGCACAAACCTTTACATATCAAAAGGCATGTGAGACAATCTTTCATTATAAGGAGGGCTGCTACCAGAATGAATGAAATTCAGTCCTGATGTTTCTGACAGCTGGTGCAGGATTCAATTCTTTCATGACGTTTTTATCCCATAATGACCTGCCATCATTGTTCCTCAATGACTGACAACAAAAATGATCCCCTTTGAGAAAAGCTTAAATATGTGAAGCCCCTATTTACATGTCCCATGCATCTCTGAGGCATTTGAAATGTTTGATTTCTTGTCAAAGCCATTTCTAAGGTAACAAACCCTCCACTGCCATATGTTTTCTCTGCCAACAACAGCATCATTTCAAGGAGATATTCAGCTTTTCATATAATTTTTAAGGCTTAATTATGTTGTTGGCATGTAGAGTCTATGGTTATGGGTAGAAAAGAAAGGGAGATAGCTTCAGAATCAACATAAAAATTACACTTAACTTCTATCAGCGACCAAATTTCAGTAAAAGTCTTTGATAATAAACAATGTATATCCTAGAATTCAGATAGAAAAATTGATCTACTACTTCATATGATCTGGATTATTCATTACCTCTTAAGTGACAATAACTTTCTAAAAATAACTACTTTTGTTCTTCTGGTTTTACTTATTAATATCAGCTGAAATTAAATTATTAAACTCTCAGCTAAGAGTTAGATGGAAAAAAATTCAGAATTGTCTTTCATTCAAATACCATCTCTTTCCAACATAATATTGTACTTGATAAAATTTGATATCTACCTGAAAGTCTTTTCTTACTTCTGAAAAGATGATGAATCCTTCAATTTGGAAAGATGTAGAAGGCAAGTTCACAACGTAAATACATTCCTAGTGGCTTCTCTGTGGTTCTCCCACAGAAAACCACTTTTATTGTGACTCTTTTCATTGGCATTTTACATTAAATTAAAATTCTATATATACTTCTTTCAATCCTTCCTCTTTATCATACTGATGATCGACATGTCTGCCCTTTTACCTTCAGCAGTTTCTGAGAGTGCCTCAAGCCCATTTAGATGCAGTTGACACCTTCTTGCTCCTAAATATTTAATATGCTATTTTGTAACAGGACTATTTGAATTGAGGTTACTGTTAATCGTATAAATCATGTTAAAGGTAACTCCTTTTAAGCTCATAAGCAAGGAAGTAAAATCTTTGCAGTCATCAAGAGATTATTCAGTAATACTGAATGCACTGTTTGCTATGTTCTCCTTCCATGCATCTTTGGGTCCTGATGCATTTCACATGGGTCAAATATGGTGCAGACGGCTTGTTTTTAGTACAAATGTATTAACAAGTTTATGGCTCTTTGTTTACTTATGATGATGTTCTGGATATGGAAGAACTGCTTGTCTGAAGCTGTTGCTCAACTGTGGTTTGTGACAATTGAACCAATAATTATTCGAATTCATCTTCAGTTTGTCCTGAAATATTAATCTGTGGCCATTGCCCCTGTAAGGTTAGGAAAGTAGGTATCAGTTAATCTGCTTTGCTGTAAAACGTTATTTACACTTGTTTGGTTTTTTTGTTGTTCTGTTTTGTTTATTCCATGGGAACCAGTCACGTAAATACCTTTGAGAATGACTCCTAGATATGCAGATATCATAACTTTGTAAATTGGACCAGACAAATTAATACATTTCAGTTTTGAAGTACACCATTTGTAAAAGTATCCCTTTCTAAGTACATGTCCATGAGTCTTCTGTTAGTCCATCTCCATGGTTTTTGGTCATATTAATATACTTACAGTAGCACTTTTATGACAGGAAAACTATTGTTTTAGTGCATTAACCTCTGCATTGCCAAACAGCAAATAATGATTGAATAAAATATCAAAGTCAGATGCCAGAAAGTTTCATTGAAAAGTTATTTGAAAAAATATACTTTCCATGTATATACTTTCCACTTCTACAATCAAATCAATTCAGGAAATTTCTCTGAGAGCTGAATGCAAAAAAAAGTTTCTTTTACATACAAAGTCTACTAATATATCAAAGGCTCCTGTATGCAGTATTAGTGTTATAGAATACATTAAATAGAATATAGAATATATTCTATATATTCTCTCTATATATTCTATAATATATATAGAATATAGAATAGAATACAACATATATATATATGTGTTGAATTGGAAGATACCACACAGTTCCTAAAATAGAAATTAAAAAAAAATTGTGAGAGCTAGTCTGGGTATGAGCATTAAACTGAAGTTAGGCCATGACAGATGATATCACCCAAAGGACTTTCTTGGCTGGGCTATTCTCTGTATGAAAACTGCTTTAGTGCAATTTACCATGTATGCGTTTTTCAGATGTGTTTACTTATTCTTCCTTATCCTATAACACTGAAATACTAAAAACATTGCCTTGAGCAGACCTTAGCTATACTTGTTTACAATGGTGTGTTTCAGTGAAGTATGCTTTACGCTATGAACTTTCACCAGGAAAGGGCAAAGTGAGTTATTTTAGTTAAGGTTATTGATACCACTTCTCTGATGGTGGTCCTGACTTGAGTATAAAAGTGTAACAACATAATTTATAATCCTACTAGGATAATTTAAATTGATTCCTGCCAAGAAATTAAACATTTTTTATTATAATGTTCCAGGGAAGTACTTACCCATTGGACATAGGGAACACAATATTTTTTTTGATGATCACTGCTCTGTGAGGAACTCACCAGTAACACAAACAATTTCAACTACCTGAAAGGAGTAATAACTTTCAGAAATTTGTTGTCAATAATGTCTTACAGTAACTAGTAAATGGAAATTTGATATTTATTGACCCATGCGTTATGGATGCATGTGCATGGACTAGCACATTATCTATGTGAAGTGTACCACATCAGTAAAGCTGACAAGAAATATTTAGTTAAACACAGAACTCACCTCATAGCCTAAGCAATTGCACCACTACATGATTTTCTTAGATATGTATCTAAAGTGAAGATGGCTCATAATTTCTTCTTTTGCATCTCTTTTATACTCTTCTGTTAGTGAAGATTTTATACTTCAATATTTTACTTGTTGACATTTCTAATTGCTACTTCTTCCTGTTTTTCACCTTTTTAAAGAATCAGTTACTTCTGTTAAAGCTAAAAGAGGAATGTATTCCCTTGTTTAACACTGTATATTTTTAACCTTTTTTTCTATCTGCCTGGTGTAAGCACAGAAATTTGTAAATAAATGTTTGTCCTTAAACACATAAACAGCGATGTTTTTGATATTTGAGCATGATTAGCTCTTGAAAAATTCATCAAATGTCCTGAGATCTGCACTGCTTTTTAAAAATTCATAAAAAGTTTTGAAGAGTGAAAATGGTTTGACGAGTAGGCAGGCCACAAAGAAACTGACACATCAAGGGAAGAAGATCAAACAGGAATATAGCAGGCATATTCATACTGTAGGCTGTAGAGCCTGGCTGCACTCCAAGCAGGTTGAAAGAGCAAGTAGACATGAAATATAGAGGAAGAATAGAGACAGGAATCTCAAGGTGGGGAAATGAAAGACCATTTGACATTCAAAAATGATTTTTTTAAACGTTTTTGACATGCAGTCAATAAATTCACCTCATCTTTGTTTATTTAACTAGATGCAAAAATTTTCTTACAATGGTAATGTACTCCGGATGAAATTTTCAGGAAAATGTCTCCTGCTTCAAAAGGATGTGCTCAAGAGATTTGGAAAGGTTTTCAGAATGACTGTGCACTTGATACTGGACTGTGATTTGAACACTGGACTGTGATGATTAATTTATCCCTGATAGCTGATTCGACCTTAAACTTCTAATGGCTTAGGCCTACAACACTAAACATGAGTCACGTCACTTAAATACTGGTTATTAAATGATGCTGTTATTATTTTTTTCTCACAGTATTTAATAGAATGCGCTGCCATACTTATTCAGAGAAAATGAGTCAGTTATAGATCTATGAGTATCCTTAAACTTGAAATGAATGGGAAATGAGAAATATTTCGTTATTAACATTTAATTTGCTTTTTTCATTAAGCAAGCATTTAGTGGTGTATCACATAAGGAATATACGAGTATATAAGAGTAATATACGTAACACTTTTTAAGAGTGCTCTCTTCAATGGCTGTAGCTGTATTATTACAAAGATATTAATTCATTTTTAACCATTACCCATATGTGTCACACACGCAGTGCACAAGAATTATTTTGTTTCCATTCTCACCTGCTACATATTTGTTATGCTGGTGATACCATCCATCAAGGAATTTCAAAGGACAGTTGGTAAAAGAAAACATAAGACGTTCATCTCAAGAGACCTGATTCTTTTTTTATTAGATTCTCCCTGGGTTTTCCCAAGCTTTGAAACAGAGGTAGCAGCAAGGCATCAAGCAGTAAAAGCCTTTTAAAACTTCAGTCTCTTCTCCAGCTGGGTTTCAAATGATTTTTTTTTTCCCCACCTGGGCCAGCAGTAGAACTGGGTAAGATGAGTGTAAGATTCACCCCAGTAACAAAAAACAGCTAAAAATTAGCTCCTCTTTTCTCATCCCATGGACTTCTTACTGAAATAGCACAGCAGAGAAAGCATTGGTAAAGCAAGTGCAATCCCACTTGTTTTGGGTTGATGAATTTTATTTGAGGATCTGGAAGAACATTCAAAGGTTTTTCTTCATGGAGATGAATCCCCTCCTCATTTTTTGGAGTCTCTGATGCTGTAGTAAAAGTAGTTCTGTGCGCTGAGCAATTCTCTCTGCATACACTAGGATCAGAATTAACTATTTACTCTATTTGATAGCTTCAAGAGTCATATTAGAAGGTAGTTTTGAAGTTCATTTTGAAGATCTAAACGAACCAGAAAACTAGAAGGTTTTCACAAATTTGGAATGAAGCATTTTAATTCTGCCTTTTAAATCTGTGTTACTCTGTAGAAAACAAGCCAGCGTGTGCTCCCAGAAGTTATTTGCTTAAGAAATGTAGTCTATGGTTGTGACAATAACAAGTTATGTCTTGAATAATCTGTTTTTGTAAGTTGTTTCTGAATAAAAATGATTAGAAGGCAGAATTTGTATTTTTTTTCCCCACCTTTCTGTAAAAATGGCAAAGATTCCTTCTGTATGTGTATGCACGAGCTTTGCCTTGACTAATAGTTAGCAGATACTCAGCTTGAGTTGTAGCTCAGTTGATTTCAGTTGTTTCTCAAATGTGTGAAAAGTACTCTGGTTTTATAAATTAATTCCTAGCTGAGAGCAGGGCTGGCTCACCTTTGTGTTCTCCTGCCTTCCCAGGTGCAATTAATTCCACTGCTTAATTGCCTGCAACTGGGGGTAGTGCTAGATCTTTCTGTACAAGGGTTACTTTCTGAGTAAGGGAGTGGTTTCATTGGTGTTTGATGCTACTTGCTATGAGTTTTCTATCTCTTTGTTTCAGTAATTTTATATATATTTATGCATTTTTTTCTTTAAGAGAGCTGGTTAGTTTACATACTAGGGAGTGATAGTTCTCTATCTAGCTACAGAAAAGCTGAAGAGAGGAGAGCACAGACCTCCACTTGTGTTGCTAGCTTCCAGCTGGCCTTGGATTTTTTCATGAGTTTGTCTACAGGAGCAACAAGCCTTTTTCAGTTGCCTTTGTGCTTTGATAGGACAGTGCTGTGGTAAGTTTGTGAATTACATTTCTCAAATATTATTTTCTGTAGAGAATTAGTTTCAGTTTTTTAATAATTTTCCAAGCTTCACTAAAGGGTTTTGTTTTGTTTTTAATGTTTTTCAAAAGCATGGAAGTAATTTTCCAAAAGGAACTCCTCAGGGAGACTATGATCTCTTGGGACCTATCAGATACTGTTAAATACCAGGATGCAGCTTTGGAGTTTGTGGTCTTGGTTCACGGGTACTCTGATGTCCTCCAGTTTAGCTGCATGTTGGCTGTGTCTCTGGCTTGAGCAGGAAGGGGGATGTTGAGGCTGTTCTGCTTGTTGTTATTCCTAGTGTTTTTCATGCTCCTATTCTTGAAGTGGAATAGCCTGGTTACCTTCTGTGAGCGTTATAATGTACAGCTGCACTGGGCTTTTAATCCTCATTCTTCCTGTAAATCTTATTTCCTAATGGGTCACTGGTAGCCACTTGCAAGATGTGGATCCCAGAAGGTTGGCTTAGCTGGGGGAGCCTTTCTTCGTAATTTACTCAGCTCTATGCTATTTTTATTTTTTAATTGGAACCTGATAATTGATAAAGTGTTGTAGGATGCTGCAATATTTTTATAACTTATAATCTATTTTCCTCTAAAGTAGTGATCGGGTTTTGAAAGTTATTTCTAGCTGGGATGATATAATACTGCATTATAGTGAGGTGATTTACCACAGTTACATGTATGTGTATAATATACTTTTTGCCTTTGTCACATATGCTATGTGTCACTTCTGGAGGGTGTTTAATATGCCAGTGTGTACCAGGTAATGTTCTCATTAATTTCCCTTGTAAAATATATGGATCGCTGCTTTGAGGCTGCAGTCATACAAGTGCTAATGCTACTTCATATCCTATTTTTAAGGGTTCTAGGTGAGCTACTGCCTGCGCTTTCTCAAGTCTGTTGCTTCCTCAGAGATGAAATACGCTTTTCCTGATAAATAAAGAGGAGTTGAATTTTTATACTGTTTGAATATAAATTCAGGAAAAAGAATAGTGTGAGAGATTTTTAAAGGTAGAGCTGGCTGTGTAGTCTTTTAGATCTAAATTATACATATGTCTTCTGATGTTTGTTCTTAGTTATGGTTGGCTTGTCCTGGCACTTGAATGTAAGGATGCACTGATGTTTGGGGCTTGTAGTACCTGATGTTAATTTTTGCCTTTGGCCTTGGCTTGTTGAACCCTGCATGTCAAAGTGGTGATATGCAAGACAGTTACTGATCAGGATGCACCTGACTGCTTTGATTTTTATGCTATCTTCAATATTAAGTAAAATCTGATCAATCTCTTTGGAAAAAAGAAAAAAAACTTTGAGGGCACAAAATTATTGTTTTGTGAATTATGGTTATATCAAAACCAACATGATTGCTTGTTGGTATAGATTATTTTTATTTCTAGTGCTAACTTTTTGAAAAGGTTAAATTCCATGTCCAAATTAACAGATACATTGCAACCTCTTGTCTGAGATGACCTTATTTTTGGTGCCTTTTATCTCAAATTGTTTTTTGACAGTGTATTACCTGTTGCTTCTGTTTGAGTTTCTTACTATCTTGTGTTGGGGTTTTCCAGATGAAACTCTTATTTATTCTGACCTTTTCTGTTTCAGTTTGCTTGTTTTCCAATTTCCATTCTTCTCATGTGGAAGTGTCTGTTCTCCACTGTTGCTGCCTTATTTCAATGTCACTGATTACAGAATTTCTTCCGCTTGTCAATACGTACTGTACCTATTATATCCTTCTGACCGAGTGCGACTGTCTCTTACTGATTTTTTTTCTCTAATGGTGATGACTTTGAAATTGGAATCATATTGCTTGATTTACTGTTGTTACCTGTTACTCAGAGACCAAAATCTACTTGAAATCTGACTTCTTCCCTTTGAACTCAGGAACTGAATTTGTTGTAGGAAATTTGAGTCTTCTTACATTGTATGCTACAAAAATTATTATCCTTAACCTGCAATCAGTGCAGTGAAGGCCTTTCAGGTTTGTTTAAGAGTTTTCTAAAGTTTCTTTTTGAGTTTGTTACTTCATGCAGAATCACTGCAGGATCACATTGTATCTGACATGTGAAACACAAAACTAAGCTCAAAATGCTTTGCTGATTTCTTGCTGTTGCAGCAGATAACCACTGAACAAAATGGTTGTAAACAGTGGGAATTACCATTCTTTTTTTTTTATAATATTTTCACTATTATCAGCGTACAGAGTATAAGACTCATACTAGATCTTCTGCTGCATGTGTTAGGATTTCTCATTTCTTTGTATTTTATATTATCTATTCTTTATATATTTATGTATTTTAAAATGTGTGGTATAACTGATGTACAGAAAACATTGTACTGGGCCTTAAAAGGGAATAAGCTAATGTTGACTTCTTCTATGAGGTCATGTTCTCTACTCTTTTACAGAGGATACTATTAGAAAGATAATTGTAAAATACCAACATAAAAAAGAACTGGAACTCCTTTACTTTTGAAACAGGTCTTTATTAATAGAAAAGCTAAGAAAATCTTTCTGCATTGGGAGCAGTAATACTTCTTCCTCATGACTAACCTTCATTAATGCCCCATACATCCCATACGTGACAACTTTTTGGGTCAGCATTTAATAATTCATGTTGCAGTGGGCATTCAGTGGCTCCGATTGCCATCTGTAAGGAAAAGTGAGGTCAGGTCATGGTCAGAAGTTGTGTGTTTAGTCAGCATTTATATTTAGAGTAATTGCCATCAGTGAATATACTTAGAAAATCTACACCAAACATTTTTTGTATTATTAATGTCTTATCTGTTAGTACTGGACTTATTATGAGTACAGACATCTGATGGCTGAAAACATACACCCTGCTCTTTAAGCATGTTTTGCAAGAAGATGATTTGCTTATGGAGGCCTTGATTAGGAATAGAGATGTTTTTCTGTATCAGTTTTTATTGTTTTTTAAATGCTCTAAAGGCAGTTATTCTCCTCTCAGTATCTATTGAATGAGAATTAGTGGTAAATAACACAGTGAAATGTTTATGTGGAACCAAGCCAAATGTGTGAATATATATATTTTTTTGTATTCATCTTGAGTCTCCTGCTTTATGATGTTAACTTTCTTGCCTTCTGAGCAGAGTAAATACTCGTCAATGGGGAATCTTGTCCTGTGCAATCACAGGGAAATTCTAAGGGATTTTCTAATTCTTCTCCTCCAGCCCAGAGCAACTCCTGCAGCTTTTCAAATCTGTAGCCACAAAAGAGAAATACTGCATCTTACACTGTGAAATCTTACTGTATTTATAGGAGTATAATGTTTTAACTTGAAAGTTATCATTCACGGTCCTTGTAATATTCTCTTATCATATTTTCTCACTACTTGTGCTGGAAAATTAAATTATACTGTAAAAATTCAGTGGCTATTTGAGAGCGATGATGGTGCTGTTGTTTGTAGTTTAGGTGACAACTTGTGCAGTGAACACAGTGACATTGCTAACCTAACACTACTCTGTAGAGGTAATCCTTACAGGCTGCATTATTAGAGACAAGCTGTGTCAGTAGAATTGCTTTTACAAAGAACACTTTAGTCACATGCAGTGAATAAATGACATACCCACTAACTTTAATGATGTATTTATCTCAACAGTTAAAACAATAATGAATAATCTGACCACCACTAACACAGAATTCTGAATCATTTGGTAATATACTGTTGTTGTCCTGTGCATATGATGCTGCTTTAGTTTTTATTCTGTGGGAGTACGTAAAGAAGAGCGCTTGGATCCAGGTTTATAAGTGCTCTTGCATCATTTGCTCATTCTGGTTATTAACTGTTTATCTCCTAGTATATGTCCACCAAAACTGAGATGCAGTACAGGACAATTATACAGTGACATTAAGCACCACACCCCAAATGTAATGTATTATGACTCTTTTTCACTGTTGAAAAAACCTAACCCTTTATTTTAGGTCAGAGATTGTGTTATTCCGTCTCAGTTAATGGTTAGCTAGTCAATTTTTGACAGCAAAAACGATTAGCTACACCAGAGGTCAATAGTACAAAAGTATTATAGATTGCATTGCCCTGTCTTAATCAACTGAACCATATTGGATGATTCAGGGTTGTAATAACACTTTACGCAAGCATGCTTAGGACGTAAGGAAAGTGGAATTTGGGAACTGAACTACATAACTGTGATGGGACAGGCTATTCTGTATTTTATACTAGAGTATCAAGAGTGTATAAGTAGGTTGCCACTATGTCGCTTTGTTGAAGAAATAAAAGTATTCGTCAAAGCATGGCAAAACCTGTCAATGTGTCAGTGTATCACTGCTGACTGCAATGAAATTTCTATTAATTTGCCCTGACATGAATAAAAGGGAGTTCGACCCAGAGTTTTTGGTTAGTTAACCAGACAGTTGTATAAATTCAGTTTTCTGCCCTGCTGAATTCATTGCTGCTGCTTGACAATAAGCACTGCTATTTACTCATTCTTGCAAGTCTTTAATTACTAGTTGCTTAATGCTGCTATTTGGTGTTAATCTACAGCAGGCTCCAGTTAACTTCATAGCTACCAAGGTAAAAATACTGCATGCAAAAATAACTAAGTTTATGACTGAGCGGACAATCACTACATATAAATTGATTTAAATCTGTTAACCTGTGTGGAACTACATCAGTTTACTTCAGTTGACAGTTTGGCATATTTTTTTCTTTTTGTGTGTGATGGTATACAATCAGAATCAATGCTGCCATGCTATGTTACAAGGAATGTTGCATCCACTAGAAATTTGCATGCAAAATTCATTGAAATATTTAAGATTATCACTTGCTTGTGTTCAGCTCTTGAAGAGCAGTGCTTCAAAGAGCTCAATTAACTTTTTTCCATAGTATGTGGACAAATCTCGTGCTGATGTTACCTGATATTTGTATTAAAGTTACTTAGAGCATATGAGAATAAGTAGAGAGGCTTCTTGTTTAAGAACAATATCTCTTCTCAGAAACCTTTGTTTCATCACTTTTAATGCAGTTTTTGTTACAGTGTTTATCTTCTGTAGCTGACTCCTATCTGATAGCTTGCTGCAGACATATGTAGATTATCTAAACTTGATTTTTTTTTCCTGTTAGTGTTTTCTCCCAGCTTTTTATACCCACTGTGAAATCTGACTTAGATTCAAATTCTAGTAATTACTAGAATGAAGCAAGTCATAAGCTGGCTGTCAGTTTTATGTGTGCTGGCTGAGGCTCACTCTCAAAATGAAAAAAAATTATATATATTCTTGGGGGGGGGATATCCTACCTGATCCTCATTTGCAGAGAAGTAGATGCCCCATTTTGTAATGAAATAACTTCCAAGTCTGGCCTGGCTTTATAGATTTATAGATTTCTGGGCCATGATCAGTTATAGTTCCTCAGCATTGCAGTGTGGGTTGATTTTGAATTTCTGTTCTCCAAAAGATTCAATAACACTTTCTAACCACCAGTGAGACTGGGGTAAACCTATCAGCAGTGAGTATTTGTGGTATTAATTGGATTATTTATTTCTTCCACTTGTTGAACAGATGTTAGGCTCAGAAGCTTTTATAATTACGTGTCTGAAATAAAAGGGTTTAATGTTAGACTCCATTTTGAAAATATTACTATGTAGTCATTAAGGAGCTGAGGAGTAAGAACTGCGGATGATTGTTTTATGTTCTAATGGAATCTCTTCCACTTTTATTTTTATTTTTTAGAAGGATTAGGCGTAATGCAGGCAAATGCAGAGTAGGCTAGCATGTACATTAGGAACCCATTTACTGAGTCACTGTCATTTTAACAGCAGGAATCTTTACTCCCTGAGGAGTCTCTAAAGCATTTCAGGCTCACTGAGTCAGGACTAAATAATACCCAGCTGGTAAGAACAAACACCTGTCAGATAATCCAGCTAATAGCTGGTTTAGTTATCAGTGCTCATCTCTACCTGTCCCCTCTTTACCCTACCTTTTGAATGTAGGATGCATATCCCACAACATCATGTTTAAAGGCTTCTGTAATCCTGTAATAGCATCTGATGAAGATTTCTTATGTGTTGATATTCTTTTGCCTTGGTTTCAGGAAGACAGTGAAAGTTTGCTTGATGAGGTCTTGCTTAGACTGGCTTTTTATTTGTATACAGATTTATTTCAGGTGCTATTTCTACTGTTTGGGATATCATAATTTGAATAGTCAGATGTAATGGAATTGCTTCAGGAGTAAATGTCATTCTTCTCCTTAGTGAGAATGCAACTGTACGAACTGATTTTTTTTAATTTTTTTCTGGTGAGTCTATCTATTTCATCAATATGGCTTTTCTTTTTGAGTGTCCTGTTCACCGCATCTTAAAGCTTAGCGATATGAGGGCTGACAAATGTGAAACTCAGTGAGCACACATCACCAAGGCATACTTTTGAATATTTATATAGAAATCTGTAACTTTCTTTTTTTTCTAGCTCAACAACAAAGAAATCTTGCATGAGGTCTGCTCCAATATTTCCACTTGTTTAAATGGAAGGTGGGCTATTTCTTAAGACTATTAGATAGCTAATGATGTTCCTTAATAGTTAACATTTATATGGAGTTTTAAAACAATTAGCTATGCAGATATTAAATTTCTTTGATTACATTATAGTATACTCTAAATCAGATTTCTCCTTCCTGAAAGGCAGTTGTGTATTAAAAAAAAAAAAGTTGAGTAAAATATGAATGAAAATGAACGTGCTTCTATGCATAATTTACTTTATTTACATGAATACCATACAACTGCAATGAGTTTTTTTTATTTCTTCTATATTTTGCTTATGTCATTTTGTTGCTTGGTTTTCTTGGAAATTTTAGATTAATAACAGTCTATGTTGCCATGGAAGGCATCTCTGATACTGAATTCCACATAACTTTCAGTAATACCTAAATTTTCAAATAATTGATGTTAGAATACAATGTAACGTGGTTCTGTATTGCAAAAGGTGATGAGACACAATGCTTTCCAAACAGTATTCATTTTGATATCTTTAGCAGACTTCTCTGCTTTTCTTCCTTTCCCCTCAGAGGAAACAAATCTGTCTGAATATGCCATGAGGTAGCATAGAGAAGACAACATTCAGGTAGCGACACTGGATTGCAGACTAATTTTAGATATATGTAAGATAACATTATCTTCCTTGCGCCTCTTTGTTTCTGGTAATTTTTTAAAAGCATGCTATATGGTGATCTTCAATTTTCCAGCTGGTACTGAAGTATGATACACCAGTCTGTGTAACAGTTTCCCATCTTACATGATCACATCCACTATTGCCCAGTCCTAAAGGTAAAATAAGACTTCTGTGACAGAATTAGTTTGTAAGACTGCTTTTGAAATTTGGGGTGAATTTGTGTTCTCATCCATGCCGATGTCACTGGCCAAGCATGTTTTGATCAGCTTTTGTTGTTGTTTTTCAAGGTGATCTATTTATTTTTAGTTGGCTCATGCATGTGTTTTCTAGGTATTCAGGCAGCTCTAATTCTGATATTTACCAAGTTTTGAATTAGAGTTTGCAAGCATCCTGCAGCCCTAGGGTTGTTCTGTGTAAAATACAATTTTTTTTTCTCAATATGCTTTCCATGCTGCTGTACCTGTGTGCAACAGGGTGCTGTCAGCTTTGTCAGTTTGATCTTCGGTGTTGATATAAAGCACCTAATGTTCTGCTGATTTCTCAATGAGATGAATATTTTTAACCTGGTAAATTTAAATAGGAGGTTTGTAGCTACAAACCATCCAATGCAGCATTATTCATGAAAAATTGCTTAAGTATTTTCATCTGTCTTGTCAAAATTTCATTATCTAAGCTGAGAAATCTGTCATGGTTCAGATTGAATTGAATCATCTTAGTTAATACTGAGGCTAGGCTATGTCTCTGCTCTGTTGTGCTAAAGCGTTGCATGCACTTCTTGAATTTTGTGTCTGATTTGCAGTGCAAAGTGGCTTTGAGTACGCTAAAGGCAAACTCGCACAGTGTTGGAAGGAAAGGAGTACCTCGCTGTCGTTCTGTAGAAATAATTTCTGGGAAATGGGAAAGTGACATCAGTGGGTTCTGAGAGACATGATCAAACCATATTGTTCTGCTGGCAGAAAGGAGATGGCAGTAAGGAAAGATCAAACGCTGAGTGTAAGTTAAAAGGAATCACATGACATTTGACAGAGTGGAAGACATATGTTATAGACTCACAAAAGCAAAGAAGAGAGGGAAAAAAGTCAGGAATCCATTGTGTGTGTATATAGTATGCTAGCAACCTATGATGATACCACTGAAACGCTTCATGAACCTCCTGTACAAGTTTTCTATTCTAGCTTTTATGGATTCCCTATCAGAAGCACAGCTCTTTTCTGCCTGGCAGCTTTCAGCCCCTCTGACCCAACAAGGGTTTTGCTGCCTGGCCACTTCATAGATGGATTCTGAACTAATCCTGGACAACAAGCTAATGCTTGTTGAATATGCCTCATTTCCTCAGAGGTATGTAGGTATCTAACCTGCAGCTGAATTCTGTTCCGTATCTTTTCCTTCCAATACAAGTCAGTAAGAGGTTTTATACAGTTGTGTCTTTTTTCATTACCTCCTTTTATATTTAAATCCTCCACAGAGACTTTTTCTGTAATAGTAAGATAGGAAGAAAATAAGCACAACTTGATGGCAAACTGAAATTTGGTAGGTAATCTGGAAAAATGGCTTATTAGTGCTTTCAGAAAGAAATGCTGTCTTTACTGTAACAGAGCTGTAAACCTAGGTTCATAAGCTGAAACCAACTGAGTTGATAGGATCTGTAAATTTTATTTCATTACTCATGGTCACAGAGAAAATCATGGTGAGCTGCATGTCATTCTTAATAAAAGGACCTAAAAACTGCAGCCTGCAGGAAATGAGACTGATAGGGCAACTGACATTCATTTCTAGGATCATGGAGAGTCTAACTGGGCAGTCTGGGGGAAATCAGCCAAATATACACATGATCTTCTGCAGATACTGCAATGCTCTGGAGTTTAATATTTTAATCTGTTGCTAGTCAAGTAAAAAGCTCACTGTTATAGAGAAGCATGGGATGGCTTATTAGTTGTAGGACACATACTTTGCTCTGGCTCTAGTCCAAGTCATATTATAATGACAAATGTATGTGATATAAGTATACTGGATCTGTGAGTTTTAGTGTCACTGAATTTGAATGATGTCTTTGACAATCCTGCTGACAATATGAACTTTTCACAAACAGCTAACCTGGTGCAAGTTACCTTCTGCTCTAGCCAGCTAGGTACACATGTGTATCATTACCACACATTGACTCACATGTTGTAACTTCTTAGTCTTGCAAATATATCTGTATGACAATTTCATGCCAATACGTGTGCTCACACTTCAGAGATCAATTTATGTTAGGCATGTATGTACCAGAAGTTCTCCTGAATGATGCAAACTGAAGATATCTCCACTTATGGAAAGCTACTAATAGGTTGAAGACATTATACAAAATCCCTGAGATGTGAAAGTAATCTGAATCTCAGGGATGTGAACTCAGGTATTCACCACACTTGGTAAATGCCTTTTTTTTAAAAAAAAAAAACTGTTTCTTTGGTATATCCTTTGCAATGTACAATCATTAATTTGTCATCTGTTGTCATCAAGTTATAAGTATTGAATCTTAAGCTACAGGAAAAGAGAGTTAGAAGATGCAACCTCTGTTAGGCTTGATATTGGACTAGCTGGCAATGCTCTACCTGAATTTTAGTACCGAATAAAACCCGTGCTTTGGTTACAGACCACAGCTTGTCTTGAGTTGTGACTGTGCTTTTGAAGTAGTCACCTTTAAAGTATAACATTCCCTGTTGTGAAGAGTTGCATGGCTCTGAGCTATCTAAAATATCTGCAGAAAAACAGAGGGGGGGCTCTGAAGGTTGTGCATCAGGGAACAGCTTGCTTAGTGAATGCTGTGCTGGAGGGTGTCTTGTACAAAATGGTAATTGTGTTAAACTTTATCTAAATTATGGTTGTAAGAAATAGAAGTATATTCCTGCTGATAATTGTTTTGCGTGTAAGTACAGGCATTTAAAATAGTGGTGCCCAATCAGTTACAGGACACTACGTCATCGTGCCTTCTTTGAGTTTTGCCATGTGGTTTCTCATTGTTCTTTTGCTTCATTTTCCAGATAAGTTGGATTTTCTTGTTTCAGCTCAGAGGGTTGTGGTGCATTATAATAGAAAAAATGTAGATCCAAAAATTACATCAGTGAATCCTTTCTCATTAGGAACAGCAGTTTATTGGTTTTGTTAAGAATGATTTTTTCAAGGAGATAAATCTGCAGTACTTATTTTATAGTGGGGGTAGAAACCCATGCAAATGGCTTTCATTTCACCCTGCATTACTACTAACTGCAGGGTAACTTTGAAAGCTTCAACTTCTCTTACATTTTCTGTAATCTTACATCAAAGTCTATTTCCAGCTGTGCTAAGTAATACTTTGTTTTATCCAGATATGAATCAGGCTTATTCATTGCCCCTATTCTCTATTCTTTCTTGACCTGTTTCAGTTTTAGTCAGCAGCAGAATTATTGCCTACATGCTGATAGCTCTGTTGTCATTTCTGTCAGTGACATTTTATAATTTTAACAAAGAAGACCCCAATCTTTTCTACTAAATTTCATTTGGAAGCCTTGGATTCTTTCCACAGGCCCTTTGGAGATCATTATGAAATGCTTATCTCATAGGTTACAAAACCAAAACTAAGGTCTGGCATTTTGGGGTCTGCTTCTACATTGGTATGCATGCAGATGCACAGAAATTTACCAAAGCACTGTTGGAACCGTCATGTGTGCAGAGAGAATGCAGGATACTTTAGTTTTTCAATACTGTATGTGTCTTTCAGATTCAGAAATAGTATTTAAATGTCCATATGCTATTGGTAACTTGAACATGCACAGTAGGTTTCTGAAAAAGCTAGTTTAGCTGTTAGTAGATTTCTTGGATGCACAAAGTTTGGTTTAAAAAAACAAAATACTGTAACATGTTCCACTGTTATAGAACATAATTCTTTGTACAGGGGCTCCCTTTTCCCTGTAGTGTACTTTCAAGAGCTGGAAGAAATCAGGTCTACTTTCAAGATTAGATTTCCTGCAGACCTTTCTAATTTAGGGACATTTTCCTTTTAAAATATTGAGAAATTAGACTTTTGATACCAAAGTGCTTTCTTCATATGTAGTAGGGAGTGCATATAAACAGCTGTTATTTGCCTTTGCAATCGTAAGCTACTTGGCAATGCTGTCAGTCATTTCTAAAAGAAGCCAAGGGTTAGAGGTTGAGAGAAACATACACCTAGCTCTGTAGATGAGAATGAAGGCATACTTGGCCTGCTAAATATTTAGGATTTTGGGGATGATTATTTTCCCTGTTACAAGTAGGGGTCCATACATAGCAATCTTGCAGTACAAGACTCAGGAAACTGAATTAGCTGGGTCTGTTTTCCCTGTATGCAGCAACCTTGTGCCTGTGACCTCCTTGGCTGTGTTTTCAGCTGTGCTGATACCAGGCTGGGAAGGGGCCAACAGCACCAGGTTGCTGCTGTGGTGGGTGCATGCTAAGATCCTAGAGGGAAGGAAGCAGAGTGGAGTAGAAAAATGTGGAGAGAGCTCCTTCCCCTCCATCTAGCCCAGAATGAGCAGAAAAGTTTTTTTTTTTTCCCCACTTCTGCCTTAGGCAATGGGAATGGTCAGCTGTAGAGCCTAGGGCATGCTGGGAGGAAGGTACTAGGATATCTTTGCAAAGAGGTTTTCTTAGTAATTAAATCATATGAAATAGCAATAAATATTTAGCTATATTTTTAGTTCCCTTTTTGTCCATAATAAGTTTATTTACTCCAGGAACTCATTTTTAATTGAAGAATCTGTAAGGAATGATAAAAATACCCCATGCAGCTGGATCTGCCAAAACTTAGTAGAACTGTCTTGGTGAACTAAGGTTACAGATTGCCTTAGTTAACTTCTTGTTTACCTCTAGGTTTTCAACTTCACAACCAGTGATTTAACTGATTTATTTCTTCACATTAATCACCCAATTGTTTTCTAATTTGTAATAGAGATGGTTTTTAATTGTTTCTCTTTTCTTCTGTGAGACAAGCGCAATACACCCTAACTTTAGTTTTCATTTAAGATAAGAGCAGCAGCTCTGTGTTGTCTCCTTAGGCTTGCTTGCAGAATGTATTCGTTAAAGTTTTATAATTACATATATTTAAAAATATTTTTATTTCATGTATGAACATGGAAGCATAGATTCAATGGAGCAGTGTTAGCATTTCTGTTGAGCTAAAACTTTTTTTATACCCAAAATGAATTCTGGAGGATTTAGAGATTTGGATTATCTGAATACAAAAGGATGAAAGACAAGGCAACAAATATGTAGGATAATCATAAAGAACTGCCATTTTAGCTTTTTAATCCAAGTCTGTTTTTAAGTACCTTATACATACTGCTGTGAAACAGATACTGCTAGTGTATAATAATAGGCATATTTAAACAGACTTGCACACTATTCTTTTGCTCTCTATTGAAACATTTAAAGGTTCCTACATTTTTTAAAATATCATCTGAAGAATTTTGAGTGAGCTGCTGAGATAGAAAAATCGCAAGATGTGTTAAAGTCATGAAATGTGGTCTCACACTGTATAGATAAATCTTTTACACCATGGCCAGGTTGCTTTGCAGAAGAGCACCCTTCCTCTCACTTTGAGTAGGTAGTCTGAATGGACATGCAGCCATCATGGCTTCCCAGTTGCCTTTTACTCATGGGTGCATATGCAGAATATCTCTACCAACTAGTGAAATGGGTGTTTTTGGCAAATACGTTACAAAGTATGCTGGCCTTGTGATTTTATGTGCAGTATATTCCTTGCGTTCAAGTAATGTTGGCCTACCATTTTTGGTAAAGCACACTCCAAGTGAGACCTAGACTTCTCAGAAGTATTGAACTGCAAAAATATTTGAGAAGCTGACTCATCTATGTATGCTCATGTCTGACAAATGAGATTTGTTCTATGTTCGTAGTTAAGTGCAGCCTATGTACGTATTTCTATATATTACACAGTGGATAGAAGCAAAGTGAGAGCATTATTCAAGAAATACTCTTGTATCTTTTCCTTGTGAGAGCTTCAATACCCATTAAGAGAAGTAATTTGTTGTTTAATGTACCATTTCTGGTTCAAGTATAGCAGAACAAACCATTCAAAAAAGTTGCTGAGAACTTGCTTTGATAATAGTCAGTGCTTTACTATATTGCCAGGAAAGTGCAAGTTGGGAAGTAAAGTCTATTAGTTAAGAATTATCTACAGACTGGAAGAATGTCCAGGATCCTTCTTTATGGATAATCATTGTATTACAGTGTTCTGTGGTTGCTTCTTCACTTCTGGCTTCTCAAATCCTTGTGTGGAATAGGTCCTGACTACTGTTTTAGGTTATATATCTTTCTATGTACTTGTAAGTACAGATATCATTTGAGGTATCTGGTGTCATGCAGAGACATGTGGCAAAACTACCAAGTGTCATATCACTGTTTAGATATGTAATATAGCTTTATTTATGAATGACCTTCTGTGTTGTTTTTATTTCGATTGTATCAAGTGCATTTTTGTGGATAACAGCAGCACAATTCATGCGCTGTACTTCTGCTTCCCACATTATCTTAGTTTATTCAATCTATAGCTAAACGTTTACAAACAAATGGGAGAACTGTAGGAGAGCTGATACTTATGTCTGATTTGTAGTAATTACATAATACTGAAACTTCACAGTGATGTCTGTGAATGAGGAGGGCAGAACTTTTGATGGCAAAACATGGAAAACTGAGGACAAAACACAGTCCAAAGTGAGGGTTTCTGCACTACAAAGTGTTGCTCTATTAATTTATGAGTCAATTATACAAATTGATTTGTGAAGCCAAGAATTTCTATGTTGGGCTTGTTATCTAAAGCAGAAGGCAAATAAGTGTGTTTTGATTAACTGCGGGTGCATTAGTATATATTCTGTTGATTGGAAAAGCTTCTGTGTTGCTACTCTGAAGTGAGTGACAGACCTCCTGGTATTCTTGTTACTCTTCGTACTTCCTTTCTATTTTTAGTTGGGACAGAGTACATGTCAGTCTTCCTTTATTAGTTTCTAGATTTCTCTGACTAATGACTGAGAACAAAAGCAACACATGTTACTAATGTCTAAGAAAAAGATTTGAATTATGTTTAGTATAACTGACATAGGCATGGCATGTATCTAGGCTGGAGAAATGGGCTAATAAAAGTCTTATGAAGTTCAACAAACAAGTCCTGCATGTGGGAGGAACGAATCCTGGCACCATTATGTGCTGGGTACTGCTCAGGTAGAAACCAGCTCTCTAGGAAAAGAGCTGTGTGGTCCTGGGGAACATCAGATCAAACATGGGTCAGCAAAATACTCTTGCTGAGAAGGCTAGTGGTGTAACTGGGCTGTATTAGGACACGTATTGTCAACAGGTTAAGGGAAATGATCCTTCCCCTTCACACAGCGCTGGTGAAGCCACATCTGGAATGCTGTGTCCAGTCCTGGCCTCTGCAGGGCAAGAGAGCTGGAACTACTGGAGAGAGTATGGTGAAAGGTCATGGAAAAGGTTAAGGGACTATGGCATTTATCGTGTGGAGAAATGCAGAGAGCTGAGACTCTTGAGCTGTTAGTGTGAGTTTGGCAAAGGTTTCTCTTTGTATTTAACTTCTGGAAATTCATAACTATTTTTCTTAATGTTCTAATCAAATTAACAGTCAGTACTAATGGTAATTTTCTGTAAGGGTTATTAATTCTCAGTTTCATATCTTATTCAGGTTCTGACTGCATATATTTTTGGTTTCCAAATAAATGCTATCTATACTGTAAATATGTAACTTTTTTTTTCAGATATTTTTGCTAGTGTTTGTATCTATGGTTGATAGCTATGATCTCAAATTCCCTAGGGAAAGCTGTGCAAGTCTTGTAAGATGTGGGAAGTAATAAATGTTCTTAATACATGCAAATTAGCTGAAAAAGCTGAAAAAAGTCACATGGGGTGTTCCTGCCTGCCTTCAGCTGAGAGGACTGGTTCCAGTTCCTTTATATATACCTAGGTTGGAGTTAATTGTGTGAAATGAACAAACAGTACATTTGTTGCAGCACTGGGAGTTTTCTGCACAATCCAAGACCCTGATGAAGAATGTGGATATTTAATCTGTAGTTCCAACTGTTCTGACTAAACTGCTATTGCAAGTTTACATGGCAGAAATAGTTTGCATCAATTCAGTTGGATGTGTATGTTGGAGCAGCACCTTCCTCTGTAGGCCTCGTGCATTTTTTTCAGTAACCTGGTGGACTCTGAGAGATCTACTTGCAGCTCAAAATAATCTAGAGGGACCTTGTACAGTAAGTGAATTGAAAATGTGGTTTAGGTTCCAAGGTTTAAAATGATCTTAATCAGGAAAAAATCCCAGTGTTACTTTTCATCCCAGTTATCCCCTATTTGCCAAGACCTACAGCAAAACTTTTTTTTTTTAATTTAGGTATATTTCTTATAGGAAAGGATCAATAGGGAAAAATAAAGCAGTAGTGTCTAGGCTCATCAGCTTTCCAGCTGGTCTGAAAAATCACAGAAATTGTTGACTTACTGTGCTCTGCTATATAGAAAGTTTTATCTCAGCATGAACCAGTTTCAGAATAGCTGCAAAATAGATTTAGAGTTAGCTATCAGTAAACTTAATTCTACTAAGAGTAAAAAAAAAAAAAAAAGCCATAACGTCTTTCTTAAGCATGTTGTTGTTCACTGCATTCACCTCTAAGATGCAAGCAGTCAAGGAAATAATTTATAACCGTAAACAAAATTATATCACTTAGATGCATATTTTCATAAAAGAATTTCTCTATTGCCTTTGACTTGAAAAGTCTGGAGGGAAACAGTGCTTTACTAGAGCTTCATGTTAAGCCCAGTTAAATATTTGAAGTTTTAGTTTAGATGCCTCTATATGAACAACAAAATCAAACAACTTTAGTTCAGTTTAGACACTGAACATTTAAGTATGAAATGAGCATCCTTGGGGGAGAAGGATAGCTGTATGTTCACGTGCTAAATGGGATTTTTGCCATTTCTGTAGGTTTGTGTTTTCATGGCTTGCAGGGCCACAGAAACCATCTGGCCTTGAGTTGGCCTCAGATGGCTGGGTTTGCTCTCTTGTAGCTGCAGCCTTCCTGAGTTGTAGAGCTAGGAAAAGGCTGGCAGCCTCAGAATTGTGTGCAAGAACCCACAACCTGGGATCGCTAGGATCCTGTGGGAAAGAAGCAGTGCAATAAGAAAAATGTATACAGATAAACTCTTCTGTGGACCATGTGTAGCAAGCTCTGCTTAAGGGAGAGTGTGGCTCTCAACCCTTGAGCCCAGAGGGTATTGAAATGTGCGTCAGAGCACAAGAGAATGATGTAGTTACGAATTTTTTCACGTAATATTTCATTGTCTTAGTGATGAGACTTTAATATGAGCAATGAGGTTTAATTATTGTAATGAGACAGTAGTGTAGGCTGATCTTCTGTTGAAACATTGGACTGTATGACCTGTATTGGCTGTTGTGTGCCTCTGAGTGTAACTGTACACGAGAGGTATGCAATGACATACTTGGAGAAGTTGTTCCTGGCTTGTATTCAGTAAAGTTTAATATTAGTGACCCATTTTTGCAGCATATCCAGGGATGTGTGGAATAGCTAGTCCAGACTTGAAAGGTCGCTCTACCCCTGATATCATGTGTATTTTTAAATTGAGGAATTAACTTTTTTGTCTATTGCTCCTTTCTATTTAGATTGTAAATGAAATCTGATACCTCCCTTTTTTTGTATAACAAATGTGGGAAATACATTTTTATAGATAAATCATTGATAACATTTGATTTGTTTAGTGTCAATAAGTATTTTCAATGTTGTTAGTATATTTGTAATGTTTTTAGTTTTCTTTCTATTTTGTGATAATTACAGCTTTGTTTCCTTATGCAGTAGGATCATGTAACTGCAAGAAATTGTCATTTTGTCATATTTCGATCTTTATTTAAAGCTTTTGGTGGGAAATTAATCTCACTGAAATAATACTTTCACTGCTGTGATCAAAGAAAAGATGTGTGTTAAGAGAGTAATAATGAAGAAGTATGTTTTGGTCTTCTTTCAGTATAATACCAAAATATATGACAGTTCTTAAGACAATAAAATCATGTATTGAACTTGCCAGAATAGATGTTGACCTAAACTTTTAGTAGCGTATTAGAAACATTTTTTTTTAAGCTAAGTATTCAAGCACTACATGAGCACTGACTGGGCTACTCATAAACTATCACATTTAATAGGTTGTAAGCTCATGTTATGGAACATAATTGAAGTTCTGCCACTTCTTATTACCAATAGTTCTTCTCATTTGAGTAGCACCTTACAGTCATGGCTTCCAGTACTGTTTGCAAATGACAGTAAAAGAACAGGAGCAATCTCTTACACTGCTTTAACCTTTACAGCATATTTATTTGGAATAGGCAACTATTCTGTTTCTCTACTGCTCTCAGAATATTAGGTTACAGAAGAAATAAAAGAAATGGCCAACAACTAAAATTTGAGAACTTTGAAAAGGTCAAAGTATGGTGGTTTAGAACTGTTTGCATGTCTTAGTTTTAGCAGATGACATGTGACCAAATAATAATAAATATCATCCCCCCATCTCTCTCTCTCACACTCTGTATGTATGTATAAAAATTTCAGTAGTGTTTGAACAATCAATTAAAACAACACTGTTTTGTTGAGTTTACATTTGCCAATAAGCAGGAATTATAAAACTTAATAAAAGCATTTAGATTTCTTTACTGCTGGAGGGTTTGTTGATATTTCTTCTCTTGGACATATATCTCCTTAGTATATATGGTCTTGTAGAGAAGACTCTGCTGCTAGTTCACTCTTTATAATATGCTTGGAGTTCATTTAGTAGAAAACAGTAGAACTCCACTTTCTGCTGATGGAACTTTGATACTTGTAATAACAAATGATAAAGTTCCTTGCCTGTTCAAATATTATAGTCCAGGTAGATTCATTGACCCATTTGAAATAAGCACTTGCTGTACACAGTCAACTGAGCAGAGTTTTCAGTTTGAAGGCATAGGAGTGATAGAAGGGACCCTCAAAGCCAAAGTATAGAAAGTGAAATGAAACAGAAGGTATAATTCTACAGCAAGATAAGGTCTGTTATAGCTATCAGTATCCTCAGCCTTTGAGGTTTTATCTATAATCTCACAAGATGATCTCTTTGGTGTTTAGCTATTATTAAGAGTGTTTTTTGTCTTGAGTAATTTCAGTTTCTTTTTGTAAATTTGGAATCCTTTCTGTTCCATGTGGGTGGTCTTCAAGTGCAGTGTTTTTCTTTATATTGGCAGTTATCTTTTGTCTTGTTTCACTGTAGCCTTCTATCCTTTAGTTGAAGTCTGTCATAAGGTTGTATGTCCTTGTTTTCTAATGAATAAGTGTGGTCTCACCAAGGTTTAGTATCTGAAACTTTGAGGTCTAAGTTCCATGTTCCAGCTTTCTCGTCTTTTTAATGAAAATAAATACTGTCTTCAGGAGGCAGTTAGTTTCTCTGGGTCTTTTGTCTCTGCATTGGCTACAGAGGTGAGCCAAAGTGAAAGCTGCTTGGTTCTTAGTCCTGTCTGGATGGTAATGCTCATGTGAGAGGAAGTTTTTTGACATAGCTGGATGTATTCGGAGGTGATGTAGAAAAAAAGAAATTGCTGTTGCAGATTCTTTAAAGCTAATAAAGTGTAAAATATATTTGTAGGCCTTTATTTTCTGTTCCTCTAGATTTTTTGAAGCCTAGTAGCCTGCAACAATAATTAATTAGTGAATGTTACTCCTTTAGATGTCCCTTTGCTGAAAGACCTCGGAAGCATAATATGCTGTAATTAGTTCTATCCCACTTAATCAGTTTACTGCTTGGCAAATCTTGAGAAGAGGTTTATTGCTCTCTGCGTTTACCAGAGCAGTCCTCTGACAATGTGAATGTCTCTGATGCATGAAGAATTAATGCATTTTTCCCAGTGAACTATATCCAACACTGCTAAACTGCTGACTTTTAGAAGTGTGAGCTGTTACCTTTGGTGTCTGTTTGCTTCATCGCTGAGATGAAAAGAGAACAAAGCCCGAATAAGAGGTCATTATATGCAGATGATTTTCTATTTTAATACAAACATTTGAGACAATAACCTAGCTCTTACTGAGGAAAATAGAATTGTCAGAGAAGGTTACCCTGGCAACGGGGTCACCTGGTAGGGCCTGCAGTGTGAGTAGCCAGGCTGGGGCAGCGGGTGGCGTGAGCGCCGTGATGATGAGGAAGGAGCAGGAGGTCAGTGAGTCCCTCAAGCTTCTCATTGGCTTCCGTCAGCTCAAGGTGAGCTCCTTTAGGAGTTTCAGAAACCTGACTTTCTGAATACAAATGGCCTGTATGAATTGCCAAGGGCACAGCAGACCAGAGAAAGAAGCCTTTACATTTAAGGAAGTGTTTTATCAAAAGCTTTATTATTTATCTGTTTCAAGAAGATTAGATGTTCTTATTGTAGCCTGTCTATGGTTACTTGCTTGTGCATATTTTTCCTGAACAAATGAACTGTTTGCTGTTGGAGAAGGACAGTACTCTTCAGATGCAGAGATGAGAGATTCAGGGTGCAGCCCCAGGATGCTGGGACTTCGCAAAGGGTCTGAGTCTTATCCATTGCTGCTAGAGAGATGGCCTTTAAGATCACCTTTAGAAACTCTGAGATGAGTTAGGATTATAGGTGCTTGATAGTGAGCTCATGACTAGCCAAAATGTGCTTGATCAATCAATTAATCCCACGAAAGCTTTTGAAGCTAGAGGAAACCTGAAAACCCTTGAGGTTGATCTGTTAGTCATTGTGCTAGATGGGCCCCAAGGCAAAGAATGCAAATGCTGTGAAGAAATAGCTGAGCACAGGTATCAGAATCAGGTCTGCAAGCTTATAGAGAATATGGATATAAGAGCACGTAGTGAAGGGTGGTTTAAGGATGTAAGGGAAAAGGAAAGGGAAGGAAATCCACGTAAGGAATAAAAGAATAGAAGCAGAAAAAGAGGTGATGTGGAAGTTGAAATGTGGTTTGGAAATAGCAGTTCTGTTCTTCCATCTCTTTTCTTGCAATATGGGGGTTAAAAAAAAAAATATGAAAGTTAAAAAGCAATCTACCTAATGCAGATAAAGTGAATAAAGCACTGTAATTAGCAGGTAGATATTAATCGCTCCCTATGTTTATCTCTTGTCTGTGTTCATTCTCTTCACCATGCTATTACATTTGCTATTGCTATTTGTTGGGACTTGTAAGAAATTCGCTGCACTCTGCCACCCTTAAGGCATTTTTCTCTTGATTTGGGATTGTCAATGAGTTGTTGCGTTCAATCTCCTCATAATTAGTGTGCCTGCTAACCATGTCTGCTGTCCAAACTAAATTGCTCAGTTGGAAGCAAATGAGAAAATGTAGTGGTGCTATTCTGTATTCAGTGCTCACATCTAGTTTTTTTTTTTCCCCAAAGAGTTGCAAGCCTTCTCCATTTCCAAAGTAACATTCTGTAAATGTCTACATGATGCTACCTCCTCTCTCAGGTTGTGCAAGACTGTGTATCAAACTGCAGTGGAGAGAGAATTGAACTTGTGACTTTGTTAGTGAGAAAATGCTGTTCTTGATACTTTTCTCAGTCCTCCTTACCTCGGGCAAAACTAAACTCCTCTTCATTCCTTTTGTGAAATGGAGTTACAGCAGAAATACGTTAGTGTAACACAGTAGTGTTAGTGCTAGATAACAGGAAAAGAAACACAGTTTAGAACTGCTAAATTATTCTAAACTGCTCTTAAAGTCTGCTTCCCTTTTGTGGTGGAAGCAGTGATTTAGCAAAATGTCTCTTTCCTTCCTTTTCTTAACTAGGGCCAGGAATGTTTCTCAAGAGTTTTGCATAAGTGACCTCAGATGTGTTTGAAGCTGTCCATATTCACTTCTAGGCTTATACTTCTGCTGCATTTTAAAAGAAATATTGCCAAATGACTTTTTAGACCACTAAATTGACATTTGTTAACCTTCCCTTGAATGTGTTTTTACTTAAGTCCAAACGCATAAGTATTATATTAAGTTTCCTTTGGGTTCATTTCCTGGAAAAAATGTAGCTTAAGATTCGATGGTACTTGCTATACATGCGAATCAGATGGTCTGAATTACTGTACATGCACTGCTGGGATAATTGGTAAACCTGAAATCCCTAAGGAGGCCTATGACATTCACAAAGGAGAAGGGAATACTGGAAACTCTAGAAGCAAAATTCCTACTTCCAGGAAGTAGGAATTTATGCTCAAGGTTTTCCTTTTGGGCTTTTCCTTCACCTTTTCACTGTGTTTATTTGTACACACTAGTCTGTTAATAGAACAGTGACAAAAATGTATTAAAACTTAAGCTATTCAGTTTAATAACAATCAGTTAACTATCTCTCTATTAAAAATAGTGAGGAATCATAAGAGATCCTAGATCTCACATATGCTTTATGTACTACCATTTGCCACCCTGAACATTCAAGAAATCAAACAAGCAGCAAATACTGTCTAGATACCTGTAACATGGTTTTGTGTAAGTAATATCCACTACATCTATTTGTGCAAAGAGGAAAAGTTTATGAATCAAAGAATTGTCTCAAAAAGATAAGTTGCAGTTTAACAGATAGTACAGTACAGTTAAAGAAATGACCGGCTCTCAAACGTGTGTGTAGAAGTTTCTCCAAATGAGCTGCCACCATTATCGTGGTTATAAAGATGGTGATCTTTTAAATGGCATTTAACAAATGTACTATAGCACAATAATTAGATAACAATCTATTGCTGAAAATACTGATTGATATTTTGAAAAGCTATAATTTCCTTGCATAAGTACTCTTTTCAAATGCTAATTAAATACATAGACTTTCTCTTGCAAATATAATAACTTGCAACGTTTTTGCTTCTTGAGATTTTTGACGATGCTTGGCTGTTCTTCAATATTCTATTCATTCTAAGTATACAACTTTCTAATAGTCAATTGCTCCATTCCTATGGAGTGAGACTAAACAAAACATTGCCTGTGAGGTTTTACATTTGTGACCAGAACATAATATTTAGTAAGGCACCTTAACTGCTGTCAAAAATTGTGTTCAGTTATGTACCACTGACTGTGGGCTGCCTGGTAATTGTTCCAAAATTTTTCATTTGGGCACAGAAGATTAATACTGTTTCAAAGTTAAAGTATTTAACAAAGTCCAGCATCTCTTGTGAAGTTTGTGCTTCATTTGTCTGGACTGTTTGAGTTGGTGGAGCTGAGTCTCTGCTGAAGTGCTAAAGTGCTTCTCTTCAGAGTAGCTTTGGTGCAACTGTTTTCCTAACACTTGCTCTGGGGCTCGAGTACTGTATTGTTTGGCGTGTTTCAAATCAGGATCAGCTTGCACTGACTGGTGTGTCTGGCAAATCTGATGCCTTTACAATGGTTAGGAATAGGATAGTACAAACAAGACAATCATTTTCAGTTGTTGATTTTTACTTTTCCAATGCATTGCATTACTGTGTTTAAAAAAATAAAAAATAAAACCTTAAATTTTTACAGTGTGCCCTCCTGTATATTCAAACTGCACTGTTTCATGCTCATCTCTGAGCTTGAAATTCCTATGAAGGACTAGCGTAGAAATGCTTGGATGCTATGTAATAAGAGCAAGTATGCTTTAAAAAAAATTATAACAATCAATTCAATGTTATAATTCATTATATGCTGGGATTTCTGGATGAACACATTTACTAGTTTATTTTTGATAAATTGATGAATTATTATTTCATTAAACAACAATATTTTAAAGAAACTAATTGAAAATTTGTATTTATAATGACTCAAAATTATTAAACTGTTAGACTCTCATCTTTAATGTCAGCTTTTGAGGTTATGCACAACTGCTGTACTAATTTAGCTTAGTTTAGCAGGTACATATTAAATGCAACTGTACAACTTGCATTCTGTGAAAGTATTTGCAATTACAAGGTACCCATATTGTTTTTATTGCATAGGTACTTAAAACAATTTAAAGCTTTAAGTGTTCATTAAGCAACTTTGGAGTAGGAGAGGGTAGCAGGATTTGGCCCTCTGAACATAAAACGCTTATTGTCAGATCAAAGAAATAAGAAAGCTGCCTACATTAGTTATGCTTTGACATTCATTTATTAATTTATTTTTTACCTTGTTAGCATTCCTCACTATCCTAACTATAGCTGTGACTGCTTCTTTGGGTGCGGAAAAACATGCCTCCTGCACTTGGAGTAGTATGTTGCCTGTTTACAATGAATTGCTGTGCTCTCTTTTCCCTGTTGTGAGGTAGTGCAATGTTTTCATTTTTCCTATGCACCCCTTAGTTTTCTCCTGTTTAGAGGCAGGTCTGTGGCTCTTTGGAATCTCTTGCATCTTTCTGACTTTTCTCTGGGGATCTGAAAAAACATAAATCCCTGGGATCAATCCCCCACGGTCCCTCAAAAGTCAGCAACATAGCTACTGGTTATCTGCTTAGGTTCTGTCTATGTGCTGTTTGGAAGACCTTTCTGAGGTCATGTTTTCATTTACCCTTTTTACCCTCCAGAGAAATACTCTTTCTAATTTTGTTTCAATGTTTCTAGTCTTTGTTTTATTTGAATCAGAGTTTGGTGAAGACTTGGCCTTTAGATAATTAAAAACATTTGAATGCAATATTATCTACATCCGCTCTACTATGCATGATTCTAGACCATGATTGGAAGTAGAAACCATTACATTTATTTTAACCAGAAGCTATTTTTCTTTTACCTATTCTATCCCAGTTATTAAGCAGGGAGGTTACTGATCCTAATTTAATTGCATGGAATGGAGTAATATTTTTTCATTATGGATGAGCTAACCAAATGAATTAAGTAGTTAGTTATACTGTTTAGAATGTATTTAAATTTGAGGAAAAAAATAAGATACTGATATAGAAAATAAATGGATGTGTGTGCAGACAGTCTTTGCAGAATGTCTAATTAAAAGAACACTTCCATGACCTATAAACACTATGCCTTTTTTTTCCTGTGTTTAAATAGCAGTGGGAAAAATATCAAAATTAACAAAAATGAACCCATAAACTTATTCTAGAGCTCTGTATATTCCTGGCCTATACCTTAAGTTAAATTCTCAAGTAAGAGCTACAGAACTCAGATTATAATTTGGAGAGAGATTACTTGATGTCAAGAGAGAGTAGGTGGGGGGAAAAAAAACATACAAGTAAAAAATTTTTTTATCTCTGACTGCAGCTAGAGGGGGCAGGGGCATTTGATAGTTCACTAATACTGCAAGGTGCCATGCAATGCACTTTCAACAAAGGACATAAGTCCAGTTTACCTTGCCAGACTTTACTCTGTCCATGTGGGTGAGGTTAGAAACGCTTGCAGGTTCAGCCTCTAAAACATACTCCAAGAGAACAGGCAAAACTTAACTTTCTTCTTTGCTCTGTTTTAAAAATACAGTGGTCATTGTTTTCAAAATGAAATTATGAAGTTATAGTAACCTAAGCCATTTTTGTCTTCAAAAATCATTCAGAATTTCAGAGATTTAGTTCTTGAGATTGTAGAGGAGAGAGAATTCTCTGTGAAATGGGACTTAGGGAAAGTTCATCAGTGACACAGGGTATCTAATACTGAGATATGAGGTAGAGGTGTTAGAAATATAGGACAACGTATATACTTGCTTTGTATGTTTTATTTCATGAAGCATCATTTAATTCTGCCTGTGCTTTGACTTCTGCTGAGCTGGTACTTCTTTCTCTACTTTGTGCACTGAGCCTGGAATAACCTCCAGCATAGTTATCTCAGTTATATGCTTGCAGTAAAGTGGGAACTTTGGGCAAAGATGTAAAAAAAACTGTCCAGTAGGAACTTCTGAGTAAGGTCACCCATCTGAGCACAACTAAGAATATTTGCCATTTGTTTAACTAAAAATTAGTTGTTGCTGTTGGGCTTTTAGGCTGAACTTATTTTCTATATTGAGTCTTAAGCATCTGTGTTTGCACTCTAACCTTTTAAAGAAAAGAGAGCAGCAATGTGTATTAGGGGACAGAGAGTAGGGTCCTGTTAAAACAATTTGATGAATTTGAAATGAAGATGGCTTTGATGTTTATAGTTTGTGAATGTTCATGGCTATTTGGTTATGATTCAGCTAATTGCATTTCCGGATAGAATAACTAAAAATCAATACATTGGATTTTCTCAGATTCAGTATTAACTGCCTTATGAATTTTAATTTTTTGTGATAGTACTGATTCACTTGTTCATCCACACAATGTTTACTGAAAGTGAAGTATGAAGTAACTGTTTCTCAGGCCAGCATTAGATTGTATTGGAGTATTTGTTCTGGAAGCGATAATAATTACAAATGCAGTAAATTGCTGTGTAAAAATTCAAATAGCTTATCACTCAGAATTTATAGATGATGACCTTACACTTTAAAAGGTCAGATCATTTGAAAGTGCCAAAGTAATCCATTTGAAGACTTCCAGCATTCAAAAAATGACCAATCAAAAAAGCAAAATGCAATCAAAAAAAAAAAAAAAGAAAAATGAAAAAACAAGCCATTCTCTCCTCCACTGGAATGCAGTAGTTCAGGAGCATTAGAAAATTCACCTTCTAATAGAAATCATATCACCAAAATTGATTTTCTTTTAATTGCTCTAGATTTCAGGTAGGGTATCCTAGTGTACTAGAAACTTTCTAAGGAACAGGCACAACTGAAATGCCATGAATATTCATGCAAATCAGTGGCAAGTTTTCCAGGAGAGTCACAAATGAAAACTAAAAAAAAACAAAAACACTACATTTTTGCCACTTTTAGCTATGAACTCTCTATTTCTTTATACCTAGAAGCTGATGCTTTGGAAGTATAGCTTGAGCTTGAAATCTCAGTGGCTGTATTTCAACCAGCTTTCTGAAGCACAGGGCTGCTTCTCTGCTCATAAACTTGAAGGCCAGGTCTTGACTTTTAAAGCGGAAATGAGTGCGAAAGTTATAAATCACACTGAACTGCTTGCCTAAGTAGTTTTGTCTTTAATCCAACTGAGTTTCATTGTAGAGCTATCCCCTCTCAGCTCTGTAACATGTTTATAGAATATTTTAACAAAATTCTTGGTATGTCAAGTCTGTACCTGCTCATGGGAAAACAATGCTACATTCATAAGTTTATCTTCTATAACTGGGATGTATGGAAGAAAGAAAAATGATAATAGCTTTTTACACTAAGTTAGAGCTTGGAACATTTTTTAATTATTTCAGGAAGTAAAAAGTGTGATTTCAAGCAAATCTGAGAGATTAAGTCCTCTTTAGTTGAGGAATAATTCATGCTTTATTTATGAGGAAAAAGCAGATATGCTAACTAGAAGATTATTCAGCTTGGAATGAATACTTGATCTGTAGTGTATAATAGCACAGGTTAAGGTTTTCTAGTAGAGGAATTGCAGCAAAGTGGTGGTCAGAAATTCATAAATTTGATTATATTTATATGTCATATGAAAAAGTCTGTAAATTCTCTGCTTATGTCAGTAAGAAGTATTTTTGTCAGTTATACTGTAGATTGTATTTGTCTGTCTCTAGAAAGGAATAGTGATTCTTGTTACCTTTTAGACATCTGCACAACAAAGTACAGTAGTGAAACATGAAAATCATCTGTAAAGGCAATGAAAGCAATAGTTTCTCCTTATCGGTCTTATTTCTTGCTGTGGTATGCCACCTCTGTCTAGGGCAAATGGTTGCACTAGCTTCAGTCTGTTCTTTTTCCAAAATTAAACGAGCCAAAGAGCAGAGCTTCACTCGATGAGTACAAAACATGCAAAATGAGATTCTGTTACAAATGGACCTTTCCAAACATTGACCCATTGCTGTGTGCCAACAAAAGTAAGTTGAACAACTTCTGGCAATTGGAACGCTCTTCTAAGAGATGGTGTTTGGCTCTGAGCATGTTCTCCCTGCTGGACTCCCAGCTGCTCAAATGCTGTTCTTGATCTTTGCCAGTGGTGGAGATCAGAACAAGAATTAAAACAGATCTATTAGTAAAAGGGCTGCTTTTAATACTGCTTACTGAAATAGTAGGTGGATTTTTTTTCTGAAAACATATCATTGAACTTCTCTTCATGGTGCTGTGTTATGGGGCATCAAATCTCTTCATCTTTTTTAATCACGCAGAGCCTAAAATAGGTATCTTCTGTAAGAGTTGTATGTCTCTGACTATGAACTGCTGTTCAAAGGACTGAGATTTCATTCTCCCCATTGCCCTTCCTTATCCTTCTGGATGGACATCAGGCAATTATTCTTCAAGCGGATGGCCTGGATTTCACATGCTGTGTATGAATGGCTGTGCTTTTTAGCTATACAGAAGTATTGCCATCATAATTATAACTGGAAGGCCAGTAGTTCACCTAACTTGAGATAAAGAGATTTAAAGTGATGCATTCAAGAAAAATGTGTCTGTGTATGTTAATAAACTATGAGTGGTTGAGGTTTGAATACTAGCTATTGTACTTCTGAAAAATTACATAATTAAGCAAATAATTTCAAGTGAATAATCCATGCAATGAATTTTCCTCTTTTTCTGATTTGGAAATTTGCTATGAAAGCATAATATATAGCAGATATAGTTAATGTTTTAATTGATCTTTTGTATTAATTCTGTTTGTTGCTTTTGATCTGTGAATTGCATGCAGGTTATTAGTGTCTAAGATGTATGGGTAAATCATGATTAAACTTACACTTCGCCTTATATGGAAGGATAATTTTTTTTGATGCCCATGTAGAGATGAAATTTGTTGCTGGTGTAAACCTGAAATCCAAAAGATCAATTTTAGTCTGTATTTTATCTTTTTACTGTGTGGGAGAGGTAGAAATGTGTGAAATGCTTGAGACCACTGTAATTAATGACATCAAAAATGCGCAGCACTCCTATTCTTTGTTTGCTTGTTGTCAGTTGTATCTGATCAGTCTTCATCTGGTTGTTTTTCTTCGTACTACTCTAAGAAATGCTTAGAGTAGTAGAAGAAAAACTTTTCTGTACCTTTCTGGAAAACATATGGAAAACATATTGGTGGGGATTTTCTCTGGTGTATGGGGGAAGGGGGGGGGCGGAAAATGAGCAAAAAAAATGTAACTACACTCCACTTCCAGGAATTAAACTAGTATTTGATTTGAAATGCAGAATAAGAGCTCTGTTTGCAATTTTGTCGAAGGACTAGTTATCGAACTCTTATATTTCCTTCTGAAGCCATTTTACTTACATGAATTCAAAAGTTTCATGATGCAGAGGGGAAAAGAACCAAGAACAATAATGTATTGACTTAGTGTGTATTGAAAACCAACTAAACAAAAACCATCCATGCAAACAGCAAAAAAGATGTTTGTATGAGTATGATATACTTTGAAAATAGGACCTTTGATACTGCTTTTGGAACACTCAGAGGAAAGATGAAATATATAGTGCTAGAGAAAAAATAAATCATGTGAAGAAGTTAGTTGTATGGACTTAGTCCCTAGCATATTCTTCTCTGCCTTCCTTATTCACATACAAAGGTGTTCAATCTGTAGGACTTCAGAGACCATAAAGTTCATCCATTCCCTGTTATGCTAAAAATGCTGACCAAAAACGAAAGGGAATAGAGAGTTCAGGCAGGGAAGCTCCATCTGTGACTCTGTTTTCCATCATATACAGCATGAAGTATCACCCCAGATTTGAAGCCTGCATACATACTGAGGAGTAACAGATGTGATGTAGAAAGACCAGCATCCAAAATGATTGAATTTGCTTGCTTGTAGATATTTTTGTTTGTTGAAAGAAAATATTTGTGATGCAGTTGCTAATTTTCTAGAAAAAAAGTCAGGTCAGTGTCGTCAGTACAGAAAAAAAGTACTTTTGGTCAGCTTAGCAACTTAAGATAATGATTTTTTTTGTGTGTGTGTGCGTATGTGGTATTTCTCATATGTATTCTCAGCACATCCCACTATAAACTCCCTTGGAACTATTATGGTGTATGCTATAAATGTTTATTGCCACTATGATAAGTCGTTTAGCAAAGCTCAGACAATGAGAACAGATTTACTAAACAAGTTTAAACCTCTTATTTTAAAACATCCCTCCTGGAACCCTAGAAAAAGAATAAAATCAAGTGTTCCACATACATTTATAAAAGAATAAAAACAAAAATTGCAGTGATTGGTATGACCGATATTTTTCCTACTATAAAACTTGAAAATCTTGCAAGCGACCTAGATTTTCTAGCACTTTCCTAAGATTTGCCTAATGTAAAGTCACGCTTGTAAGTAAGCATACTGAAGATTAATCAAGCACAAGAAGTTTGTGTGAATAAATATATAAGAAAACGGTTGCTAACTTCATAAGAAAAATAATTTCTCCTTGTGCTTATATATACATAGAATAAATGATTACTAATACGAGAGTTAACTTACACCAACTTCACATCTTGCTGCTTTACAGAGAGTAGAATCTTCCTCTAAGCCTGTTCTGAAGCAAGGTATGATAAGGCAATTCACTTTTGCAGGTAATGTTTTTTCGTGCTCTTTTTGTTTAAATCCATGGGCCAGCTGGGATTCACTCACTGATTGTAAAAGGTTACTCATGTATTTACAAGACTGAAAAATCATTTAGTGAGGTAGGACCCTGTCAGCTGGAGAAAACTAACCTTTTACCTATCTTAAGTAAGCATTAAAAGAAGAATGTGGGGAGCTGTACCTTTGGTCTGACTTGCTTCAGTCCCTGGAAAGACTGGGGTAAACTTTTATGAAGTCTCATTTGCAAGCATGTAGAGAACAGATATATGCTATCAAGAGCAGTTAGTGCTGATTTACCAAAGAAAAACCATGTCTGGCCAGCGCGAACTGCCTTTTATTTTGAAGTTCCTAGGAATATGGTTAAGGGGGGATCAGTGACGGTCAGTATCTTGGCCTTTGGGTGAATTTAACCTCTTCTCCAGTGTTCTCATAGAAACTTGGGAAGTACAAGATGAGCGATGCATTGCAAACTGACTACTGCCTGGCTCAAAAGTTTGGAGACTGGCTCCGGTGATGTTAGGGCCACACTTTTTTCCATAGAGGTATAGCATCATAATACTGTTTACAGGAAATGCCTGAAGCTTGTTACATTGTCTGGAAGAGCTTGGTTCTGTCTTCGTTACTATCCATCAAATCTTGGAGGCACTACTGAATTGCTTCTTAGCCTGTTCTGCACCAAATTGAGTAAGCTTAGCTCCCTCGCCCTTTGCTTGTAGGTCATATGCTGTAGGCTTCAGTTCAGATTGGTTGTCCTGCAGTGTATCTTGTGAGGTTTCTTGTGAGCATCCTTTCTGTACTGGGCCACTCAGAAAGTAGGCACTGCATTCCAGGTGCTACCTCACTAGGACTCAATTTGGCCAAGAGGCCAGTGATGGGATGAGGTCCTACCAGCCTCAGTTACTCTGCTCCGGTCCTGTGTAACTAGCCAGGGAACCCACTGTTCTTTTCGCACCAAGCACTACTTCATGGGGCTGGAGCTCTGTTCCTGTTTAATCTGATCTAAAGAGTTCCCTGAGTTCATGTGATGAAACATGAAGGTGGGCATAAAACTATCAAATGCCTTTCCCTGTGTATGTTGTGTGGTTCGCAATGGTGGATGCAGTTGTTTATTATCTGCACATCATGTAAAGGGAAGCTTGACATCTTCTGAAGCAGAGGGAAGCTGCAGCTTTCCCTAGAGAGTTTATCGTGTAGGATCTGATGTAAAATACTGAGTGGGTAAGTGCAAAGTGAAGCAAGACTGCAAATAACATCCCAGGAATACTTTAAATATATTCTGTATCTGTCTCAAATGATCTTTTAAAAACAGTGCTTCTATAACACATCTTGCAAAAAACCCCAAATATCATTGCTTGTATAGAAGGCACTGAGTGGCATCACAGCGTAGTTTTGGAAGATAAATGAGCGAAGATGATAACTCGTATTTAGTTGATAGATGTTCTCTTGTGAGGATGCTTTGGACTGGTAATTGACAGCTGATTCCAAAGGGAACCATAAAGAGAGAGGTTTCACTTTTTAATAGTGCAGTTTTTAAAGGCAAGGGTGAATTCTAAAGCTTCTAGAAAGAAATATCATAAGGATAATACATGAAGTGGGTGGGAGGGAGAATATTGCATCAACCCGTGCCTGAAAGGTATGGAGAAGAACATGGTGAATAATTGCATAGGTAAGCATTCAAAAATAAATTCAGGGAGCTCTGGTAGCTTGGGCATATTGCAATTGCCTGCAGGCTGTTAGAAGGAATGAATGGAGTTTGCAGTTCATCCCCCAGAAAGAAAAATAGGCTAGTTTTCTGTTCTGTATTTCCCAGGGATCAAATTTTTTGATATGGCAACTTTTATCAGGGCAGTCAGAACACTCTCACCTGTCCCTAGCGTGGCTGTTAGGGGAAGAGGCGGTCAGGGATGGAGACATTTCAGTGTTGTCTGGTTTTTGAAGGAAGTAGGGTTTGTGGAGACCACCCATATGGCATTTCTTAAATAATTTGCTCCAAGCCTTCCATTGTCATGTGCTGTGATGGTGGATACTGAGAAAACTGTAAGCTGCAAATGAAGAGCAAGACGGTCTTTAAGGTTTTTACCTTCTTTTCTCTGGTTATATTTCATACACGTTCTTATACATAAGTTTTGGGTATAGTATATGAGTTCTTATAAACTGCACTTCCTTACCATCTGCAACCATTTTCTGAGTAATTTACACCCACCTATAATGTTTCTTACCACAACAAATGAGCTTGCTTAAAGAACTGCTTTTGGGTCTACATCTCTTTAAAAAGCAAGTAGTTGTCTGATTTTCTACATACTAGTCACACAGCACAAATGGAGTGAGAATAATTTGTTTTTTCTTTTGCCGAACAAAAGATTGTTTTTGTTCAGGAACTTGTTATTAAAAAAAGCACATGCCAAGGAGTATGTAGTAGTAAGATAACACATGCCTTGAGGAACTCTGTGAGGCACGCGCTTTAGGAAATACTTTATTTCCATATTTCTGTTTGAAAAGAAATGTCAAAATACAAAAAGCTAACAGGGAACTGTCACTAATGCACCAAGCAGATTTTATTTGCACATATTGCCTTCCAGTGAAGGAAAAAACAAAAAAAAAGCCATCAGCAACAAAAAACAACCAAAACCATAATTAATGCCCTGGAATACTAGTATGCAAGTTTTAGCAGTTTTGATAATGCTGAAAATAAACTAGGATAGGCATAAAATGGAAAATAAGAATCCTGAGCTGCAAACAGTTGTAAACAGCTATGTTCCCATATATCCTCATATATAGCACAGCAGGACTGAGACCCAGGTATATGTATCAGTTGTTTTCTTATAGCCAGACATGTGCCTGAACACTTAGGAATAAGTGTTCTCAGAATTTTAGAAAAATTCCATAATCTATAATGGAAAAAAAAAATCTACTTGTTTTCAAGAGTTTGTCACTTTCTAGCTATTTTGAAGTTGGTGTATCTCATGACCTGATGGTTATAGGCAATACGTCCAGTTCTTTTTGACTGTTAATTTTGATCTGTGAGCTGTCTCTTTAAGTAAGCCCAAAATAACAGTTGAACTGAACCACCTTCAATCCCCATGATCTTCAGTATATTTCTGGCAAAGCAAAAATTTATGTTTGTTAAGAAATTCTTCAGATTCAAATAAATCTTTGCTCCAAAGCAGTGGATATAAATGATTGCATGTATATTATGTCTCATTTGCTTTGTGAAATAAGATTCCTATACACAGAGGTACATAGTTACCAATCACTGGTTTTGTTCTTGACTACTGATTAGCTACTCTGTTTGGGACCTTCTAATGGTTTACTGTTAAGTGTTGCTGCCTGCCTTTCCTGCCCTTTGCTCTGCTGACAGTGACAGACAGGTTGCTGGAAGCTCCCAGGTGTCTGTGCAACCCCTGAGCTGAGCTATGGGCTGTACTACCTGAGCATGAGCCATATGTTGTCATCTTCCAACGTGGGCAGGCTTACCTGTTCTGCAGCGCCTTGAAAGGCTTTTCAATAGCTGTTGGTAGCTCAAGAGTTAACAAGTGTCATTGAATTTTTGTGTCAGCCTATAGGACAGATTTCAAAACAATACAGATAAGAAAGTAGCATGTTTAAATGATTGTTACTTTCTTGTCTATTTCAGATCTTGCCCAGGATGACTTTTACAATGAAGGACTTATTTATAAATACTTCAGAGTCCCTAACGTACTCAGGCCTCCGCTGGAGCCTCAGAAAAGTTGTGTAATGTAGCTGGTGTGCAGAAACGTAAGTACAATGCTATCTTTATTTCTACAGATCTCATTCTGTAAGGTTAACACAGTTTTCTAGTTGTACTGATTTCAGGTATGAATGAATTAATCTTATTCTAAAATATCTGTGTGGTGAAACCTTTGTGATGCCCAAGATCCATAAGCATAGAATTAAGATATAATTGAGTTTTTCTGCAATATGATGAACTTTACTTCATAAATGGAGCTCTAGAATGAGCAATTTTTTTGAATGAAATTAGCTATTTAGAAGTTTAAACGCAGGCACGTTCAAATACAGTATTTTATAGACTGTGTACCATTAAGAATTGCTCAGCATTTACATTGTTGGTATAGTTATGCGGTATTTAACAATCTTACCCTAATTTTTTCTCATTATTTGAATCTTCCCCTTCTTCACCATTTCAAATTTTACTCAATTGCAACAACAACGTTCTGCTGAAATCCCAGTTTTCTTATGATGAAAGTTTGGAAAGAGGAGGTAGATGTAACTTCTTGGGAGATTTTATCACATTTATTTCCCTTCTGTCATTTTCGTTTCCCTTATTTTCCAATTTCAAACTAGCTGGACCTGGTTCAAACGCTCATGCTATTTTGACGATATTTATGGATCAAAAGAATATGATTTCCATGGCAACTGCTCCAGGTTTTGAGCAAATATCAGCTTTGAAGGTGATTTCTCTTTTTGGGCTTGTATTTTGTGATTATTTGATTAACCCCAGGAGGGATTTAGATCTTGTTTATAAACAGAGGACTTAATTTGAAGAAGAAAAGCAAAGTTCAAAATAGAATGGAGTGTTCAAAATATTAGATCCAGCTGTGGAGTTCTGTCAGATCCTTGCTTGTCCTTGAGGATGGTAGCTTGTACAGCTTATAAGAAGTAATCTTTTGCTCATGAAGTATGATACTGCATGTAATCATGTTATTTCATAGTTTCTAAATAAGAGTCCTGAAAGACTTATTCATAGTTCTGTGGGCCACTGGCTGTCCATCTGGTGGTGGCACATATAATGTGGTTAGATTAAATGGTGACAATATAGCTGCTAAGTTGAACTGAAGTGTGGATGTTCTGAAGTCAATGGGTTACTTTTATGGTTCTTTTTTTTTTTTTTCCAAATAATACTTTTCAAGTAAGAAATTGCTGTAGTTTTTGTCACTGATACCTTTTGTCTGTGAATGCAGTGGAGATGTTGCATATTGTCAGGAATAAATACTATCATTCACTTTGAAGTACTTTTTATACTGTGCAAAAGTTCTAGGAATCCAACTTAAGCAAAAGTGATTTGAAAATACTGAGGTGACTTCTTGTGCGAGTTGTGATGCAACGTGGATAGTACTGGTTGAAAGAGGGGTGGAAGTACCAATACCATAGGTAGAGGCTGTGCTATAGGACCTATAGGTGGGCAGGACAGGACAATTAAGAGCATCCTGATGAGAAGTGGAAGCTGCCATGTCTCCCAGCTGACAGGCAAGAGCCTTGATGGCAACTGTTTGTTGCTACTTTGTGCTTCTGTTAGAAAATCCAAGTGGCAAGTCTTTCAATAATGAGGCAAACTTGCTCTGTAAAAGCTGATGATGACAGAATATGACTCCTGGTTACATGTAGAAAATGCTTTAGGACAAAGGTTTCCTATTTCTAATGTCTGCTTTGCCTGCATTTTCAGCTCCTATCACTTATAGGCCTTAATCTTGAAGCAGCTGTAACGGACTTGTACACAGCACTAGATTATTTCAATGGATTCAGTATTTATTGCCTACCATTACATAGAAGAGTATTAAATTCAGAGATTCATGAAGAAGTGCATATCAAAGTTTAAGTATTTCATGAGTTGTTCAAAAGTCGACTAGATTAAAGAATAATGAATCCGTTACCTAAAATACGGAATAATTCCTGCTGGGGCCCTGCTTTCCTGACTGTTCAGGAAACAGCAATTTCCAGTGCTGCTGGTGTGTGTGTATGCTTATGTGCATGCATGTGAGATGTGGGAATACCTATATTTGTCAATGTAACTTTTATTCTACATTTTATCTTAGTGCTCCTGTCTCAGGGAATGAGTCTGGGGACTTGTAGGGCACAACATCGTGTGTTTACCTAATAAGTAAATTTTAACTACGTGCCTCAATACAAATTCATAGCAAGGCTAAAAGAGACTGTATGTGTATTTTCTAGTTTTTGTTTGTCCGTATGTTTTTTTTAGTACGTGGAATGTGTGTTTGAGGGAAAATATTGAAGGTATTTGTTACAAGCAAAAACACCTCTGCATATGTTATTTTTAAAGTTAAAAGTCTTGATTTATGACATTTCAACATACTGGATTATAGAAGTAGCTAGATGGAAGCACAAATATGCTGGAGATAAGCAGCTAAAATCTATGTAGATGTAATAGAAAGGGGAAGAGGGATTCCACTGTGGACCAGTTCAGTGTCAACGCTGAAGACTCAGGCCTGTTTCTCCTCCTTATTACTCCCTTTTATCTATGAGATAAATCAGTATCCATAGAGAAATAACTGGTGAAAGCTGGGGGGTCAGTACGCAGAGTCAAGAATTTTAGTGGGGATGGATTCTGAGTGCTTGTGCAGTTGTTACATTGGGACCTGCCTTGTGACAACCACTGTTCCATCACACATCATGCACTATCATATGCCACAATCGGCGTGTTCCCACTGCCTGCTGCAGTGATGACAGCCTGTAGAACCGTAGGACTTACCTTCTTTTGCTGTTGAACCTGTTCTATGTGTTTATTCATTTTCCACTGAATGTTGGTAAATGTACCCACTGATGCAGTCAGCAAGCACCAAGCTGTATTACTTTAATTGGTTTTGATTAAATGCTGATCAGAACATGTGCTGGCTCAGTGGTAAAGCAAAGTCACAGGGACAGGTTTTTAGTCTCTTTGGGGGAGCCTTTCTTTACAGGTTTCCTGGTTAGGTAGTTAGGGAGTAAGTGTTGGCTAATTTTGATCTCTTGCTTTTAATTAAATGCAGTATGTGGTTGTGCTTCATGGGATGTTAGGATAAAAAGAAAACAAAGCTTTAAATTAACTTGGCATAGAATTCTTCATGTTTTTCTACCACCCACACTGTCAGCTGCTGTCATATTTTTCTGGCTGTGATACTGTTATTCATTAAAGAAAATAACAGAGCAAGGTATCTTTGGCTATTCACTTCCTCTGTAGTCTTGAGCTTGTGAATTATTTCACAGTATCCCATGACTGGAAAAGTTGCGGGTGATAAAGCTATTGTTCTTTTGAAACTTAGACAGTAAGAGGTATTTCCAGTCTTGTTTCCTCATTTTATTTATTACTTTGGTCCTCAAGGAGCTAGAGCATTACTCTATTTACAATGTATTCCACTTCTTACACTTGTGAAGAAATGAAAGTGCTTGACACATGGTGCAAACTTTTCCCTGCTCTTTCTTAAATGTAATGAGGTATGAATAAACTGGGTGTTGTCCTCTGTGGAGTCCTTCTGTGCTAAAACAGTATTTTGCCTGTGCTAGAACCAGATGCTGCCTTTACTGAAGTCGATTTACAGGTAACTCTTTGTAGAAATGAATACTGATGGTAGGTAAGACAGAAAAAACTGACCGCAGTGTTTTGCTTGGGATTGTTTCATTGAAACTCTTGAATTCTGATCATTGAATTGAAAAAGAATCAAATAATGCTTTCCAAGTGCTAATATTTTAGGATCTGGCTTATACAGATTCCGTTGAGTATCTTATGTTGTTAAATCACTCTTGCATATGTACTCTAGTTTGATGTACTATCCCACCTTATAAATGTTTTGCAAACTATGAACAGCCTACTAAGGCTCAAGACTTGAAAGCTGACAATGAAATGAAAAGTCAGGTTACTGTTATTATTATTATTGCCAGTTCTCCACTGATAAGCATGTTGCAAGGCTCTGAACAGTTAAAAACGACACTTTGGTTTCAAGCTTCCATGTGAATGTTTCTCATAACTCTAGCTGTGAAATATTTCTGGCCCATTTGAAAAGTTTGCTGCTTGTATAAATTTTAAATCATCAAGGAGTTTTAAGGAGGTTTTTAGGGGTGGCTTCTTTAGTAATGTCTTTAATATTTGATAATTGTAAGTCACATTATATACACAGACTGAGTAACCGTATATATCTGTTTTGCGTATTAATTTTATCTGCTAGACCTATGTCTAATTTGACTGAGTTACCTTTGATGTGGGCATGTGATAGCAAAACTGCTATGCTGCAACTCTGGAGCTGGCTGACCAGCAAAGGGCTTTGCTCTGGCTGTGTGGTGCTGTGTGCCTCAGCTCTTCTTAGGCTAAGAGGGCACCACAGGTGCACAGTGCATCAGTCAGATCAAGGACACAGCCTGGTGTGCTGATGTTTTTGGAATAAACCTGAGTTTTCTATTTCCTTGCTAATAAGAAGTGGTTTTGGGTCTTGCCTAGAATATCCAGATGTTTTCTTTTAAATCACTTACAAACATACCATTTTCAGAAATAAACTAGCAAAGAATGTGCTTGCAAATTCCACTTAAGCAGTGCTGGACTGTTTTGACTGAACAGTAAATAGTGGTTTGAGGTCCATGTGCAACCAAGTTAGCTCCTAACAAGTGGGATGCTTTGACTTCAGGAGAAATAATAGGATACAGGGACTTTAACCTTTAGGTCATTTCAATGAATACTGCCCAATTTGCCATAGATGGAAAGTCATTTGTTTGTGATGGCTTCAGTGGCCTGTGTAAAATGAGATAATGCCTTCAGCTTGCTTCACAGAGAACTGTCTATGTTGTAAGCAGTAAGAGCTGTTGATGACTCTTTGAGCAGAGAAGTTACAGTTTGAAGGTGAACCGAAGCAGATCTCTCCTCACAGGGAGGATGCAGATAAGGAAAAGTAGAGATGATGGTGCTGCTGCAGTCTGGTCCCTACAAGCATCAACAAAACCAGTGTTGTCTCACTTTCAAGACAAAAATACCTCTTATTTAAATCTGACAGAAGGAGAAATAGTGAAGCATAAATCATGACTAAAGAGTGCAAGCTAAGTTCTAGCCTGTGCAGAACCTGCATTTTCCTGCTGTGGGGGCCAGTGGAGCCATGAAAAGAAATAACCCCTGGATTGAAAAGGATTACTTGAACTTGTAATGTCTTTGACCCCACCCTGCGCTCTATCTTTGCTGGCATTTCCTGTTCCTGATGCCATTTCCCCACCTTTTCCCTACAGAGTGGTGGATGTGGGCTGAGCCACAACTCAGCTGGGCTTTCCATGCTGCTTGGCGCTAGGAAGCTGCTGGATGCTTCTCACTGGTTACTGGCTTTCACAGGCATTACATCACAAATAGTTCTCCTGTCTGAAAAGCTATCTCCCTCCATTCTGTTTGCTGTTGAGAAACTACCATTTGCTCCTGCAGAATCACAGTAGAAAATGTCAAGTCATTTTAAATTTGCCAGGATCTGGGGAAGAAGACAGAAAGCAGTGTGCCCCACAACATAAATAACTTTTATGAGGGTGAGCCAAGCCAAGCATCTAACTCCTCTTCATCATATGGTTATCTTATGTAACACTTAAAATGCAGAAGAGAAAGACGGGTGGCAGTCAAAGAGCAAGAGAGGACACCAGCCACATGGGAACGAAGCTGTGTGGTCCACAGGCGCTGGAGAGGAATAGAGGGGTGGGAACACAGCCAGAAGGCTGACCCAAATGTGAGGCTGAGAGCAGATACAGGGTTAACATCATGTGGTACCTTCTTTCACTTGCATGTATGCTCTCTGAAATTCCAAATTCATTTTCCTGTGTGGCTCCAGGTCTCCTGTGATTTGCTTCCTTTGTAACTGACTGTCTGCTATGTTTGGTTGCCACAAACCTTGGTCTTCCGTTTTAAGTTTAAAGGAGTCTACGCAGTGATGCAAAATAGTTTGATATGGTTGCCTTTTTCACAAGTCATAAACTGTTACATGTCCTGATTGTGACAGTAATACTGGTATTTTAGATGATTACAATCTAAATTATTTTATTACTTTTTAATGTAAATGTATAGAGTTGAGGCCACTCAAACTGCTTTTTTTTTTGTACGTTTCAAAAGTAAATAGAAATAATCATAAGAGAACTTGAACTTCTCAGGTTACATAGCTAGAGAATCTGACTATGGAGATGCAATTTCACATTGACAAACCATTCTCACTAGTAAACTCACAAGTCTTAAAGATATCGAGTTTTTAAAAAGGCAATGCCTCAGTTGACTTGAGACATTTATTTGCGTTAGTCCAGATGAGCTTTGTTGGAGAGTCTCAAAAGACAATTTATTGAGTTCATGCATTGAGGAGTTCAGGACAATGCATTTTTATTCAGTTTTGTTCGCAGCAGTGATACAGAAGAAACGTGTTCTTGCAAGTCAGTTATCAGAACTGTGCCATTCCAACACGTTCTTCCAAATGTCTCACTAGCCATCTGTCTGCATTTCTACAGTGTTCTTGCTGTTGAAAGTCTGTTTACGTTATAGTGTTATTTTGTTCATAAGGTTGTAATAAGGCTAAAGGACTTGGTTCTCCACACTGCTGAGCACCTCTTGAGCTGTGCTAAACACCCTGAATTTCCATTGCTTGAGATACTCAATATCTTGCAAGATTCTACCATTTTTGAAAGAGAAAAGCACTCAGTATTTGCAACTCTGACTAAAGTTAATATAGTCTGTGGAAGTGCAGGGTGTAATGACTATTGTTCAGGTGTTGTAGCAGTAGCACCTCTTCTGGCATTTCACTTATTCCTCAAAGATTTAGAAAAATATTTCTCTAGAGAATAGAAGGTTTTCTATATCTCTGCCATCACAAACCTTTCAGCTGCTACTTGTTTCTCAGGAAAATGATTCTCCCAACTTTCTTTTGGGACCCCAAGAGCTGAAGGTTTTATATAAGAACTTAAAGGAAACATAACAATTTTTACTGAGATTACAGGCCAGTTTTGTTCAATTTTTTCTCCTCTAAAATTGAGAAGTCTACATGAATAATTATCCTAATAGTGGCTAATAAGTCTTACCTGAGTGAAATATTCTTGAAATTTAACTTCACAAGAAGTAACTTGTTTTGAATTTGAAATTACTTTCTCAAAATGATCTAAACATGGAAATTTTGCACGGATACTATCTTATTGCAATACATTGAGGATCGTAGTCTCATTGGCAGGTTGGACTGTGAAGTCAGCTTAACAAGCTGAAGGTCCTGGTACAAAGGAATTCATCTCAGTAGTCTTGCTTATTGAAAGTTTCAGCCATTATCTAGGCTCATTCTCTAGTTACTAGAGGGGATAAGCAGCACTGTGAAGCAGTTCATCCCCTATAAATTGTTCTCTTTAGAATGGAGTGAGGTTTTTCTTTGGAGGTACTTTCTTGAATTTGTAGGCAAGTAGATAATAAATCTAGACTTGTAACTGTTTAAATAAAAATTGACTGATTTTCATCTGAAAATTATGTATTATCACAAGATTAACAATATGATTTTGGCCTCTGAGTTCTAGGAGACTATAATTAGTCATCTCTGAATTCATTCAAGCAAAACTTTAGAGGAATTGTTCCTGATTAATCGATTGCAGAACCAAGATTGATAAGAATCTCTGCAGAAGAAACTGATGTCTGCTGCTTTAATGAGTTTTAATTCTGAGTTTCATTAAAGCTGAGCTAATCTTGTAAGTGTTCCATTGAAACATGAAAAGTCTGATTGTTTGGGATTTTTTTCTTTACACTTGTATGTATCGTGTTCCAGAATAGGATAGTTGTTGTACTTTTATTATTTACTTTGCTTTTGTAGCTAGTTATGTACTTCAGTTCTCAGAAGTAAGGTTTTCATCTTAGGAAAGAGTCAGTTGATCTGGAATGAGATCAACTGCTGAGATTACTCTAATTTTGTTTTTGTTTTTCCCTCTAATTGTTTCCTTCCTCTTCCATAAGAAGTGCCATCCTCACTGAAAGGTCATCTTCTAGAAATATACTGACCATTATTCTGCTGCACTCAACTTGACTGATAGACCTCTGATTCAGACTGTAGCCTATGAAGCAGGTTTTTATTTGTAAGCTTCCTTTCTGGTTGTTAAAACCCAGCTGTGTGTGTGCACTCCTTTTAAAAAAACAACAATAAAAACACATTGCAATTTAGCTCAAAGCATTAGTGTGGGAATTAGAACAATGTTCTATGACTTTGGGGGAAACAGTACCCTGAAACAAAACCTTTCTAGTCAGTCTTTAAGCAATTCAGTTCAGCTACTGATTTCCAAGTCAAAAATTCCTATTCTGGCTATTTGAAGAATTTTACTGTGGTGGTGGGAGTTCAATTCTCTTGTTTATGGCTTGTGTTTTAGCATCTGAATATGATTTCCAGGTTTTGGAGCTGATAGTATAAATGCTACTGTTGAGCATTATAACGCAAGCAAAATGTGACGCCTTGAAGTAATGTGGTCAAGTAGGCCTGTCTAGCTGTGTGACTGTAGGCTGCTTCTGTCCTTATGGGTACAGGCATAGAGCACAAATATACTTTTATTACAGAAAGTCCCAAATCATAGAGTATTGGTGATGTGTGTATTGTCAGCTTCCCAGGAAAATAAATCAGGTCTATATGAAAATCAGTGCAAATTACTATAGCAAAGGTGAGAACTCTTTAGTAAACTTCTGTTTGGAAGAGTTTCTTGTGGTTAAAAAGTTGCTGTGCTTTTGTTTTGCTATGTTTTCACAGTGCTAGGATGAATTGGTTTGTTGAGTTGTGCAGATGCTTTCACTGTCAGAGAGTTTTGCAAAATTGCTTCTCCTGGATATGGGGACTTTGAAGCCTAAATTTGAACTGATCTAAATGTCACATTCTTTTAGTTTAACTGAAGTGTAATAGGGAAATTGACCTCTGGTATGACTAGGGTTCACTCTTTATGCAGTCTAAGGTGTGTGTTGCATTGTGCTTTCAAATGCAACTAGGATAACAGTTTATGGAAGCATTTAACAGCTTGGTAGTGTCAAAACTCACAAGATTGTTTTGATTCTCTACATTTGAAACAAACATGTGAGTAACCATGGTCGTATAAACAGAGTCATGACAAATATTAAGTTAAACTCATCAAGTACATAATACTTGTGAAACAGAAGGAAAGTCATCTTTGGTGAATGTCAGCTTATTTGGATTTATAGACATCATTAAAACTAAAATAAAACTTCTGTATCATCACTCCTTTTTTCCTAACGAAGAACTGTGTTGTTCAATTGTTTTCTGCTGCTGTTGCATTACAGCATTTATTACTTGTTGCAGAGGAAACATATGAACTACATAACTTTCTCTTTTCCTAGCTTGTTTTGTGTTGCTTCAGAATTTGACCACTCACTGAAAATCAACAGAAGTATATCACCTTACTTCTTTAAGTAAAGATAGGGGAAAAAACGTCCACTGAAATTTGACCACTCACTGAAAATCAACAGAAGTATATCACCTTACTTCTTTAAGTAAAGATAGGGGAAAAAACGTCCACTGAAATAAAAATAAAAAGCCTTTAGAAAAGTAAGTTATGGACAAACAAAATGAAAATAAAATTTGATTCACAGTTCATAATTTTAGAAATGGCTATTCAATCAGAATCAGTTTGTCATTTGAAGTTCTTCAAGTACTTGTAAATCAAGATGATCAGTGGACAGCAGGCATTTACCTAGTGCTTGCATGGCAGGCATTCACATAAATAACTGGAAGCTGGCAAATCATTGCACAGTAATCTCTTGCCTTCTTGCAAATGCTTGATGACTAAGTTACTATATAAAAGGATTAGATGAGCTGTTAGAATCTGCATACTGCAAATGCAGAAGCATACTACAAGTCCCTCCAATGAACTTCATCATCTCTACTACTGTAATGAACTAGTCACTTGGCATGACCTCAGTCATGCATGGAAAAGGTTGATCTGTAAATAACTTCATGATTTTTTGCTGTCAATAAAGAATTCTGCCTTCCATTTCCAAAATAAATGAATTTGTTTTTCTGCAGATGGTTGTTCCTGCATAGCTTACATTCCTTACTCCCATGCTTCCTTCCTCTGCTAGTAAATTCCAAGCCTTTTCTAACTACTGAACACATAAATTTCATAGTTGTTTAGATATTGTTATATCTTCCCAGTGCTTACTAATGGTACTGCAAATATTAAGCTTCTTCTCTGTCATCTCTCTTTACCAGTGATTACCAGTGAAGTTGTTGCTCTATTTAGTTATCAGATTGAATCATCTGAGGTGAGCAGAGCTTTTGTCCTACAGTGTGAAAATCACTGCTCTTTGTACTGCTGGTATATAATTGCATGGCTCATTTGCTAGCAAAGGTTTAGCTGGTGTAACAATCCTGATATTGCAATGTTTGCCTGAATGTTGTCAGATTTGTAGTAAATAGAATTTTGATACAATTACCATAGAGTCATTAAAAGCTGCTACCTAGTTGCTGACACCATAAAGTTAACAATCTCTTATTTGGACAAAAGCACATATAGACAAGTCTAAAATCTCAGTTTACACAGAATGCTTCACCTCTGAAAGCATCCAATCAATCGGCTGAAATAAAAAAGTCTGTTAAAGATCACTAAGGTTTAACTATATTAAGTGCTGTCATGCTTTTCATCGTACTGAATTCTTTGGCTATATTGTCAAGAGGATAGATGGCCAATTCTTTCATGATACTGTCATTTTTGTGAGTGCTATTCTTAAGACATAATTTTCTGAGGAAACTAGGAGACCAGTTACTTTTCCTGAAAAAAGCATAATATTTTTTCAATCTTACAGACTTTTTCTGTGCTGGGGAAAACTGTCTCGTCAAAGGCATTCTGAAATTTAATAGACTTAATTTCCCTTAAGAAAAAAAATTGAATTGGAAATGCTTTTTTTTTTTTGGACATCTGTCTATAGCATTGTCTTTGAAAGTTATCCTATTTTATTGTTTGCCAAATGAAAGCAAAGACTCAGAACATCTTAACCAAAAGAAGTAGAAAGCAGTAGCTTTATGAATGTGATCTTAGTTTCATCCAGGCCTGTTTTCTGCAGTTGTTACCAGCTGTGTTTCCCTCAAAACTGTTCTAAGTGAGACACATGTTATTGGGAAATGCTTGCTTATGTAAAATTAGAATTCATAACGTAGTTTACAATTACTTGTCCAAGAGACCTGTATCAGTATATTTTCATGTGTATACACATCCCTCTCTCTCATCTCGCTCTCTACATATAATGTGCATATGTAGTATCAGCCCTATCATTATTTCCTAAATTCATATTCTTTTAATTCTTCTTGAAGTCAAAATTGCCTGCTTTAAAATAATTTGTGAAACTGTCATGCAAATGTCATTTAATAAATTAACTTGAAAATATGGGAAGAAAAAAAATATCTAAACGCTGATGGACCTGGCTAATCAAACTTCATGTTTTCCTACCCTTTTCAGTTACTCAGAAGAAGGAATTCTTCTGTTTAGACCATTAAATTATTCTTCACCCTCACAAATTACTGTATTGACAGAAGGATAACTAGTTTATGGTGAAATTAAGCATTCTTTATATGAGTTCTAAATACCCAGTGACATTGTAACTGCTTACTCCAGATGACACATGGGAAGGAATTATTCTGTTCAATTTCTTTGTGTATATATATGTATGTGTATAATGAAAATTTTCTGTATGCTCTACTATTGGCATGTAATAAGACTGTATGTAACACTGAAGGATACTGGTTAATGATTTAGGTAAACACTCAAAGCTCAAGTTTGGATTGATTGTCATCACTATAACAGTTTTATATGAATTGGCTTATGTTCTAATTGTTCTTACACTTGCAAAAATACAGAAGTAAATATAAATGAGGCCAAAGCTAGGACTGTTAATTTGAATTAGATTCTTACTTTTGAAATATAAGACCTTAGTGGAATCACTTTACCTTCAGGAAGCTCAAGGATAGCTGAAGAATAATCTAGAGGGAGACATTGAAGCTGTCTATTTTTTTTCGGAAGGAAAGTGTTTTTCCTTTGAAATGATTCCTATATGTTGCCATGAGTCAAACTTGAAACATCTTGATCTTCATTGAAACTAACAAGCGATATGCACTATTCATGCAGTTGTAACATAGAACTTTTTTTGTAAAAACTGGTATGATTTACAAGACATGAAGTGTGAAAATGAATGGTATAATAAGAAAGAATAAAAATGCTTGTATTTTGCAGTTCAGCTGTCTTCTAATGAGCAATTCAATTAAGTTTGGCCTTGTTGAGTAGGTGCTTGAAAAGTAAATCAAGTGATGCAGTAATTATGAAGATAGAAAAACAAATCCCTCCCTTTTTTAAATAGCAATCAAAATATTTACGTGAGAAGTTGTTACTGCAGAGCTTTTTATACGTATTTCTGAAGCCATTAGGCAGCTAAACTGAGAAGAATTCAATGTAAAAAAAAAAAAAGATTCAGAGGTATCTGATGTGAATCTATCAGTATTTCAGTTCCAAGACTCCACGGGGGAGTGATTTAGAGTATGTAAGTTTATAATAGGAACAAATTATACATTTAGCAAATTGTAAGCAAATTGAGCATAAAAAGCGAATAATGACATTTCACGCAGTGTATTCATTTCCAATTAATAGAGGAAACTTGCCCAGCTCTAAAGCATTAGAGTCTAACTTAAGTATTATCTATTAATAAAAACTGGTTTCTAGACAGTGCATTCTGTATCCAATCATGAGAATGTTGGCTTTAATTAATGTATAACTTACTGTTTTCTTTTCATTATTTCTTTTTTTTTTCAACTGATGGTTGAAAGCTTTTCTTTGGGACAGATGGATTAGGAGAAGGATCAACAGTAAAATGTAAGGACATTGTCTACAGTGTTCTAAGGAGTGGCATTTGGTTTAACTTCAGCACTGTCACAAGAGCTGATAGTTCATTTACCCATTGCCATTTGGAGTTTGTAAAGCAATCTGTAAGCAACAGCTTCTGTCCATGTAACCTGTCTGTTCTGTAAAATTCCACTTTGAGGATACTCAGGCAACATGAGACTGTTGGTCTTTGGTTCATCTCCCTTTGTATTTCTCACTGTCACTAGTGGTCACTATGCAGCATATCATTCAATTTTCTTCAAATTTATGCCTTTTATTTGTCAAGGCTTCCTTCTTTCCACCTGGTTTCTTCTGGAAGATGATTTGTCTTAATTTGGCAGTGTGGTTAAGTAGAGGAGCAGCACAGGATGAGGCTTAAAAGAAGTAGCGATAATTTAGAAAACAAACACAGAAGTATGAATTACAGAAAATAATAGTTTCATTGGATCCCTTTGGGACTTGCTATGGTAAAGTAATTGCAAGCGTAAAAAAAAAAAAAAGTTAATTCAGGCAAGTGAGGGAAACATCCCATAGGACTTCACTTGGCACAGATCCCTGTGGCACATCTTGTAGGGCCAAGATGTTGTACCTGAGTTCTAGAAACTCTTTTTCTCTGATCTGCAGTTCTCCTAATCACACTTTATATTTCTCCATGTGGAATGCATCAGTTTACTTAAATTTTTATGGTTGTTTTCTTTTTCTGAACCTATTTTGCATTACCGCTGTGACTGTTAATTTCTGATCTGTTGGGAAGCAAATTATGTAAAGTCTCTTATTACCAATTGACATTTTATTCATATCATTCATTTCAGTTGTAGAACTAGAATTCCATTTAAATGGCAATTATTTTCCCAATACTCTGTGTTACCCACTATGTAAGCAATGTGTCCTATATTACAATGAGTTCGTTTAAAAGATGATGATGCTGATCAGGGAAAGAATGTTTGCAGAATAATTGGAAGAATAGAAGAGTGGGGCTGCCAAATAACTTGAGGGGTGGTTTGAATCTTACTGACTACTTGAAGTCATGTAATGTTATTCAAATACTTAAGATGAATTATGCTAGAATCAGTACAGAAGTCATATATATCATGGAAGTTAACAGAGTCTCAGAATACTGTGCCCCAGTGTTTTGATGCAACTCTGAAGCATCAAATCATTTTTATTTGGAGTTTTTTGCTTATTTTTCTGAAATAATCACTACTAGGATTTTATGATAATTATAGAATTCTTGGACGTAGTGTTCCTGCCCTGGCAGGAGATTGGACTGGATGATCATTCAAGGTCCCTTCCAATCCCTGATGTTCTGTGGTTCTGCAATCACATTCTGCATACTTAGTTGCTAGGCACTGCCTTGAGCCTGATGGAGCATTCTGCATGCATCATCAGGTGACAGGATTGTTATAAGTACAGTTCTGTTTGTAAAGCTCTGCACTAAAAGAGGGTAGATTTAGGTCAGACATAAGGAGGAAGCTCTTTACTGTGAGGATGGCGAGGCCCTGACATAGACTATGCAGAAAAGCTGTGGCTGCCCCACTCCTGGAGGTGCTCAAGGAGAGGTTGGATGGGTCCCTGGGCAGTCTGATCTCATGGGAGGCATCCATTCCCATGGCAGAATGGTTGGAGCTGTAGGGTCTTGAGCTTTAGGAGCTCTGGGTCTACCAACCCAAACCATTCTATGGTTTCATGTTTGTAAACAGTGTGATTTATGCACATCAAATCTGAGTCTGATTCTTCCTCTGGCACTGTCTGATGTATCTGACTAGAGTACTTTGTTCTGTCAATCCATGTTTTTCTTTCTTGACTTCTTTGGAAGTTCAGCACATTTTGCTCAAAGAGGATCAATATTTTTCATGAGTTATTACTGGTAGAAGGCAATAATTGTTTTATCAATACAAGACAGTCACCTGCGTTTCAGATGCCTTCAAAGCTAGTTATCTGATCAGTCTCAGGCAGCTTTGGTTATTGTTTGTGCTTAATTTCAGAAGATAATGAATTATTAGTACTGTACTGGATGTATAATACTGAAGAGCTTTCTGTGCTGAGGAACAGTTGGACTCTGAGGCCGGAGTGAGCTAGGCTTTGCTTTGAGCAGATAAACACATGAGTTGCTGAGGAGGAGGGTGCTGCATCACCCACACTTGACTCTCCAGCATGTACACTTAATTGGCCCAAAGAGCAATAGTGCCTGCTCAAAGGCAATTGGGATAATTAAAAGACATTTAAGAAGCTTGTGGCACATGTTTTTAATAGAATTAAATACTAAAGAAAGGTTGCTTTTAAAATAATCATTTTCTTCCCCAGCACAGTTATTTGAGTTAGGATCAAGTTAACTGAAGGTCCTGGAAGAGAATGCCCAAGATAATGCCTGTCTTTTAGAAAAGTCTGGGTTTTGCACTGTTACTTACGTTGGTGATGAGTGGAGGTTGTGTCACTGGCAGCTGCTGTGCACACACAAACAGAATCCAGAGTCCTAAAAGGGCCCCGGAATATTACTGATTCAGTAGCAATGGGACTGTGTGCTGTAAGCATGCCCCTTCACTGCTGTCTTGGTTGGTATGTTCAAGACACAGCAGTTAAGGCTTAAAGAAAAGTTTTCTTGTTCTATTTTTCTTGTTAATTTACCAAAGGAAAGGTACATAAATTATAATGTGTATTTACCTTCATGGTTGTCTTTCAGAAAGCATTCAGTAGCCAGCATATCTATGAGGAACAATAGATTTGCCAACTCATCCCCAAATGTCTGTATGTAAAACTGTGATATACCCTTACCTAATTCTTTGTCTTTGGAATTCTTACTGCACCGTTGAAGGATTTTTATTTTCTTCTAGACTGCTTTATAAACCTAATTGAATGCTTGTAAGCTAGAATTCTGAAAACTTCAGACACAATATTTACAGTAAATGCACTATGGAATTGGATCTTTTTGGATGTGCTGAATTTACACAAAAAAAAAGTTACTGTTCCCTGCATTTCTAGCATTTAAATTCAACCATGTCCCTGAATAAGTGGAATAATGTAAAGCACATTCTAATGATACCTTTGTCTGAAGGTAAGAAGAGATCTAGGTAAAAAAATTTTTTGTCTAGTCTTTCCTTAGCTAAAATCTGAAACTAAAACAAACATATTGCATTCTCATGAGCTACCTTGTGCTCTTCTTACTATTTATGAAACAAACAAAAACAAACAAACAAAAAAGAAAATAGAAAGCAAATAGGGAAAGAAAAAAAAAAAAGAGGAGCTCTGACTAGACAGGGAAAGTTTGACCTGATAGATTATATTGTATTGTGTAAGGCTCAACAATACCAGTACCTATCAGTATCTCACTTTCACAGCTTCAGTGCTTTTCATTTAAAAAATTAGGAGCCTTCTACAAAAACATCCATTTCATTTTAGTAGCTGATACAAGTTGGCGTTCATAATAAACCACTTGCAACCCAGGGTCATTTCCAAACAACTTACTGTGTAAATTGCAAAATGCAATTTTTTGGAAGAATTAAAGTTTCTTTTATATAGGAAGGTACATGCTTCCATCTAATTTTAGTTTATAGAAAAAGTTTGGGGGTTTTCCCACAGGAAATACTAGAGTCATTTCATATCGAATTTAGCACTTCTTTATATAAAGCCAACTCCTAGCATGTCTCTATATTCATTACACAGTGTTCTAGCTGTTTTTTTCAGTAATATATCCAAAATGTGATCCTCACTATTTAGTGTTGATTTAAAGATCCATCTCTCCACACTAGAATAACTTCTAGAACATTAAATATAGTAACAGCTTTGTTTTGACTTTTTTGATTTACGGGGTTTTCACAATTTTAATAAAATTCTGGAGTTTGAGCTGTAATCTGTCTAAACAAACTCATGAACTGAAAGATATGTTTTGCTTCAGTAAGGTCTAGAACTTTAACTGAATGGTTTCCATATATTGAACAAAAACTGCAGGAGATGGATGCCACTGTGCTAGTCATCATTTAGTTCACCAGTATCACAGGAAATAATGATCTTATTATCATGTATTTATAAGAACGTAGGAAATTTATTCATAGATCGGAGCAGTGAACTCACATAGTGCCTAGCCTGCTGTCTCCAAGGGTGACACCAATAGGGCATTGTCTGGTGTATTACCCTGGATACTTCTTGCAGGCGATTTCCATCATTCTCTCCCAGTGCACAGTAAACCCATTTTAGGGAAAGCCTGGGCAAGATTTTCTTTTTTTTTTCAGCACCAAAAATCATCTAATAGATACTCTTCAGTTCAGTGTCTCTTTTTGATGTGATTTAATGTGGTGGACAGCAAAGAGCTCTAAGAATTAAAAAAATATGTACATACACAACAATGGCACACCTTATTTTGAAGTTTCCTGGTCCTTCACTGCCATGCACACATGCAGGAAGGAAATAACAACAGAGGGGCTAATAGTTACCAAATGTCATGTTAACTATCCATAGCAACATTGTAAGATTTACTCTTTTGGCATTACAGCTCAAGCTAAGTATAGCCAAACGCTTTAAACTGGAAGCAGTGTTTAATTACACTTGAGTAGGTGCAAAATATATTTACATAGTTGCAACAGAAAATGATGCTATATACTGACATATTGATAGAAAGAATGACAAAATTTTGGAGGAGAGGGTGACATAATTACATAGACCTAACATATTAGGTTGATAATAGACAACAGCTGCTGTACTCGAAGTGTCTCACTGCAATAGAACAGAATATTTTTGTCTGAAGGGATCTCAAGTCCAGCTGTTTAACCATGTCAGAGCTAACTCAGAGTTAAATCGTGTTATTGAGCGCACTGCCCAAAAGCTGCTTGGACACTGACAGACTTGGGGCTTAAGCCAGTTCATCTAGGATGCCTGTTCCAGTGAGTGTTCACACTCACAGTGGTTCAAATCCTATACTGTTTTCCTTATGTCCTTTTGCTTTTTCAGAGTTTTCAGGATGGAGCTTTTTAGGATAGTGTTTTCAGGCCTTTTTCCATTTTACTTTTATTTTCTTCTGCAGTGAAGGAAATTCAGAATTTAAAAATATATATATATTTTTTCCTTGAGTAATGCCATGAACTTGCAGCAAGAATGAGGTGGAAACTGAATAGGATATGTATCAATTTTTTGTACAAATTTAAGATTCCCATAGTGTTGGGTTTGTTTTTTTTCAATTTAATAGAACAAGTGCACAATGTTGCATGAGTAAAAAAAAAAAATACTAAAAACAACGTTAAAGTGACTCTTAGACTGGCCAAGACAGGCAAAACTGTGCGTGCCTCTTCTGCAGAGGTCCAAGAGTTCGTGACATTAGTCCTACATGCATCCACAGAGGTTGAAAGCACAGCTGCTTCAGAGAACTGAAGTACCTGAGAGTACAACTGCATCTTCCACCTGCACAATGGAGGAGATAGCTGAGACATTTTTCCACTTCTGCAGTGGGTGTTAAATCTGTTCCATTTTGACTACAGAGGATTTACCCTGCAAAAATAAAGGTTCCCACGAGAGTTTGCATTTTTATGGTGTGAACTAGTTGCTTAAACTCAAATGAAAAATCTTAAAACTTGTTATCTTTATAAAAATATATTTATTGAATGATTTTATGGAAATTGAAATGACGATCAGTCCTGATCTGGAATTGCAAATTCCATCACAGATAGTGATGTCATCTCACTAGATGGTGCTGCAGAATCATTTTGTCTAGAGAGAACAAAAAACATGCTTTACATGGTGATTAATGGCCCCAATGTTTGAGAGGGAACAAGTTGTGTTAGATGCTAGAATTCAGGTCTCAGAAGGTTTTAGGCTTACTCCTTTAAAACTTTTCAGTGCATAATTGAATCTGTGTGAATTTGATCTAATAAATCACTTTAGCTGAGGAAGAGATGAAGTAAGAAGAGTGAATTGAGTGTCATTGCGTTATATGATGCAAATAATACACATTTCTCAAGCTAAGTTAAAGGGATTGTTTAAAATAAACAATTTGTTTTTTGAAAATAAACGGTGGCAGAAGGTGAAATTATGCTTGCTGTGAGCAAATTTGTTTCTAGGGATTTTCATGGCGATGTTTGGTGCTGCACTTGCTTTTATCATGATGAAGCTTGATATTCTAAAAATGAAATGTCTTGCTCTGGAATACTTTTGATTTCAATCATATCTTTCTGTGTTATTGTTTTCTAAATATTACTGTTCAAATTTAAAGGATGTTGGCTTTTTAGACAATTAACTGAATATTTATACATAGTGCTCTAAAATTCAGGGTGATGAAAAGCTATTTACAAGCTGGTGGGTAGTACATTACGACATGAAGATTCATTGTTAAGTACTGAAGGAGTGTCAGTATATGCTAAGCATAGAAACCATGTTCCAGTCTTTGCCGTGCTTCTGTAAGGCGAGGTATACCTGAACAACTATTGCCCTGAACTGTCGGGGAGAAAGGTTGATGTTTTCCATTGAAAACACGAATGATGAGATGAGAGGTCTGTAGCTTAAGTCAGATCTTTGCAAAATCTAGTAATTTAGTGGAGCACTTTAGCTAAAAAAAAAAACAAAAAAAAAAACAAGCAAGTATGTAATTAGGAAAGAAGTGCTTAGTGTTTTTGGAATCACTGAGCATGAGCTCAAAGGTAATATAATCTGACTGTGACGGGTCAAAACAGAGGTCATAATATTTCAGATGTGGGCATTAATTGCTATCTGCAGAGTGTTAGTACTCATGGAAAAACGAGGTGGAACTTGATATGTAGTTCAAATGCCTGGAATAATGCAAACAACCTTCAAAGAAAATTCCTGATAATCTGATAGATACAATGGCTGCTCTGAAAGTAATGCTTCCTATTTTAGTATTGTGTCCCATGATGTCAGAGGCAGGTGCTGGTGAAAGTAGAGGTTGAACCTTCCTACCAAAATTCCATTACATCTTGTTGCTGTGCAACAGAGGGTCTGTCTGACATGGAAGTGTGTATGAAGCAAAAACATGTTATTGAATTTCTCCATGCAAAAAAAATGAAAATAAAAATAAAAGGCAGTAGTTTCATTCTTTTGTTCTCATTTCTTGATGGTTGCTGAATGTTTATGAGACCAAACAGTGTTTGTGAGCACAGTGAGATGGTGGATAGAGTGTTTCAGCAGTGGCAACAGCAATGTGAAAGATAAGCCATGTTCAGGACAGTTGTGCAGATTTTAATGGGGCATGAAGGTTCTTGTTCGTTGCTGCTGAAAATGAGTAGCTAATGGTGCTGACTGTGTTGAAAAACAGTTTTCTGTAGCTGAGAATTTGCTCTATCAAATAGTGTTATTGTTCTATTTGAATTGTTGTATTTTCCGTGGAAACAAATAGGAGGCATTACTTTCAGAGCAACCTACGTGTATGATTGCATCTGATTATAGATGCGCTCAGGCTGTTTGTACCTTTGAGAAAGACTGCTACAAAGGGTCCAGCAAATGGTTCAATCTGACTGCTTAGCAACTCTTTGTACCAAGCAGTAATCTGAAGTCCTGCAAGTTAAACATGTAAGCTATTCAGTATGTTGCATCAGTTCTCTATTTCTATGTTCCTGAAAGCACCATGAGAGCATTAAGTGTACCACAGCTGAACTTGGCAAATAATCTGTTTTTTTTGCTTGACAGCTGGAAAAAAAAAAAGGAAAGTAAGAGGAAATTAAGAAAAATGAACCAAACATTTTTTAGAGGCACTGTGAGTGATACCACTTGTAGAAAAAGATTTAGGCATACTTGACTGAGAATAATATTTTTAAGCCTTTACTATAGAGTTAAATTTGATATCAAAATACAGTTTTAAACAGGAAAAATTGCGAAGTTTTGTCTTGGAAGTGTATGAAGTATATAAAATGCTAGCATTTTTACACTTTTTCTTTTCTGAAATAGATGGCATGCTTCATATAACGTGCTTCAGATAAACAATTGACTTTTTTTAGATAATCCTTACCCTTACAAGAAGTTGCTGTTCTGTCTTTTAGGGAACATGACAGTTATTAATATAGAGGCAAACCAGAAAGTAAAATGGGTCATTTGAGATAAAATTGCTGATAGATGGCTAACATGTTTGTTTTGCCTGGTGTTATTAGGACTTCTTAATCATCCTGCTTTTATGGCTTATACACACTGGTGCATGACATTATTTCTATGATGACAAAAATGCAGAAGTTGCTTGTATAAATGGTATAATCTTATTGTTCAGTATGCAGTGAGTATTCGCTTCTCTCAAATGCTGCTCTCTAGAACCAGCATAATTATTATTGAATAGCTCAAAACTGCACTTAGTGTTAATGGTGTTGTCAGAAATCATAACTATTTGAAGTTAAATATGAGGTTTCTGATTATTTCATTTAATGTGAAATTCCTTTTTAATCATCCTTTAACAAATAATCTTGCTTTTTTCTCTGCGTGAAGGAAGAACAACTATTCTCAGAGGAATTATTTTGATCTGTGTAAAATGCTTGGTATAGTATGCTTAAAATACTTGCTTGTAGCCAGTTTATTCAAAGTATTGGAATTTAGCTAGAAGTTAAGACAAATCTGCCCTGGCTTTTGGTTCCAATCTAAGGCAGAAATTGAGTAACACTGGATAGCAGCCCTCATGTTTGTAGCCATGGAGGATAAATTCAATGTGGTTCTACTGGGTGGTCCAAGCACTGGGCTCTGCAGTGCTCTAACCTGAGGAAACCTTTGTCCTGTCTGTATATGGCTGCTGTGAAAGAACACAGAGCATACCAAGGGAGAAAGGGGTAGAAGAATAATCTGGTCTTGTCACAGCCCATGCTGTGTGTCCTTCTAGACTAGACCTGATCTCTCCCCTAGGCTAGCCTGGCAGGAGGACACGAACAGTCCTCTATTATTGCCTAGGCATGTGCTAATTATGAATTCTTAGAGAATTCATCATAGAAGTGATAGGTACAGAAGTTTGGAGGTAGGCCAACTTGTATTTGAAAATCGAGAGGAAGATGCCCATGGGATAACAGAGGTGGTTATGCTGCCTGAAGAGCAGGAATTGCTCTGCAGACTGTAGTATAAAGGTGAATAAGACACTCTGTGAAAGCCAGAAAAAAAAATCGCTTTTTCTACAGCCAAATCATCTAGTTAATGGTGCCAAGTGAGAAAGACTTAGCTTAGTTGCTACTTCAAAACTGGAGGAAAGGACACACAGTTGATAGAAAATGTCACTTCTGGTGTCTACTCCACAACTCTTTTCTGTGTTTATATCCCACCCATTGAAGATCTGAGAGGGAAAAAGGTGTTGTGTGTTTGTTCTGAGTTACATACATCTTTGTGTTATGATACAATATATGCACACTGGCATTTAATACAAATTAATAGACTTCCAGAGTATTAATTTCCATTATAAGATTTACTCTTTATGATTGCCAATTTTGGCAGCCTCCTGCAGTGCTTAATATTACATCTGCTTAACAGGCCAGATGATGATACTCTGAATTGTACTAAGATTATTTGCTGAACAGTAGAGCATGTGCCTGTGGAAATAAATGCATTACTGAAAAGGGATGTTACTGTACCTTTAATGTGATGTAAAATCACTTATCTTCCAGTTTAATGTAAAGCGAAATGCATATAGAATGCCTCATGCTTCTGCTTTCTTCATAATAAAGAATTATTTTGGTACATCTTCCATGGAAGACAGGTTTTAGTCTAGCATCCAGTGTGAATAAGACTGCACAAGTTTTCCAAGGCACCTGCCTTTTTGAAGTAATGAAAACAAAAGCAACACTTTTCAGCTATTCTATGAGTAAAACATTTCCCGTAGAGCAGGACTGAAGGTAAAACTTGACTCAGTTCCCTCATATCCCATTAAGTTTGGAGAATGTGTCTGTCTGACACATCCATCATCATCGATACCAAATGCTTAAAGGAGAGTATGTGAACTCTATTCAAGTCCCTCTTTATACTTCTTTTCCTGACCATTATGGACACTTTCTATAAGGACTTTTCCGAAAATAATGCCTCCTATTTAAAAAAAAATAATGCCTCCTATTTCCATTGGCCTACAACATGAGGCAGATGTTGGTGAGATGGCAGTAGAGGTTGAACCTTCCTACCAATATTCCATTCCGATTTGTTGCCGTGAGACAAACGGCATGAGATGGCTTGTTTTACAAAATGGCATCTGACATGGAAGTGTGTCTGAAGCAAAAATGTGTCGTTTATGTTCACCATGCAGAAAAATTTGCATGTGTTGACATTCATTGATGCTTGCTTAATGTTGCTGGACACCAGACAGTGTATATGAGCACAGTGAGGCAGTGAGAGGTGTGTTTCAGCAGTGGCAATAGCTAATGGTGGTGACTATGTTGCAAAATGGTTGTAGCTGAGAATTTGCTCTATCAAATAGTATTATTGTGCTCTTTGTTGTAGTTTCCATGGATAGAAATAAAAGGCATTACTTTTGGAGTAACCTTTCTATATTTCTCTTTCATGTTTGTGTCTTGAGGTTCTATGTTTACTCAAAGTTCTCATTTGGGCCTTGAATTGCTGCTAATGCTTTGAAATTTTCTTCATATAGTTTAAGACTATTACTTTACTTCCTGCTCCTGAAAGCTTTGAAATGTACTCCTGGGTGAGGTAGAGGCTGAAAATCAAATAAAATCTATTTAGAAGAATAGATTTGAAAACAAGAGGCTGGTGTGCTTGTTTTAAAGTTCAGGAAGGATAGCTGAGTTTCAACAGTGCAGATTGCTTAGGATGCTCTTTTTTAGAAAGGCTTTCAGTTCCATGACTAGTGTGTTTTTGAACACTAACTTCTGGGCTCCTCTTCAAAAATATGTCAGATATTCTATTTTGACAAAAGCGCAAGAAAAAAGAATTTTACTCACGTTATATGTTGCCATTATAGTCTGAAAAACTAAGAACTGAGAAACCACAGATATTAACTGTGTAGGTAAAAAAAAGAAAAAAGTCCCAGGCTTCTGCAAAACCTGCAAATATTTCCTATTTAGTAAAATATTTTTTATTACTTGTAGTAGTTCATTAGTTTGTTTGACTTGGTTTGTTACTTGGCTTTAATGAATAATAAATAAAACTTTCATTTCCATAAAAAGCATTTGTTGCAATATTGTCCCAGGTGAAGCTACATCCTGGCATCACAGCCTTTCCTACGCTGATGGAAGCTGTAAGTGAGAAATGCTTACCTGGCTGAGTTCTGAATGGTTTATAAGCTGAAAAGCTCTGGGGTACCTGAAGTTTCTTGGTGAAGTAGTTGAGAACATGATCACCTAGTCCAGAGGGAATTATTCCACTTGCTTTAATTCTCCTTGTCTTTGAGCTGCAGATTGCATCAATCAAGGAAGCTGATCGATTTGTCATAGGAATAGGTCCTTTGATGAGCTAAGAGAAATGAAACTTATGGCAATTAAGTGTTATACCATGGTTTAAGGAAATCTGTGTGTTCTTAATGTAAGCAAAATGTCAAAGTTCTGTTGCTTTTGTGAACCTTTAGAAACTTTCAGACTATTTCTCTTTTTTTCCTAGTTCTATGTATTTTTTATTTTAAGGATGATCAAAATGAGGTATGACTTGCTCTATGTTTGTTCCCATTAATTTTTTTTAATTATCTTAAGATCCTCTTATTAGACTTCTCAAAAGGTAAGATTGTCATATATTTGAAGGCAAAGAAAAGACCTAATGTGTATGAGTGTTTGTTTTGTGTGTAGATAGGGAACATTCTCGTCATTCTTTAATTTTTTGTCTTATAATTTTCTGTTTTAAAAAATATATATATATACGAATCAGCTGCAGCATCACTGTTAATTTCTGCTGTGTTTTAATGAACCTGCCATGTAATTATGCTTTATTTCCTTTTTACTCTGAAAAAAAAAAAAAGAACATATCTGTGTGATTGTTTCCATGTTTTTAAATCACTTCTCTATTACATTCATCCCTGCACAATTAAGTAAGAGTGGAGTCATTTTTGAAAGGTGGTACTCGTATGCAGACCACGTTAAAGTAGTTCAAATAAATTTGGCCTTTATGGGAGATATTTTAAATATGTTATAATTTATTTTGCAAACATTCAGTTTCACCAGTGTAATTCAATTCAAGTTTACTGCTCAGAGACATGGAGCTTAATACTGATATATCATCAATCCTTGCGAAGCCTTCTAGTGAGCAGTTTTCTTATCAATCCCATTTCATAAGTGAGGTTAGATCTTGATTATGAAAGCTACCAATTTGATTAGTTGATCCATTCAACAGTTAAAGTCAACCAAAGCTTGATTTGAAGCATATGATTTTGTTTTTTATTCAGAATATCATTGCTATCATTTTACAACATCTATTGTAGAGTCTATATCAAAATATAATTTGATCATAGAAAGAAATAGTAATATCTATGCTGATATTTTGTTCTTTATTGGAAAAAATGCAATTCTTTATTTTTGCATAAACACTTCAATATTTTCTTCTTTACATTTAGCAAACAGCAGATTGATATTTTAACAGCTATTTTTGATCCATTTTCTCTATAACTTGAAGGCACATGCAGATTTTTTTTCTGGTTTTAAAGAATGACAGCAAAAGCACCTTTATCTGACATTTAGGATGATTAAATTTTGAAAAATCACTTGGCATATTCAGCATGACTCCACAGGGTACTCTTGCTTTATAATGTAATGGATCATGTTAGCTTAACTTATATTTAAGATTTTCTGGCCTGATATTATTGTGTTAGGCAGCACTGCTGAAATGGAAACATAAAATTTTGCTGCCAGGAGATCAAGTCTGTGCCTGAACTACACTATAAATTAGTTCCATAAGGTTTTAAAATACAGTATTTGCTCTAGCCCTACCAGTATTGTGAGCCAGTAAATTGTACTTAAATATATTTTAAATGAACCCCAGGTCAAAAATGTATGCATTTCTTTTTTGTCCGATTTTAAAACAGCAACTTTTTTAAAAAGAAAATTAAGTTCTTCAACTTAATATTCTTACAAATATGAACAACTTTTTTTCCTTTTTTTCATTTATTATCTTTGACTGTTGTAGAAACAGATTTGGTAATGTCAAAACTTTTTCATCTGAATTTCTTAGCAGTAATGTGTTCTTTGTGTCTTGATGAGGCAAGCCTAAAGCAACACCATAGGCTAGAAAAAGATAAATAATATACTTTAAAAGACAGGAATCTGAATTTTCTGATGTAAAATCATGATGATATTCAATATTGACAATTCAAAGTTATATTAATCTTTCTGCTTTTCAATTCTTAAACATTTGATGAGTTATTTGGTACCATTAGGCTGGGATTTTAGAAGGGTGTTCTGCACATTACCTTGTACAAGCTGGGAAATGGACACTTCTCCATGTCTCAGAAAACACACTAGCAGAGTTAAGAGGATGTGGTTTACAGCTTTTCTAATAATAGAAATCATAGTACCCTAATGGCTTGAGTCAGAAGAGACCTTAGAGATTATCTAGTCCCTACCCCTCTGCTGTGGGCTGGGTTGCCAGTCACTAGACCAAGCTGCCCGGGGCTGCAACTAACATGGCCTTCAGGGGCAGGGGCATCCACAGCTTGTCTAGACAACCTGTTCCAGTGCCTCACCACCCTCTGACTTGAAAAATTTCCTTCTAACATCTAATCTAAATCTCCACATATTTAAAATGGTTCCCTCTTGTCCTGTCACTATCAGAACATGTAAAAAGTTTCTCCCCGTTTCCTACCTGATTATAAGCTCATTTTAAGAATTGAACGATTATTTATTTATTTATATTTTTCCCTGGAGCCTTCTCTTCTCAAGAAGCCCAGCTCTCTCAATCCTTTTTCATAAGACTGTTGTTTCTGCCCTCTGAATATCTTCATGCTCAACTCCTCTGGATTTGCTCCAACTGCTTCATGCCTTTCTCGTGCAAGGAGGCCTAGGTCTAGATACATTCTGCAAAACTGATGAAAAGCATGAACGTGCCTATTAAAATGCTCCTAATACTGATGTGAATTAATTTTCTCCTGTGATGTTTCAGGTCCACAGAAACAGCAGAAAACAATTTGCAATCTAATCAAATATGGCAAATTAGTTGAAGTAACAGGCTGGTTATAATGCGTTTCAAGTCTCTATTGTAAATACCTGGTGTTTGTCATTTTTGGCAAGGAAAGATGTGTGCTGAGAATGTGTTCTTCGGGGCATCAAGTGTGTCTCTTGGAGTTAGTGTGTTGAGCTCTCCGTGTGGTGGCAATGAGCTGCAACTTGGGCAACAACTTCTCTATGATTCTTTTCTTTTAAAAGCTTTCACAGCAGCACAGTGCTAGGGCTGATAAATAAGCAAGAAGTTTACTGTGCACCAATAAATTAATGTCTGCTTTGCATTATGGTCATTTACAAATGAATTTGGGAATTGGGGTCTTTCAGTCGCCAAGTTTCCAACACTTCTGCTAGTTTCTTCATTGTCTTGCTCTCTTTATGAGTTTATTCTAGGAAAAATGGAATATTTAAAGTGAGAATATCAGATTTCAGAAAAGGTGAAGCTGGTGCACGGTTTGAGTAAAAGATGAAGCCTGGAGAATCATGCAAATGTGTGAAAAAAGCTGGGATTTAAAGTGATAAACTGTTAAAGAAATGTATTTGTCTGATTGCTGGTAACATCCCTTGTTAGGGGTTAATCAGCAGAATTTATTATATTAAATTACATTTTTGCAAATGGACAGCTAGTAAGAAAGGCACTATCAAAAACTGAATTAATATTCAGTCCTTCAATACTAACAGTACGTGCTATTGCACCTGAATACGTCTAACACTTACTTTTATAAGTACTAAGAGAGATGTAGATTTCTAGTTTATTAATTTCCTTTGTATTTTGGTTTCCAAGTCTATAGAAAAGCCAGGTCATATTTTAAGGCTTATTTATTTTAAGAAAAGATACCTGGCACAATCTACTTACCTCTGGAAGCCATGAATCTGAGGTGAATACTGTATACTACAGAGTTATTGTGAAGATCAAGGAAAATGGCAAGAAAAGTCTCAGCATATCTTGTACATTGCAAACATCTGAAATACTCTAAATATACTGATTGGTGTCTCTGAGTTAAGCTGGTAGCTCTTCAGACTGGATGTCTTAGGGTTGTCCATAGTAATAAATGCATTTTGGCATTGTTTCAGCAACAGTTAGATCACACAGTAGGTTTCCTTTTTTGTATAAGCCAAGAATTCATCCAGAATAGAAAAGGCTTTTTTATCTCAATGTAAAAAGCAACTGTTTTGGCAGATTGTTCTGCCTTATTCTATGGAGCAGTAGTCTTCACAACTGTTAACTTTGCCAATGTTTTTGTAAGCTATCAGTCAGTGCTCTGAAGTAGGCTGACATTAGTAGCCCCTCAGTAATTGGCAAGCATTAGCGTAATATTAGAGTGAGATTTCTGTAGACTGATTAAATTTTGTATTAGAGTACAGAAACAGGGAGTATGTGTGAATCAGGATATCACTCAGTCTGAATGGAGTTGTCAAAATCTAGCTCTAAATATTTTGTATTAGGATTTTTTTTTTAATCTGATGTGTGTTTTGCATTTCATGAGCTAATTTAGCAGGAACTGATATACTTTCAGCATCGACTGATACCAGAAAAGGTTTAAAAGGCCTAACTGAGAACTTAACTGCAACTTCATAACTATTATATCTACCAAGAGATAAAACATATTTTGTGCTTGGGTTAGAGAAAAATTCTGTCTTGTATAGCTGTCATTGAGAGAGTCTAAAATAGGTCAGTTTACTGATAGTACTGGATATACTCAAATCTTGGTGTCTTCCTCCTCTCCCCAGTGCTGTTGCAGCTTTTACCAACTTGAGATTTGTCTGTTGGTGGTCTGTCTATTTGCTCCTGATCCAAGTGACATTGGCTGAACCTTATATATATTATCTGCTCCAAGAGGGTGAGAGACATGTGGCTGAAAGAGTTGTGTGTACATATCTGCATCTTTTAACGTAGCCTATAATCACTAAGGGATTGCATCTGGAAAACACAGATAATATCGATTAAAATACCTAATGTATTAGATAGGCTCTATAAGCCTCCAAAACCTGATACTTTCTGAACTATATTTTCTTTAGTCTTCCATATTCAGTCATCAACCAAAAGTACTACCAGGTTTTTTATCAGACACGCGTTCTGATGTAAACCCTCAGTAGTGTGTTTAAGATTCCTCTTGGTTAGGGAAGCCAAAAAAGTTTTCTGACTTGTCTGACAGTAGTTTAAAGCTGCCCATACGTCTATGCTGTAATCATTTCTTTCTAGAAAAAGATGACCAATCTACAATCCACCTCTTCTTCCTGGTGTAGAGACTTTTCCAATGGGTCCGCAGTGCCTCACTGTGGTAATGACAGAGTAGTATTTCTGAACATGATAACACTGTCATGGAGATTGAATTAAAAAGGTGACAATGTTATAATTGTACAGCAACAAAACACCCACTAAAATGTTTTCAGAATGGTTTTTCATCTTCTTTCTCAGTTTTATTCTGAGGAAATGTGGGAGTGAACAATGGAGCACGGTATGGAAATTTTTAAGGGTTGGTCTGAGTATGATTTGTAGATACTGCTGTTCTGATTTTTTTTTTTTTGAGAACGTATGTAAGGAAGGTTAATTTTTCACTGTTATCTTCACTGTGAATATTGATAGAAGTATGTTCTAAACAAAATTAATCAGGAAAACAGACTCCTCTGTTACTTGGTCTCTACAGTTTCCAGTTTCATATAGATAATATCTTTCTTTTTTCCTTCAAGACTTTTTTTTTGTAGTGAAGAACCTTGTTAAGAACAGTAAACAACAGTAATACAAATGACAGATGTATTACTCTTGCACAGTGTTAACCACATACAAGTAATTTTTTCTGTCTTCCAGGAGTGGTTTAAGTTGGGAATAGTGGTGTCTATCCCTACAAGTGAATTATAGCCCTTCATAAAATTTCCCAAGTGTAGATTTCATCTTGGGCTAAGCACAAATAGTGCATAGGTTAGCATGAAGTGTAGCACTGAAATGCACTGAAACAAGAAGCATGCTCTGTCTTTATAGCAGTTCTCCACTCTGGCTTTCCTCACTGTGTCTGATCTTGAAGAGATATAACCATACAGTGGCTCAGACTGAGTGCAAAAAGTGGCAGCAGAAATATTTTGTGTTGTCCTCACAGCCATCTTGTGATTTTTGAGTTGAGCTGTAAGAACTGATGCATAAAAGTATGCTTCACCCTTTCCATAGGAGGGGATGGACAAGATGATCTTCAGAAGTCCCTTCCAAACCCCTATGATTATGTGATCCCTCCCTGCCTTGTTTGTTTTAGATTTCTTTCCTTTGTTGTTGTTGGTTTTGTATTCACAGTGTAAAACTTTACAGTGTTCTTGGGCTTTAATTTACATATGCACCAGCCTTTTTGAGGTACTTGGATACTTAAGATCAGGGTTGCAGAGATGAGTATTTGATAATCCAGGGACAGCATGAAATGGGACTTGCAGGAGGATGCTACAATATGGGTGGCAAGCAATTGGCCTTTTTTGTTTTCCTGCAATAAATATTCTTACTGTATTGCTATTGATAATGAGTAAGCTGTACTGTTGAGATATCCACCAACTTAAAAGCCTTAGAGCTGCCACTGGTAGCAACAAATACATATGTTCCTCACTTATTAGCAATTTACAAGCTTATTCCCTTAAAATATGTAATTGTTAAAGCAAAATGTAAACATGGTTAATGAGGTATGATAAGACATACTGTGAGCTTTGACTACTGAATTCTTTTTCTGTTAATCTTTATGCTTGGTATGTCTATGCTTTCAGGAGAACCACATGGAGATGCCTGATTTGTAGCTTAGACCTAATTTATTGTTTTTCCTCATTTCTCATGTTATTCACTGTGGTTCTATTATTATGAATGCTTGTGTTAATACAGAACTTCTCTGGTAAACCATTTGTTTGACCTCATTAACTTGCAAACAGAAAAATGCAGTTGAAATAGTTGTATATAAATAAATCAGATAGCCACAGCAAGATAATCTCTACTCTAATAAAAGAAAAAACTGAAGAATTAAGGCAGATTTTAATTTTAGTGATGCACTTATAAATTGTGTTTTGTTACAATGATGCATGGCTGGCAGTAAGCTACATTAAAGAATGATACTGTGGAATACAAGATAATAGGAACCATAATCTGACTGATAATCCATGTTGACAAAGAGTTTCAAGGGAACTATCAGAGATGTGAAAGAAATATATATTACAAGGGCTGTTCTGGAAATAGCGCCTCCTATTTTATGTTGGCCCACAGTATCAGAAGTGAATGTTGGTGGCGTATGGCAGTAGAGGTTGAACCTTATCACCAATATTCCATTACATTTTGTTGCCCTGTGATAGACATCACATTGCTCCTCTGCTGCCAAAATGTGGATGTGAGTGCAGTGAGGTGGTGGGTGGTATGTTTCATCAGTGGTGACAGCAATTGTGGGTCACCTTTACTGGTGCAGATTTTTACAAGCCCGGCATACAGGCTTATGTTCATGTTCGTGGCTGGTGAAAGTGCATAGCTAATGGTTGTGACCATGTTGAAAGTAGTATTTTGTAGCTGAGAATTTGCTTTATCAAGTTGAGTTATTGTGTTCCTTGTATCTGTTGTAGCTTCCGTGGAAATAAATAAGAAGCATTACTTTCAGAGTGACTTAGGCATTTAAATTTCTCTATAAGAATAGGTAAGAAATGGTAGATGTTTCTTTGTCAGATAAATAGTTCATCTCAGGAAACTATCAATAATCTAAAAGAAAAAATGGGGATCCATAATAAGATTTTCTTTCCTTTGTGAACATTCTTGAGTAGCGACTTGAGATGAATAATAATAATTTCATTATGTCCCATTTTCCCTTGTATTTACCTACCTTTCATTTCCATGCTGGCACTAAATAGGAGTATATAATAAATGAAGATTTATTTATTCATTTATTTATTTATTTATTTTGCATTCTTTTCAGGACTTTAATATAGTGAGGTTATATAGTTAAACAGCTGTAACAGCTTGAAAAAATTATCTGCAAGTGATTAATTTTATTACTAGAGCAATCTCTTATTCCCAGTAGAGTTCAGTTAATCGCAGCAGCTTTATAATAGATTAGTTGACCAGTTGAGTTAATTCTGTGATTTTATATGTTCGAAGTATCACAAATCAGATTAAGTAGTGACAGTATTACATACTGTATCTACTGAGCCATTACACGGTTTATTAAGATCATAAATAGAAATTTAAAAGATGTAATAGATTCAGAAGTGAGGATTTTAATTTTGGATTGGTCTTCTTGAAAACAAAGGCTTTTGAAAAGGTTGAAAAATGTACAGAGCTTTGAAAAGGTTTTCAAAATGCAAGCTATTCACATCTGTAGTTGTGCATCATTCTGAACACCAGAAACAAACAACTAAATGCAGTCCAAAATTCTTAAATGATTTTATGGAATCAACTTGCATTGATTTGCTGAATATTTAGCATCAGAAAAAAACTTTGTCATGTTTAGCTTGCATAAAAATGATTTTTATTTGCCTGTTATGAGCTTCAACATAATTATAAATGGATAAATCTGTATTGATAATCTATATCTTATACAGAGTTGTGTTGATTTTAACAGAATAACAACAGAAAAAAGGCTATTAACTTCACTGAACCAAACATTTACAATTAAATCGGAGGATCGGGGAAAGGATTAAATGCTAATGAGGTGAATAGTGTGGATTACAGGATCTATATTTTGTCCAATTATCTTCAGAATCGTTATGCTTAGATAAAGCATTGTTTGGGGTAGGTAACGGATAATAATTGACAATTATATGAAATATAATTTTAACAGAATATATTAGCAGATTTTCCATCCATGTTGTTAAGTAAATTAGGATTTCACTGTCTATCCTGTTAAAGGCACTACATCTGGGGCTGCTAGCAAGTTGTGTACTGATGTAAAGGAAGGTGTGCAATTCTCTCTCCATCTATAAGGTGGCTGCACTACATGTGTACATCATGACAATCAGAACAATATTGCAAGAACTCAATCTTTGTGGCAAAGTCCAGCTCCTTGATAGGTATATGTAGGTATATGTTGATTCTCTTTCTTACCTAATCATGTCTAACAAAACAAAGAAACAAAAGAAGACAAACAACAGGAAACCTGTGATATATTTGTTGAAGTAAACCTTATGCAAGTGTTTATGGCACTTTGTATGGTAGGAATTTATAGTCAGTTGTTGTGTTCATTTTAAAACGGAGAGTGAATTATCCCCAGTCTGATTTTAACAAATTAATCTTTGTATAACACTAATTCGTGTTGTGCACAGCTATTGAAAATAGATGTGTATGCAAAAGGAAATTTCTCCAATAGCTGAAGTTTGAATAGACCAAATCTGTTAATCAAGCTTCATAAGAAAGCTCTAAAATTTGCTTGTGATCTCCCAAAATGCTCTACAACTAAAAGCTTGTGCAAGGCTTACAACAGTGGCCCTCCCAAGGAAATAGGGAGCAGTTGTGAAGAAGCTGATAATCTGCAGGAAGCCAAAATCCTAACAGTAGAAAAGTAGTTTCTGGAACTCTTGACATTTAATGTAGACTTGAATAATTATCCAATTTTTGTCTTTACTTGAGATATTCTTAAATATTCCTTAAGAGAATATCCTTAATTGAACTTCTGTATATACTTATGACCATATTATTATATGCTGTTTCTCTAGTTATCTTGAGAATTCTGATATAAAGAAATACTTATTTCAATTACAAAATCAGCATGCAGTAGAATTAAGTAACCTTTCCAAAATAAAAGCTTTCAGGAAGAGAGAAAAACAACAACAAAACAATAAAAATCATATCTACATACTGCTTTATCTCAATATACTGTCACATTCTAGGTTTCAAAAAAAAGTTAAAGTTCTTGGGTTTTAAAACAAAATCTCAAAATAAAAAATAATCTGAAACAATACTAATTTGAGCTAGCAGTTCCATGGGGCTGCAGAGGTGACTTCTCCACATTCTTGAAGAATTTGGTCCAGTCTGCCAAATATATAACAAGAAATGTAGGTGTTGTGCTATCTGTATTGGTAACCCTCAATTATTTTATGTTGCTGTTAGAAAACAATAGCAATCAACAATAAGTAAATTGAAATGTATGGTAGCTTATAGGGGTTTGGATTGTGAATTTTTACTTTTTGGAGGTGATGAGGGGAATTAAATTTTCATGTGTGAGATTGATTATGTTTACAGAAATTAACTTTTTATATTGCAAATGTTTGCCTGAAGGAAGTAGGATTGGTTTTCAGCTACAAACAGAATATAATCATGAAAATATAATGAAGAGTTAATGAATGTGCAACACATATTAAAAGAGGTCAAAAAATAGTGTGGTGAAATGAATTTTTTGGATAATGCTTTTTTCTGTTTTCTTGGCTGATTACTTGTGAAGGTAGTTAAAACACAAAGGATTAACCATTGCATAATTAATTTATAACTGTAATGCTGCATATACTCTAAACAAAACTGTAAAATTAGAATATTAATATATGCATTGCTGATTATGTCAAATTCTCCTTTCTGCCCAAACCGTGTAATTATTTAATACAGTCTTTAACTATGACTAACAGTATGAAAAGAAAATAGAATATCTGAGTGGTTTAAGATGTTTATAAATACATGACTGCATGTTTGCTAATTATATTCACATAAAGTGATTTTAGGAAGCCTATTTAATTTTTATTAAATTTTCTTTATAATTTATTTTGTCTTTAAAAAAGACACATCTCTTTTTAGGTACTGTACACTATTCAAGTTTCTGTATCAAGCTTTGAATCACTGCAATTTATTTTCTCCAGTATGCTATTATTGATTCTATACAGAGGAAGCAAAGTGAAAACAAAGAGACAATCCATTAACAGACTGTTGAGTGCAGCACTCAACAGAAAGCAAGACGAATACATGCTGCATGATATGAGAAGAAGCTTCAACTCTTTTCATGTGAAGTAAATCATATTTAATTGTAGGTAGGTTGAAAAAGCACTAAGAATACGTTTTTCAAAGGAGTGTGAATAACTTGGCATCCTCTACCTTCAAAGAGAAATGGACCAGTACCAGCTTTTTAGGAGATCAGAGTTTGACTTCAGTACCAGTATGAGAACACGGCTTGGGTTTGTAGTCCTCTGGAGAATACTGAGAAGGAGGGGAATTGAAGCAAGGAAAAATCTTCAAGGCCTATGACACTTTCAGTCTCAGTTTATTTTTAAAGGATTTATGGTCAGCCTGTCTTTGTCTGAAGAGGGAAATACATACAAAGACAGAGCTGGCAAAATACAGAGGTATGGGGCAAGAATGTGTATCTGAGTTTCATGGAAACAGAGTAAGAGAGACCCGTCCTCTGCCTGTCTGCAGCGAGCTCAGCCTTTGCACCAAACATCAGAGAATCCCCACCAGTGGTGCAGCCCTCCAGAAAGCCTGCTACCTCCTGCCGGCTTTGAGAGCAAAGGCCAAAGATATTTAATACAGTAAGGAGCGTTGTTGGGGCTATGCCCTGCAGGAGGCAGTGCTTTGCCATGAGAATTGGGTGGCAGGGGAGGGAGATTGACTTTTTACACAATCTGATAGTGACTGTTCAAGGGGACTTTTAAACTGAAAGGGAGGAAATGTAGGATGGACGTTAGGAAAGTATTCTTTACTGAGGTGGTGGTAAAGCACTGGACCAGGTTGATCAGAGAAGTTGTAGATGCCCCAATCCCTGTAGGAGATCAAGGCCAGGTTGGATGGGGCCCTGGGCAACCTGACATAGTGATTAGCAACCCTATCCACAGCAGAGGGGTTGGAACTTGATGATCTTTAGGATTTCTTTCAACCCAAGCCATTCTATGATTAGATGAAGTGGTGCTGTACTTGAAGGAACAGTGACTTTGTGGATTTGTCTCTTCTTTACCTGTGCTCCCTAGCAAGGACTGGATAATTTTCTTTCTTGGCTGAGAGCAATATGAAAAAATCCTTCAGTGCCTGCATACGGTTTATACTTAGGCCAAAGAGCAACTGTTCTTTTGAACCAGTTTTTCTGGGATGTGAACACGACTTCATTGCAGTGTCTGAAAACTGTTAATTTTCCAATACCTACTGAGCTAATTTAAACAAGAATTACAATAAGTCCCTCATATTAAAAATTCATGGTGGATTAAAAAGAAAGAGTCAAAACAGGCACAACCTCACAGTTAATCTAAACACTTTTTTTGTGTTTTGCATGCACAAATCTTAGGTAAGCTGCCATAGTATTGGGCTGAGATATTTTGTGGTGCTTTTTATAACTGTCTTAACATGTGCCAAAACTACCAAATTGCCGTGATACTGGTAGACAAACTTCAATCTACACTCATATTATTGAGCAAAACAAGAGCTTGGCTAAAGCAGTGTTTTTAACTTGTCCCAGTCTCTGCACAATATGATTTAATGGACAGTTTGCTTTCCAGTCCTATAGCAATGTCCCACCTTGTAAACATTGCAACTCTGATTTTGCCGAGGGGTTTCTGTCACGTTTTTCAGAATCTAATTAACCTGATCAAGGTACCTTAAAAAGGACTCCCAGACTGCTTAGCAAATTTAGAATTAATTGTAAGACCTGTCGAAATGGATAGCATCATTTCTATTTTGTCTTTTGTTTACAAATATTTCTGCTGTAAATGCTCTAAATTGCTCTCTATACTTTGCATCAAAAATATTCAGATCATTATTTGGCACCTATTGCTAGTTTATACGCTCCAAAATGATTATAAAGCACTGAAGCATTTCCCTCATCCCAGTGGAAGACAAAACAAAAAATAGCATACCTTTTTCAAGAAGGTGTGAAGGAAAGGACTCTGAGGATTTAAAACAAGCTCTAATTAATTCTACAGGCTGTTATGTTGCAAAATGCACTGTATAAGACTTTCTTTAGCAAATTTCAATTTTTTCATGTGTAAATATGATGGTACATACAAATAATCCCTTCAGTAGCAACTAGATTCTCAGGGATCTTCTTGAAATTTAAACATTTAATTATGAAGTAGCTTGGAGAACTAGGGAGAATTTTCTATGCTTTTCCTGCTCTTATGAACTTCTATAAAACTACAGTATAAGGGTTAGTATGGTCATAAAATGTGAGTGCCAAAGACATTGCTTTCATTGTCTAAAGGGTAGACTCTTGTCAATGGCTTGAGAGCTGCTTACTTTGCACCTTTCTACTCATGAGAGAAGCATGAGAAAGCCTCCAGCTGAGGCTTATTATGATAATGAGTTAAAGAAAATAATTAGAGGACAGTCTAAAGATCACGAGCCTTGCAGTGAGTGAGTGTCCAGCATGGTTCCATACCCAGAAATTCAAATAAGTGAGCTGATTTTTTAATTGAGTTCCCCTTTACTGCAAGTGTCTCTGAGGTATGTCTGTGCTTCCTGTTTTTCACATGGTTAAGCAGCATATTCACTTATTTTGAATTTTGGGGAGCAGCAGGCTGCTGTTGCAACTGAATACTTGGGATAATTGGATATATAAATACATATAAAAATGCGTGCACGCACATATATGAGTATCAGAGAATTAGAGGTTATTGTGGTGGGGGCTGTTTGGACCAATTTTAAATTCTTTATTAGCCCATATTATTAATAAGCATTTTTTCATGTTTATCATCAGCACTACGTGCACAAAACTGTTTTAACAGTTAAGTTCCAAGTTAGCTGTGAGTATGCTATGCAATGGAACTAACAGTAGAGAGATTCCGTGCAGTCAGGACTGATGGCTGTGGTCTCTCGTGGTTCACAGCTGCTGCGGTTAGGGTGATGTACTGGAGTAGTGTTTGAGAGAGAAATAATAATCTTCCTTCAGAAAGAAGGATTCAGTAGCAGGCTGGTGGTGTTGCTGGTTTGGTTAAGATTTGACAAAAAGACTTCAGGATTGTAACTCTTGAACACATGTATGTTGTCCCATACTGAGATAATTACTGGTGTTCTGTTATTGAGGTAGGAATATTTAAGGGTAATATTTTATTCTCACTGTTTCTGATAAATTGATGTGATAAAATGCTCATAAATTACAAAGTCTTTTTTTTTTCCCAACAAACTAGTGATTGTTTAAAATTTTTTGAAATTCTCACAAATTTTTCAAGCAAGCAAAGTGTTGCACTGATTTTTAAGGTACACGACATTAGGAGAGCATGAGAAAGGTTTTGTCACTATCGAGGTGAAGAAATAGATGAAATCTGCATTTTCTCTGATCTGTTATGGCTGTTGGGGCTTCCCTGTAGCTAGAAATGTAATTCCTGTCATAACTGTTAATATCTTTTTCCAAATAAATAATGTCTCTTTATGAGAAACCTCACTGTCCTCACAATGCGTGTTTGACTTAGTTTTACTTTGATATTAATACTGCTCATAGACTTAAAAAAAAATTTTAAATTAATACATTCTGAAGAGAACAAAAAGAGAAAACCAAAGAAAATGAGAGAGAAAATGAAGGAATGAGTAGGGGTAAAAAAAAACTTTTCTTGTAGTAGATGTAGATTGGATCAAAAATAAAGAGATTCTCTTCTTCTTGTTGTTGTTAATTTAAAAATGCTGATATATGCTTCAAGACATAAATGAGAAAGGTTCAGATAATAAAAGAAAGCGGTTCCAGGGAGAAGAATTAACAAAATGAGGAATATTGCTCTTGGGTATCATTAAAGTGAATGTTTCATCATGGGACTACGTAATTGAGAAGGCAGTAGCATCTTCCTAACATATAACAAGTGTTACACAGAATCTGCTTCTGTGTTAAAAGAATTCCCATCCACATCCATAGGACCTTTTGAGGATTGGAGTTTAGAATAGTAGGATGTGTCAGAGGCATTGGATAATCATTTTGGCTCTCTGTCTTGAAGGGAAAATAACCTCAAACAAGTGCAGCAAAGTAAATTCACGGAACTCCTGTAAAAGGGAAAAATAGTGAAGTAGAAATACTAGGAGTTAGAGTGTTCAAGTCGTTATTTTAGCATGTAATAAAGTGTCTATATGTGTATTTCTATGAAATATGTATATACAAGCTATATATACAAAATCTTCCAATGAAAATAATAACTTCTTCCATGAAGCTGAGTATAAGGGTTCTGGTATTCAATTTATTGAAACATAAAATATATTCAATTAATTTTGGTGTCCTGTTACTTGCATTTATACTGAAACTGTACTTTTTCCTCCCTGAAAGCAGGTAGAATGATTTCTTGAAATATTAAGCACTCATTTAGTGAACATTTGCAGCATGAAATCTGAACAAATCCATACTTTTTTACTGTATCTTGACTGATTTTGTTAATATATTAAGCAGAATTGATGCTTCATTCTACCTGAGATTTTGCAATATCGTTCTTTAATTTTTTGAGTGCAACAGAACTTCTTTTTCGGCTTTCATTAACTTTACAAATCTGGTTATTCACTGTTTGTTCCTCATTTCTTTTTCCTTTGATATTTGAAGTACCAGTTCAGTTTTCATAAAATCAAATAGAAATATGACCTGAATTTCAAGAGGGCTGAAAGTCAACACTTAAACAAGTAAAGTGTTAAGTAAATATGTGCTTAAAATGCCACACAAATTCTAGCTGTTTTTCTTTACTATCATGAAGACACTTTCTCTGTGTGCAAATATTTATACGTATAAAACCTTAATTTATGCCAATTAGAGTATACTTTGAGTGTTCTGTTGGAATTGAGCATGAATTTGCATTTTTTTCAAACTAAAACTTAAGTCATGAAGACACATGGATTTTTTTTGACTGCACTTTCATTTACCTACATGTGCACATGTACATACAAGTTTACAATAGTGTTTTTGTCCTTTCAAGGCTATTTTTTATTTTGTTGTTTCAGGCTATCAGGTCTGAGCAGAACATTTTTAGTGCATTCAGTAATTTTTCAGAGCCTCACAACCCTGAAATTTTATCTTCAATTTATAATGAATTCTGGAAATACAAGTTTAAAATTTCCTTTATATTTAAAACAAACAAACAAACAAAAAAAAAAAAAAACAGCCGAACAAAAAATGTTATCAATTTATGCTCCTCCATTTTACATGCATTTCCACTAAACCAGAAGGAACAGAGAAATCTATCTGGAGTGTGTCTGTGGTGTAATTATCCTTCTCTGTCATTTCCACAGGGCTTCAACATCAACTTTGATGGAGTATGAATGCTACCATGTGAATGGTTTTCCTATAGGCAGCATTTACATTTGGGAAAAATACCAGGTAGAAATTGTCCTGGACCCTCACCTGATGGATGTTGTGACTCTTGCTATTTTTAGGACTGGTTTCACAGGGTGAGCTTGATTGACATATTGATGTCAGGTCCTGCATAAATAACAGCTCCTGAGATAGTGAGAAATGAGAAAATACTTGCAGACTGCAAGACCACTTGCTACTGTCAAAGACCAGTTTTGCACTTTCAAATTCTGCACTGCACTGTGTGCTTGAATGTCTGAGTCTTTGCATTGATGTGCATGTTAAATGTCATTGAGCTCTATTTCAATATTAACGTCATCCTTCACTGATTGGATCAAACCCACTCTCTGATCCGCCAAGAATTGTTTCAATTGTACGTAGAATATGTAAGTTCATAACCAATATCTAGTATCAGACTCAAGCTGATTCTGGCTCTCTTTCTAAAGCATTAGAAGTACAGTTGCAGAAATAAACTTCAGCAACCAACCAACCCGGATTCTTGCTGGCAGCTTGGTGCTAAGAGTTTTCATGATTTCTTCCCTACTTCATTTCTGTTGCCTTGCTGTCTGAATGGCAGGTACCTTACCCAGGGTCCAGTAAGCCAATTTCACACACAGTGACTGGGTACTGATCTATTGCAAAGTTGTTTGAGTGCTGAATACACCCCAAGATTTTTGTGATATCTTTTTATACATATATTTTATCATTTTATCACTACCCTGATTCAATCTCAGTTGAAGATAGGGTTAAGCACTTCCTGTAAGTTAGCTAGACATGCCAATTAACTACACATTTTTTCAAGATGCTCCTTTCTTCAACCATTAGTTCAGTCATTGCATTGTAATTAAGAGCTCCTCTGCTTGTACTTTTGCAGTTTCAAGTGTGGTAATCCAGACTTAGATAAAAGTGCGTACTTGCTACATCAAAGGATAGACATACAAAAATTTGTACAAGTGTTCGTTCTTACTGACAACAGCGTCATTGCTTGTTGAAGGAGTTGCTCTATCTGCTTCTGATAATTATTCAGCATAGATTTTGTTATAAATACATCATTTTTTTTCTCAAGGTTTTTAAATTTAGAAGTGATAAAACCTGAGATGAATCTGAGATCTTGTTAACCCTTAGGTTAGAGAAATTATGATAATGAGCAATAATTCCCCTTCCCTCATCAATGAAATATATTTTCTGACATAATAGTGAATCAACAGCCACACCTTGCAGATATAATCACAATGTAGCATGCAAATATTTGTACTGATAGTTGGCAGAAAACGTTGAACAAGTATTTTCCTGTTGCTTTAGCTGGTTACTCATTCCAGTGTACATATTGGCTTCTACTGCACGGTACTGCTTGGCATCGTAGCAAGGGAGGTGACAGCTCCACAAGACTAAGAGCAGTCAGAAGCAATTGAAGATAGAATAAAAGTCAGTTCTGCTGTAATGTCAGCGAAGTTAGCTATGAAATAAAAGGCTTCTTGGGGAAATGGAAAGCCCTAACTGTTGCCATGAGAGACCCTTACTTTTTTGTTGATGTTTAGCAACAGATTTTTGGAAATTATGTACAGTGATATTAATATCAACGTATCAAGCATTGTGCATGTGGTGCAGCTATGTGACTTCATTTGCAGTCTCTTATCTTGTGAATGGAAGTATATACCATACAAAATGGGAACTGGTAGTAACTAATGGGTATTTTTATAGAATAGCAGAATAAATAAGCACATAAAACTTCTGCAATGGTTACTGCTGCCTCTCAGCTATAGTGGCTCACTGGGGGGCACTTCAAAGAGAAATGTGGGGTCCAGAAGTAAGTGCACAAAACCTTTATATTTTAGTAGGTTTTCTGTAGTAATGTTTTTGTGTATGTTTTTCTTCTGAAAGATTGTTTAATATTGCTTCATTTCATCTCAAAGAAAAACATTCTTAATTTGCGGACTCTAATTTTGACCTAATTTCAAGTCTTTTTACTTTCTATGACCTCCTTTCTAAATCTGGTTACTATAGCTGTCCTGAAATACGCAAGAAATACTTGATTCCAGTGTGTTTTGGAGTGGTGTTTTTTTTTTTTCCTTCTCAATTTAAGTGGTGACTGAAGAAGAGGGAAAAATATATCTTGTGTTTTACTAGATTAAATACTGATTATGTATGTAGCTTCATTTTGCAAATGATGATACTAAGCACACTTTCATTCTAGTACATGACTGATTGAGTAAGGCACATTATTACAGAAATATATTGAACAATGTCTAAAAATATTTGCTCAAGAAATTCCATATCTCAAACTGTAATCATATCTCTTCAAATGAGCACAACTGTTAGGATAAGTGCTACTGCTGTACTCTGGTGCCATGTCCATTGTGTCCCCCAAGCTGCCTACAGGGATTCAAACAGTGATGAGAACACTTTTTGTTAGAAAAACAATTAGAAAAAAATAATTGTTGAAAGCCTTCTGTGAAACTGCTAACTACTCTGGAAGCACCGAGGCATTCTTCCTGTGCACAACAAAAAAAGTAATTCTAAAGCAGTTCTGCTCTGTATTGTGGCTAGCATATAATCCAATTAAATGTTTGAGCTTTGAGGGTCTGTCTTTGTGCTGTCTCCTTTCATATGTTTATATCTGTTATTTCTTGTTATCTTATTTTTCTCTGCTAGTTCTCTTGATGGTCATGTTATTGCTCCTAGCATAAAGTTTCCTGTATTGTTCTAAGGAGTTCTTGTTTTGGTAGGAATTTAGAAAAGGGTTTTAAGCTCATTTCAGAACAGGAGACCATTTCATATGGCATTGTCTTTGCGCAAAAGAAAAATATTAAGTGCAGACTGTATGCTTTACTTTGTTCCTTTTTTTTCCTTGAAGCACAACTTTAAGGCCATAAAACAGGCAAAAGCTCCTTTTCAACAGCTGTGACTTCTGCGTTTTGTGAACAGATGGCCATATTAGGACAAACTTGCAAGCTAATTGCTGGATTATGGAGATTTTCATATGGGGCAGTGTTTCATGGCTGAAACATTGCATAGATATGCATTTCTTGTTGGACATCACTCAGAATTGTTGTACTCAGATTTTGGTGTTTGTCTTATGTGGAAGAGTGGAATGTTACTGGTTGTGTTTGTGAGCAAAATATCTGCACATATACGTGCATAGTATTTGTATAACATTCTGGCTGATGTTTTCGGAATTTGTTAATATAGTGGGTACAGTTTCTTGAAGCCATGTTTTTGCATTTAATTCTCCAGATACTGAAGCAGGACTTCTGTCAGTGCTTAAAATACATTATTATTAATGGTCTCTATTTTCCTGTTTGCTTTCACTGACATCTGCATGCCTAATTCCCTCAGCTAGAGCTCTTCTTGAAATAGCTGCAATTCTCTCTCAGTTGAATGTCCTGGTTTAGAATAACGCTCAAGTACATATGTCTTCAGAAAAAATAAATTTGAAGGACACATTTCATTAAATGCCATTGATTTTTACAAGGAAAAAATCACTCACTTCTGAAGAAATGGCAGAGTTATGAAAGTCATGGGACTGTGCAAAAGAATTGGGGATTTCTTCTCTATTCAGTCCATAGAAACACAAGTAGCGATAGTAAAGTGGCTTAGATTTTAAAAGCTCAGAGTGACAGCAGGTGTATTGTTTGAAATATGTTTGTGTGCTTTGAAGGGCATGGACAGATTATTAAAATAAGTAAAACTGTCTTCTTTTTTCATAGGCGTTGTTAGAATTTTTCTTGTAATAAACATTACTGTTGTTATAGTTCATATGTTAATTAAAATGACTGGAGAAATGCAATTCTGGGTTTGAATCTGTATTAAACTAACTGGGCTTTTTTTAGATGAATGGAATCTTCATCAAATCTAATTGCAAAGGATTCCTCTAACAAGTACTGAATGTATTTTGAAATCTCCATAGAGACAAGGAGTTAAAAGTAGCAGCTGAATCTCTTTAAAATAAAAATAATTAAATAATAATAGAAAAAATCATATGGTTTGCCTTCAGCTGCACCTGCATTGTAGTTGTTCCTGTTAAAGGTGATCTCCTTTTTTGCTTGTGATATCTCTTGATGGTATGATGTGAAATTTTACGCAACTGAAAATTATGAATTATGGTTATTTTTGTGACTGCTTATCATCTGCTTATTTTATGTTTACAGGTTCTTTCCATCAAATTTAGAGTATGCTTAAAAATATTTTTTTTCTTTTAATGAGAGCACTTGAGAAAAGGAGTTAAATTTATGTGAATGATTTGCAAATAAACGCACAAGAACTTTAACTTCTCTACTTTTAATAAATGCTATTATTCAGCTCAGACCTAAGAGCTAGAGTGGGCAGTGGAAGGAGTGGGCTAAAATGGTATATGCTACCATGTCTGACTTTTTTTTTTTGAGAGGGATAATCAACCACAGTTAAAAAGGAATGAGAGATCAAATTACAAAGTTATAACTTTTTAATTTTAGTTTTTAGTATAGTTTTTATTTTAACTTCATTTGCTGTCTGTTATGTTCAGTTTTAAGCAGTGTACTGCACAGATAACTGTTAATTAACACTGTTGTTGCTCCAGACAATTAAGGAAGTAGTGCACCACCAACTACACACATTCTGTGCCTGACCTGCACTCTCTGATACTTTGGTTCTTGCCCTCTAGCTATCCCTAACTAATGTATCTATGAGCAGAAGTAGAAATGAAGAGGTAGTTGGATATTAATTAAGAAGAAAACAACACCCTGATATAGGGACATGCTAGGTGACTAGTGTGACATAGAAACTGACATAGGGACTGTGGCCCATGCAGTGGTTCCCATAATGCATTCTGCATGGTTTCACACTTCTGAGCAGCAATTTTTCTTTGTTCTTTGTAACTTTCAGTTTTTCATAGATTATAAAAACAAACAACAACCAAACAACTAACAGATGAATATTTAGCAATGTTAATTTTCTTGATAAGCACATCTATCTGTTCTTAATCTTGTTTACTTTTTAGTGACCTTCCAATGTTGCCCTTCTGAGTCTTGAATGTTGTGGATTGGATTAGAACAAAACTGTTCCTTGCCCACTACCTTGCTTACGTCATGAGCCTGAAGTGAGATGCTGGAGTTTCTTGTTGGCTCTGTTCCCTTGAGAACATTTAGCAGCACTAAAAAAATACAGCCCAGCCATTCATAACTCAGCTATTCAGTTTTAAGGACTGGTGTTGTTTGTTTTTGTTTGGTCCGTGTGTTTGCATGTTAGAATTGTTTATAATAATGAAGCTTTGTAGTTACTGTCACCTCAAAATGTACTGAGGAAAGAATACATTTCTACTAGTGTTATAAGGTCAGCACCGTACAAGTTGTTATTGATGCATGTTTTTTGCTTGCAGGTTTTTAGTGAACAAATCATTTATATAACTGCTTAAATTATCTGGAAATCTGCCTAGATGAATTTCTGATAGGCAGTAGAATGTTTCACAATTCTAGTGAAGTGCCAATTATAAATATTATTACACTTCTTAATATCAAATTATTTTAGATTTTCCTTCCATAACTGTTCAGTCATTATTTCTCAAAGTAGTTTTGAATTTGGGCAAACAACTGTACAAATATACTGTTAAACCACCTTAAATGCTTAATGGGACCAAGTTGCTGCACACAGGAGTCTATTCATTCCAGTTCAGATTGGGGTGCAGTGAGGCTAGGTTGGATAGCTTTTGTGCAGTATGCTTTCAGTCATGAAGGAACTTAGCTGTAAGCATAGTCATGTGTGATTTCTGCACAGTTGTGCAGTAGAACACAGTAGGGCTCTATCGACATTAACTGTCCTGAGCAACCTCACCTGGGGTCTTCATTCCGTTTAGTATCAGGAACTCTGGGCTTTGTCTGAGCTGAGTTATTGGTATCCCTTTCTTCAGGAGCCCTGACTTAGTGAAAGCCTTCTGGGTAGATCCTAAACAGATCATGTTAATTGTCTGGTGGTTGTTGGGGGCCATAAGAGCAACATGTATTCCCGTTGCCACCCTGCTTGCTTGAGTACTCTGGGGTTGCACTGTGGTGAGTGGAGTCCCTGTCCCACTGCACTGGGGTCACACACAGATCCAGCGAGGAGCACAAGCTGTCTTGAGGCTGACTGATTCAGAGGTAACTGTGTAGTAAAAGTTGTCTCACACTGCGGGCAGAGAATAGCAGGGTGCTTTTTAATTTTGTGCTTTAGTTTTGTCGTGCAAGCTTTTTTTTTTTCCTTGTTCTTGTGTAGTATATATTTAATGGTATCTAATACATAAGTGGATAAGAAATGGGACAGGATTGGCAGTTATATAATTCTCCCTCACCTCCCATCCATGCTTCAATAGACTGATTGTGTATGTGTGTACTTCTTTGTCTTTGTTGTTTTATAAGCTACTTTTTGAACTCCTGGTTAGTTACAGGATCTGTATAGCTACTACCAAAGTGTCCAATTCAGTTTAAAGAAAAAAAAATATGTTCAGGCTCCTACGTTGCAGATGATCATGCTGAAGTACTGAAGACCTCTGAGGCTATTCTAACACAATAGCCAAAACTTAGAGATTTAAGACGTAGAAGATTTAAGACTTGCATTTATACTGAAATAAGGATAAATTTCTCTTTAATGTGTGTGTCAGAAGTAGTGCTAGTTCATTCTTTTCTCTTTCTGATGTGCTTTCTTTTTGGGGAAGGCCATCTGTTTGTCAAGGGAAGTCACAAAATAATATTCAGTGCAAGATTTGCTCTGAAATCCTGATATCCAGTAATGGGGGTTATGAAAACAATTCTCTGCAATGTATCTAATTCATTTATATTTTAATTTAAGTTCATCAGTGTCAGATAAGTGTTTTTTTCTTTCTGTTCTTGGATGGCACCTGTAGTAGCTTAATACTGTCTGGATAGTAAAACATTTTGATGTCCTTCTGCTAGCCAGGGGCCTTTTTTGTTGACAAGGGCGGATCGTATGAAAGCTGTTGTTAGAAATAACTAAACCTGGTATTTCTGTAGATAATAACTATATTTCATTTTCTTTCAAATGATTTTCCTATTGCAGTTATTGAAAGTCATATGTGAAAGGAATGTCAGTTAGGGATAAAGCAAAAGCAGGTAAAATTTTCTGTTTGGGTATGATGACAGTGATTAAGTCTGAGAAGAAACATGTTTTGTGGCAGAATGTGATTGAGATAGTTTCCTTTGAATGCTGCAAAATAGCTAAAATACATAAAAAGCTAACAAGGCAATTTTGTGTAAGTAGGTCTTCTAATTTGACCAGTCTTATTAAATCACTGATTGCATGGTTCTTTGAAAAATAATATATTTTCACTATTTCTTCACTTTCACTATTGAACCCCACTTTGAAAAACGTGTTTCAAGTCCATAGCTTTATAAGATAACGCTAGATATTATTTGAAGCACTTAATAGAGACATAGAATGGCTTTCATTGGAAGGGACCTCAAAGGTGGTCTAGTTCTAACCCCCAACACAAGCAGTTGCCAGCCACTAAATCAGGCCCACAGTCTCTTCCAAAGAGCAACAGGGAGAGATGCACTAACTCACTTTTGCCAGTAATGAAATGTATCAGGCTTTTAGAAACAAAAATTACAGAGTTTTTCCACATCTTTGAATAGCATCTTCGTATCTTAAAGCTATTTTTGCCTTAACGTAAGACAGATAGTATAATATGTCTTTTCATAGCCAATACTCTAAAAAGCAAGGAAAATATCTGAAGTTCATGGTCCCTTTTGTCTGTCTGTTTAAGCCTGCTCTTAAACATTTTCTCATATGGCAAAGTGAAAACTGACTCTTCTATTGCTACATAAATAGCAGCTACAATGAACTATTTTTGGAACATAACCCTACTTTAAACTCTTGTCTGACCTCCAATTTTTATTTTTATTTTTTTACAAGTTGAAGCTCATCTTCTCAAAGGGCATACTCTCCATTCATCTCATCAGCAGCCTAAACACCTTTGAAGATCTAGACTTGAAGTGTTTTCATCATTTGCAAAATTGTTTGAGTGTATTTGAAACAAAATGTGTGTTTCAGGTTAAGTTGAGTGTGATTTAAGATTCAGCAGTTTGCAGGGTGTCATGTACATACAGGCATGAAGTAATAAACAGAGAGACAAAAGAATTCTTCCTTGTTTCATGTCTGCTTTTGATCTGTTATTGGCAGAACAAAGGAATATAATATAACTATATCCTCTTAAACAAAAAATGAAAATATGACAGCTCTGTCACACAGATTATTCTAAGAACTTCTAATCAGTGAAATATTTTTTCTTTTCATTGCTTTGGACTCAGGTGTTTTCATAATGCAAGAAGCTTTATACAATTTTATTTTTATAGAATATTCAGTGGTAAATCCTTTAATCTGAAAGCTTGATTTATAGATGACTATTTGCTCCATTTCATTAATTTGCACTATGCAAACCCAGATGTGCTGACTTCTGTTTTACAAGAGAAAAGTGAAGTATATTTTATCTATTGCTATGCTAAGCTCCTTTTCTTCACTCTTTACTGAAAGTAATGTGTCTATTTGTGCTATAAAGTATCCCTGTGTTAGTAGGAAGCAAATATGTGGCAAATAGCTTTGGTCTGAGGTACTGAAAGTGTGACTGATCTTCAATGATGGGTAATTTCATTATGATTGTGCTAAAACACATTGTAAAGACGTTAACCTAAAGGGTGAAAAGAAAATTATCGCAAATTGAGTTTTCTAATTTTATCTTTCTGAATTTCAAGTGCGTGAGCAAACATTGTCTGCTGTGTAGCCGAAAGATGAGCACAGTTGTTTTCATCAAGTCTTGCTATCATACCCATAGGTATATTATACAATGGTCTCCTGAGAATCCTTGTCAGTGGAGCTGCCTCCTTTCCTTTCTTTGAAAGAAGAGAGATCTGGTGCTCACTTGGGTGTCCCTTTGAGACGGACTTGAGAATGTTAGAGAACACACCTGAATGTAGAAGAACTAAAAGTTGCTTTTAATATCCTTACTTCTCCAAGTGAGAGTGACGTTGGTAGTTTCTTGAATACTGAAAGATGTTCACTTAGTGTTGTATTCATTAGCGAAAGGAATTTATTGTAAAAATCTGCAAGACAACTGTTATTCACCATTAGGACTGCGTAGAAATGTTACAGTGCTATGGTCGACTGAAAAAAAGAAACTCCAGCAGAAGTAGAGATTCAAGTGATTCTATAGTGGGGTTCTACTTTTTGTTACAATAGTCAAGATGTTATCCTCTTTCCATCTTACGCATTGCAGAAAGTGAACTGATTATCTTAAATCTACAATTCAATAGCATATTCATTCTAGCACAAAATGCCACATTTCCAAGAATCTTCCTTTAAAGCACCCCAGTACAGCTGACAGAACAAAAACTTGTGAATTAAATAGCCAGTTCTGTCCAACATCAAACTGTAAACTCTTAGCTATATCATGCTTATAAATTTGAGTTAGTTAACAGGTCTGATACTTGTGCTCACTGAAAATAAATTTGTTTCCTCTTTTCTTTTTTAACCTCCTGCTTTGTTTTCAGTTTTATGAACTTCATCACCTTACAGTCCAATATTACTAGACCTGAGTTTATGACTGGGATTTATGATTGATTTTTTTTTCTTCCTATGTTGATGTAAATTTCTTCTTTGTGTGCTCCATATTATTATTGAACTGTGTTAAACAATCTGAAATGTAGTGAATGATTCCATTTAGAAAAAGTCAATAACGCAAGCGGCTTTATCTACACCCAGTCTAAGCCTTTTCTCTTTGTCAAGTACTGCAGCGGGAAATACCTACATTGTGTCTAGAAAAGGTTTTCAAACTCTGTGCTATTCACTAGATCTTAGGGACAGTACATTTAGAAATAGAGTGAATAATGTGTATGCTTTGCTATCTGCTTCTGGCACTATCCATTCATGAGAGGAAGTAGCTTATAAAATACTTGTAGGAAGAAAGAATAGCACTTTTCTTGCCATCTTAGAATCAGCTTTCTCTCATGCATACAGGAAGAAAGTAGAGTGAATTTCTTAAACTGCACTCTATTTAAAAATGGGGCAGCTTGACTATCTGAAGTTTTTGTAGATTCAACTTGGATTATTTACCTGTTCAGCTGAAAAACTGTATTGTTTATATAACTTCAGTATCAAGATCACAAAAGAATAAGGTCTATAAATAGAGATGATTAAAATTTGTTTTTATTTCTTTCTCTTTTTCTCTTATTTTAGAAATATTCTTGAATGTCCTACAGAATATTGTTTTCTGAATATTTCTTTACTAGGAATACTATCTAGATAGACTGTTAACAGTCTACTTCAGTCCTTTAATAGTTTACTAGCAAAAAACGAAACAGTAATTTCCAGCATTTTTTACATATGATGATCGAGATCAAGATCTCAAGAGACAATATTTGAACAGGTGGCTCCATGATTGCTCTATGCTGTAGCCTCAGAATAGCATAACTCCTTTACCTCTTTATGCTCTGGCCTTCCTTCTTATTGCTTTTCTGTTTAAACTGTGAAACTTCAAGACAAGACCAGTTTTGGTGTGTGTTTATTCAGTTTCTTACTGAAACACTGTCTTGATTTTAGTTTCTAAATTTGACTGTAATACAAATAATTAAAAATACCCCCTGTGCCTCCCCCCACTCTATTGTATTTGAAATAATTAGATATTTCATCTCAGGAATGTGGCCTTGTTACTATTACTGCTGTGGCTGCTGAAGATAATTCAAACATTTCCTTCCTTTAATTTGAAGTACATGTCCAGCCTCCTTAACATTTTTTTTCATATATTCTGTCCTCATGTTCTTAGCATTAATGGAAGCACATTTGCTCAGCCAGCATGCTTATTTCTGCACACTGAATTGCTCCCAAAACGCTGAATGATGGTATGACATGCTAGTGATGTGGCCTTTATTTTGATTCAAAGAAGGCCAGCAGATTATTGCCTGTGATTCATATTAAGGAGTCACAGAGAAGTCCTACTGTTCTCTGGAAACTATTGTAATTTTGGTGCTGGCCCATCTATTTTTGTTGCACTCTGTAGTACTGAGAAACAAAAAAATGTGATAAAAATCAGCAAGGAGCTTATTCCTTTTAATTTTCTTGGAGAAAACTCGCTTTCTTATTCCACATCTATTCCCACTCTTCTAGTCCACCCACTTACTTATCACTTGCAATGCACTGCATGAATAGCAAGGCTCTCAAACAGCAGGAAAGAAAATATTGGTCAACTCATTTAAAGACTAAGTCATAGATGCCTTGAGGACAGGCATTTCCAACACACACGCAACAACTAAATAAAGCTCTTCTGGCTTTGTATTTAACTCTTAGCTTTCTGGAAATACTTAATTTTTGTATGGATGTTTTGTGAATTCCATAAAAAAATTTGGTATCAAATAGTCATAGTTCACTGATCTCTTTCACAAGAAAATCTTCATAACCCTGTGGTTCCTCCAGTGCATAACTGTGTTAACGCATTTCTATTAAAGAGAAGTCTAAGACTTTACATCAGGATACTTACATCACTGAAAAGTTAGATGACTCAGTCTGTTGCTTTCATCCCTAAACCTATATATGTAGTTGAAGGTGTAAATTTTTTAATGTCTGCATCAAACCTAGTAGAATATTTAGTAATAGAATATGAACTTTGTTATCTGTGGATAAGGTTTAGGAAAAAATTATAGGTTAACTATTTCAGTTTTGCCTTGATATCTCACTTCAACTGAATACTGAAGCATCACCACTTGTTATTTCTCTATAAAAGCAAACGTATTGCTAAAGGAAGTTTTGTATAGAATGTAAATTTACAAACTTTAATAACGTTGAATTATTTCCTTCTGTGCGAATCAGAGCTCAGAAAGTATTTCTCTCTCTTTTTCTCCAGTGTTGTTTCAATACTGAATAATGACAGTAGTAGGTCTGTTTGTGGTTGTTCTTTTTTGTTTGGTTGGTTCTTTTTATTTTTATTTTTAATTTATATCTGAATTAGCCAAGAATTGTGAAGTACACAAGCAGAACCTGCTGCTAAGCAACAAAGCTGCATTACCTGGAGAACAATATATTCACACACAGTGAATACTGACAGAATTGGCAAGTGGTCTCAAAGGAAAGGGATCAGTCACCACTCTGTAACAAACCTATAAATAAAAATGGTAACAGGGATTAGCCATCTAAGGGCTTTCTGGTTTAAATTACAGCCCATGGCTCTTCAAAACATGCATTTGGATGGACGTTTGACACATCGTAGCCTTTCAAATATATTAAATGCTATGAAACATACAGACTGGCAATTTTGAGGAATGCCAATACAGTCTGTCAGGTTGTGAACATCTAGTTTAGTTTTTCTAGAAATAAGATATTCTTTAGAAATTCAAACCTGTAAATATTGCAGTTGCCTAAAAAACAAGTTTAAAATCTTTTGTTTAGTATCCAGTGACGCGTATATCAAAAGTAATGCCCATTGTCTGTGATTAAATTATCCATTTGTGGATAACTGTATATTATTCACAGTAAATGGATCATCAATGCAGAAAAAAACTGAAGATCTGTGTTTCCAAGACTTATTAAGCAAACTCAGATCTAGTAATTGTCCATTCATATTTTCCAATATATAGCAGTCAGTAATATCGGTGAAATCAACCTTATACATTTTTTTGCCTTCTCTTTGAGGACATAAAAAACAAATTTACTGCTTTCTGGCAGCATTCTTTAAACAGCTGTAATGCAAAAAGAAGGTATGGAATGGATCAAGGAATTAAAGAATGCAACTCGTGTTAAATATTAAATTGATTAATAAATATAGTTAGTTTCCTATGCCGTTTCATGTGTGCAGAACTTTATCCGCTACTTCTTGAAGAATGCTTCATTATGCTGCGTAAGACAGATTCAGACAGACATAGAACTGGTTGTAAGTGTACAGCGTCCTTTCCAGAAAATGCTTAGTGTTCTTCTTCCTGTGCTGCAGAATTCTCTGCAGAGCCACTAAGTCCAGCAATCTCTCCTGCGTTTTCTTTCAGAGGATTAGTCCTTCCCCTCAGGCTTCCATCCCAATAGTGATGTAAATGCTCTCCCGAAACTGGGAAACGCTGGGGCACACCTGCTGCTCGGTGCCAGCAGCCACTGGCTGTTGTCCGACCTGACTGCAAAGACGTTCTACAAAGTATCATAACCTTCTTTGTATAAATGAACGCAAAGGAAACAGAACAGCTCATGTGTATTGTATTTTCACGCGTCTGTCACCATTTATGTAGTGCTGTAATTGAGATTTTTTTCTTCAGGTGCCTTGCAAATATCAGGCATCAATCTGTGCCTCAGGGTGCCAGCCAAGTTGTCTGACTCGCCTTTGTGCCTTTTCTCTCACTTTCAGCGTAAATGGCTTTCTCACATCGCTCATTCAAATGCACAACCAGATTATCATGTTGCTGTTGCTTCTCAGCCTATCAGCACAAATAAACTGCCTCTTACCCGGGCCACTGCTCTGACTGTCCTCTCAGTACACCCAACAGCGACTCTCCTGGCTTTCAGGAGGAATAGTCTTTCTGTATGTAGATCATACGGCAATGAAACCTCCTTTAATAAATCCGTCAGTGTACTCAATCTCCTACAGGAGTCGGTGCAATTCTCCAGTGTCTGAGTAAACCAGCGCTGAATTCATTGTTTTCAAAGTATTTTAGAAGAGGTGCTGCTATGTAGAAATGTTTTGAGAGAACCTGTTTTCATTAGCAAATTGGGTAATTATTTGTCTGGTCTGAAGTATTAAAAATATTCTGTAACACTGGGCAAAGCAGTGCTGTTTATTGTTCCTTCACTCTGTTTTTGGTCTTTCCCATTTGGCTGCCTGCTGCAAGCTACCTCAATCATTCAGGTGAGATGATGAAGCCTACTGAAAACAGACTGTGAAATCAGCCTCTGGTATTGTTCTGGCATTCACTGTAATTGAATTTATTTAGTGTCTTGACAAATTTGACTTCAGTCCTCTAACCTAAATTCTCCTTCGTGCTGCTTTGCATTTGAGATCACCAATAGCCAGTGTTTTTTTTTTGTTTGTTTGTTTGGTTTTGTTTAAGTATATTCATGACAGAAACTTGAGGACTGGGTGATTTATGAAAGGGATATAGAATAAACTGTATTTTTTTTAAACAAGGAGCCTTGGTCTAACTGTTAACTGTTTGTCCTGCTAGCTATTAAAATAAATTCACTGTCAAATACTTCCTCACAATCTTCCTCATAAAAGCTATCCGAGATCTGTTTTGAGACATTAATGTATTTTATTAGTGTAGAACACACTAGCTCTTTGAAATGATTCATTTTGCTTAGGGTGAGGAAGTGGGTTGTCTTTGTTTGCATTTGTGCAGTGCCAGTTCGACAGTCCACGTTGGATTTCAAGCTCATTGGCTGACACTTCAGGCACTTGTGAATGAACTGTGTGCATGTTACATCTGTGTTTGAGATATCTTTCACTCATGTGAGGAGGTAGATCTCTTTTCACAAAATGCATTCAAAAGAACATTTTGCTACCTTGAATTTCTCCCTATTATTTAGCTATAGCTAATGTAGCTGTCTCTCTGCTGCAGAAGTTTTTGCACAGCTGTTGTCTTCATTTCCAAAGAAAATTCTGAATGTGATCTTTAGCTTAAAAAGCTTGATGTTTAGGACAGATACTGAAAGATCTACTTTTACCTTTTCGTTACAGGATTTTTTTTTTCTTTTGAGAATACTTGGCTATCTGTGCAGCAAAGACTCATGCATCTTTGCATGTCCATATGATGTGCATTCTGTACCTTTCAGATTCTTATAGATGAACTTTGGTTTGTCTTCTTCTATCTGATTAGACATCAGTCATTTAAATTGGGCTTTTATTGAGCCTTATTGCTAATTCTGTTATTTTTCAAATAATGATAGTTTCTGGGATAAGGCGGTTAAAGACTGTTTTTTTTTTTTTTTTTTTGTTCGTGTCTTTCTAATCTTTGAGCTCATGACAGAATATGGCATTTTCAATAGACGTAGGTCTACACATTTTTGTATGTGAAGCTATTTGTTATTGTGTTCAAATGGAAGAGTTAGCAGTAGATGAAACAGGAGGAAGACACTTAGGTAAGAGATCAAGCTCCCTGTCCACCTTCCATTTTCAGATATTTACTGCTTCAGAGAGAAAATAGATTAGGACATGGATCAAAAAGGAAACAGGATGTCTGCAAGTGACTCGGTGCAGCTGTCAAACCTTTGCTTCAGTTTGCTACATTGCCAAGTCAAACTGTCAGAGCTTTGGGGAAATGAGCCCAAAGTTGATACTGTAAACATGAGTGAGAAAGTTTACTGTTACGAAGCTGTTTCAAAGCATTGATTTTGTATGCAGTCTGTGAGAAATTGTTGATCGTATATTAGCACAGAATTTAGTACTTCAAACTTTTAAGAAACAGTAGGAAGTTTTCATATAAGCTATAGTGTCTGTAGAGTTTATGGTGGTGTTAACTAAGTTTCCATTCTTTCCCCCAGCCTTTAAACTTGACCATGGAAGTAACAGGTGACATTTCTCCTTTTTTCTCTGGCATTGTTGTGCATGCAGAGGTCAGGGATACAGAAGATAATGGTATTTCTGCTGTTCCTGTTGGACCTTGTAAGGATATTTTGTTTTTAATTTTAATTTTTTTTTGCATTTTGTTTTGATTTCTGACCTTTTTCAGAGTTACAGTTTTATGATTGTAATTGCAATTCTGATAGAAAGTGACGTTTTCTAAGTTTCCTAGTGGGGTCACTGAAGGGGCATTTTTTTTTTTTTTAAGTAAACATTTACTATTATTTTCTGCTGTTACTGTTTCTACAGAGCACTCTTCATGGGGACTCTAAAGACAGTGTCTTTTAAGTATGAAGAAACAACTCAAAGCTATCAAAACGCATTAACTTTTCGAATAGATTAACGTCTTTGTCTTCAAGTGTCAAGTTCCTAACAGATGGTCACATGAATATTACTGCACTGAGTGCATTCAAGCCACTCTCTGTTGAGTATCTGAGGGATGATATACTACAAGATTGTTTCTTCTTTTATATATATATATATATAAATCTGCAGGGATAGGTCTCTGCATTATCTATTATCACTGTTAATGAAATTGTTGTGAACCATTAGTGCATAATTTTCAATATTTTTAAATGAACACAAAACATATTCTGAACTGCAGACCTCTGTAACCTTGGAAACAATGGTAAATATTCAGTAGAAACTTGATTGATTTATTTCAGCATTGTCTACATGCTTTGGATTGGAAATGAATTACGTTGTTTCTTTTGTTAAGAATTAGTTTAACAACAGAAGATGAGTCGTATTACTCTCAACTTACTACTACCAATAATAATATATTTAATGAATCTTTTCCTGTTTTGTAGAACATAAAAACCTTGTTGAAGAGTCAAGCCCAAAGCTTTGCATTCTGTATAGAAAGATGGTACTTTTAAAAAGAACAAAGTAAAAAAGTGTGGTTAGAGGCCTATTTGAGTATATTACTGTTAAGCAGATAAATTTCTGAGGGCTTTATAATAAGTATCCCATTCATAGTTACCTCATGGGAAGGTCAAAACAGTTCTCAGCAGGCTCTAACTAGTAAATGTGTATATACTGGGAATTGGACCAGATGATCTCTAGAGGTCCCTTCCAAGCCCTAGAATTCTGTAATTTAATCAAAAACATTAATCTAGTTTGACAATGATTACACTATTCTAGAGACCATACTTTTAACCATATTTACCTACTTCCATTAACTTTTAGCTTGTATTTAAAACAGATATGTGTGAAAAATTACTAGTCATTTGGAGGGGTGCCTTCAGCTTTTGATGCATTGCATTCTGTAAGACAGTAATTCCATGTGAAGGCAAATAATAAGTTAAAAAATCAGCTAGAATTTTTTCTCTATTTTGAAACAAGAATCAAATGTGTTTATTCTTTCCTTAGCTGTAATACTGTGCTTCAGTGACAGAATGTCATTATACAGCTTTTTAGCACATGTGGAGCCACGCTCTTTAAAAATCCCAAAATTGTTTTTTCACTATGCTCTCTGACTTAACCTCTATTTCACAGCTATATGTGGCTGCCAACAAGAGGCTGAACTTTAGCAGCAACACTAAAAGCAGATATGTGGCAAGAGTGGGGTCTTTTAAAATGTTTTAAGATTTATTTTAAAGAAGTTCTGTCAAGCAAGTGTGAACTTGATACATGTTAGAAGAGTACAGTTGTCATAGATGTACTGTAATCGATGTGCTTTGCTATTCAATTTCTTAGGCACAGTCTATTAAGGGATGTTTTGCTATTTTTCTCCAATGAAGATAGAGTTGGGCAATATGAGTATATACAAATGATTTTGACAAATAACTTAAGTTTAATTCCTCTGAAACCCTTCTTGAAGATTGTCCCTGACACTATCAGCAATCTTCTTTCAGATTTTTGGGATATTCCATCTCTTCCACACAACACCTGTGATTTTTATTTTTATTTTTCACACTGAGCTCAAAATAAAGCTCTCACCAGAATATTTTCTTACAGTAGAATTTTCAGAGCAAATGCTCTCAAATCGGGAGCCTTGATTTCCCTCTCTTCCAAAGTTGTAGTAGATAAACATTGTGGGAAAACAAAACGTTTCCATTAAAGCTTTAGTTTCCAGGGAAGGCCATAATGAAACTTCTTGCAGATTTCCAAATCATTCAAAAACTTTTCTGGACCAAGAGCTTACTTCTCTGGAAGATGTAAATCACAATGACACAAATAAAATTTCTTTTAGTAAAGAAGATGCTAAAATTTATATGGAAAGTGTTAAAAAAAAAAACCAAAAACTACCTCAGTGAATAATGAAATGAAAATTAGTTATCACAAGGAAGTAAAAAAGATTAAAACTTAGTAGTAGGATGTTCTATTGTTTAATTCAGTGTTACTCAATTTATTCATTCCATTCAAATCAGATATAGTTGTCATCAATATCTAACCAAGTTGCTTTAAATTTCTGGATATTGAAACGTTCTTATTTATTTATTTTAACATTGAGAGTACTATGTGATTCAACATAAGAAGAGGAAGGCTGCCTGTAGCCAAGTGCATTCCTTTTGGATTCACATCTTTAAATAATTGTACTGTATGTTCTTACAGCATGTCATTGTAAATGAATGCATGCAAATCCATGTGCCATGTAGAGGATGAGACAGGAAAAATATTTGAAAATCTCCCTTTCTGTTTCACTGTCACATACAATTCATAGAAAAAGGCAATACATAACTTAAGTACTTTATTTTTCCCTTTAAAATAGTAGCTTGATGTTAATGCCTACTGAAATAGATTTTAATTTTTCATCATACTTATAACCATGTAAATTTTAGAACAGTATTGTTATGTATAAGTATTCATTTCCATACATGAAAGTATTAAGGCACGTAGATGTCAGATTAGCATACTGCAGTGAATCACAGCTGAGGAAAACAACAGTGTAGCTCAATGTGTTTTTAACTGGAAATGGGCAGTGAGAGCCGCTGTGGACTGAAAGGACAGCTGGCATGACAGCATTTGACATCCTGTATGTAATTGGTTTTGAATGCTTGACAGATTTTTATAATAGTACAGAGGCATTTAGACCAGCAGGTAACTGTTGGGATTAGATTGTGTGGTGGTGAGCCTGTCTTCATATTACTCTTACTTGGGAATCCTTTAGGCACACTTGACATCAAAGATGTGTTCTCTTTTAAGTTCAAGTGCTTGTCAACTCTTACACCTTTTTCATCTAATTCGAGAAAAGCAGAACAACTTTAGACACTCGTATGTTCTTTAATTTAAGTGATCACTGTTAAAAATGAAATTTAAAGTGCAGTTATATATATGTAGTGGGGGTGGGAAATAGGATATTGGCTGAGCTACCAGCTGTCAATTATTTTTATTGGCAAACCTGAGTAGAGAATCACTTATGAAATTGATGTCAGAATTAGATCAGCCAGCCCAACAATTACAGTCAGGGATAAGACAAGCACTGTCTGTCTGTAGGAAGCAGTAGCATTTTATTTTTTATTATGATTAGTGAGCTGATTAAATACTGCAACAATTGTTGGTGTGCTACTGTGTCCATTTTCTTTTTGTGATAAGAGATTGTTAATTATAAAGAAAGAAAATAATCATTTTTTTTAATTGATATAATTGTCATGTTTGCTCTTTCCATTTGTTTTCCTCCATTTTGGATGCTGGTTAAATGGAAGTGACTAGAGTCTAACATCAGGATTTTAGAATCCGGTTTAGTGGATTCAGATACCTTCATTCTAGGATTCTAGAATACTAAATTTACAACACTGTAAAGGAGATTGCCTTGAAAGTGGTCAGACATAATATAGTCCATGGAACAGCAGACTAGTTTGAATAAGAGATCCAAATATTGAAGAATCAAAAATGACCAGTTGTAAAACATGTACGCAATACGTCTAAAAAATTTTGGTCTTTAGATTGGTTAAGGATATATAGATGTATATCCACAAAAAACAACAAATACATATATATATGAGATCTACTCTGAAAGTAATGTCTTCTGTTTTATTATATTGGTATGCAATGTCAGTGATGGACGTTGGTGGTACGGCAGTAGAAGTTGAACCTTACTGCCAGTATTCCATTTCACGTTGTTGCTGTGTGACTGATGGCAGCAGAGGGGCAGTCTGACAAAACGGTGTCTGACATGGAACTGAGTGTGAAGCAAAGGTGTGTCAGTGAATTCCTCTGTGTGGAAAAAGTGGCACCCACTGACCCATCAGAACGTGCTGAATGTTGATGGAGACAGAACAGTGGATGTGAACGCAGGGAGGTGGTGCATTTCAGCAGTGGTGACACTGACAGTGGGTCACGTTCAATGGTGCAGTTAGTTATGAGCCCAGCATACAGGCTGTTCATCACTGGTGAGAAGGCATAGCTGATGGTGCTGAATACACTAAAAAGTAGTGCTTTGTAGTTGAGAATTTGCTCTATCAAATAGTGTTATTGTACATTTTATATTTATTGTAGTTTCCCTGAAAATAAATAGGAGACATTGCTTTTAGAACAAACTATCTATATTTTGCTCAGTTATCATTTGTTGATGAAGGTTTCTCATTTCATGTAAAGTCCACTAAGACTTTTTGATTTGAGGACAATAAAATATCTCACATGATGCACTGCAAATATACAAAGCAATTGCTATTTTGAAATTAATAGACTGTGCCAATCTATGTTCATAATATTTTATTAATGACTGAATTGGATCTAGAAAATTTTACAGTGCTTGAACTGACCATTCATCCAAAAGATATAGGCACTTAATTGTGTCTAAGCAGCTGTCAATTTTGTGCGCCCTTAAGATGTCCCTTTCTCACTTGGCTGATCACATCATGTTTGTAGACTCTGAAATGTTCAGACTTGAATCAGAAGGGAAAATTTTGCTTGTGACAAAACTGCAGTGGTTTAACCATTCTGGTGCATGTCTATATAGTTCTCAAAGAAAAAGAGAAAGCAGTCACAGTTTACGTGAACTTTCATAAAGATCTGAATATCTATTATGTGATTTTTTTTGTACTTAACTGTAATCTGCTCAAGTTATAAGATGCTTAGGTGATAGGCAATTTTAATAGTAGATGAGATATCTTCCAAACTGAAAGAGCCAACATTGACTGTTCTTAATACTCTCAATTTTACCAGAGTGAATTTTGAACAGAATCTTTAAAGGAGTGGTCCACAGGTGATAGAATTTTCAGAGGAATAGAAGTTAGTGGCATTGGTGTGTATAGAATGTGCAGTGTGTGGCCTTATGCATTCTAAACTCTGTTATGCTGGCCTCGTTCTCATCCTTGTTATGCTACGTTAAAATATAGGAATTGATTAATTACTTTTTCTTCTATTTTTTTAAAGCAGAAATATCAGAAGTATATATTTTCTATTAGCTTTTTAAAATCCTTTTTTGTTTTCATATTTAATTTCGTGTTTATTTTCTTGTTTGCTTTTGCTTTCCTCAAAATAAGAGACATATTGTACTGTTAATTGTGAAGAATGAAAGCTAAGACCTACTTGTCCTGTGAAGTTTAAAACGTGGAAAATCCTATGAGCAGAGGCACTGTCTCTTGCATTAAAACATGATAGAGTGGTAATCTGAATTATGAAGGAGGGCCAGTTCCCACTGAAGCTTATCTAAGCAAAATTTAGCATACCTGTCAAAGCCCATTTCATTTTCAGAAGCACTATACATCTGTTGCCTCCAAAAAGATGATCTTGGAGAATAAACTCGTATCAGTATTTGGTTTACATATTTGAGACTTTTTTTCTTGTCTGAACTGCAGCACAGACTGATTTAAGTATACTGTCTTCTGTCAGTACTGCAGATATTTATTTTGTAAGTAGATTGCCTGCGTATATATATTGTTGTAGAAGTTCTTAGAAACCAAATTATGACAACTTAGAGGTCCTGTCCTTCTTTTTTTTCTGTTATTACAAAACTGAGATAAAGATTTAGATCTGACCTAGTGAACTGATTTAATCTGATAATAAATAAATTAGGGTGTAACTATAAAAGATTTTGATACCCCAGTATTGATGGGAAGTCCTTGCCTATAATCCTCTCTCTTTATATCCACATGTGACTATATTTTGTCTAGCTGTAGAAAATACTGATATTTTTAAGGGAAAATTTTGAGTGTTGGCTTATGGGAAGCACATTAGGCCTAAAAGAACTTTCCTCTGAATGATGTTAAGACAGATTTATGCTTCTGCTTTTCTAGACATGCAATCAAACTTCCAATTTTTACCAAGTGGTTTACAACTATCATACATGGCCAAAAATAGGAGCTGAATCCCTTTACAGCTGTTGAGAGTATGCCCAATAAATCTAGATTTAAATTCATTATGGGAGGTGTGGCCGATACAGTTATTATTGGGTTTTGTAAGTCATGCAGCCTTAGTTGTGGTGGTGGTGGTTTCTGTGATCACCTGGGGAGCTGTGACATCTCATGCTCAGAGCCTGGGCTGCTCCTTTGCGCTTCTGCTCATAGCCAGTGCCACTGAACATGATCCCTGCTCGAGACACATCAGCTCCTTTTTATCTTTTCCAGAATCTTTGCAATAATTTAAATTGCCACCTTCTTCTTCCACTTGTACTTCTCTGTTTTCTGTGTCAGATTAGGAAAAGTCTGGCGTTAAGTCTTCTGCCCCAGACTTTCTCCTGTCTAAATGAATATATAACACAGATCACTTAGTGTTTAATTTTATTCTTTTCTAACTTACGTTTCATTTTATTCTTTATTTTAAACTAAAATGCAACTCTCAGTGCTGAACAGGCATTAGTATATATGTAGTTTGCACTTCATATTTTTTGCTGTCTCCATAGATATGGCTATTTTAAATTGATGTAAGCATTCTGCTGACTAACCCTTAATCTTAGGTAGAGAGTGGTTAGGAAATTTATTGCAATTATATCAATTGATGTTTTAGTGCAATGTTTGTTTTCCATATAGGAGCTATTAAGTGTTCCTTACCAGAGCAGCTTTACACAGCTCAGGTTTCAAAATGATTTACTTTACCTTGTTACATATAACCATTACTGTTTGAGGAAATATGCATTTCTGTCATGCCAGATGCTAATGGCTATTGATGTATTTTTCAGTGGAAAAAAAATAAAAATAGGAAGCTTCTTACAGGTCAGACCTTCTCACTCAACTTTATTTCCATCTGCCAGCGAAGGAAGTTTTTTTTTTCAAAAGTTACTCCCTATCTTGTGCCAAAAGTAGTAGCCAAATTTTAGTGAAAGTTTACTAGAATGCAAAATTCACCTTTATTTTCTGTCAAAAGATTTAAAAATCTCTTGGAACACTTTTGTGGAAAAAAAAAAAAGAAAAAAGAAAAAAAGCTGCTGCCTTGGTATTTTTTTTTCTTGACCCCAGACCTGGCATCTGTCTGGAACCTGTCAACAGCTGATAGGAATGACCTCACCTGAGTCTTCTGTGCAGATGTGCATTGCGGAGGGTTGGAAATTCCAGACTCTCAGGTGTTTGGTCAACGTGTAGGATTTTGCAGTTTACATCAATGTTCACTGCTGTTGTCTGTAATCAAGACAAATCCTCAATGGGGAAGAATGCCTTAGTTTTGCACATACTAACTGGAGAAAGCATAGGATGTTCTATGTTAAATTTACTGTATCTTTTTCCTGTTCAATATTTAAATTTAAATTTCAGTTTTGACATTGAAATCTTATATTCACCCATAGTGAATCAGAAGCTTGTTCTTCAGGACAGTGATGCTGTGGTGCTCCCTATTAGGCTAGACTAAAGGAAGTCCAACCACTTTTGGTTCAATCAATTAATATAATTTATTACTACAATAACGTTTCACCTATGTAGCAGTGAAATTGAACATCTGATTTAGTATGACAAGTAACTGTTGTTTAATATCAACATCTGTAGAGACTAATTTACTTTTGAAAGAGCTGATCTGTGCTATTGTTATAAACTTGAAATGTAAACCATCAGTTGGAAACTTTCTACAATGTACTTATTATTCAGTGAGAACAAATAGATTTACGTCTTTTCTCAGAACTCACTGGATAGGAAAACTGCCAATTCAGGCAATAAATGATGGTGCTGTATATTATAACAAGTGCTCAAAAATCCAGATGTGTTTGGAAAAGTAGCTGTAATGATGAAATAGGATTTGCAGAGACTGCTTGAGGTCTTGAACAAAGTTGAGTTCAAATCTTGAGTTCAATGCTATGTGTTGTTTGGTTGATTTTCATTAGAGATCAGATGTAGTCGTGTTTCAGGTCTTACAGAGTATCAAAATTGCGTCGTTAAGGGGAATCTTATCATGGACAGCAATAGAGAATAAATATACCAAACTTTTCTAGAATTACCTGTTACATAAATTAAAAAGGTTTTTTTGTTTTGTTATAAAATTTGATCGGAAAAAATCACTGAATACAATTATTGATTAGATCTAACTATGTTTTGAAATGCCTCATTGTGTAGAGTAAAAAAAATGTAGGGAAAAAAATCATATGGTAAGAAATGGTCTTGAGCTAACAGAATATCAAAAACATTTCTGCCAGTATCGGAACGCGAAGTTATTAGAAGTTATATTTCTTTCAAAACAGAATGCTTTTCAAAAGTATTGTTCATTACCACCCTTTTTAACATTTTCATAACAGTATCTCAGCTGATTAGATTGACTAAGCTTCCATTAGTTTTGTCTCAGTTCCTATAAGGAATGGTAACTCCAGAGAAATCATAAGATCTGTTTCATTTGTATGAGTTTACTATTGATGAGTTCTGTGGAGAAACGTTAAAGCAAGATTGATATACTTAAAGAGATGAATGAGGTTATGAAACTTAAACCAGTGTGTTAATCTATTTAATACAAACATAACGAACAGAACACTTGAAATTTTAACTTTGTAGACAAACAAACAAAAAAGCAAAAAAACCTCCAAAAACTAGCCACAGAGCTAGTAAATGGGGTGGTACTTGCGAGTTTGCAAATCAATAGCCTTAAACAATTTGGTCCAAGAGTCTTGTAGTCATTCTTGTCCCTATTTATCTTTGCAAGTCTTTATGAATACATCACAGAGGTTAAAACACATATGGTACACTGTAAGAGTGGCTGTGAAAGTAATGCTTTAAATAAAGTAATGCTGAGCTGTTCTCAACAAACCCCTATTATCAGCAGTAAATAATATTTGTTCTTGTATATTATTATTCCATTTATTTTAGCCTATTAATTGCTCACGAGCACTTTATTTAGGCAATGTGGTCAGTGAAAGAAAGCTAACACTTTAATGGATTATCTTGTCACTACATTATCTTTCTGGGTTACAGTTGCCATTATGTATCATAAATATGCTTTTAAGGCTGTTCCTAAACAAGGATATCGCTAACATAGTAATGTTTGTTGAAAATATTCTGCTAAGCAGAATATCTGTTTGTCTTCTATTCTAAGGCTATACAATATTGCTAATGAGATTTATCAGATTATTACTTGCCTTGGAAAGAAGAGAAAGATCGCTGTGTGCACGTGCTCGCTGGCTTTGAAATGCTGCCAAGAGCAGCCAGCAATGGTAGCTGTCCTAACGTCCATAGAAAGTATAGCAAGTACCAGGACAAAAAGCTTTGTTTGTGTGTTGCAAATATTAAGGGCTGTTTGGAACTGATGGAATGGAAGTCTGGTTTTATTTCACAGAAAGATTCATTTCAGGTCTTGTTCACTGTCTCATATTTTTTTGTGCAAATTCACTTCAATGATCAATCCTCCAACGAACAAAGAACAGGAAAAACATTGCATTCAGACATTGCTGTTCTACCCTTGAGGAAATGAAATGAAAGAAATAAAAGCTATTCAGTGGACTTGTGTTAGCAAACTATGTAAACCAGCAGCCATACAATTGAATGGGCGTATGACAGAGTGGGTAGATCTCTGCAAGTGCAAAGGAATCAAACTGAAGTCTTTGTAGGATCAGAACAACTTTATTAATTTAATCTTCCTGCTCTTAAAGGCAGCTCCTTAAAATTGTTATGGAGTATTTTCTTCACACTTTCTACAATAGTATTTCAGAAATAACAAATTCTCTCAATTAAAAAAAAAAAAGGTTAAAAAAAATAAGGAAACAAAGTGATTGTCAATTCTTGTTGCTTAAAGAGGTTTAAGTCAAATCATATTGCATTAGAAATTGCTTTAGCATGTATTTTTTTGTGTATTGCTAACAGACGGACAGAAATTTAGAATGTCCTTTAAATGAGTCCTAACCACATCACCCATATTTGTGGACTTGCTATCAGTACTGGCTTCTGTGTTCTGTGTTTTGAGCATTTTCCAAGTGCACTGAATTTTCATCTGTTTATGACCCCAGATACTCACTAAAATGTTCCATTGAATTCATCCAGCTGTTAGACAGCCTCCTTTGAAGTCTAAATGCCATGAACTAATTATTCTCTACTAATTGTTGAAGATCGTGAGCCCATGAATCTGTTAACTGAACTTGGCTTCCAGTGATCAATATTTTAAGAAGAAACCAGCATGAATGCCAGCCATGTTTCTTTTTCTATCATTAGGAACTAGTACATCATGACAGGAAATTTGCAAAACTTCTTGATTCGTTAGAAACAACTTCGTCTTTTACATATGTAATTAAATTCTTCAGTCTCCCAAAGGGAAGATCCTAATTACTCAGTATATCTCTGGATAACCTAGTAACAATGTAATGGTAGTTCATTAAATACATGCTTTAGTAAAGGCCTTCACAGGACTTGCAGAACCTGAACCAATGTCCCATTTAAACTAGGTAGAAAATTGTGACTATTTTCATTGTGCATTTGTTGAAGTAATCTTATTTACTTTTGAAAATGAATGTACTGCAATGACTATGTTTGGAATAAAAGGCTCAGTAGTACTTATATTTGAGAAGTCCTCTCCCCTATCTGGGGAAATGTTTCTGATAGACGAGCAAGGATCTTTTCAAACTCATCTCTACCCTCACTGTGTTATGACTTCAGTAATTTTGCTTCTACTGCCATTTTGACCATGTTCTCTTTTACTTGTTCCTGACATATATTACATTGTTTACTCCTCATTTTCCCTTTTTCTGCCTCCGCATCCCCTTTGGCTTTGATTTTCCACTATTCTGAAAAATCTAATTTAGCCAAGTACTTGTTTTTTCTCTTCCTTGTGTTATCTGAACAGCTTAGAGTTTTTCTGTTTGGTTTAAAAAAAGAAAACAAAAATTATCTAATCTGTATTTCTCTTTACTCCTACCTCTTGGCTTTTAGAGTTTCCACTGAGGTAGAAAATTTAACTTAAGTTGAAGTAGGGTGTTGAAAGTTAGGATCTCTTTAGTTACTGTGATTGTTCTTGAGGTCTTTTGGTTGAAGATTACAATCTGATCATTCAGATCTCATGAGTTTGATGAGAATTCTTCTCTGTGGATAAATAAGGTGTCAAGTCCTGCCTGTAAGCAGAGGGAAGTGGTGACCAGAAAGAGTTTTTCATTGGTCCTTACAATGTCTTAGTTTTTTCTTACAGCAAGCTTTAAAACTGCATTAATTCTTAGAATAACTTTGTTTCTGTTTTATCATTTTTTCTTCCATCTTCAAGTGTAGTAAGATTAATGTCTTTATTATCCTTTATTCTATCTTTCTTGACTGTTAAAATGTCAAGTATTCCACGACCCTTTAACAAGTAAATGATCAAACCAGTTGTGATAAACTTGAGTTCAAGAAAAACCCTTTGGGTTCTGACATATGTCAGATATGTAATGATAGATGTCATAAGAGTACCAAAGTTTCTCAGAGTTATGCTTCTAATTGTTAAGTCTCAAATGAAGCTTTTTCAGGGCTCAACAAGCATCAGGCAACTGGAAAACTTTGCAGACCCCAGGTACTAAAGAAGATCTGGGAGGCAGTATTAGTAAAATGTATTAATGCCTGCTAATGAAAAAATAACTATAATACTCTACAGTAAAACGGTTTTAAGGGAAATTTAGAATGACAAAAAAAATCTTAAAAAAAAAACAACAACTTTATGCTAAGAATATACACATTCAAACATATAATAAAAGTTTGATGGTATTGAGAGAAAAATGTTCCAAAATTATGCAATTTCTCATGTTTAGATCATAGTAGTACTTACTGAGAAATGATTATAAGCCTCCAAAATTAATAATCTATTAAGTAAATGAAGGCAAATTAAATGCAAATGAAACTCCTCAAATGAATGCATAATGCTTACTGCATTGAGGTTTCAAAACACATTTGTGATGCTGAGTAGAATAAAATCAAACTTACATTTAAGGCACTGTGAATATGCGGATGTCATCATCTATTTCTTCTTATGCTCTTCTGGTTTTTGTTCTTTGTTTTGCAAATATGGTAATTGTAATGCACTTGTATTAAAATTGGGAGAAATCATCAAAATTGATGCAATAAACACATGCTTCTTCCAAAGATATTTTGCTCAAAATAACATGGAGTTTTATGCTACTGGTTTTAGAGCTAATCACGTTTCTCTCATATATTATACTATACCATGAATGACATCAGAAATATTGACATGTGAGTTTGGGACTATGGAGGGGGAAGCATGTGCTGTGTACACCTTTTTTTTTTTTTTTTTTTTTGCTTCTTTTTCTTTCCAGTTCGTTCCAGTACTGTATTACTTTTGTTCCAAAAACCAGAACACCTGTCCAAGCATGTTAATGCAATGCTAGATGTGACTTGGAAATTTGAATAGTCTATGCCATTACAAATCGGTAAATCAAACGTTAATATCACCCTAATAATGCCATGCTAATGACTGGCTGTCTGTCAGTCTGACTATTGTAACAAGGCAAGTTCAAGACAGCCAGATTGGTTCCCTGTCATAAGTGATATCTTTGAACAAAAATTACTCCTTTCTAGTGTCAGATCTAGTGAGGTAGAGAAAAGGGAAAAAAAGTTGATTGCCATTATTATTATAAACTACTTCATCATATTTTACTATAAAGTATCAGTAGATGTGATCGGTCTCCCAGCTGCTAGTAATTATGAAATTCTGTTAATCAGTAGAGTTGTACTGCTGTGCCCAGGAGAACTCAGCAAAAACATATGCAGAAGTTGATGTGATTTCTAATATATACTGACCAACATGTTCAAAAGTGTTTTTTTTAACTTATTATTTTAATATTTTTAATGGATTATTTTTGCTATTTGACAGATTACAGAAAGCACCAAAAGCATTTCATAAATTACATGGTTTCCAGTGTTACATACACAATGGTATTTAGACTTCCATGTGGCTTTCAGAACAAATTTCCTCATTAAGTGTGCTGCAGGTCTCCTCCCTTTAATCTAGCGAATAAACGAAATGGCTAGTGCTGTTTACAAAATAAATTTGTATAAATATACAAATTATGAGTTTTTTTCTATCTAGTGTAAAAGATAAAACCAAAGAGATTTCACTTCTGGTTATTTTTAATGTCACAGTTTTCTTTCAAAATATGTTTTTAAGGAGTAAATTATATTAAATGGTCTGTGTTGAGACTTAATTAATCTTGGCAAATTTCTGTTTTGGATTTAGATGAATCCATAACTTGTCATTGACAGATTAGTCAATATCTTATTCATTTTTGCAGCCGTAAAGCTGAAGCTCAAGCCAACAACTTTTAAGTTCTCTATATAGACAAAAAATGTGCATCCAACTTTATTTCGAAATTTCAAGTCCTGTTGTGCAGACATACTGATGTACATGAAACTGTCAAACTTTGATCGTATTGGTTAATCCAATCTAAAGATTTTAAAATCTTTGTCTAACGGTCAGCTTGAGATAATCACTGGTGACAGTTTCAGAAAAACAGAGTGATAGCATATTTGGGAGAGATGCTGTATGTAAGCATTTGCAGCTATTACCATTTAAATAACCTAAGTTAAGCTAAACAATACGCAGGGTTTTTCACAATGACATTTTTTGTGGGACTTTGATTCCAAGGATTTTTACGGTATGATAGGTACATGATTGAAACCGATGTATTATGGAGATAGTCTGAACTGGGGGCAAATATTGGTCTCAAGCAAAGGATGATAAGCAAAACTGCATCCAATACAGAAGGAGCAAGAAATAACAAATAGCTGGAAAGAAAAAACAATTAAACTCAGTTCTCAAATATATATAACAATGTATTGTGACATTCATCAAGAAATCTCATCATCCCAAACTTCTTCCAATTTTCAGCATCCCATTTGAAGAGGTCCACTCCTGCTAGAACAAAATTTAAAGGGCTAGTACAGTTGTAGCTGCGCCAATATGAATGGAAAAAATATCTGTATCTGTCCTGAACTCTGGATTCCTTGTTGTCAACAGTTTATGGGCTGGTTCAGCCCTGTTCCATGATGACTGGAGGTGTGGGGGGGACCCACAAATCCCCACTCTGGGAAGGAAGAAAGGGAAAGGAAAAGGGAAATAGATGGGCCTAAAAATGAAATAGTGGCAATGATCTGAGGAGGAAAGCTAACTTACTAAATGAGATATCAGAATGCAAAATAACACAATATAATACAGTATAATTGGAATTGAAGCTAATAAATCAAATAAAATGAGAGGGAGAGAGGTTCTGAAAACCAAAGGCCTTATGCTAACACTGAAGGCAAGATGGCAGCAAGCGCCCACTGCTGGGTCTATCCAAAAGGGAAAGAGACTTTGTCTTATAACATGCGAACTGTTTTTATCTTTCCCTCTGAGTGGAAAACAGAAAAAACACAAAGCAAAGCAAACTCCTCTGGGGTACATAGTTCTTCTCTTCTGGGGCAGGTATACCCAGAACTATCAATAATCCACTGAACTGGAGCATTAACTCTTTAACTCCCAGTGCACTACGTGATGTTATGATTTGGAATACTAATAACAAGAATCATAAAACCATGACACTTGTTCTGTAAATACCATACATTTGCTTCCAGGTATATGTTGGAAAAGCTCTTTATGGTTAGTGTTTCACGTACAATTAGGAAAGAACTTCCTGGCAAATAGACAAAGTTGTGTATTTTGCTTTATTGCTGGAGCAATAATGACTCTCATATTAAAAATTAATATTAATTTAATAAAAAATTAAAATACAAATCCTTAGTAGAGTTTTATAAAATTTTCCAGAGACATACATGGTATAAGTAAATCAAGATCTAGAGAAAAAAAAAATCCAGGGAATATCAGAGGCATGAATGAAAAATGCTTACTTGCTTCTGTGGTGTTGTGGTGCAGGGAGCTGGAAGCCTGGGGCTGAAGGGGTGTCAATGCCTAGAGCTGAGAAGGGGTAAACTGAGGGGCAAAGTGCAACTTTTGGTATCAGAATCTGCTTTCTTGGTTGATTAGAGAATATTGAGTTTGTGTTAAATTACATCATAACTCTAAATTGTGTATGTGTGACACTTCCCTAACAAACACAGGCTGCCTTGGGTCACGTGAAATAGTCTTACATATTAGTTCAATTTATTCTTGAGGACACTTATGTCATCTGCTGAGTAGGCTTGGGGTTTTTCTCCTTTAAAACTGTTTGCTAAAATTAAAAATATAATTATTTATATTTTTCTAAATTTAGCTTTGAGTGCTTGCAAGGGGAATAAGAAAACACACGAGAGGAAATTAAGTCCTTTACTGTGGGATGTGTACTTATAAAATCTGTCTTAAAAGTTTGAATATTTTATTTTTCTAACAGTAAAACTAAGTGGAAGATTTTTCTGGCCATATTTTTTATCTGCTTAGCTGCTTGGATTCTCTGTTACTTAAAAATATTTGTTCTCTTTTAATAAATGAAGTATAATGGATTAGTCAAAATGTTTAAGACAGTCTGCAAGTTCTATTTAATTTTCTGTCACATGCAAAGTGCTTGCAGTAAGGAAGGAGACAGACTTTTTACACAGTCTGACAATGGTAGCACAAGGAATAATGATTTTAAAACAGAAGAGGGGAAGTTTAGATTAAATGTCAGGGAGAAATTTTTCACTCAGAGTGTGGTATAGCTCTTGAACAGGTTGCCCAGAGAGCCTGCATCCCTGCAGGTGTTCAAAGCCAGTTTGGATGGGGATCCTGTCAGCCTGATCTAGTCTCTGTTCTAGTGTGTGGCAACCCTGCTTGTTATTAAGGTACTACATTCCCTATCAAAAAGTTCTCCATATACATGTCAGTACTTTATCTGTCCATGAAGTACCATCAGAAAAAAAAAAAATTCCTTACTGTTCTTTTCCCATTCAGCACCATCTGTGGAGTGATGATATATGCAGAAACACGTGACCATGTACACACAGTACATGGGCCATGACAATCAAGAGATGGTTGTTCACACTTCAGCTGCTCCGTATAAACTGATTGCAATATTGTAAATTATGCTTATGTTCTTCAGAAGAAAGCCAGTCTGTAATATATATATATTTTTTAATATATCCCATATATTTATATGGGATGTCTGACATCCCATGTTACTGAAAATGTTAAATGATGCAACATCAGTTTCGAACTAAATTAGACTTTATCATCATTAGAGTTCCTCTTAAACTCTGCTTCAAGCATCTTCTAGGTGTTTATACTGCAAAAAGATAAAACTCATAGATGTATGTTGCTGCCTAATAAATCTCTTTCATGTGTTTCCATTGCAGAGACAGAGTACCCTGACCTTGGAAAACGGCTCTAATCTAGTGTCTTTATAGAGATGAGGAAGCAGCTTTGACAAGTAGAAGTTAAGCCCTAGATGGTCCCGGACTATCTAGCCATTGCTTAATCTTCTTAATATGGTAAGACAAATCCCATTCTTCATTTTTATATTAACATATTTCAATTTTATTACAATTTTTAACTCCTAAGCAGAGCTGTATAAGCTTAGATAAAAATGCCAGGCGAGCACATGTTAGTAAAAGAGAAAAAGAACCCAGCTCAGCAAGCTCAAAAGTTTCAGGCAGCTTATTTTTGAATATCTATGAGTAAGGAAAAATTAGGACGTGGAGCAAGTCCATGTAACTACTGCAGAGACAATATAATAAGGAATATAAGATGAGAATTAATTGGTATTTACAACAAAGTACATTTATTCTGGGTAGAACTTACGGTAAGGAGAGGATTCCTAAGAGGGTATAGACTTAAAAACATCCACTTCAGAATGTTACCTGTATCATCGGTGAGTTACAAAGTTTTGGGAACAGAAAAAGATAATATCCACTTGTTTCTGAAATGGATCAAATAAGTTTGACTTTTGTGGGGTGTTGTGTGTTCTTGTAGTTTTAAAGTGGAGAGCGACTGGAGAAGATATTCAGTTTGAAAATGAATACTGGAAATGCAGCTTTCTTCTTTCCCTCATCTCTTTCCAATCCTTTCTTTTCTCTCCTTCTCTTTCTCAAAATGAGTATAATAGTTGTTTTTTCTGTGTTTGAATAAATTCTCTGGCAGTGACTGTTTTACATGCATTTAAAGTCTTTAGATAACTGATTCTTGGTTGAAGTTGATCAGGTTAAATGGGATGCAAATAATATTCTTGGTAATCCATCCCTTTATTTTTTTTTTGAATAGTTAAATATCTTCCTTCAGAACTTTTAGACTTGTTTTTCAAGTATAGGTAAAGAGAGTCTATGGGATATGCTCAGTGTATGTTTTAGATATCCAAGGCTTGCGATTTGAGCTCTAGAGTTGTCCTTGTATGTCATCTTCTGTGGCTGCTGCCATTAGATAGTGTGATGCTTTTAAAGACACTTATCAATTTCTGACTTCATTTCTTTAGTAAAGAATTATTTTCTTCTGTAAAAAAAATAAAATCTGCTAATTGCCCCAAATTCAATATTTGCAAAGCTTTTGTGTGGAAATTCACACCATGAGTAATATACCATGAACAGTCCAAATTCTGATGAGTTTTTTTTTGTTTGTTTGTTTTGAAAAGACTTCCTGTGTCTCATCAGCTCTAAATTTTACATTCCCATGTGAAATGAAGTTATTATATAGATAGCAACAGCTTTCCTGGGGCTCTCATTCTCCCAGCGTTCTGCAGGTCACTCCTTCAGAAGGAGTTGAAATTTACCCCTTATGTGCAACGACATCCTTCTTTTCCTGTGAAGAAGAAATCAAAATGATTTGGCAGAATGTGCACTGCTAGTGATATTTGGAGCATAAACATAGTATGGACTGTTTCACTCTATTTGGCTATTAATTTTAAGGCCACTTAATTGTTTCAAAGTTGTGATTTTTTATTCTTTGCTTCTATTATGCATTATTGTTTAAGTAACATATACCAGAAGTTTGTGCATGTATGTTAGCTCTCTTGGATTGTAGTACTGGTTTTCCTGTCAAAAGGGGTCTCAGCAGGTGGAGATAAAAAAGCAGAGGGAGAGGAAAATTAGATCCCTGAATTTTGAAATTGAGAGAGAAAATGTATTGTCAGCAAAAACTACAAAGGGTTTTTTTGGAAATGGGGAGAAGTACATGATGCACTTAGAAAACATTCCTGTTCCTTCAAACCTATGCTCTCTACTTTGGCCTAAATTTTACCTGGCTGCCTTCTTCCATAGCAAAAAGCCTTAAAAGCCGAGAATGGCGCAGCTGGTCCTTGGCTATGATTGCTAGGAAACATTGTAATTAAGGCCGTCTTCATTGCGTGTTACTGTATCCTTAGAAAGGACCAGGTACTGGATTGAATATTCAGACTGAAGGAAAGCATCAGTAAACGCTGGCCAGGGAATACAAGTTCTTCGGAGAATGGCCTGTTTTTAAGATAGGTAATGGTAGGCAGAAGTAGAGGTCTGGAAAATTTGGCCTTTGCTTTGGATTTGCAGTAGTTGGGGCACTCTACCTCAAACAGTAGTCTCAGATCTTGGAATTTCTGTCAGTTGTCTGCCATTTGATGTGATAACATCCAGAAATAATTTTTGCCATGTCCCACAGAACTCTTTGTTTTACTCTATGCACCAAAATTTAAGCCAGATTAAATAGCAACCAGGAGAAACAAAACATTTAAAGAATCCTTAATGTCTGGGAAGTATGCACTGGGGTCTCCTAAGTCACTGCGCATTTTGGCTTCGTGCGAATAGCAGAAGAGCCAATGGATGTCAACTGAGATGGAGAGTCTGGCAACACATATGTAGGACAGCTTCCCTGAAACACTGCAGCTCCATTGATAGATGAAGCAAAATGTTGCACTGACACAAAAAGAGTAGTTTGTCATATTCTAAATGTAATATTTCAATCTGGGGTAAATCTGCTCAAAATTAGCTTATAATTTAAATTTTCTCAATAGGAACATAAAAAATGGTGACTATACCATAGCACAGTGTCCTAAAAATGCACTTCTTGGTGTTATCTTTGTTGAAAAGCAGCAATCTGGGAGTATGAGTTTTAAATAAATAAAATATCTTAATTCAACCAAGTACTATCCCCTTTAAGTGCCTTGTAGGCTACTCACACTGCCTCAAATTTAGATTTGTGTGGAAACTGCTGTCATAGTCTTCTCAGTGTGCAAACCATCGATTTATCTGGCTAAGAAATCCTCTTTTTTCATAACCAAGTAATTAGGGATGAGCAGCTGTCAATAAAACATTTCATCGTTTACTAGAGAAGTCTTACGTCGTCTTCTCTCCTGCATAGATTACATTTCAAAGACTTCCGTAAGTTCAGATCTGTGCACTTGACTCATTGATTTTTTTTTTTTGGTGGGTCCCCACCAATGCCTAAGAAACCCAGTTATTTCTGTTTTGTTCTTCCCTGGGTCTTCTTAATAACAGCTATTTCTTAGATCTAACTTGTTTGGAAAACTTACTGTGATATAGAAGAGAGGCCATTTAAATCACACAATGCATCTCTCAGGACATCTGGATTAAGAGATGACTTCATTGTAAACATATACTTCTTGAGATATCATTGTCTTTTGCTGAGAAAACAAGTGAGCCTAGCCAAATACACAAACAGATGTTGATATTTTTATGGTGCTTCTTAATGGATCATTCTACATCCATTTTATAAATAAAGAACGTGTGTTACACAATCTTGGAAATGTTTCAGTACCTGCTCTGTAGCTGAATAGAACATTCATTCTTTTCATCTTTTTTAAAGCGGTATATCCAGATCTCTATGAAAATAAATCCAGTAGAGAACCTTTATGATTCTGTTAAGAGTTCTGACATTGTGCAAGGGGGGGGGATTGGAGGGAAAAATAGTTTTATTTTTAATTTATTCAGGTAATTCTGAATTCTCAGAACTGAAACATTTTTTTTCTCCTTGAATATATTTGCATATTTTAGTATGTGTTTGTCATAGTCTTGGCTACATTTTGCTTGTTCTCAATGTTTCCTATCTGAGGCCAACAGGAATGGGCAAGAACTTGAGAATCAGTTTCTCATTTCAAGCCCCTGTGTTGTAAAACTATCCTCAGACATACCATCTCTTCTGAGAACAGAATATGACTTTATTATTATACTGAGTATAATTTTGTATGCTGAAAAGAAAAAAAAAAAGCCAATAACAACAACAAAAAACAAACAAAAAAGCCTCTTCCTCATTACAAAGAAAATCCACAGAAGAAATCCTGTTGGCATTTCAGGCACAGACTCTAACTGAATAATGCTTTTATGTACAGATTCATACCGCCAGCTTTCTGTTCAGCAGGTGACTTTCTACATTAAAAGGTTTGTAGAAGTCGAGATTGTAATAGGATGAACAACCTTGATAAAACACTTTGATTCTTATCTTTGAAAATTTTTCCCTATTACATTTGCCTTTGCTGCCGTGGTTAAGGGGATGTCAATGTTCCCATTGTAAACTCCTTTTACAGGGTTTTATGACTTCGTGGTTTAAAAAAAAAAAAAAGGTTTTGTCTGAAATACAGCAGATTTTTTAAAAAAAACCTCTTTGTTCAGTTAAATAGGGAATGGTAACTTGAAAAAAACATTTATTGCAAATGAAAGACTGATCTTCAGCCAAGTAATATCACCACAGATTAATAAAAATGACAGTATTTAAAAAATCCAATTTTGTTTTCACAGTTAAGGTTGCTTGTTTGATTACCCTTTTTGCATTGCACTTTGCTTAGACAGGGAAAATCGATGGAGTTAGTTTCAGTGCACTGGTAATCATTTTCACTCTTGGGATGTTAGGACCACAATATTTAAGATGCAATAGCTGCAAGGTAAGTTGATGGAAAACAACTGCATGTACTGGAATTTTCTGAAAAGTTATGTTTTATCTGTCATTTTTGGTTGCATCAGTGTGATGCAACCCAGCAGCATTCACCTGCTCAATTCTGATTTCCACCTCCTTGTGAGTCTTGCAGCAGAGGCTAACACTCTAAGATGCTATCTGCAGTTGTTTGCTTTGTCCCTTGTCTGAGAACTGTTTTCACAAACCAGATCCAAAAGATAAATGAACATTCAGAAGCATGAGTCTCGTTCCCTGCCCTCCGTGTCTTGTTTCTTTGCAAGCACGGGCTTTGCCCTTTATTGTTGGGGGTTTATGTGACAATGCACCTGGCTTGTCTGTGCAGTTTTGACTTCTGGGTTTATATTCTAAGCAATGGCTTTACTTTCATGTAGCTTAGGAAGAATAGACTGTAATGGAAATGTCAGTCAGTGCTGTCACAGCAGCCTCGGTGCTGTAAGTAGTAACCTTCTGGGCAGAGCTCTGAGTTCAATGTTAACAGGTTTTATTTGGGATGCTTCCAAGAGACTGGTGATGTTCCCTTTTAATTCTTGGTCTTTGAATGAGCTTTTGTCAATGGTTGCAGGACTAATTGAGGTATCTGGTATTTGCAAGTAACTTATCTTTTTTAGTCTGATATGGCCACATTTTGAAACAGGTAAACATGTGATGCATTTGGTCTTGCACTTAATGTGGGAGGAAACCAAATACTTTTTTTACCTGTTGCTGGAAGCAAAAAAGAACAAAGATCTACTTCTCTCTACACAGTAGCTCAAATCTTCCATTTTCTGTGTGTCAGTTATTAGCTTTTGTGTACTAGTTTATGTAAAGTATGTGCTGTGAAATGCAGGAATGAGCACTTAGTAATTTCTTACTAAGTATCTTGTTCTTTGTTATGCCGTATTTCCCTGTATTTATTGAACAAAGAACTACTGCTCTGTAATTCAGTTAAGAAGGTCACGCTGAAGTTATTGAAGACTACCTTCCTCTTTGTAGTAGGTCCTGCCAAAAGGTAGCAGCGACAGTATGAGGAAGACTGTATGTCCTTGCAGAGAAAGAATTTAATACAATATGAAAATTGTATTAGTACTGTTGTTTGCAAGCAGGAACCATTAGATTTGATTGTGAAGTGTCTTTTAATGTGCAAATGCTTTAAGAAGAGATTTTCAAAATGCCTATCAGTTATTGTAAACTGCCCTCATTTGAAACTTGTAGACTGAATATATTACTTCTGTAATTTAAAATGCTAGGCAAAATTGTTTTATTTTGTATTAAGAATTATTGCATTAATTTTGGAACCACACAAAGAAGATATAAAAGCTTTAATCAAAAAAGGTTAGGTTTGCGATGCAAATGAATTCATGAAAATGATCAGCTCAGAGTAGTTGAATAGCAGAGCTAAGTTATTGAAAAGTAAAGATGACAATAGTATCTCTGAGATCTCATTGTTAAGAACTGCTTATATAGTGCACTATTGCTTGAGCATTGCCCAAATTTATGTGAAGGGCATCTTTCCAGTATCTGTGAAAATACAGTTTGTGAGCAGCTGACTATTTTGTCTTGAGATTGTTCACATTTGCTGTATACAATGCAGACTGATAAAATCAGAGTTGCATCTCTGGAGTCAAGCAGCATGATTGTCTAAAGTTGAACTTGAGACTGTATTTCTTTGTTCTTTACATTGTTAATTCCTTCAAAAATATTATAATCAGGATTTTTAATTAATCTATGAAATAGACTAAATGAAAGAAAAGACTCTTTTGTACATGGATCCAGCAGTATTTAATATCCTCCTAGCTTGTTGGCATTCACACACTTGTGTGAAAATTGTCTTTTTATTTACCCAACCTGCTCCTTCCCTCTGTGTTTGAAGAGGAGACTTAAGACTGTGCTATGTACAGTCTGGAGGGACCATGTAAGTATCCAGGAGCAAGAGTTTCAAAATACAGAGGTTTTTTTGCTTTGCTTCCATCTGAAGAGGATCAGCTGGAGCCTCATCCCTTTTCCAGTGTTTGCATTGTGAAACATGATGCTGAAATCGTCATATACACAGATTAACACCATGACTACTTTCACATTTTGTAGACCATATATCTTAAATTTTTTGTTGCACATCAGTACAATTGCAATACAGTCATCTTCCGACAGTGACAGCCTACTACTTGGTAGCTACAAATTTCTCTTCCTGATAATACATGTAGGAGTGTATCCTTTTGCAGAGCAAAAAACACATTTCAATTTTCAACACTCATCTGTGTAATTATTTTAATGATAAGAGTATCGACGAGAAGTGGGATTGTTAAACCTCCTCCTTGTCTGGAGGAGGATATTTTTAAAGAAAAGCATAAGTTCTGTTAATTTTTCAGAGTGAGGCTAACTTCAAGGAGAAACCCCAGACCCTAAACTGTAAATGCAGCCTCTCCTTAACCATGAGAACTTTGCAGCTGGGGACCCATGTGATTGTAGACTTCCTCTTTTGCCGGTTCCTCACATGGACTGCTGGCATCTCTGTTCATTGTGCTCCACTGGATGCTTTTCTGCTTGGCATGGGCCATTATGACAAACTAGATTTGGATTTAATGACAGGAGATAGCACTTAACAGTAGTCAGAGAATTCATTTCTATGGTATTCTGTTCTTTTTCAGTTTAGCATGGTTTGGCAAGGACATCTATTCTTTCCGAATATGATTAGGTGACTTCTCCATCTTTTGTGTGTCTGAGACTGTAGATATTTTGGGCTGTATATGTGAACCTTTATTCTTTAGGGAATAAAGTATAAATGTCTGCAGAAACTCAAGCTAATGAGCAGTAAATTTACCTGGCAAGTTATTGTCCTTCTCCCTTGGTTTATTCTTAGGCTGCAAAACCTAGTTTAGAATAATGGAGAAGAATAATGGAGAAGAACAGATAACCTTGACTCTCTCACACTTTCCGCACTTCTCTGTTGTACAGAAGGATCAGCACTGAGCACAGTTATCTCTGTTTCAAAATAAAATTAGCCAGTCTGACGGCAGAAAAAACAATGTAAGATGTTTGAGAGTTTCTGGTGTAAATTTTGTTTTAATGTATCTCAATGTGAGAACAGAGATTTTAACACGATCTGATATTCTTCATATCCTGAAGTTCTACTGGTATCAGCCATGAGTAAAAACAGCCCTCACTCCATCTCTAGTAATGTTAAGTTCTTGTCTTATTTTGAGTTTTCTAGGACTTAATTGTCCTGGAACAATTTGAAGAGACTGAAGAGGATGGGTATTTTCTTTTACAACCAGCTAGGAAATAAACAATATTAACGAACTACTGAAAGAGTGCTTTGACTCACTAGGTGAAAATATTAGCTGTGTGGATGATGTGCAATAGGAAGTGAACAAACCATTACCTTATTACTTGATTATTTGTGCCTCACTCCATCTAAATGACTCTGTTTTAGTTGTTTCATCTCCTCCTTTCTTCACTTTACTGCCAAATGTGTTTCAGTAATTGTTTTGAAATATTTTAGTGCTCCTGTAAGTTGTTGAATTTGTGATATTGGAAAATGAAGTATTTTATTAATCCATAGCAGTAGTATAACAAATGCATGTAAGCAGCTGTTGTGGTATGAAAATGTTCTAGTTTCTCTGTCCTTTCTGATTTTGGTTACTTTCTTCAGGCGGTTTACCAGCACGTTGTTATAATGGTGATTTTTTGGTTGTTATTTTATTTTCATCATAACTACATATATGCTGTGTCAATGACGCTTCACATAGTAACTCACAGGCCATCTGATCATGCAATTTGACTTGTAACAAATTAAGCATGTTTTCAAGTAGGCATCCTGGAAAACAAACATCAGCTCTGAAAGTTTATGAATTCTGTTTATAAGTACTTTTTCTCATGAAAAATCACTTACCCCTTAACTTTACATTGCATTGTATTTTCAAGTGTATTTTTACCCAGAGGGAGCAAAACACTTTCTGTTGGTGGAAATCTCTTTCTGGTCATGCTTTTAAGTTAGCATTACACAGAGGTATCATTTTAGCAGTCTGTGTTACCCCTTGTCATCTCTAAATTATATTCACAAGTGAGTAGTATGGCTGTAGTAATACAACTGAAAACTGTAGACATTACTTCAGGGAGAAATCAAAAGGTTACTGGCCCAGAAAGCGCTACTCATGCTGAATTGTTTCGCTCAGTTGTGCATCCTTACTTCTCTTCATCTTAGTATTACCATAAAGCGCTTTCTTGTATAGTTCCACATTTTCAGAGAACTTGAAGTATGTCAAACTGGAATTCAAAAGGATGTGCTTAGAACCTATGTGCTGAAGTATCTTTCCTATGGTTCTGAAGCCTTGACTGAGCTGCTATGAATACCTATTGCTACGTCTTTGCCTCATTCTTCTCTCAACGTTCATGCTATGAAGGTAACCATTCACCAAATGCCACAAAATCTGTGGGGTTTGGGTTTTGTCTCACAATTTTAATATGTAGCCATGAAAAGTTGACTCAAGTAATTATCCATATTCTTAGCTATAGTTGTAGCTTAAGTATACTACAAACAACCTTTTAAATATCAATGCTATGTCATATACTTTTTAGAATATATACATTTTCATTTTCATTACTTTATAGTATTTTAGATAATGCAATTCTCAAATACACCTTACTTCCCACTGCAGACTTAATCCATATCTAGTCTATATTGCTGTGAGGATAAGAACATCTTATAAGTATCATAAGAATGCAATCTCCTGTATCTTTTTTTTTTCTCCTTCTCTTGTTCCTTTTTAAAATCAGACTTAAATTACCAGGAATAGTTTATTTGTACTGCATCAGAAGATAGATATTTTGGGTTACTGAGAGTAATTACTGCTTTCTCATGAACAACGAACAAAGAGCATCTCATTCCTCCAAAAAAATAAAAAAAAGTTAAAAAAAAAACAACTAAAAAAAAAAACAACCAAGAGGTTATTTCCATGTGTACTTGCTAACAAAATTTGTAAAACACTATGTATTTTAATTGAAAATGTACTAGTGTATGTAGTTAGAAAGTCATTTACTTAAATGATGAAAGAGATTTACCACATTAAAAAAAAAAAAAAACAAAAAAAAAAACGAGCGCTGACAGAGACATCTTAGAAAGCCAATAAGGTCCCATTTTAATATATGACTTTTATTAATATTGAGAAGCCATGGAGCATATCTGTAAAAATGAAATGTTATAAGAAAACTGTAGTTTACTGAATGCTTTTTAAAAATGGTTCTATCGCTTAGCTTTGTAAGCTCTGGTTGTTCCTTTTTTCTAGGAACATACACAAGATATTTGTTATCAGCATATCCACATGCATTTGAATAAATGTTAATGTAAGAAAAGTGCATTTTAAATAGTGGAACTAAGTATATGAGGAAGAGATATAAAGCTCTTTATTGTATTTACTCCTTAAAAATAATGGATCTGAATCAGAGTTGTAGGAGTTGGAAGGGACCTCTAGAAATCATTGAATCCAACCCCCTGCCAAAGCAGCTCCCTAGCCCAGGTTGCACAGGTTGGCGTCCAGGCGGGTCTTGAAGATCTCCAGAGAAGGGAACTCCACCACCTCTCTGTGCAGCCTGTGCCAGTGCTCTGTCCACCTGCACTTTGAAGAAGAATAGGGTATATAAATTTTCTGTAGCTCTGTGTCATTCAGTAAATAAGAGCATTGGTCCGTTTCACTTTTTCTAGTTATGTTCCCTTCTGTTCCCAGTTTTTGCAGAAGCTTAGAGGTAGGTGATATGTATTCTAAGGGTCTGTGCATTTTCTCCAATTCAGGAAAGAAGTCAGTTATGGAAAGTTATTCACTGTTCATGTCTTTAATGAGGAGATGTGAGGAGTTATAAAGAAAGTGAGAGGCTTTGAGAGGGACACGCGTATGGGATTTGCTTCCATTGCACTTTGCTAAGCTGCTAAACAACTTTATTCTCAGTCAGAAACAATTTATTTCTTCAAAATTTTCCATGGCCTGTTCATAGGAATAGTATACATTATATCAATGCTTATTTCAATTGAAAAGAATCAAGATTTCATAAATGCAAATTTTATTACAAACTGTAGAAATTTAACAGGTCAGTTATTAAAATGGAAACCCACCCACACACGTTCCATCTTTACAATGTATGACAAGCACATCCACATTTCATCCCATGTGTTACCATAATACTTTCAGTATGAAACTCCAGAAGCCAAACATCTAATTACTCATTCCCACATAGCACTGTCTTCAGCCTTGAAATGCTTGTGAAAGCTTACTTCAGATGTGGACAGGAGACACAAAACCAGAAAATAGCTGAATGCCTTTTCAAAAATAAAATGTTAAAACATAAGCTTTGATATCAAATCGAAATTCATTTATATTTAATACAAAAGTGCAGTAAACAGTACAGTACTTTGAAGAACTCGCAATAAAAAAAAAAGGTAAATGCATAGATTATGTTTTTACTTGTACAAGGTTGTTCATTTGTTCAGTGAAGAAGCAGTGTAACTCTGCTTTTTGGTCTGATATCACATAAATCATTCTGCCTCACCATTAATCATTTTGTCCCATCGCAAGTGGTATAGATAAAATAAAAGTAAAAAAGAAAAAAGATCCTGTTCATTATCTTTCTGCACTCCGGTGATGGAGTCATAACCATGTGCTCATCCTGAGCCATGTACTCATCCATCATGGATCTCGTCTTCTCTTATTTAACGTATTTTCTCTTCAGGATGACACCTACTATGAACTGTGGGTAATTAACTTCAACCTAATTTGTTCCTGCTCCTTGTTTCCATCTTCTTACTGTGGTTGAATAATACTTACTCCAGTCCCAAAGAGAGTATTTGTCATCTTGTTTGCTTAATCTTTTCTCTCAATTAGTATTATGTTCTCCTAATGTATTTCAAGTTGCAAAGGTGAATTGAACCTGTAGCTGAACAGAGTTTAGTGCCCATCAACCTCTGCCTTGATAATTTGGCTTTTGACTCTAATTCAGTCACTGTGAAAGACTATTATTATTCCCTCTGCTCCCAAGAAAATATGTAGGCATGCTTTGCTCTATATAAGTTACCTTGCAGAAGAAGGTTGATTTTTTCTTTCTTGAAAGGCGCCATGTGTTCCATGATCTTGAAAAGTCACAGTTGTAACTGTGGAAAATATAAACCTAATGGTGCCTGAGGCAGAACAAGTAAATTAAACTCAAATATTTATACTTTGGTGAATAAATCCTAAGCATTGTAATTTCACAGGATGATTCAGTTGTCGTGTATCTTATTTATAAAATGTTAGAAAATGTTAAATAAAATTAGTGTAAGCACTCTAACCTCTCTTTTAATACCCCTTCCTCAAAGTCTGTGTAAAAGTCTGGAGTATTTTATCTTTTTTTTTTTTTATTTTGTTTGCTTTTTTTCTCATTCCTTTATTATTTATTTATTTATTTATTTATTTGGGATTGAATGTGAAAGAAAATCTCAAATATACAGTATTTTTGTTATTACTGAAGACTACTGTTTGGTGAGCTCAACTAGGATGGCTTCATCCTGGAACAATGTGATCCAAGTTGAGGCCTTGTGTTTGGATGCAGTAACTGGCTTTTATCAACATGCAATGAGAACATTGTAGTGCTATCTCTCCAGAGTTTTCTTTTGTCTTTAGGAGAAGAAGGAAACTTTTTTTCTTTTTAATTAAATATAAGATGATGCTCAGAGAATGTCAGAGTAGTGCTCCATTTGCTGTGGGTAGTGGTCTGTGTCTACCTAAGCAGTCTTAGACACCAGGTTTTTAAGACTTAAATAGTTTGGGACATAGTACTGTAAGAAAGCTTTTCCCTTTCAAATTTATAGTCAGACAAAGAAGAAATTCTACAGCTTTTATATCTGAACAGATGGTGTGTGGCTAAGCATTAGCGTGTTCTCTGAAGAGTATTTGACTGTAGAACTCCTTTCTCCATTACTGAACCTGCTGGCATTCTTTGACTGCCCTCTTAGATTTCCCAAGTTTTGGTTGTAATGTTGGTCTTAGGTGATTTACAATACCTGTATTAAAGGGGGGTAATCGTTCTAGAGTTTTACCATGACAGCAAACATGATATAAAATTATTGTGAATTTTAGGCTTAGTGGTGTGTGCCTTGTTCACTGTTAAGTGTGTGTATGTGTGTGTGTATATATACTTATATATATATATACATATATGTGTATATATATATATATAATGAGGAGAGGAGAATTTTTTTGGTAGTTAGTTTTTCAAATAATTTCATTTTCCCCATAGTATTCAGGTCTCTAAGGGATGGCATTGGGCATTCTAGGCTGCTAATGTTAGTGTATACGTGGAGTCAGATGCTTAATGATGAGAAATGATGGTAATTTATAGCCACTAAATTGACCTCTCACCTTGGAGGAAGACTCTGTTAGCTTACAGATTCAGTGTACACCAAGTTTGTTTATTTTTACCTTGTGTTTGTCTGTTAAGATAGATATTCTGGACAGCACATTGCAGCTTATTGGCAGAGATCCAAAGTAATAGGGATAATGTCTAATGAAATAAACAGGAAATCTCTATGAAATCTCAGAAGTGGTGTCTTAGTGATGTATGCCACAAGTATGTTAAAGATCCAGGTCACTTTACACACAGTATTTGTAGGGGAGGGAGGAGCTTGCTGTGAAGTTGATTTGATACTGCTAGGAGTTTGTCCACAGTTTATGAGCTGGTTCAGCCCAGTTCCGTGACTAATGCGGTGAGGGGGACCCATGTTCCCACGCCCTGAGAAAGGGGGAGGGGAGAAAAGGAGAAAGGGTAGAAAGATGGGCCTGAAACCAGAATGGCAACAGTGATCTGAGGAGGAAAGTTAATTTACTAAATATGATATCAGAATGAAAGATAACACAATGTAATTGGAATTGAAGTAAAGAAATCATATAAAATGAGAGAGAGAATGTCTGAAAAAAAACAACTTACTCTCATGCTGAAGGGGAGATGGCTATGGAACACACACACTGCAGAGGTAAGCAGAAAGGGAAAAAAAGAGATGTCTTGTGACTTGTGAACAGTTTTATTTTTCCCTCTGAATGGAAAATGGGAAGAGAACAGTGAAAAGTCCTCTGGGGTATGTAGTTCTTCTCTGCTGAGAACCAGGTACCTGGAAAGTCAGCAGTCCACAGAACTGCAGCAATAACTCTTTAGCTCCCAGTGCTCTACATAATGTTATGATGTTGAATACTGATAACAAAAAATCATAAAATCATGACAGTGTTTTTTGTCCATGACTTTTGATCTCACCTTTTTCTGAATTTACCAAATGTTCAGTAGAAGGGCAGTCAAGTCTTAGATAATATTAACAATTCCAGGAAATAGTTTCACCTCTTTTATCCACAGTTTCTATAACATAAGAGTGATCTGTTCCAAGTATGTACCATTAATCTTAACAAAAAGCATGTTTATCTGAGTGCTGGATTGCATGAACAGAAAACCACACAAAGTACAACAAACAAAACAACCATAGACCCAAATAAAGGTTTTATCTGAGTAATTATCTCTATTAATTGTTTATGGATGGTAGCATTGTTTGCTGAAAAAGGTTTCTGCTTCTGGACTTACCTTGATTTAAAGGTTTCCTCAATTTTGTTTGAAAAGCGGGATGAGATGATATGGATTGCAATAGATTTTAGAAACTGAGGAGAAAAGAGAAACTGGGAAAATGGTAACAGAAGACATAATAATAAATGCTGACAAGTTTGTTCCTTAACTTCTCCATAATGTGGTTTTGGTACTGATTACAACATCAAGCAAAGGGAAGAAAGGCATACTGAACTCTGTAGGTCACATTGAAAGGGAGTTGACATCATTTTAGTGAGAGTGGAAGACATCTGTGATATGGTTATAGAATCACAGAATGACGGGTTGAAAGGAACCTTAAAGATCACTCAGTTCCAACACCCTGCCACAAGCAGGGTTGCCAACCACTAGATCGGGGTGCTTTAGGGCCACATCAAACCAGGCCTCCAGGGATGGGACATCTGCAGCTTTTCTGGGCAGTCTTTTCCAGTGTCTCACAATCTTTGAGGAAGTATAGTTTGATCTGCCTTTGGGTTATGACATTCCCAGATAGTGGTTATTTTACTCTGTTCCCACTGATTTCAATAGCAGTGATTATCCTTTTAATTTCTTACTGATGTTATGAGCATAGCTGATGATATCTAAAATTCTTTCCGTTAGAATTCTGCTGCTGTGCTTTATCTTCTAGTTTTTATCCTCAGATCTGCAACAAAAATATGCATCTCAAGAATTGATATGAAATAACTCTGCTGATGACATCAACCAGATTGTAAATGAGATCTGACAAGGCAGAGGGTGGATATTCTGCTTTAATAACTGCAATTAATCAATCAATCACTCTATGTCTCTAGGGGAAATTATGAAATATTTGGATGTTGTTGCCTGATTTATTTGTTGCAGTGCTCTTGGGAAAGTTCAGGTTCTTGTGTGTGATAATTTTCCACTCAGAACTGACAGTGAGTTAAAACTACCACCTTTACATCTTCCTTTGATTGGTGGATCATAACTGAACTATAAAGTCATGAGTTAGTGTAGTTTACCTATACATTTGTTCCACTTGAAGAAAGTAAGAAGTGTTTTTTGAGTCTTTGTGGAAATAAACTGTAGTTGAGCAAGATTTAAATTATTCCCTTTTAGATTTAGTTTGTGTTTGTGTTCAGAAATAAACTGGAAGAATAATTAAACAAACAAACAAACAAAAAAAACCCAAACTTTTCAAGTATGTTTTTAGCAGAGCTCTTGATTTAGTCTGAATTCAGGAGATTATATTTTTTTTTCCTCAGTGATGAATATGGCCTTAAATCTAATCAATTTGATCTTGATCTTGAAAAGTGATTTCTTGCCATGAAATATTGGAACGCTGCATGCTGAGTTAAGGATAAGAATTTTTTCCAGACAGCAAATGTTTTGACTGTGCTGTGTTTAACCCTAAATCTCCCAGAAGAAGATATACATACTCCTTTGTTTTGAAAGCCTTTAATAGGCTTTCTAAATAATTTCTAAATAATTATTTAATTCTGTCGGTGCATCATCTATAGTCTATTTTCTACTCATCTGTGTTTTTTCTTCCTGCAACTTTTTCTCTAATAACAGGATCTTTGCCCCTTATTGCAGGTTACCTATTCCCACATTTTTTTCCTCAGCTAGATTAATAATCCTCTATTTGTAGCACTGTCAATGTTGCCACAGTAACCAGCTGTGGTGCCACAGACAGTGGATTATGATTTCAATTATAGAATATATGTACGTTGCTCCAAAAGTAATGCATCTTATTTTTTTCTGTATTAACTATGACAGAAACAACACAGAAACACTGCCTGATAGAGCAGATTTTGAACTGTGAAGAAACCTAAATAGAATAAAGAATTCTCTCCCTTGTGTGAGCAGTATGCTGTTGACAAAATGGTCTTCTCAGTCATTCCATTGATTGATAATTATTCTCTTGCTGTTAAATGATAATGGGTAAAAGACATAAATTGTAGATAATTAAGTATAAAAAAAATCTATCTTGCTTCCAAGAAACAAATATGATATAAAGTTTACAAGAATCAATTCTGATCTCTTCCAATTTAGCACCATTCTGTTTGCAGAATTAATATTAGATCTTGCCAAAACAAGTTGCAGTTATCTGGCCTTTAGGAGCACAGTTCTGAATTTGGTTTTTTTTTCTTTTTTTGAGAATTTTCTTTTCTCTTTCCATAACGAGTGCCTTAGGATTCAAAAATCTAACCCATTCTGAACGTATGAACTGGAAAATCTACATGGATCAGCATTTCAGAGGGCGACCCTTGTCAGTGTAAAAAATTAAGAGAAGTATATGAATTTATTTTTATTATTATTATTATTATTATTTGCTTTCAAGGAATTTGAAGTCTTACTGACATTTGCAGCTCTCACTCCAAAGTTAAAATTAGCAGAGCATTACTATCACCCATGAGTAATGTCTTACTAGTTACTAGTTATTTTTCTGTGGAAGATCTTAGATAGCCACAACGAAGGAGACTTGAGTCACATGTAATTTTGTCAGTCTTCTGTATGTTTTCATTTGAACATGAAGCGACTGGTAATTTTTAACATGGCTTTCTGTTTGTGGAAGGAGAGCAGTAATAATCAGGGAGCAAATAAAAGAAGAATCTAGTCCAAAATAGTGACTTCTTTTCTGGACCCCTTCCATAAGCATCCATACTTACTTTCCAGTTTGCATGAACCATCCTCTGAGTGAGATGTCCCAGAGATTTGGTGCCAAATACTGTTTCTATTCAGTATGCACAATTTCATCAACCTGCGGTCGATCAGATGTCAGTAGAACCATCTTGTTTGTATGCTTCTTTCAATACAGTGGGAGCATTCAAAGGCAGGATGTGTATTCAATTTAACACAGATCTACCAGAGCTTACTGTTTTGTAATATGCCAGCTATAAAATTTTGAGTCCAGATTAGGTGATCATAGCAGTTTTACTTGAATAATTAGGAATAGATATAGTATGTTTGAAACATAAAGACATAATATTCTGAAACTAAAACCAACTTAAACATAACATTTCTGAGAATAGTTTTCATTACCTTGCATACTTGACTTGGAGAATGGCATATATGTGAGCTTTCTTAACAGCATTTTTATACTGTGTGTGTATTTTAATGCTTGAAAAATATTTGTTATAAAAGGTTCACTTCATTTGGTATAAAACTGTGACCAACCAGAAGGTACTCTGTGCATGTATTTATTAAAGACAAACAAACAAGCCCCTACACAGGGTTTCATTTAATATGAGAATGGGTTCATCTGTTGGTCGTAATGTTTTCATTATTTAAACTGCCTGTTATTTACATTAACTTGGATGTGCATAAGAACTTTTCTTAACGACTCTATGTTGTTTCAATTAAGTTGTTCTTGGACCGAATCAAATAATGGTAGGATTTGTTGATCTGCAAAACTGCCTTTCCATATGGATTGGTATGAGTTTATCCCACCAGAGGTTTACTATCTGGGAAATTAAAAAAATATATGTGTATGAATAACTAAGTATTTTCAAAAGGAGAAAACATCTATGATAATGAAACTGAGTCTGTTTTAAAATGCAAGGTATCCTCTTGAAAGCCGGCACTCAGCACACTGAAAGAAAACATTGTGCACTAAGCATCGTGCATTATGATTATGAAACTAAATCTCATTTAATCCATCAATATTTAGGTATGTTTAATATTTAAAGAGTCTTTTTAAACCGTTACTCACAAAGCCTTGGGATATAAATGATTTTAGAAATAACAAGCCATACATGAATGGAAGATAATTTGACTTTTATCACTGTATTGTCATTGCTAAAAGGAATCTAACTGTAGCAGTACCCTGCATATATATGTAATCTGTATCTTTTCAAAATAGGAAAGTACATCAGAACGTTTTCTATCTTTTTGAGAGTTTTACAAATCAAGTGCATAATAAAATGTGAGACTATAATAAGTGCAGTTATGCATCCCAAATATACGCCAAATGTGTTTTCTTATTCAATTCAATTCAAGGAAATGTAAATGGTTGAAGGAAAATTTTCTCTAGAATCAATAGAAAAAATTTTAAAGAGCACTTACTGAAGCTGAAACTGTGAGTCATCTTATTCAGTTTATCATAATATAAGAAACATTCCCTAATCAACTTGAGTGACTTGAATGTTTTCATATTCTGGACTTGATTTACAAACGAGAAAGTGTTAGAGGAAAAAATATGTTTTGAAAAAGGTAATATTCTTGTATTAAATGATTTGAAAAAACACCTTTCTATCAGAGCTTGTCTGCAATATTTTTTAATGTGGATCCTCTCTGTCTTTTGTTACGCTGGATGCCATGCATATGGAAAAGCATTCAGGAGCTACTGTATTGTACAGAGAAACATCGATTGAAATCACCCTTCATTTACCCCTTTTGTTCTGTTCTATACGCAGTTTAAATACTGCATATTTCACAGCACTAGCTACTTTCAGAAAGCTGCCATATACCTTATACAAATGTTAAACTGCATATGTGGATGTTATATTTTACAGGAATTGTGGTAGGAAGCTTGTTTCATTTTATGATTATTTCATCTGGAAAAAGTCCTAACTATGTCTATTTATGGCTTAGGTAGCTCCTTTCTCTTACACATTGTCATTTGAGTGCGTGAGTGTGTGTCTGTGTGTATATACAAACAGCCCCTGTGTGTATACCTAATAACACCTCAGACACTTGAACATAGAGGGTTTGGAAATAACAGGTTCATTTAATTTGTGCTTTGATATTATGCATGTTCTTCAACTTGGATCACGTTGTTTCCAACCCCTCAAACATACCTGTTGCTTTCTTGATGAGGATATGTGATAAGTTTATCAGCCCATTAAGCTGGTGTTGGGTGATGGCTGTAGAATGGTATCTCTGTTTGTTGCAGAGGTGTCAAGTGAAATGGCAAGCCACTGCAGTCAAATCTCACCTTCAAAAAACTCTGCTCTGTCATGCAGAGATCCATGAATAATTCAACTTACTAACAGAAATCTGCTGAAGGTAATACATACAATTAGATAGTTAAGCACCTGTGAATTAGGTGAGTTGGTTACTAGTCCTCTCTCAGTAACCTGTCAGGAGTCTAATAGTGGCTCAGTGGTTCTAGGAAAAAGAAGTGCACAGATCTGTGAGGTCCAAGTTTAGCTGTGTGACTGCTCCATGACAGGAGATTGGGCTTTCTGGTGGTGACTATACCGTGCTTGTTCTGGGAACGAAAGGCTTTTGTTTCTGCTGATGTCAATCTAACTCCTTTTCAGAAGCACTATGTTAAATAAACGAAAAAAAAAAAAAAGCATAGCATATTTTACGTTAATCTTTACCTTTCTGATGTGATTTTCCTTTTCATTTTTAATTTAATTATTCTTTTCCTTTGATTGAATTTGACTTTATCACCTCTGTGTCTCATCAAAAAATGTTTCAGACCTGAGGACAGCTTGACTTCCCCAAGTTCTTTCTTTGAACTTTCAACTCTTAAATTTTAATGAGTATCTATCTGACTACTCAAGCTGCAGCTGGTCATTTCTTCTGCTGCAGTACCGATTTAATTGCATAGCTACATTACTAAGCTGAGATTCCTAGAATCTCTGTAACCACTTTGACTTAGTATATGCTTAAAAATTATTAATATTTTTTCCTTCTGAGCTAAGAAAAATGTTTTCTAGTTAAGTTTGAAATTAAATAAAGAAAGGGGAACATAAGTCAGTGAACTTGTGTGGTCTTACTGATCCATTGGTAGTAAAATTTCACATACAGTGCTGCAGTCATGCTTTTAGTAATACATCAAAGAATTTGTCATCTTTTAGTTTAAATTTTTATTTTAGGGGTTTGTGATCTCCCTGTTTTGATTATTGCTAACTGGTAGCATGTCTTTTGACAGCTAACACTACTACAGCATTGTTAGAAGTCATCCTGTATGCAAGTAGCAGCCCTACTTTAAGCTATGTGCTACATATTTGCACAAAGACAATTTGAAGGAGTTTCCAGTTCATACTTAACGTGAGAGAGTGGTATGTGGAGATGGAAGCATCACGTGCCCATTTGTTCAAACCTAACTAAAATTTGCTATTAATGTATTTGTATTTCAGACAACATCCTGGACCCACGTTAGTTTACCAAACTTTTGTTAGTAGGTCTGCTTGTGAAATTCCTCATTGTTTTACAGATTTTAGTTTGTCTAGTCATGAGATGTAACTATTATTTGCACTTTGCACTTTGTCTGGAAAGAAAATCACTTGTAACTCCCCTGATCTATATATTGAAAAGTACTTTTTTACTGATGGAAGGAAAACAATAAAAGCAAAAACAAAACCTTCCCACCATCCCAGCAGTAATATTTGTGCTACTGAAAGTTTAATGATTAATATGGCTGAAACTTGCATATCTTTGATAAGGAGGGATTGCTTTTAAGGTTCTTATTGGCAAATCAACAAACATCATTAAGATTCTTTTATTTCTCTTTGATACAAAGGCCTGTAGTTGGTTTTCATTTTTAAAAGCATATACTGTAATGGAGAAAGACTTCCCCTATCTCTGAGTTCTTTGTACCTGAAATCTTTTTTTTTATTTTTTTTTGTATAATCTGTATTATTTTCATATTCTATCTTTGTGTTGTGAATTTTGTTGCTGATTTTTTTTCTCTGAAATTATTAAGGGCTTGAAATGAAAATGCTGGCATTAGGAAAAATATTTTATGCACAGAAGTAATAAAGCAATGCTATATAGGAAGATATACAGTCTCCTTAAAATTTATTTTCTATTTTTCATTAGAAATAGTAACAGAAAGCTGTCCCTAATAAAATTGGAACAGTTTTTGGTATAGAAAAAAATTATACCTTCCATCTGTGGCCTGGTGAAAGTCTGACGTTGTACGTAAGAGGATGCCTCAGCACTCAAAACGTCATTATGAAACTTTCGAAGCTTTTACAATACTGTAAAGTTACAGTTACATCAATTTGAAGCAGGACAGACACTAAAAAGGGAAGAATAGCAGAAAAAAAAAGAGATTTTAGATCAAAAGAAATTAAAGTCCTTCAGTTAAATAATGAAATTTCTTTTCTGTTTGAATGATATTTCTCACTTTCTGGAGAGCCAGCCTTCTATGTTAACCATTTCTTTGATATATTTGTAAAGTCAAGAAATGGTCTCAATCACTTTGAATTTCACATAACTGATTTTGTTTTATATCAGTGATTCATCCAAAGCACTATTTTGGAAATATCTAGTTCCCCATGTTTAATATTCATACTTCAAAATCATAATTTGTCTTTCATCTTCACAACAATGATGTATAATTTTCATTTGACATTTATCATGATCCAGGGACAGTTTTAATTAATCTCTTCTCACCTCTGTAATAAACAAAGGCCTGCCCTAAAAGTAATGCCCCCTGTTTTATTATGTTAGCGTGTGAAGTTGGAGGCAGTTGGTGGTGGTGTGGCAGTGGAGGCTGAGCCTTCCCGCCAGCGTGCCATTCCATTTTGTTGCTGTGTGGCAGACGGCAGCAGAGGGGCAGTCTGATGAGATGGCATCTGACATGGGAGTGCATATGAAGCAGAGGTGCCTCACTGATCTCTTTCATGAGGAAACAACTGCACCCATTGACATTCATTGATGTTTACTGAATGCTGATGGAGACCAAGCAGTGGATGTGAGTGCAGTGAGCTGGTGGGTGGCACATTTCAGGAATCGCGACAGTGACAGTGGGCCTACTCTGCTGGCTTGTTACTAGCTTAGCATGCAGGCTCTTGTTTGTTGCTGGCAAAATACATAGTTGATGGTGGTGACTATGTTAAAAAATAAGTGTTCTTTAGCCGAGGATTTGCTATGTCAGCTAGTGTTATTGTGCTCTTTGTATCTGTTCTAGTTTCAATGGAAATCAATAGAAGGCATTACTTTCAGAGCATCCAGTTTATATTGTTCAGTGGAAGGAGATTGTCTGCAGCTCCTAATTGTTGACATGTAATACAGTGCTGTTTTAAATTCAATTTTTTTTTAAATCTTTTATATGCCACTGTTGCTGCTGTTGTTACTTTACAAGTCTGGATTATACACTGCCAATTATTTTGCTGATGATCAATCTCTATTTCCAGAACAATAGTGAGATATATTTCTCCTTTCACTTTCCAGCATGATATTTTTCTGTTTCAGGTAGGATTAGTTTTCCTATGTAGAAGTACACCTACTGTATTAGTCTTAATTAAAAGTAATCTTCTGTAGTAATTTTCTGTCTGCGGATTATGGCAAGTTTTTGGTGTCCCAAGTTCTTCAATGGAAGGACATGACACTGGTAGATTCATCTTCCACAAACTTAGGTATACTTGAAATTAATTGTAAGTAAACATTACATGCTTTCTGGGCTGCTCTGCTTGCTTGCACTTTCTAGGATCCAGGATCAAGACAAAGTAGGATTAATTTTACTATTCTTGCTCTATTACTTTGGAAAATTCATTGCAAAGGATTGTAATTGTGATTTCATGAAGGATTTGTGTGCATTAGACAAAAATTCACTGTTATTTATAGAGAAAAATCTTTTCTGGAAATAACGTTATAGCATAAGGGAACCAGTGACATCAGTGTTGTCATCTCTCAAATTTATCAAATAGAATTTTATTTGAAAATATGCTTTGCAAAAAGGCAAGAATGTAAAATATTTTTTTTCTCCTTCAACTGGGAAAAAAATAAATATCTGTTTCTTTCCACTCTAAACTAAGCAACTCCGCTAGTCCAAAAACATACATGCATATACAAGCAAGGGAAAAGATAAATTGGGTTATGTCAGGATAAAATGAAATCTCCTGGGCTGCCAGGAAATTCCTGCAGCCTTGTAGCTAAGATAAACTGCATCATTTAGAGTTTAAGATAACACCTAACCATATCTGTCATCAAATCACCATCTCAACACTAATATGGCCCATCTGTATGCCTGATGTGCAGAAGATCTATGGAAGACTAAGGCTTTATTCAGCTTTGAGGGTTGTCAGAAGCATTTTCATTCCTTGTTCTTAAGTAGGGACTCTTAACCTTTTCCATAAGTGCTTAATCTCCAATAATGTACAGTCCTTATGAGTGAAGTGCCTGCTTATCTTAAATGCCCATTTCATGCAAAAGTCAAGACAGATATTCTACATTAATTCTTAAGGATAGTATGTATTCCGGAACTTCACTTTCGAATTATTGTAAAGATTCTTCCAGTTACTTCTGTGAATTTATATACAACTCACATTCAAATGCAGAAAATAAGTACCCTACATTGGTGTTTTTCTAAAGCTTTTATGTAGATTTCTTCTTTGTATTACCATTGATTTCATGGTTTCTCCACTTCATTTTTGTTTTCATTTTATGCATTGTTATTTTAGGTTATTTAGATCAGAGGACCTTGAAAAGATCTGGAATTTGCTTTTAACTGTAATTTATACATCCGGATATGCTGTATTAGTGAGATAAGGACAGGTTTTAGTTTGGTCACCTTTTAAAATATGATCACAAAATAAGACAACTTCTTCTGATTTTCTTTCCATTACTCTGAATAATTACTTAGACTCTTGCTGAATGATACACCTGTTGCTGACTTTTATAATTGCATATTGATCTATTTATTTTCCAAAGTGACTTCAAAATAGAAGTGGCTGTCAAATGCTGTCATGATGCTCAGTAAACTCATGTTGGTAACTCCAAGGAAATTCAGTTATTGATTTGATAGGAACAACTACTAATTAAAAGAAAATATAGCATTCTCCATTTGAGTTTAAACATACAAAATAAAGTTGTTAGTTCTATGTTTAAGTGGAATGGGTGGAGTTATAGAATTTTGCCTTAAATCCATGTTAATTATAGCTTCATTGCCATGTAAATATCTGTGAGATATGGTTATTGAGTCCAGTCAAGTAAATCTGAGTGAAGTATTCAGCTCCTTTTTATCATGATATTCTTTAAAAACTGTTGTGGAAAGAGAACAGTTAACTGAATAAGATCTTATATTTTACATAAATCAGCTATGTTGTTGGATCTATGATGCATTCAGCATAAATATGGGTGTTTGTTTATTATAGTTAGAATACTTCCAAAAATTGGTATTTGTAAATTAAATATGTTTGACTGTTTAATACCTAAAGAGTGTGATCCAATTTTAAGCATTCCTTCCTTAGGGAAAAAAAATAAAATAAAATACAAAACTGTTTATTCCAAGTTGGTGTGCTCTGCCAATAAAATATGATCTCCATTATAATAACCTACTTTATGAAGATTAAATGGTTTTGCAATTCAAACAAGGTAAAATTGGTTTAAAGTAAAATCAAACACTAGTTTGCTAGTTTAGGATTTGAATAGTGGAATGAGAAATCTTTTTTTATATTGCTATTGTGCACTGGTCAGCTAAGAAGTAATTGCTTTTTATAAGGCAAATTTGCTTTTACTTTTCCAAGGTAATGAAATGAACCTGAAACATTTCCTTTGAAATCAAAGTCACTATCACTCAAATGTCACCAGCCAAATTCCATCTTATAGTTTGAGCAAACACATAATGAGAAAGTTGAACTTGGAAATGATTGACAGAAAGCTATGAGAAAGCTTCAATACAAATTGATCATAATTATCTGTGTTGCAAATCTGTACTGATTTTATTTTATTTTTTGATATTGCTAATGAACTGAAATGACATTTGGAAGCTGTTTTGAAGAGACTTGCTTCAGGATACAACAAGTTGGGAAAACTGCAGATACATTGAATAATGATGCTCTTATTAGTATTATTTTTTAATTTATTATTGTTATTATTATTTAGCACGCAATTAAATTCTATGCTGAAAAGTATTCTCCCTGACGCAAGAATGTTACAAAATATAGTATGCAAGATTATTCAAGAAAAATAGTAATCCAAAACTGACTCGAATCTTTATAGTAAATAGATATGCATAAAGGTCTAACAATGAGATTATCCCCAAGAGTAAAGGCATTCAGTTGTATAAAATCAAAGCTTATTAAAAGAAAAATTATTTCAAATATAGGTTAGCTCATCTCCAACCTAATCGCACATTCAGAAGAGGTGACTTTATCAGTGGTCTGGGAAATGATTTTTGGGAGCAGAAGGACAAAGAATGTAAATTAGATCTCATTGAGAGTGCTGCCATACTTCTATCAATAGAAACAGATATCGGAAGCAGTGTTGCAGTAGGCTCACAAAGTAGAAAAATTTAAGCCCATCCCAATGATTGTCTTTTTTTTCTTTTTTCTCTTAAACAATTAAATAAATGGGTTGAGGGCCATAATGCAGTGAATGAAACATAGTTTAATGCTAATGTGAAGTTGTTATATCATTCTCATGGAAGACTATATTTAGAAGATACTCTAAATGCTGCTCAGAAACCGAAGAGGAAAAATATTACAGAATACCACTATGGTAACACTGAAGCCCTGTGGTATGACTGAAGTTTCCATATCTAGCATACTGAAGAAGACTTAAGTGGCAGAAGAGAAGGAGATTGATTCTATGTGCTAAATACAGTTTTAGCCATTTGAATTACCAATAGTCTGGGAGGCTTCTGGTGACAATGGATAAATCTTGGCAAGAGCTGAAGTGCAAAATGCTAACAGTAGGTGTCTGCTTTATAATCAGAACCAAGAACAGAATGACAGTTCTGTTAAAGCTTATTTATATGTAGCAAGAGAGAAATGTACCTCACTGTGGAGATCGTGGAAATCTTTACGTTAATTTCCCTGCTAGAAATGGCATTCATAATTTGAAAGAAAATCTGAAATCCTAGCAGACGGTTCCTTACTCATCTGCATACTGAATATTGCTAATGAAAAAAATGTTAATCTGGACCTCATCCAGACAGAGAAGGAAGACTGTCACAGCTTTCTAGGAGGAGTATTTTCTCCTTGGAAAAAAAAAAATCAAAATAAAGTAAACAAAGGAAATAGATTTTTAAAAATAGACAGTTTTGTATGATAAGTGCTTGATGCAGAAAAGCATAATATCGCATTTAAAACAGAAGAATCTTCTCTTAATTGTAATGAACAGCTCCATTTTAGAGAAAAGTTAGATACAAATATAATATGCAAAATTTGGTTTAACAAAAGGAAAAGCACAGAAGTAGATGTAGAAAATAAAAACTTAACTATTTAGAATTTCAGAAAGCTAGTAATGAAATAAAGGGACATTTAATTGTTCCTTGTAAAGGAACAATTCATAGCTGGAAGGTTTTGGTTAAATGGCTGTTGTCAAATAATGATGTTGCATCAAATTAAAGTGTAATATCATTTTTAGATGTTGAAACAGAAAATGTAAATTAGAGATGTTATTTCCACTGCATTTGTCATTTTCATAATCAAAATAGAATACTGTGTCCAGTTTTGGAGTTATGAACTTGAAAAAGATGCCAATAAATTGAGACCGATCCATAAAGCCATGACAGTGATGGAAAACGTGTCTTACGGTTAAAAAGTATTCAGCTATGTGTGTCACCAGAAAGATTGTTAAGAATCACTTTGAAGGCTACGTAAGAATTTCCAGAGAAAATATATCAGATTGTAGCAACTGGGCACTCACAAATACAAATTGCTTGGGATTTAGTGTTATGCAAATATTTTGTTTTATTTCAAATTGGCATTTTTGAAAGAGGGTAATTAGCCATCACAGGAACTGCCAGGTATTGTTACGGCTCTGTTTTTGTTTGTTTGCTTTTTTTGTTTTTTTTTTGTTTTTTTTTTCCATCACTAGTGATTTCAAAACTAAAATTGGATTGATTTTTTCAGAAGATGTGCAGAAGTTAATTCATGGGTGTGAATTAACTGGAACCTGTACTGTGCAAAAGACAACGATAGGGAATCATGGTGCCATTTGGAGTTCTTTGTGGAAACAACTTGTAAAGAACACTCTACTATTAATGAAACGTGCCAAATATAACGATGCTGCTACATATAAGTTAGTAAAGTGCAATGAATTTCTGTCTCTCTCTCTGTACTCTGTGTAATGGTTATGCTCCTGGAGAAGTAGAACAGGCTTGAAGCTTAATTCTCCCATACTGTGCTCCGTTCGTTTGAACTGATTTATTTGGGAAAATGATGTATACCATTGTTTTTCTCATCTCTAGTGCAAGCAAAGTGTCTAGTTTGTTGAGGACGTCTGTTAGCAAAACAGAATGGATGGCTGTTGGTGGCATTATCTTCACTTTTTCTGAACATGGGCTAGCCCAGTGTGAAGCAAGGAACGTCCTATGAAGCTGTGCAGTGGTAAAAAGGTAGACCAATTTTTATTAACACGTGTTCAAACATTTTGCTTTTATATCAACATTTGCCCTTTCAGAATTGAAGTAATAAGTTTCCATAAGATTTTCATGGATTTAGTTGCATCAAGTTCCTATCATGGGAGCTCTCACGTAGATGAGTGTTTAGCAGATCTCTAGATTCTTAACAGTTCGCATTGTTTATATGAAAATCAGAGAAAATTTGGAACTTATCTTTAAAAATAGTGACAATTCCCTTCCTTCTATTCTACTCCACCTCTAAGTGCCTTAAGCCCACACCTTATAAGTTAGTTTTTCTTTTGGTGTTTATCTGAGGCTTAGGGGAAGTAAAATGACAGACAGATCTTATAGTAATGCCCAAAGCTGTTGTCTTACTGGAATATTCCAGTTTTCAATTAAATCTAACTCAAATTATTTTTTGAGCATACTTTCACTCCTCTCATTTATATTTTGTGGGAAAAAGGAAGACACAAATCTGGATCCTTAGAATAAATTTGCATTTTTTCCATAAGTCAATAAAATGATTCAGATTTAAGCCATCTGTCCACACCGTATAAAGAAAGAAGCTGTCTGAAATTCACCTCCAAGACAATTTAAAGTGTCTTGTGTAACATCAAACCTCATAAATTTGTTGGTTCTAGGTTCTCTGGTAGTATATAAGGTTTTTTTATTTTTCCTTTCTAACTGGTAGTTGCAGCAAGACTGCTATTGTCTCCCATGGTAGCATTTGGAGTCTTTTAGGAGAGTGATTTTACCTTGTGAAACTTTTCACTTTGGAATCATTAAAGATAAACAAAGAAACATTTCATTGTGCTCTAAGGTAATTTCAAGGTAGGCACACCTATAAGATTATGTCAGTAGAACTGGTGATACTGTTCTCCTTAAAGAAACCTTGATATCCAGAACAGAAGTTTTAATAGGGTTTAAGGTATCATGTATATCTTTTCAATTTGATAAAATTCCATCTGTATTTATTTATCAGAAATCTGATGAAAACCTGTAGGATTTTGTGAGACTTCTATCTTCAGCAACTCATAAGTGTATTTGCATTTTAGTCTGACCCTCTTGTGGAAGAGGGAGCTAACAAGAAAAATGTACAAGAGAACTGTGTCATATTAACATTATTCTATCCTATCAATTTTATAAACTTTGCTTAGCTTTAAAAAAAATAGAGCGAAAAGTTTTTATTTTGAAAATTTTATTTACAAAGCCATTTTATAAACGTGAGAGTGGAGGAAGGCAATTATAACATTAATTAATTTGAAAAGTGTATCTTTAAAATAGAGGCAACTATAGCTTCTGTTATGTTATAGGTGATTTTTTTTAATTAGAGACCTACATGATATTGATCATGAGATAGATTGACTCATTATAAGTCGCCAGTATTTTTAATTTTTTGATAGTAAGAATGTTCTGCTATTGAAAGAAAAAAAAATCATTCTATATTTAAGCTGAAAATTGCATCCTTTGGTCCATGTGTTTTTATTTTATAATGCTGAAATCTCAGCTGTAGCTTTTTTGATGGTGTGGTTTACTCTAATGTGGCTTCATGATGAAAAGTTCTGGCTACTTTCAGCAATACATATTTTTCATAACTTCTCTTAGTATGGCAGGAAATGTCATGCTCTTTAAAGGTGGAAAGATTTTGAGATTCATCCTCTCAAATCTGCAGACCAATAATAGTAACAGATGGGAAAGAAATCTCAGCCCATCAGCTAACCAAACAAAGGCTACTTGTTGGAATTTGCCTCTTGGAGCTGATAACCATCAGGAATATCTTTTTGAACCACATGGGGGGTTCTCATTTCAGTTTTTCGTTATTACCTGATTGGTAGGTTGACCATGCAGTTGATCTTGAACAACTGTGTTGTATTACTTTGTAATAGTGCTTAAGACTGAACAAAATTGGAGCTGCCTAGCATTTTGTTGATTAATTAATATGCAGTACCTAATATTACTATTATGTTTAAATATAGTGGAAAGCGTGAGGCAGTGAAGAATTAGATCTACTAGTATGGAAAAAAATAGTTTAAGTTAGTAACTGGTTCACTTTCTACAGTCAGTTGCTGTTGAAACTGCCCAGAAAAGGAAAGGCCTCTTTAAACTGAGGGAAGATGTTTCTAAAAAGAAGAAAATATCAGGATGAATTTCTCTAAGTGCTGCACTGCATTAAAGGATTTGTTTATGATTTAGTGAGTCAGTTTGCATAGTTCGGAAGTTCATGCTACCTTCAGTGTGAGACTCCATCTTGTATATAAATTGATCCAATTTAAATGTTTTATTTTGATTTGATATTCACAATATCTGCATTGCAGGAGATATCAGTATAAGCACATTAAAATCTACAGTGAAGTTGAGTGGATTCATGTTTTTCTACGAAAGCTGTAGCATGGTCATGATTTTTGTAGAATATAACCCTGCCTCTTAAGAAAACAGAAGTCTGGTTTGCAACTGTCACAAACTGCAACACAGGAAGTTCTTTACTGTGGGGGTGACAAGGCATTGGAACAGGTTGCCCAGAGAGGCTGTGGAGTCTCCTTCTCTGCAGATACTCAGAACACACCTGGATGCTTTCCTGTGCAACCTGCTGTAGGGAACCTGCTTTAGCAGGGATTTGGATTAGATAATTGCCAGAGGTCCCTTCTAACCCTTATGATTTGTGATTCTGTGATAATTTACACACAATGTCGCATTTCATCACCATTATCCCTGCCTATTTTTTAAAGAGAAAATCTGCCATGAGAAAGCTGGAAGACACTTCCGTAATTATCTATTTTGATTTAAAATTATTTAGAAAGATTACAAGGAAATTGAAAAAAAAAAATATGGATTCAGCTTTCTGAACAGAATGCAGATTTTTCTGTAGGTTTCTTTGCAATTAGGAAAAATGAAATAAAATAAAAATTCACAGTTGCTGCATGACTCCCTGTATCTGTGAAAACCAACTCTGATTATGCCATTATTGGGAAATAAGATGTCTCTTTCTAGAAGCTACATTAATTTTGTCCGCTTTAAAATTATGCTTGTAAATTACACCTTAACAGAATATGTATCTCTTTTGTGTATGGCATGCTTATTTTGCACATCAAAATTAATTTCTTATAGTATTAAATGAACAGCGGCATAATTCACCGCTTGTGAATTAAACTAACTTAAACCAACACTTTTGCAGCTGTGTACAGAGGCAATATCTTGCCGCAAGTAGAACAGCAAGTGGAATAACAGTGCAATGTACTAACAGAAGTCACCAAATTTATTAACATACTGTCCAAATATGTAATATTCATATATATATATTTGTGTATATATATGTATATGCTTATTTTTCAAAGAAAGAATTAAAACATCAGAGATATGCTACCATAAGAATGCAAGTCTTCTCTGTGTTATGTAATGCTGCAATCAGAATAAGCTCATTTCCTGGAGTAATCAATTATGTTGATTTACAAATGCTGCTACAGTCAGTACTGTGCTAATCAGAAGTGTGTGGCATCTGTCCTTGCACTTGAAGAGAAGCTAGTAGCTAAAAAGCACCTGATTGCTAGATGGTGTACAGTCAGTGCATAACGGCAAGGAAGGTTAGGTTAGACGCAGGACAATTTCTGGATCATACTCAACTAGTTAGAATTATGCGTTTTTTTTTTTCCATAAAAATGTCTCTCATCTCCTAGGCGAGAACATTCCCTAATGTTCAGATTGATCACAATTATTGCATGTTCTTGTCTGAATCACAAAGCCCACAGTAGAACAGATTGTTTGCTTCTTTCCTAGAACTACGTGTGTGTCTGCATTCTGCGCAGGATTAGCTAATGCTGCCATAGTTAGCTCCAGCCTTTTCCCTAAGCACTGTGAAGATGGATGAGATATGCTGTCTAGGCTTTTCCTTTGATTTCTACTCTATTTCCTGGTCTTTTATTTCATTAATGGTTTCATGAATTGAGAATTTGATTTCTGAAATGAAGAGCTTGATTTTACCATTCTGAAGGAAAATTTTTTTCAAATCTTTTCTCTTTTGCTCCCCATGTAGAATTTTTTCCTCCTAAATTCAAGACCTTAGCTTTGCATCCACAAGAAGATAATGAATTTTACTTCTGTTTATTTCTTGTCAATTATCTTCCTATATCTTTATAAAAGCCTCCAATTCTTAAGTTGGAAATTATTTGTTTTATTTTCAGTTTGATGAAAAGAGGATTTTCAGAGACAGCTGTGTAGAATGCAAAAAGAAAATTTCAATGGACTTTCTTTTAAGTTCCCTCATTAGGTCAAGTCCATTGTTCAGTTTTGGATTCTGAATGGTATCTCATGGGTAGAACAAGAGCAGAAACTTGTAATTTATGTCTAAATTTAGAGCATCATCTTTAAAAGATATTTTCCTTCTCTCAAAATGAATCCTCATGAAGTATGTATCTTCAGTAAATAAATGGTAGGATTTAAATATGCTTGATTCTTCTTTTATAACATGTAAATGTGTAATGTACATTTACAGAAAGAAATTAGAAACATTTGCAGCTTTGCCAGTATCCCACTTTAGGCATTTCTTTTAGAGATAAACACTTTGGATCTTCATTTTTTAGATGACTACTAGTATCAGCATCCAGTTTATGTGTTCTGATGTGTTTTGAGTGATCTTTGAGCCTTTTGATGCAACTCAATTATTTGAAATATCAATTCTCTTAGTAAGTAGGCTGTTAAAAGGAATAGCCTTATGGAGATCTGGTGGCTAGTTATAACTGATTATCACTTGCTGTTCCTCAGAGCAGAAGTGAACTACTGAAGGTTAGTTCTTGTGTGTTTGCTTTTCCTTGGTTGTATTATTTGGCAGTTGAGGTCTGTGGGGTATTTGCACTCTCCTTCTGTACCCATGGCTGATTTGGTGATCAGTGAGAAATGATACAAGGAGGGTAACATCTGGCAGTAGCAGTAGCAAAAGCCTGGGATTAATGTGACTGAGTGACACAGATTTCTTAATAATGTATGCTGTGGCTGTGCTGTAGTCTGTAACAAAAACTGGAACAATTTCATATAGCTGACTGCTTGCTTAAACTGGCTTCTCTTTTTGGGGGGGAGAATTGGTATAGTCCCACAATATGGAATCATTGGGGATTTTTTTGTTTGTTAGTTTTTTTCCTGGAGATTATTATGCTCAAAACACATACTACTTCTATAGAAACAGAACAGAAACTTTAGATGATAAGCTCTTTTCAATTTCAACTATAAATTGGTTTTACTCATTGAAGTCGAAGGTGTTTTGTTCTTTACACTCTCAGAGTATAATGCTAATAGCATAAACAGAACTGTGTGTCATCATTCAGTGCAGAATTTGGGTTTTGGTGAGAGAGAAATTGAGAAATATTTTACTGAGTTTTCAAATATTTCTCATAATAGACATTTTCAGAATACCATAAGAATGAGAAACATAACAAATCTTGTTTTCTGAAATAAATGTTGTTTCAAGACCATAAAGTTGAAATTTTTGGTTTTTTTTGTTTTTAATTTGGTGCACGAAAGGGTGTGTGAAGACAGGAGCATCTATAAATAATGCTAAGGTCGTAGGCAGTCTACTATTGTGACAAGGTATTTCATAAACAACCATAAATAACACTCACTGCAGCGTATCAGAGACAATTATACCATGCCATCAGCACCATTGTTGTGATTTACTGGGGTCTTTGAAGAAAAGAAATACTCACCTGCCGTGCCAAACTGCAAAGCTTTAATGTGGTTGGATATTTTTTCTCACTTTTTTCTGATTTTTTTTTCCAGGTTGTGCTCTGTTATTTTCTACTTGTTCTGCATTCAAAATACAGGCAAGAGCGAGTCTAGTTTTTTGTTGTTGTTGTTTGTTTGCTTTTTTTTGTTGCTTTTTTTTTGTTTTTTGTTTTTATAATCAAAACACTTTAATAGCTTGAATAGTACATACAAGCAAATCCTACAGCGCTGCTAAATATAAGCGCTGTTATGAGAACAGTCTGTTTTTTATCTGGCTTGTCTGAGGCAAAACCATTGTTTTGGACATACCTCAAGGAGCAGCAACAAAATGACAAAGGATTAGAAAGATAATAAGATACTGGTTGGGCCTGAGGGCAGAAGGATTCCCAAGAAAAAGATGCACCATAGTGAGGCCCAGATGTCTTCACACTTAATAGCACAGTACATTGGCTGTTAAGTTCTACAGCAACAAATTCCAAATAACTTCACTAGCAAAGGGGAGGACCAAGGAAAGTTCTATAGCAAAAGCTGGTTTATACAGCATAAAGTGGAGATTAGTAGAAGTTAGAGCAAACCACAGCCTTGAATCTTAACATTTTTCAAACAGAAGTGGAAATGTTTAGTTCTGTTTGTAATATTTTTACATCCTCAGACCCTCCCTCCTATATTCATTCTATACTTAGAGGAAAAGGAGATAGAAATTGTTTCAAATAAAAAACAGGAATTGACATATGATACAGTGATAAAACAGATGATGTTGGTGCTCGAGTTTCTTTTTCAGTTATGGATGCATTGGCTCAGCTTTACTGGAGTATGTCTGCCTTGCCATCTCAGTGAACGTTGTCCTAGTATACCTCAATTATTTTACAACAGGGTAGTGCAGGTACTAGAACAACATATCCCTGATAACCTGGGCCTCCTAAGGTTTTGGGATTATTGTGTGCTGAAGATCTATATACAACTCCAACCTCTCTTTTATTTGCTTCTTTTATTACAATTACCTCTCGTGCCTAGATGAATTATTAATATAGATAGACATATCTTGGAAATTTATTGAAGAGGTCAGAGTTCTTAACTCATTTGCTTATTAACCATCTTACAGCATGTGACGAGAAATTTTGACTTGATAGCCCAACAGAATGTGAGAAAAAAAAATGTTGGTTTACTTCCAGCTCCACAGACTGATATAACCCCAACCAGTGTTTTGAAAAGTTCTTTGATGTCATCCATCCTTCAAAAAGCTGTATTTCTCAGATGATCTGACTGTGTTCTATAGTTCACAAAGCTTTTGAAGAACAGTTTCAGAGAACTTAAGAGCTTATTATCTAATGCCACTGGATTTTAAACATGTTCTTCTGAAAAACTAGAAGAATTTCATTATTCTTATAGTTTCACTATGTTACTTGTAGATGCTTTTGTCAAAACAAGTTTGTCTTGCAGGAGGTATGTGTCAGTAAGTAGTATAATTCAGCATATAAATTTAAATAGTTATTAGATGTTAGCCATCCTCATTGGAAGCATTATTTCAAATAAATTTTCATAAAATTAGTTTTGTTTACAGTGTAGGAAGTGTTGCTTCAAACTGGTTTGTGCAAAAGTGCCTTTGTTTTCTGAAATCTGAGCTTTCTTGTAAATGAAAAGCAATTATTTCACTTTGCAAACCAATAATCATAACATTTTTCCTCACAAATATTCAGTCTACATGAACATGCTAAACATGTTGGTTCCTTCACAATTATTTCTTTTTCATACATTCCAGATTTCTCTAGTTCTGATAGTATTTTGAGTATAGGCTGACTGGAATAAAGAGCTGCTAAAATGCTACTTGATAGTTCTGGAAGTTAACATGAGCAATGAACTGGGACAGATTTATGCACCTTGGTAAAGAAGAATCCAGGATAATTACTAAGGTGTGCTTTGGGCTTACGCTTGTGGATTCTTCTGTGATTAAAAAACAAACCAATCAGTTCTTCTGATAAGTAAAAGGATTTGATGTTTCTTACATTTACAGGCTCTATTTACAAAACAAATCAATAGAAATTGACAAATGCAACATTTCTTTTGAAAACTGTAAGGATTTATAACTAAAAAGATTGTACCTAGCTTTTTTTTTTTTTTTTCATTTTGCATGCTGCTATGTGCACATGAATGTAAGCCTCCAATTGTGCAAGATATTCCCATAAGATTGTTTCCAGTATCCTCAGTTTTTAATCTTTTACGGTACTCTCCTGGCAGATGGCTTTTGCATTGTCTATATTCATTCTAATTTCACAAACTTTTAATCACTTACCTCTGAAATAAATCCAGATTTCCATACCGGTTACTATTGAAGATTCTAATTTAAGGGTGGTGACAACTTCTTACTTCCCAAATGGCTTTTTGTCTGCACAAGTCCAGGAGCTGACCTTTTATAGAAATAAAATCCCATTCAGATGTAACTGAGTTGAAAATTAGTTGTCAGAAGTAACTGAATAGAATAATCTTGCAGCCCCCCTGGATTCACTGGTTCAATGGACTGCATCTGGGTAAACTAAATCAGATTGGACAGGCACAGATTTAGTAAGTAGTAAAGAAAAATATGTAGATTTAGGTAGATAACATTTCTTGTAGACTTTCAATGTCTAACTCTGAAACCTCTACAGTTAACATTATTTATGTTATTAAGACTAATATAAGGAAACCTTGGATGAAAGATTTTGTATATGCACAAAAATGAAGCACTTTCCTCCTCTTAAAAAAAACTTTTTTTTTAAATTGGAATCAGTAAATGGTACAAAATGGTACACCACAGATATAGAACCAGTGTAGCTATATTAGTGCATTCTGGCATCTTGATGTAGCTTTGTTAGATTATGGCTGGTCTAAGCTCAGCTAATGTTTTGCTTTTCATGTTAATCAGAGTTAGGTTTCTGATCATAGCTTGTTTTGTAATTTGGACTCATGGAAGCATTTATTATATCCAGACAACCTAGTATCTAGAACATGAATTCCCTATTAGTTGTACTGATCCAGAAACGTACATTGACTTTCTTCAGAGATTTGCTCCCTACTCTTGTCCCCACTTGAATAGATCTGGACCATCTTAACAAGCTCTAGAGAATCTGAAATATAGCAGAGAACATGACTTCAGTAGTTTTTGAATCTGAGGAAAACTAAAGCGCTATCCTGAAAGCTGTTCAGAGAAAATTGTTGACTTGTAGTCATTATTTATTGACAGTGGGTAAGTTTAGTACTGAAAACATTTCAAACTCCATATAGCTGGTCAATCACTTATTTGTTAAAAACAGATAACACTTACATAAAGACAGCACACTGTCACCCTGGGATAGTAGAGTCATTAGTTACTTCATGTAAGAAGCCTGACTGATTACCATTTGGTTCAGAGATAACTGTAATCATGTCTGGTGGTTATATACAGATAAGTGACAGTTGTTGGTTTTCACTTGTTTTAGTTATAATGGTTAGGATTAACAGAATACTCTCTTTAGTATAGATCTTGTTCAGATCTTTGAAGTAGTACCATCTCAAAATGGCTTTACACGACTTTGGGTACAATTTAGTTACTTAAAAAAACTTAAATGTATCATGTTGACATTAATCAGAAGATACAGAGCAGGTTCTTACAAGCATGTATCCTAGTGGTGATATTAAAGCCAATAAACTGTTGGTAAAATGGAGTAAAATAAATTACAGCATTTGTTCAAGAGTTTAGTAATTGTTAAGTTCCTTTTAATTTTTTTTTAATTAATATTGCAAAGTTGAAGCGTAAGCATCAAATTCTACTAGTTAACTTTTGTGAATAAAACCTGAATATTTATTTTATAATTGGGATGAAATATCTGCATATGCTAATGTAGTTTTTTCATCACTAATTATCTTTTTTTTTTCTCATAAACTATCAAGGTATTTTCCCAGACATCTTTTTTCAACATATTTTATTCACTTCAGATATTTTCCTTATTCAAAACTGGATGTAAAATTATTAAATTATTGTGTTGTTATGGCATCCCAAGAAATAGGATAAGAAAAGATTGTGAGAGATTTTTACCCTGTAGTTTTGTGAGCAGAAATGCTTTATTACACTAACAAACTTAAGATATTTACTAAATCATGCATAAGGTGAATCTTTTGAATTTTTCTTCTGCTTTTAAGCGACTTTTTTTTTCCTTCTCAGAATATGATATTTATGTTCTTGTATATACAAGTGCCTTTTTAAATTTAAAATTCTACACTTATTTGGGTAACAACATTGCACAGCACACTTCAGTTTTGTGTCACTTTTGTAGTCTTTTTAGTTTTTCATAAAGAGAAGATCCTTCAAAGAATCAGGAAACATTGTTAGCAAATTAGTCCATAATTTCTTCCTTCCCCTCATGCCTCCAACATTTAAAAAATGTTCTTATCCTGGCTCACAGATTTTGTAAGTAATCTGGAAAATCAGGATGAGCTGTGATGTTGTGTTTTATTTCCACTGTTAAATTTCACTGAATTTTGGAGGGAGTGTTTTTCCAGTAGAGTGTCCCTTTCTTGCAACAATTTAAACAGCTTAGAAAATGTTATTAGTGCCTATAACTGCATGATCCAAATATCTGTCATGCCTATGCCCTCTTAGGGAGCAATAATGTTTGAAGGTTTTAAACTTCTCCATTGGTAGAGTAGATAAAACCTGCACTGGTTTGACATTGTTTTTTGTTTGTTTGGAGGTTTTTTGTTTGTTTGTTTGTTTGTTTTTCCCACTTTGGGCAGGCTTTTATTTATAGTAATCTATAGTATCTAAGAGCTGATGTGGGAAATACCTAGAAAGAGAAGATGCAGACAATTGCATCTCTAAGGCTGAAGTTCAGGTGTTAAAAGCAGCAGCAGCAGTGCCTGATCAGAGCACTTACTAAAACACTTCTATCAAGGGGCTGAGCCTTGTGGTGGATGCTTTGACAAAAATGACAACTCCCTCTCGGAGGAGTGTAAAGTTATAAACTTATGATCCTGTTAATGAAATACTGTGAATTTTTAGAGCTAAACTTCTAATGTTCACTGCTACTTGCATCACTGTCAAATTAAAATGTGGAGGAGTGGAAAAAGGGGAAAGATAGTGAAATGTGCAGCCAAAGGTGCTGCAGTGTCTGAACACAGAATCAAATAAAGACGATCATTAACTGCTTGGTTTAAGAAGACATAGATTGGGTAGAAATATCAGCTGTGCCTTTGTTACAGCTGGCAGAACGAGTCCAATAAACAGGGATAATTTTGAAAGGTGAGCAGGTGAAAATGGATATTAAAAAGGAAAATAAAATAAAAGAGATTTTTGAGTAGAGTGTTGTGTACTGCCCTCAAAAATTAATTAGTTCTAATTGGAATGGGATAGATTTAAAGTAAAGTTAACTCTATAATAAGTGTTTGTTTTTTTTTTTAATATGCTAATAAGAATGTATTTGAATATTCTGCATTCTTAGCAGTATAATATGGTTTGCAAAAAATTTGTAGAAATTTTAAGTTTACAACTTTAATTTAAATTTAACTTTACAACCTCTAGTTGTAATTTCTATAATCACAAAAGTTTTGTGAATATTGCATTGGCTGTAAAAATCAATCACTTGCCAGGTGAAGTAATGGCAAGATATGGTGCTAAAGAAGTTTGAGCCTTGCATAGACCTCTGCAGGTTTTCCTAAGGCAAGACAAGGCAGGTAGAAGAAAGCACACTCAAAAAGGTAATGTTACTCATTCCTAATCCAGGGAAGTTAAGGTCCTGTAGAGTTTGTAACACTTGTTGCGCTCCTGAGTAATAGCCATAGTTTATTGCTTTTGTAGATGGGCTTGTGTGCGTTTGGGGGGCAGGAAAATATAACATATCTACTTTTTTAAGTATTGTCTTAATCTTGAAGGAAGCATAAACAGAACAGACTAGCAGGTTAAACATGAGACAGTATACATAAGTTGCCCCAAAGTTAATGCCTCCTATTTATTTCCATGGAAACTACAATGAAAAGCACAATAACATTACCTAAGGAAGGAAATTCAACTGCAAAATGCTATTTTTTAACACAATCACCACCACTACTTACACATTTTTGCTGGCGATGAACAATAACCTACATGATGCACCTATAAAAATCTGCATGGCCATCCAGAATGTCTCTTGTCTTTCACGTTGTTGTCATGACTACTGAAATGTGCCACCATCACCTCGCTGTGCTCACATCCACTGTTTAATCTCCATAAGTGTTCAGCATGTCAGTGAATATCAGTGGATACCATTCCTTCCACATGGAGGAATTCAGTGACACACCTTACCTCTATACACACTTTCATCTCAGACTGGGCTTCTGCTGCCATCTGTCACACAGCAACAAAATGTAACAGAATATAGGTGGGAAAGCTCAATCTTTTCCACCCTACCACCAACATCTGCCTATAAAGTTTTGGGCCAACATAAAAAATAGGAGGCATTACTTTCAGAGCAGGCCTCGTTGTTGCGTTGGAAAAGGAAAGGAAAAATGTCTGTTAGGGAAGTAGAGTGTATCCTAAGTCATTCTTTCGTCAGTATGTACACTGGAAACTTTCTCTAGCTCTTGAAATCGAACGTTTTGCCATTCTGGCTTATGAAGGAGTAACTTTAACTACTTAGATATACAGTTCCCAGTGGAGTTTAATATGTGAACAAGGGTTCTGAGGGCTTACAGAATGCTCTTAACAGAAGTGTCAGAGGTTTTAATAACGTGCAAGGTACACATTATATACTTAATTGCTATTTTGTGCTGCTACATGTAGCCAGACGCTTCTGTAGAGTTTCTGATTGAGAAACATTTATCTTGCTAACCACTGGCCAGGTTTATCCCTCAGTGTCCTTGCTCAGGTAGCAGCTCCAAATCTTCTGTGAACACTCGTTGGAAAAATTCTTAGAAGAAATATCTTTCAACTGTTGAATATATGATGTTGACAGCTGGCACTGGAAACATCTTCCTTTGGTCTAGCATCAAAATTCAGAGTTGAAGAAAAGCTTTAAGTCATTCACAAGGTCAACACAAGGATTGATTTATTGTTTGAAGAATGCATTGACGTTTTTGAGGCCACACTATTAGGAGAATCAGGTCTCGTAACTCTTGTTATAACTGAGATTTCAGTCTTTTTTATGAAGGTGGAATTTCAGTGTGTTATTTAAAACCATGTGCTTAAAATTAGTCTTTTCCTAGTTATATGCTCTGGGTAGCAGCTGATGTTCTGGAAACTTCTGTTACACAGCTGAGTTCAACTGATGAGATGAAACTGAGATTTGAATTTCAGTCTCCCTTGGTAAATTTCATTGCTGCAAGGGAAGTGTTATGCCAGGAACTGAACTGATGACTAGCACCTGGTGAAAGGGGTGGCTGGCCCAGGAGGCACAGGTGTGTGCAATTCACCCGTGCTTCCCATGTGACTGGCACATGTACGGGCTAGCCTACAAAGGGAGAACATCTCCTGACTGAAGGCTACTTCCAGAGAAGGAGTGTTCTGTAGCTAGAGACCCTATCACCAGTCAGGTAACATTTTATTGTATCTGATAATTGATGTTCCCATTAATACCTTACTTGCTTTTGAAATGCGAAATTTCTGCTTTTTGAAACAATTGCAGCAATTATTAATTAATTAATTATGAGGTGAAGCAATTTCACTTCTTCCAAGGACCAGAAGTCATTCTGTCTGAGTTTTCTCCAAATTCCCTTCTCTATTTTTTATTTATTTATTTATTTTAGTTTAAGAAAATGGATGATGAGACTGCATGTCTCAGGGCCCTGGGTGTGCTGATAGGCTGCAGCAGCCATGTTGTGTCTCAGTGGGGCACTTCTGGTGCCCACACCTCAGAGCCGGCGGCCATTTTAGCTTCCAGCGTTGGGCGCCCAGCGCCTGCTGGAGCTGCACGCAATGCATGATTCTCTCTCACTTGAGCAGTACTGGGGTGAGAGCCCTAGTTGTGAGGTGGTTTCCCAGCTTGGCCTTGGCACTGACCCAGCTACCACTGCAGCATAGCCCAGTCTGCAGATTGGCTTCTTGGCTTGCTTTTGGACCTGCCGTGATGCTACACTGAGAGTTGAGCTTTGTGGCTGGAGGGATTAGGCAGCCCTCAGAGCACCCTGTCAGCATGGGGGTTTGCATTTCTGAGTCACAGTGACATCTGATGCTTTCAAACTGCAAAGGTAAATTTTGAAACATAGTGTATTTAATTGGAACGTGGGGTAGGAGAGAGGTTGGTTTGTGATGAGATTTGCTCAGCTGAGCATTAGCAGTTATGTTAAAGTTGAGTATATTGCTACTTAGCTGTGAATCTGTGGAACTGAAGAAAATTTTCTTCTTCAGTTTCTTCGAAACTCCTGAGCTTGTGGTTTTATGGCAAATATTCTAACCAAGACCCTGGAACTCGGGTAATGTTTTCTAGAAGGAGTAATTAACATAACAGTGGCATTCTTCCCAGCAGGGGAAACAGTTGTGCCTACATCTTCAGCAGTCAGTGTCAGCACAGGAATATGTTATCTGTTTGCAGAACAGCAAATCATACTATGCTGTTGGGTCAGGAGTAGCCAATTTAATTCCCTCTCCCTCCCCAGTACCGAGCACCTTTATTACAAGACCTGTTGTGCAATTTTCAGCATTCTGAAATTTGCTATAGAGCAGTATGAATTCACAGTATCCTGAATCAAGGCTCTGGATTTCTAGATGAAAAATAAAGTTTTCGAAGCAGTGAATCACAATTAATGAACAACGATCTGACAGCTAATGACAGTCCCTTCAGAATATGATACGTAGTGACAAGATACTTTCTTCTAATAAGGCCTAACTTGACATAAAGTTCTAGCAGAAAGACCTTCTTGCTTTATTAATCTCATTATGACCACTTGAATTGTTACATTCTCAGTGATGATTAAAACATTTGACTCCCAAGTGTGATATTATAATGAGGATGGAGTTCATAAAATAAGGCTTTGTATCATTCTGCAAAATCTGTCAGCAAGTGGAAATATAAATCAAACTCCTCAGTGTGATTTTTTTTCCTACTGTTTCCATGGAATAAAAAAACTCCAAGATTTTACATACCTACCTATGTGTGGAGGTTTCCATGGAATATATATTTCAAATATTTCGATCTTAACATACATATATATGTTATATATATGTTTTATATATACATATATATGGTACCTTCACCTCCACATGCCAGAAGGAGCATGGCTTACTTAAGTGAATTGCCAAAACTGGCAGCTTGTAGTGCTGTATGCTCTCGTCTTCCCATCATGTTCCAATATTCCGTGGTTAAGTGGGAAAATATAATTAAACATATTTTTAAATGTTTCCATTAAAATCTTCATTTCTTGTTAAAAAAAAATATATATATCTTATTTCTGAATAACAAAATGAGGCAGAAGAAGGTCAGAAAGGTTTGATTCTACCACTTTTTTTTCCACTGAAATCAAAGAGAAATTATTTGTTGGTCAAGCAATCTCTAGGTGTTTGTGAAACAGTAGAGCAATTTAGAAACTGGAATGGAGAAGTGCAATTTGTGATTAGTCTCCCTTGCATATTGTTTCAACCGGGCAGAAGGGTTGTTATTTTCTACAGTCAGTTAATACTGATTCAAAAGAGATTTGCATGGATACAGTGTTGCCCTAAAAAGCTTCAGCCGTGTCCCTGCCCAGTGTTGTTTTTTTTTTGTTTTGTTTTGTTTTCCCAGAAGTTCACCTGTCCCATCTACAAAAACTCACTGACTTCAATTAACTGCATGTTCAATTTCTATTTTTTAATACTCTCCTTTTTGGCTGAATTCCCTGTCTAAAAAATACATCTAGATCCCAGAGCTATGTATTTTTTCCTTTTCTTGCTGAGTGCAGAAAGAGAACAGTATAAAATACTGGAGTTTTAGGGTAAGTAAGTTGATATTTTAATGCCTTGTCAGACAGTAGTGAGGCCTGAGTTAGTATGGAAAGAACTTGAAAAATTGGGAGATATTTCTGTTTTTGTAAACATCTGGTAAATATTCCCTGGGTAATTAGAGATCCTGAGGTTTGTTTTAAGTCAAATTTATCTGTAAGGTATTTTGCCTTTTGATCTTTCAGCGGGATATTTTAGAAAATTACCTTTTTACTACTATTTTGGCTTTGAGTGAGTCTAATATTGCTCAGACTTTTGTCTTTGCATTACTATTTGAAGTAATTCAGCTATGTAAAAGTGTTTAGAGAATGCAGGAAAAAAAGTATTTTGAAGCTCTAAATACGGAAGTGGAGTCTAATCATCAATGCATCATGTTGAGTTTAGTCTTCTGAGAGACAATGTGTAAGAACATTAGAAAAAACATGTAAGGTGTGCTCAGCATCCTTGAGTGTATTGTATTAGTCAAAGAGATAAAACAAAATCTTCCCTTTCCTTCCCCTTATTAGTGAGGCAAAAAACATGAAAGCAATAGAATAAACTGTGATAAGCTATTAGAAGAAACAACAACAACAAAAAGCCCCAAACCTGAGATATATTGAGATTTTTTTTTTTACAAGGACCATTCTTCAAATTTCGTTTTATAAGGTCACTTTCCTATGATATTGTTGCGAGCATGTTATGCACTATTCAAAAATCTCTTTATTGTGTGGATGGAACTGTGAGGTTTTACAGTTTGTCTGGTTTGGTCATTACATAGTTGTTGTTCAGTTGTCAAGCTAATTGAATTTTCACTTGGTCTATGATGGTAGAACTTGTTCTCGTTCGTATTACTAAATATTACTAAATTACAGCCAACAGTTGTATCAGAAGGTACCATAATCTTAATGTTCATTGTAAACAAAACAAAAAATTGTTTTAGGTCATTGCAATGCTTGTGTGTACATAAATAATTTATCACTGTAAATTGGGCTAAATGTTAGTTGTTTTGAATTGTGACAATGACTTGGAAGTCAACAGTTCACCTTATTCCATGTCACTGCAGTTTTAATGCTCCCTTTTAATGTCATTTTTAACTGTCAAAGGAAGTTCTTCATTGTGTGATACAGAAATTCATACATGACATGTAGGGACATTATTCACTTGTTAAGAAAGCAAGAAAACTATTTGGGTTCTATTGGGAAGTGTTCAAAAGGAAAATTGTGAATGGAATGAGGTTTTTCATTTTCTTATTCTGTTCTCCTAGTAGGCTGTCTAATCTGAAATTGTAACTGCACTAATGCAGAATTTGAGAACTTTTCTGACCCTTTGTGGAGGCCAGAAAAAGGAAGGTGGTGTTCATAACTTTTTGTTACTACAGTGAATTAATCTTCTGTCTTAAGAATTTTTAAAGATGACAGCCATATGACGCATACCCTAGAAGGTGATACTTGGTGACCAAAATCAAAGAAAACAGAGCAATCCAAGATTTTTTTTTTATCTAGTTGTTATGAAGTGGATATATATTAAGCCTGTAAGGATTGTATTTTCTTAATTATTGGACATTAGTTAACAAAAATTAATAGTCTCAAGAGTACAAAAAGGTAAAATGTGGAAGTGAAGTGATTCTCTGCCTTAATTGTGCATATTGAACAAATTCCTATATAGTGCTACCTTTATTCTATTCCCATAAGATCTGTTTTCTAAAATTTGCGGGTGTTTTCTTTCCCAACAGTTGGTTCTGATCTTTGCCAGAAATTGCTACAATCTATAAGCTGCTATTATTTTCTATAAAGTTAGTTAATGGTTTTCTTTGAAATAATGTTCGCTGATTGTATGCAAGTAGAGCTCTCTTAGTCTATTATTCTCTTTATGATTTAGTGTTTATTTAATCCTTATAAAAATACTGATATTAGAATAATTGTGCAGTGTGGACAGAGTACCATGGAAGTATTGAAAAGGCACAATATATACGAGTACTGTAGTTGTCTCTGCCTGCAATGAAACGTAACAGAATTGGTCTAGTGCCATTAATGCGATAGTGCCATGTGGCAGATGCATGCAGCTTGATTTGCTACATGGCTGATCCTAGTAGATAGGTAGCTGCCGGCCAGTAGCAGGTGTCCCACTGGCAGCACTATATCACATCCAAGGCTGAAAAGCAGAGCTTCTGCATCTTAATCTGTTTGAAATATCAAGTCTTCTCCAAAATCTGACTTTACTAAGTATTTTGATATATTTATGTAATATCTTTCTCAATGTCATTGTTCCAAAGACAATTTAGAAGTCGAAGATAACAAAAACGGGAAAGCTGATGCTGAAAAAAGAATGAGTAAAGTCTGTTTTCTTTGTGCTTGTGTTCAGCTGAAGTATTTGCCATAATCAATTATAGTCCTTTAAAATGCATTTCAAAATGCTGCTTCAGTTGAAGTAAAAACAAGCAAAACCAAACCAGATATAAACCTCAAATCCTTTCTGACTGCCCTTTAAATATCAGTGCATTGGAGGCAATTCTGCTTTATGTTGAAGTTTCTCATAAGATGCAGTGTAGCTCGTAAGCTTTTTGTTGTGCAGGAAAATGATATTGAAATTCCACATGCATTTTTGCTGGTTTAGGCCTGAGCTTCCCTCCGTGCTCTCAGCAGTGGAAAGGAGCATGCAAGTGGAAGGCCTTGTCTTCCATTACTCTTCTAATGCTTGTTTTAGGCTGCTGTCATGTTTTGCTGTTTATGAAATGATGGAAATGTGCATGCTTTTAGCCAGCAGAGTGTGATGATTCGATCTGTCAAATTGTTCACCTTTGGAGATATACCTTCATTAGAGATAAGCCTTACAATGGGAATGTCATAGTGCCATGGCTGTCTTTTTCAGATAGGAATAAGGCAATGGCTGTCAACGTACACATGCAAAAATATAGATAACAAGAGGAAGTATTGTTGGTATGTTTTATTGTCACTTGAAAATTCCTTTACATATGAAGATTAATGAATGTAGTATTTTTAATGAGATTAAGTCTACATAGTATTTTATTCTGGAAGTTTACAGTTGTGACTATAACATACAGGGCCTTATTGTTTGCAAATACTTTGCTTACCTTTGGTTAGCTTTTTTCTGATTACTTATGATATACTGATATTAAGATAACAAGCATTTGATCTATATGTGCAGGCAGCATTTAAAATGGCAGAAAAAAGGTGGGCTTTTTAATATTCATCTATATGTGTCTCTATTTATAAAATAAATAGATGAGTGCCTAACTTTGCAGAAATAACCCCCACCTTGTGATTTGGGATGACTGTTGGTGTCAGTGCTTTGTATCTGATTCTTAGTATACTATTTTGCTCAACATAAGTTGAAGGAGTATAGCCAGGCAGTAGCTGTGATCTGCACATATCACCTGGAGGTGGGAGAGCCCAGGCTGCCTCTTTCTCTCTGATGGAGTCCCCTTGAATATGGAAAAGGTGCAATCACTTTTTGAACATATATAGTGCCATGTTAGTCTGTTCCGGGTCATAAAGGATCTGAGTGTATGTTCTAGAACATGGTCTGTCATGGTAGAAAAATACACTATAATGTGATACCTCTGGTTAAACTTTTGACATAATATTAATAGGGTATAATATTAAACTCTTTGACCAATTTTCCATAAAACTGAAGCTATGAGCTCTGCATTAGTTTTGGAAATGACTATGCATTATAGGATAACAGTAACTGTATCCTGTTTGCTTAGCTTGTGTCCCGCAGCACAATAAATTCTTCTCATCTGCTCGTTCATTCCTAATAACTCCTCTCATTATATCCTTTTACATCCAGCTCCACTCGTTGTTCATTCATTTCAAAACCCTCTAGGTGCGTGCTCTGTTTACCTGAAGTAAGTGGCTCTCTATGCCAGCCTCCAGCAGGGGTCTCGCAGGTCTATTCCACACTCTCTGTGGCAGACTTATTTTCCCATTGCAGCACTTAACAGACCTCTCCTTGCACCCCGTGTTACAGAATGATCTGTTGTCTTAATGTGCCTTTGTCAAAGATGTGTTTTGTCCAAGATGAAGAGCCACACTGTGGAACCTGGAAGAGTTAGTCATAGCATGCTGTAGTTCAGCTTTTGTGTGGCAATCATTTCTCAGCATTTCTGTAAACTGCCCCCACTAAATTTAAGTATTCACTTTCCAACTTCCTGAATATATATACGCTAAGTAGGGCTTGCTTCTGCTTTACTTAAAACTGCCATTGTTCTTCATGGGATTGGGAAGGACAGGATCTAAATGCAATTTGTGATGCCTTTGGGGGTAATGAACAGATTCTTTTTAGTTAACTCCACTTGTTTTCACTTCTGAACCCTTGTGATTATGCTGAGGAAAAGGAGAGTCTAATGTGTGAGGAAAAAATGGCTCTGTGGTAAAAGCCATGAGAACTTTGGTGCCTGAAGGCTTTTTCTGTAGTTTTATTTTCTGCTTCTTATATTTTAATGTAAACAGCTACAAAAAGCTGTATTTAGTTTCTTTAGCAGGGTCAGAGTGTTATCCAAGCCAGCAAACTGGAAGTTGGATTGGCAACCAGATGCTTGGAAGAAATGAGCAACATTTGGCTGTGAACTACCTTTAACCAAGTTTTAATTACAATATTCATTACTTCAGAGACTGATTCAATATGATGATCTTATGGGACCAGTAGTAATAAAATGATGAATGAAAAACTCTAAAAAATCAGCCAAGTGAGAGAGAATAATATCTGTGTTGGTAAAACAAACTATTTTAATTAAAACAGTCATTTAATTTCAAATGTGATTGTTTTGTGTTGCCTTCAGAGAAAAAGGATAAAAAGAGAAACCACTGAAAAACTGCTGAAATGATTCTGCTTGTGTTCCTGCTGGGTGCTGCAGAGTACTGTTTCTTGTGACCATTAGTGCTTTCTGCTAATTTGGGTCAACTGCATGTATATCTTGCTGTAATCATTTCAACCTTTTATTCCTTACTGGCCCATCTCCTGTACTATTGCATCAATGCTGAACCTCAGCCCATCTGGTAAGAGACAGAAGAACCCAAAGGTCAAGGGCCGCCCTTATGAAATGTACCTGATGGCTGCTCATAATGTCCTTCCTTGCAGACTGTAGATTGCTACTACTTAACTTTTTAAAAGCAAATGATTCACATGAGAGCCATTTGGATTCTGACTGAAAGGAGTAGGAAAGCAACTGCGCATACCAAGTCAGAATTTTTAAATTGCCTGAACAGTTTGCCCTGAAGCTGTGCACTCAGCCTACTATGGAAAGGTATCATGGTGTCCTTCTCCTGGGTTTGCTTTTTTCTGTTGTTGCCCTTACCCAACGATTTTAACTGTATTACGAAGTGTTTTCCAGATGTATTTGGAGAGTCAGAGCTTAGATTTTGGTTACTGCTCTAACAAGGACTGATTTCTGTATTTTGGTTAGACTGTTACAATGTTAGAATATTTTTTTTTCTGCATGTGCATAGATTACTACAAATATAAACAGTGTTAAGGCTATGTGATGTGTTTCGTTTTGCTGGTTGTGAGATTTTCAACAAAATAGGTCACGTTTCACCTGTTTCTTTGTCATCTTCTCTTTTTTATGCCACTGCTTTCTCTTACTTCTTGCACAAGTCCTCTCCAGTGCATAAGCACTGCTACAAATGTACTGCCTCTCATTTATTATATTGGTCCACAATATCAGAGGTGAATGTTGGTGTAACAGCAGAGGTTGGATGTTCCAGACAATATTCTGTGGTATTTTGTTGCCATTTGACAGATAGCAGCACAGGGGCACTCTGATAAAATGGTGTCTGACAGGTGTGTCATTGAATTCCTCCATGCAGAAAAAAAAAATGGCACCCGTTGGCATTCATTGATGCTGGTGGAGACCAAATAGTGGACTTGAGCATAGTGAGGCAGTGGGTGGTGCAACAGAGGGTGACCTCCTCTGGTGCAGATAGTTATGAGCCCGGCATGCAGGGTCTTGTTCATTGCTGGTGAAAATGCATAGTTGATGGTGGTGACTGTGCTAAAAAGTAGTGTTTTGTTTTTGAGAATTTGCTCTATCAAATAATGGTATTGTGCACTTTGTTGTATTTTCAGACATGAAACAGAATAAGGATACTCACCTGGTGTAGGGAATCTGCTTTGGCAGGGGGGTTGGACTCGATGATCTCTTGAGGTCCCTTCCAACCTCTATGATTCTTTAGGAATCCTATAGCAGAACTGCCTGCATCTCATAATTGCCATTTTAATGACAGAATCCTTGTTTTTTCTATCTGCCTCCACGTAAAGGAAGGTATACAAGATATCTGAAGAGATGTTTGATTTATTTATTCATTTTTTGTAGATTTCCGAGAAACTATAATAGTGAGATCTTTGTACCATGTGAAAAAGTCAATGTTCCACTTGCTAACATGCATACAACTTCTAAACACATTTTAAATGTTCAGGATATTTAACTATCTCAATTTTAAATGTTGTAAGCTTTTTAAAGTAAACTTAATGATCCAGAATTTCCTTAAAGAGCTTAAGTTTCTAGGTTTGCTTTCCTGTGAGTATAATTAGCTTGAGGTAATTTTATATGCTAGAACTAAAATTATTATAAATAATTCCTTGAAAATACATCAAGTGCATTTGTTCTGTCAAGACTTTTAAGATTTGTAGCGTGCCATAACATCTCTATGGAAATATTTAAATCTCAAATTAAAAGAAAAAAAACAAAATTTTTAAAACATTCCAAATCTCTGCAAAATTGATGGGTTATTTGTGTGTGAATTCATAAAATTGAAACTAGTTACACTTCTTAAATTTGTTTCATACTAATGACAACAAAAGTTGCTCATTTCTTCAGTTGGGAATAGCTGAGATTTTATGGGTAGTTTATGCTAAGCTGCATTCCTAAAAATATTGATACAGAAATGTTTTGGAAGTGAATCACATGACAAATGCTATTGGAGAATTGTTACTGGATATTTATGGAACTCTCAGATATGTATACATAACATTAAGTAGAATTTTCCTTTTGGAATTGTAAATTTTTAGTTTTTACTTGGAATATTTGAGTTCACATATTTTTCCTGTTTTAGCCTTAGTCTTTCTGACCTAATATGGCAAACAGTTGGATTATTGAATCAGAATTGTGATAATATGGAGCTAAGGTACAAAATATACAGATTCTACATGGCTACAAAATGGTTTCACAAAGAAGAAATTAGTTTTTAGTGAGATAAAGCACATGATTTACTAAACAGATTGATATAACAATCCCAGTGATGATGAAACTATTCCTTAATCTTGTTTTAATTTTGTATTTGGTATGAATTAATTTCTTCATGGCATCTGTGCATCTATTAAGCAGAATGTAAAGATTGAAATAAACATGTAAGCAGTATATCAGCATTATTTTAACTCGTTGCCCAGGGATAGCTTTTACCCTCAGCGTTATTTCATGCTTTTCAAGCTTTCAGGATCCATGTTTTTTCTCAGTTAAAACAATTAACTCCAGCTCTGAACGACTGAAACAACTCCAGCAATGCACGCCAGAAAGCTGCATCCTGTGGTCTGGCACAAATAAATATTTGCTATGCTTCATTGTTACTCTGTTTTACAGCTTGTGCTGGTTTTGTGGTTACACCACAATACAGCTGTAATAACAATGAGGTACCAAAACCTAAAGTGCTGTCTGTTTTGTGAATGGAAGCAGTGTGTATATTATGTGATATATTTTAAGTTGGTTGGGTAGATCACTCTGGTCCTGTGCATGTACTTTTAAATGTTTATTTTCATATATTGTTCACTCAGTACACAGTGCTGCTCACAGACTTCATCTGTTTTTTTTCTGAAGCTCTTCATACTGACACTTTTTTTTCCAGTTGAGAGTTGAGCAGTACATCAGAGCAATCATTTCTTATACGTGAATAGCAATGAGTATCTCAGTTCTACTCATTTTGTATTGCTTCTTGTTAAACATATCCAAGTTAGTAACAGTACTGTTTCTTCAGATATCAATATGACAGCAGTTCCAGATGTACCTCAACTATATGCTGATATGCCTTGACTACCCATAATAAGTATTTAGGGTAAACCCAAGTGGCGAGAGAATACAAAGTATAACATAGTATAAAGTACATGCAGATGCGAGTTTGAGGTGGATGTGCTGTGAATGCCAATTAATCTTTTGTACATTTACTTCTCTTTTACATCAGAATTGTTTTTGACTGTATTTTGTTTTTCTGAGAAATAATAAAAAACACCGTTGTATGATTTCCTGCATTGAAAAGACATGTCATATTCTGTAACCAAATATACAGGGGTTTCCTAAGATCATACACAACTAAAGGTAATATGTTACGATTTCATTCTTGAAAAACAAATGTTGTGGTGTAACATTCTTGCATTTGAAAAGAAATTTATGTCCCATTGGAAGCTACTTTAAACCCATATTACGGCTAAAGATTTCGGAAGATTCTTGTTACAAACCAAGATAAAAAAAAAATGTCCAAAATTAAATGACTGTGCTTGCTGACTCAGAGTACTCTGTGCTATCTTATTTCAGTTTGTTTTGCTTGCTAGTGTGAAGAATTCAAAGCCTTGCTTCTGTCCAAGCATTTCGTATTACTTGTGTTTACACCCAGATCAAAAATTCTTTGTAGCAATAGCCCTCCAAGACAGAATACACAGCAGTAATAAATAGCCCTGATTCTCTTTAAAGAGCAAGAAACTCAACAAGTCATACTATTATAATAACATGGTACAATTAAAAATTTCAAACTGGTCTATATAAAACTTACACTGATTAATAAAGTAGAATAATTCTTATCATTGATATGATAAAATGATCTTGAGGAAAAATTGACACACATTCTGACATCGCTTAGCAGAAGTGTTTTTAATAGATGTGAGTTGAACTGTATGGATACTATAGATTTCTCTGAAAAGACAAGAAGCAGTTTGTCTTTCCTGTTGCCAAGAGTCTAAGTTCTGTCAGTAGTTAAACTGCTCTCATCCTTACGTGATACCTTTCATATGGGTTACTACCAGGCCTGCTTGGTTGTCAGTGATTTTTCAGGAGTGTGATAGAGTTTTCCTTTCTCTGTAGACTATGCGGAGTGGTGTCCTCTGTTTCATGCTTTAGGGGAATGCATGAGGTAACCAACTGTAATTCCTTTAGATGAAGTTGTTTACATTACTGTAAACTGTTCTAGTTGGAAAGTGTAGTGCTGTGCTTTTTTGCTTATTTGTTTGTTTTCCCAAGTAAAAAGACTCAAAATCATAATTCTAATGACTAGCAATCACTAGGAGCCAGAAGAGTTTAATCTGAGAGCAGAGAAGGTTCTTCTTGTTCCAGATGCTTAGGACATGGTCTTGCTATATTCTGAAAGTTTTCTACATGCTACTTAACATTTAGATCTTGCTCGTCATTTTTCAGAGTTATGTCACTTATCAGTATTATACTTTTATTTATTGCTTGCAGTTGCCACAGCGATACACCTTCAGTTCCATTTATACACCAGGCTGTGAGAGATGACCCGTGTATTCTTTGACTGGTTCGCCTTCCCTGCCTTCCGTGGTAGTTTAACAAAATCTCATTTGCTGAGAAGGAAAGGTGGCTGTGATTGATTGCTCAGGAGGAAAAAAAAAAAAAAAAAAAGTAAAATGCAAATATGTGCTTGTCTTATGAGCATTTTCAGTAAAGTGGAGGATGTATTTATTTGTGCAGTGACTGAGATCTTCATGGGGATATTCTATACAGTCTGATTATCTGTGTTCAAAAAAACTCATTCCAGTTGGAATAAGTGGGCAGATGAAGCAGGCCGAAGTTTAGTTGCAAGACTATTTAAGGGTAGAGAGAGCTGATTTTATGAGGAAAAGGTGAAGCCTGACTTTAGGCTGGAGGAAATCGTGCTTTCTAGAAATAGGCGAGTACTAGGAGTCAGGGAGAAAGGAGTTTGAGAGTGGTGGTTTACAAAAAGAAAAAAATAGCATAGTTTCTACATGAAAGATTATTCCTTCATTTGCGTAAAATGGCTTTTCAGTTCTGCTGATTAGTGATGAGGGACAGTGGGCTTATTGTTTTGCTTGTTTTGGACCATTACATTATTTTAGTACATTTTGGTAATGTTGAATATAGATTATTGACCAAGCCTTTTCTGTCTGTAAGATCTACTAAATTGAGTAATCTCTTATAGTACAGAATTCTAAAGGCTTTTTTTTTATGCGTTGTTTTTAAATTGCTGTCATTCACTTCCAAGAAGTATTTTCATGTTGTTGTGATCTTTACAAAGAGCATAAGCAATGTCTTTGCCTTGAAAATTTTTGTGTAAGTTACATTCCTGAGAAGAGCATTTCAGAAATCTTTTGACTGTTGTATAAAAGCTGCATGCACAGTACTTCTCTGGTATTGCAGATCCTTCATCTGACAATGAAGCTGTTTCCTTTGGTAAATTATAATGGTTTGAGGGTTTTACAGATTAGCTGAATTCTATTCACTCTAAGTTATTGGCGAATATAAAACACACGGTTTGAAGTGACTGTTTCCTTGTTTTCTTGGAATGAGAATGTCTTCTTGCTTTCAGGGTCGATGGGATTTTGGCCTGCTTGATATCACTTACTGAAAATACTTTCTGAAAGTGGTTCATTTGCCATGAGGTAGAAGGCTTGAAGAGCTGCATGAATGCGAGCACTATTCAGAGATTCTATATTAATTTTTTGAAGTGATTTCCCAGTAAAGAAAATGGTGCATCTAAGTACAAGATGGAGAATTGGAAACCTAGGCTCTTTATTCAACATACTTCATACTTGAGGTCACCATTTGACATTGAATTCTGTGTGTGTGGGCATGTTCTCCTAGAGAAATGGATGGGAAAGGCACTTAACCTTTGTGGGTATTTAGGGCTTAGTATTAGCATTTTCTGATGTTTTCAGTAATCCTTATAAAATATACAGACCAATCAAAATAATAGAAGTACTCATTATGACGTTGCGTTTAGACGAGCTGTTTAATATGTTGTACTTATAGTGATAGAAAACATTTTGTTAATGTGCATGATTGGGTACTTATCATATTTCTGTTCTTTTTTTTTTCATATTGTAAGTTGTTCTCTTATGGCATTGTATAGGTGGGAATATTCTGGAAAGATGAGATTTAAAAATGATTTAGGTATTTTTTGTGTGTTTGTTTTTGCTAAATCATTGAAAGTATCTTCATTTAGCAAGGTCTCCAGATCTTGCACACAAGTTTCCCAGCGAGCTAGATCACTCTTCATCACTTTATGGGATCTAACTTGTGGACTTTTTCAGGATGGCTTGCTGAATAGTAGAGAAATTTTCATGTAGTAACATCTGCTATTGTATGATCCATCATGAAAGCAGAATATATTTACTACTACAGGGGTGATGAATCGCTATTTTCAGGATTTTAGAGTTCTCCTAACAGTCCAGGCTTAAAGACAGAATAACATTTTTGTTTGTTTGTTTTTATTATGTGAAAGATGATTTCCATCACCTTCAGAATCTTTGAGGTATATGCTTATTAGAAATCAAAATAAATACTTTGCAGAAACTTTCCGCTATAATGTGCAGAATTAACTCCAGATTACTCCAAGCAACGGTATAGATATTGAGATTTCACACAACAAAATGATGCTATAGAAGTTATACCTGTGCTTTAAGGAAGTTTAGAGTGTTTTGATTTAATATTCTGTCTGAAGTATTCTGCTTGTGTCTGTAGAATTTTTTCATAAAAGGATTGTAGTAACTGACCAAAACCTCATTTATATTCCCAGGTCAGCCAGATGACTGATTCTGAGCCTTCACCAAGGTGAGTTTTGTGCAATTTTTAACCTGTATGCATTTTTGATATGTTTGAAATTGACTTTCATTTCCTGCATGCCTTAAATAATTTCATGTCTTGTTAGATTAATGCCATACATCATATTTACCTTAATAAGTTAAGAAAATGTCTTCAGAAATGTCTCCCTTAGAGCTCAAACTAGAATTGGGTCTTAAAGATTAATCAGATAGTGGATAACTTGCTTTACATAACGTAGAAATACCAGATAGAAATAATCATGTTTGAAAAAGCATAGCTATCCCTTGATATGATGTATTTTCATATGTTAATCTTCTTTGATTTCAAGTTTGGATAATTGCCACTAAGTCTAGCAGATGAAGTCTATTTTTGGCTTACTAGGAAAATATTATTGAATTTAAAACCAATTTAAAAACTCTTAATCTGTCACCTTCTGTGATTTCCTGCTCTGTCTCACAGTTCTGTTAAATAAAACACATGCCAGTGGCGGAGATCAGGCTACTGTTTTTCCCCAAACACTTTGTGTGACAGGTGTTTTTTTGTTTACTTTCTCTGGTTGTAAATATGAGTGTATAACCAAATGATACTCTCGCAAGCTGTTTCATGGTCCTAAAAGAGAGCAGTAAAGGAAACAATTGATAATTTTTCAGTGACAGTCAGGGTGGAGGCATGCTGGGAGGCACTGTGAAACTGAATGTAAATTAAAGTTTAAACATCAAATGTATATTGTTTTGTCAAAATCAAAAGACTTTGAAGATGATCTTATATGAAATGCACAATAAGAATTGTGCTGAAGCTTAAGTGTCAGTGAATTTCATCCTGTAATGGGATAGCAAAATTTAAGAGCAATAATTCTCTTCCTGTTAGGATTTAATAGTTTCTGTGCCTTTCTGAATGTTTAGCTGTTCACTTGAGTTTAGCTTCCAAGATACATTTTGCCTCACCAGAAGGAACTCAAATGAATAAATTTTTTCAATGCATCTTATAGTACTGCAATGTCAAAGACTGTAATCAGGATTTCGCAAGTGCAACCTGGCATGTAGAATACAGTGTCCTATGTGCTTAGCTGTAAGTGCTCTTGTAGTGGTCACATGTATTTACGTTCAAGGTGTTTGTTGCTGTATCTTCATATCTATGAAGTTTCCACAGACTTAATGGAAGTATTCAGAGAAATTCAGAACACAATGAAAAGTTCTCTACTTAAAAGGAAACTGACTGACCTCATTCGGGTCAGAGACAAAAGTTTGGTGCATTAGGTAGCAACTGAAAAAAATATCCTTATTTGATATTACATAAATTATTGGATGCTATATGGAGAGTGTTTAGTCATATTGATCTTCTAAGAATCTGCATAAGATATTTTTGTGTGCAAGAAGCTTGCACAACTACAGTACTATAGAACTAATTTCTGTTAATGATCTTCTCTAATGTTTCTGTCTGATGCAGTCCTCATTCTGCAGACTGTTAATGGAATGAGATCCTGTCCATTGCTTACTTATGGTGTTATCAGCAATCTAAATTTAAAATTTGCAAAACTATTGCATGTGGGGGATATTTTCCATCAGACCTGGATTTTATCTACAAGTTGAAAAGAATAAAAATCTGACTCTTAAAAGCACTGTTAGCCTTCCCAAAGGGCTGCAGGAAGCCTCTTTGTAGAAACTATGAAGCTTTTCAAAGAGGTTTTTACAGGGTATGAGTGTGTGTGTGTGAAGACTTTGTCCTCCTGGTTCCTTTATGTAAAAGGCAGACTTTTTAAAACAGGGGAAAAAAATGCTTTAAAAGTTTTAGTGCAATACATTTTTTCCCTAGGAGCATGGAGGAGTTCATTATATACTTTCTATTTTGCTCCTTTATCATTTGCAATACATTCCCTATTCCTTGGGCTCTGTTAGACAGAACAGTGACATTCCTGAGATGTATCCTGCCAATACTGGGTCAGATGGTTAATAGCATTAGATTGGGGAAACCATGCTGCCTGCTTTTCATACCTGCTTTGCATTTATATGAGCTACTGTTCAGTGTGGTTGAAAGTACCCCAGCTGACGGATACCATAGTACCAAAGCATTCATTTAAACAGGAATTTGGCTGATTTTCAGACTGTGTCCTGCTGTATCTTCTGTATAACTGTAGCTGAAATCTGCATATGGATTACCATAGGGTGTGTGAAATCCTTTCTATGGAGTGTGTGTGTATATGTAAAGTTATCTTGAAATAGATACTTGTGGATGCTCTCTTATGAATTCTCTGTAGAAACTGCATCATAATTTGGAAGAATACATGTGAAATAAGATTAATGTAAGATGCTACATTATGCAATTGGATTTACTCATTCTAGGATAAAATTTAAAAATTGTTAATCTAACAGCCTCATATTAGAAACTGAGAATACATTTTAATTTTATGATTATATATTTCAAATTACTTGTGACAAATATTTTGCAAGGGTAACAGATCTTACCTCAGTTATTTTTAGCTGTAATGTTTGGAGGAAAAATCTTTCAGTAGTAGCAGTGGATAGTATTTACGTTTTCCATTTGGAGTTCTTAAGTATCTGTAGTCAGTAGAGAAACAAGAGGTGGTGCAGAATGCTTAGAATTATGTTCAAAATGTTCTTTGGAGAAAACCTTGTCTTTAAGAATTGCAGAAGCATATCAGGGTTACTCATCTCCTATGGGGTAGCAACTGTACCTTCTGTTAGCTTACAGAAATCATTTCAAAAGCAGAGAAAAATTAACAGGGTGAGAAGGAATTTATTGAGCAGAAATCGGCCTTGCAATCTAAGCGTCAGGAACAACTCAGTCTTTATCTTTGATTTTTGAATTTGTGCATGATTAAATTTAGAATTTTCTTTAACTCATATTGCTTTGAATAGATGTATTTTAATGTACATAATGTAGGCATCTCTTCACTTGTGTTTAGCATAGAGTGTGTATGTTAAATGTACTAGAAAAGAGAGTAATTGTGTCTGATTTGAAATGTTGTGGGCTGTGCAGATGAACAAGGGGGGTTAATGGGTACAGCAGTAAGAATGTGTACTTTAGCTGGACAATACTCTGTGATTATAATTTTTAAATGGTGAAAGAATGAGTGTAAAACCAAGCATGAATGGATAAATGTTTAGTGGGTACTTCCAGTACAAAAGCTACAATCTTTACACACAAATCCATTGGCACACAGCATAAAAATGAGCATCCTGCCTAAATTCCATCCAAGATGTGTCACATCAAGAATAGTTTATGTATCTTTATGTTAAATCTGTACATACATTCAGAAATACTTGGTGCATGGAGTTTAAAATCAGTATAGTGCTGGCTACTGTATACCCCTAAGGGGACAGCTGAAGAACAAATATCTGCTTTTTAATTAATGGGATTGGGGTCTTTTTTCTTAATGTAATTAGCTGCTACAAAGTAGACACTAAAATATTAGCTGAGAAGCTGTTTTGCATTATATAAAAATGAGTATTTTTACATAACACAATTGAAAAACATATTAAAGAAATTATTCTTAATTCCATGCAAGCTTTCACTAAGAAGTAATGGAAAAGCTTCAAACAATTTTTATGTATATCTAAAAGATGTGTCTTTACATACTTTAAGCTTTATTTTTGATCCTTTACTGCATGATCTCCTTTTGTCTTCTTCTGCTTCCTATGAAGCTGTTAAATTCTGAATGGAAGTGCTAATTGGAGGCAACCTAGAGGTGGAACTGGTATGCTAATAGCATAATTTTAATTGATCTTGAAAAGAATTGCACTATATTCTTAGGCCCTAGGAGGTCAGATTTTCCTAACTCTGAACTTCTCATATATGGTATGGAAAATTTTTTAAATATTTTCTGTCAAACATATTTTTTGATCTTAAGGTTTTCTAGCTAGCAGGGAACAATTTTAAAGTTCATTACAGAACTGTGGGGAAACAAAAGATCTTAACTTCCTGGAGCACAGTAAAAAAAAATAAAATAAAATAAAAGTTGTATTAAGAGAATCTTTTCCTGAAGTACTTAAAAGTAATGTAAAATGTTAGCTCAGTACTAGCTTTGGGAGAGAAAACTAGTGGCAAGTGTTGTTCCTCAGGGACGTTTCAGGATCAGTGTTCTACAGAAGCAAGTTGTATCTTTACCAGAAGTATCAGTCTCCTTGTTAAGGACCTTTCTGAGATGTAATTTGGACTAATGTGAGCTATTCTAGTCAATCATGTTTAAGAAAGATTAATTGAAAACAGAGCAGCTGCAGACTATCTGGGGGAAAGGACAGGGAGTAAGAGAGCTTGGCTTCTTCCATGCTAGAACTCAAAGGTTAAGAAGGTATGTGATTACTTTATGTTCATATATTATGTAGGGAAATACCAAGGAGGAAAAGTAACTTTTTAAGTTGAAGAATAATGTTGCCAGAAGAAGAAACAGCTCTGAATTCCCAAGGCATAAAAGTAGTTTGGAATTACAGAGGTTCTTAATTAGAGGAGTAATCAGGTCATAAAACAGGTTTTGAATGGGAATAACTGGGAACAGAGCACAGCTCTTGGAGCTGAACTTCTCTAGTTCATAAATGCTTTATCTCTTGCTTTCAAAATCCCATTACTAGCATTCTGTCTTTTATGTTCTGTTATGAAGTAATACCTGCTATTCTTATAAATCAATGTCAAGATAGGATCAGGGATATTTCTGCTTGTATTTAGTCTTCAGATTAATTCTTCTAAGTACTGATATCTCATTAGCATCACTGCTTGTTTTTGGCATTTCATCTGCAAATGTGAGGGCTGCTTCAAAAGTAATGCCTCCTATTTTGTTATGTCAGCCCATGATGCTAGAGAGGAATGTTGGTGGTATTGCAGTCAAGGTTACCACAAATACTCTGTTGCATTGTATTGCCTTGTGATAGATGGCAGTGGAGAGGCAGTCTGACAAAAAGGCATCTGACATAGTGCATGTGTGTTTGAAGCATAAGTGTGTCACTGAATTCCTCCATGTGGAAAGAATGGCACCCAGTGACATTCATTGACATTTGGTGAATGCTGGTGGAGATCAGACAGTGTATCGATAGCACTGCGAGGTGGTCATGGTGCATTTCAGCAGTGGTGACAGCAACAGTCTGATTAATACTTCTGTGGAGGTATTCTAGATATACTGCTTTTGATTGGTATGATTCAGTATTATAGTAGTTACAGTGATAAGCAATTTCTTTTTTTATTACATATGCGGATAATATGAGACTGGAAAAGACCATGTACATTCATAGGCTAGGACTCAAAATAGATCTCTGGAAATTATGTGATAAAAATACAATGTTTCCTACGTTTTAAGAGAAACCTAATAAGCGCACTTTCTTTTAATCAGATAATCAAGTTATAGTCATAAACGTGAGCTAATAATTTCTCTCAAATAGTATATTCCTTCAAGAAATACATTACTTGAATGTGAAGAGTTGCAAGGGAAATCAAAAGATGTCCATCCATTTAGGAAGTGTGCCTAGGAAGAGATAATGAAGGACATGGATTTGTTTTAGGTCTAGGGATTAATAGACTGTAAATATGAGAAGGGGCAGCAACTTAAAGACTTCGCAAAATGTAGAAGACATCTGAAAGATGATTGAAATATTTTTCTTCTCCATATTCACAGTGAGCTGGATAAGTAGAAACTGGCTTCATATTAGCATAAGAACTATTTCAATGTAGAAGCTGAGACAAGATACCTTAAGAGTGGAATGTTTAATCATTGGAAGATGTGGAACTCCTTTCCTAGGAGATTTTTGTGAGCTCCACAAACAGCTGTGAGGAATTATTTTAAGCATATTGTATCTTATCCCATCTAGAGTGACAGACTTTCCCAGCTAACTCCTGATTTTTTTCTTATAGTTCATTTCACATGAACCTTTAAAAAGAAAAGTAAGAGTACAGTATGTGGTCACAGGAAGATTTTATGGGAGTCTGGAGGATGTCATTGGCATGAATACTCCTTCCCAGAGCTTCTCTCCTTTTCTGCATTATTTGAAAGGAGAATTACCCTGTAATCCTCAAATTTTTGGAGAGGTGGAGTCACATGGCTGAGTGGAGCAGCAAGGAATTAAGCTATTGAAAATGTAGGAATGCTGTGCATATATCATAGGATGCTTAGGGCTTTGCCACAAGCCTTTCATTCCTCTAAGAAATCCCACTGCAGCCATATTCTTGAATGTGAGCTGCAAGGCATTTCATGCTGATACATTTCAAATAATAAGAGAATCCACTGAAATATTTTTTTAGCTGAAGAGATTAACTTGCATCTCACTTTCTATATGATAAGGTAGCAAATGTTGCCTAATGAGAAATCAGCATGAGCAATCTATTCTGGATCTCACTCTTGAATTTTACCACGGAAAAAAACATGTAGGACCAAAGAAGTGGCTCATTAAAAATCATATGTAACGCACAAAATTCTGAACTATGTGCATGTGTTGTGACTGCTTCTCAGTTGCTCTTCTCTGTCTCATCAAGTGGGCCGTTTGATTTGCCAGAGGTTTCTGCATTCCTTTGCACGTTGCTGGTGTCCAACCATGAAGTGAGAACTAGGACTTATTCCCAGAGAAAAAAAACAAAGCAAAACTAATGTGCTCTAGAGAAATGTTTTTAAAATATTTAACTTAAACTCTGAATTTAGGAGATCAGTTAAAATGGGGCAAAATAGATCTTGCATGAAAGAAATACACAACATATATACATGAATTTAGAAGAAGGAAGGAAATACTAGGAAGAAATAGTAATACAGATTCTTCTAAGTTTTTAAGAGATCAAGAAACAGCAGGAGGCAATCATGTTTGGGTGATCCGATATTATTAACCATTTTCAGGGTTTCAGATATGAGTTCACTGCCACAGTGTATGATTCCGCACTGAAGTCCCTTGTATCATTTTACCACGAATATGGCCATGTTGGAATGGATATACTACATTTGTCGTAATGATTTTAAGTGCATTATATCTCAAATTTAACCTGATGTTGTGTTTTGTTATTACCTAAACGAGTCTTGAAACCAAATTTCAATCAAATTACAGAGGTTTTTACCATAGGTTATTTTTTTTAAATATTTCTTCAGTGTGTTGAGAGATTAAATTATACTGATATATGTTGTTGAATTCACCCATGCTGAATTTTCAGCTAGAGGAAATCAGTGAAATTCTGTTTATTTCAAAACAGCTAAGAATATTTCCATCCAATAATGTTTATATGGCAGCTTCTGGAGGCCTAGTTTTCACTAAAGAAAAAACTGTCAGATTTACCTTGTTGTTTATTAAGAATTTCCTTATTATAAATGATCAACCAGTATGAAAATTCAGTAATTGTTTTATACAAAATGTCTAATATTTCTGCAGTAGTTTAGAACTATAGATTGGCAAATATGTAAGCAATAGACTATCAACAAATAAGGATGGGTTCTGAGATGTCCTGGAAATAATGGTCTTTTAAAACCGAAGAAACAAGTGCTCTGACATAAGCTGTTATGATAGTTTGAAACATGTCAATTCTGAAGTAGGTTACCTGAACTTTTTATTAATGTGAAGGAACTGTTTTGTCTCTTGCCTTTTTCTTTTCCTTTCTTTTATTTTCTGTGCTTATGGCAATTATCCACTTATAGCTAATATAGATGATGTTCAGAAGTTAATTACAAAATCAGAGGAAACTTGCACAGAAAATGGAAGGTAATCTCTGTATAAGAGAAGAGTTGGTTGAAGTCAGAGATCAGAGATATATAGGGCTAAACAGTGTGTTCAATTCAAAAAGAAAAAGTGGCTGAAAGAAATCTATTTGAGTTCAAATCTTGAAAACTATTTTTATCGTTTATCTTACAGAGTATTTCTCCTCTGTGCCCTTCCCTTTGTACCATACTAATCTGGCAGCCTAGAATGTACTTGAAATGCCTTCCCTCAATGTCTAAAATGATAGCTTTTATTTCAGGGCTTGGCTTATTATTTTTTGATCTTATAACCCCTTAAGGCCAGCATTAGCAGTTGGTGTCAGGAAATCCCAATTCCCAGTGCCAGGGGGTTAATTGCTTTTTACTGTTTGATCTTTTTTATACCCACTTTCTATGCTACCTGACCCTTTTACCATCTATGGGAGGTACACATACTTCTCTGTGCTGGCCTACTTCCTGAATGTCCCCATAGCTTTCCCCACGGCTGCCTTGCCAATTTTACAGTACATACTTTCCAACCCAAAAAAATTGCAATTGACCTGATTTTTATTTTTTCACTCTTGCCAATTTTCTGGGCAGAAGAGGTGCAGTGTACTGTCACTTTATTTCTGAAACAGTTAAATCTGATGGACAACTAATAAATAAATAAGTAGAAGTTGCATATGCATAGATTTATGAAGTTGGACTGCTGCTGCTTTAATTTCCCAAGGTGTAAAGTTAGTTTGGAACTGATGTAGTGTGTGCTGGTGGTGGGAGGGGAGCTCTGAATGCAGATATTATTGCTACATTAGGTAACCATATATCTGCAAGAAAAACATGATTAAATTTGTCAAAGTATTTGCTTTGTAAAGGACATTAGTTTATATTCACTGAATATTTTGTTTTGTCACCAAGTTACAAGCATTTTTTGTTGATTTTTGAGGGAGACTGCTTGGTTTAAAATAAGAACTTCATTTATATTTTTCATATTTTACGAGGAGGGCAGCCAAGTTGATAATCTGTGTTTGTGTTTCTCAAATCTTTGTGATATATATAGGCAGTTTAAAAACGTTGCTATGTACTTGGTTTTCCTAATAGAAAACAGATTATCCCTCTGCCTCCACCCCGCCCTCTCTCAAAACAAAAACAAAAACAAAACACACACACACACACACACACAAACAAAACCAAAAAAACAAGCAAACAAAACTTATTTCATAGAATCAATTTGGTGTGTAATTTTTAAGTAGTATTAACCTCCTAGACTTTTAATGTCTTCTTTGAAATTTAGTGTTTCCCTCCCAGTTTTTTAGACTTTCTAAAGTCTCACAGTAGATTGGTCTGTTTACAACTTTGGCTTGCATTGGTGGATCTATGAAGTTTCTTCTGTGTGTTATCTATTCTGACAGGATTGCACTTGCACACTTGGACTTTTCCTGGTTCTTGGCTTGTCCCTAGCCTTTCAAGCTACTTGTTTTTCACAACAGTAGTCGTCATTTGATTCTCTTGAAAATATCAGTCATGTTCAAGTTTTATAAAAGTTGTTATGAAGAGCGGACAGGAGAAAAGAAGCACGCAGAAATCTGACACATTCATATTAGATTTATTGACTGAAGAGATCAGATAAAAAATAAGAGTGAAGTTTTAGCTTTTGAGGATCTTGATGTGTTTAAGAGCTTAGAAGTATTGTGTTAGTCCTTTGAAAAACATTCAGTAAGACTTTGCAGGCCTATTTCTCAAAATGAAGCTTTAAAACCTGAATCAAAATTTACGCAGTCTTGAATTTTATTACAAAGATTAAAAAAAAAAAAAGTAAAAAATCATTTGAAAATCCACATGGCAGTTACGAACTTCACAGACCCTTTTATTGGTGCATTTTGTCTATTTTGAGTTTATTCATCTTCTGCTTAGCTGTAGTTTGCCTCATCTGCAGGGAAAAGACCTAATGCTTTATTGCTTTAGAGAAGCTGTTTTCATCCTGGTGCTTTCCTTTAAGAAGCTGCCATGATTTAGCCTTTTTTTCATTGATTATATTACCTGTCCTCTCATCAGTGTTGACCCTTCCTACAATTCTTGTTTTGTGGTCTGAATGCGTGGATTCTTGTTCGGATGCTGTACTCCTGATAAAACACAGCATTCTGTATTGTGTGGAGATTCAGCGTGTTTCTAACTGTGAAACTGAATTGTGCCTTAAAGAACATATGGCCTTTAAGAGGAACTGGGACTTTCATTAAGCTTACGTGTCACTTAGAGCACTTATTTTAAAAGGTGAAAGATTCTTTAATAGGGTTCTTTCAATTTTTGTCTCTTCCACTGTGTGAATCTGCAAGAAGTAGTGACATATGTGGAATGGTCCTGCCTTGCGGACCATTGTTGTTTTTTTTTTATCTCTCAGGATGTTAGATGAGTAAGGTCACAACTCATTCTTCTAAGAGGAAAGTTGAACTCTTGAGGTTAAATATAGCTTTTTATTATTGCTGTTAGATTTGTTTTTCTAAGAAGCAAAAAACAGGTATTTTGTTAGCAGTTACCCTGAGGAGATAATAGATAAGTTCAGTGTTTTCTTTAGATTCTAATAGTATCTGGAAGCAAACTCCTCCACAGTAAAAGCAAATATAGCATTTCTGACAGCCAGGTGAAAATAGCACAGTATTTATTTATAAATAAAAATATACAATTTTAACAATATAATTCCCATCTCCGAAATGTTTCCTTCTTGGCTGCTGTAACAGTGGTCAGGAATCAAACTTCCAGTACATTTCTCATTCATCATCCAGACTTTTATCTCACTACACAATAATAGCTAGCTGAATTTCCCCTAGGCACCCATTAGCTTTTATGTTAGAAAAGTTCAATTGTTGCATCTTCAGATCCTTTCTGCATGCCATTGTATTTTATACTCAAACTGCAACTGAGAAGCATAGTTTGTAGTAGTAATGTGGGAAATATAGGAATATTTCATTTCAACTTCTTGATGCGATATTTCATTTCTCATGTAGCTCAACAAAATTGTTTATTAAATTTCTTTTCCAAAGGGCAAAATTAGGACTTCATTTCCAAGAAATAATTATAAACTGCTCTGAAATGCTTACTTATTTATTTAGCACTTGTTATGTCAAAATATAGAACAATCTTGTGTTATTTTTTTATCTGAAATGTCTTGCTGAGTGCCCAAGTTGTTTTAGAAGGGACACTGAACTACATTCTTTCAGGAAGTTGAAAGTAGGGAGAAATTCATTATATAGTCAGGTTTTACTGTGAGTTCATAAAGTTTTCAGGTGATTGCCTAGTCCACTGGGTTTCTGGGTCTAAGTTTAATTCCAAGTAGCAAACAGATTTATGATGAAGTTTCCTCTAAATAAATGACAGTACTTCTTAGCCTCTTAACAGACTATTTTTGTTTTCACTTTAGTGTTCATATGAGTAAACACTATGAAAAACAATGCTTTTTTGAGGAAAAGGGTATGTGGTGTGTAGTGCTTGTGCTCTGTATGATTAATTTGTTCTTCTGACTACTTTCTTGGGCCTTGATGAGAACACTTATGTATTAATTTATTTGCCACAGTAACAGACTGCAAGTTATTAGGTTGAAGTAGGTACTTACCATAACTTTGCCTTTCTGAGTGCTTAAAAGCCAAGAGCAAACCCTGGAGGTTTTCTATGGACTTCTCTATTGTATGCCCCATCCATACTGTCAAGCTATTACCCAATGCATCTTGTAACTGCGCTGCTTTCAAAGTTGACTGTGACTTTTTATTATTTTCCTTCCCATGGCCTCTGCCCCTCTTGTCCAATTTGTAGAACAGCATATCTCTCTGTCCCCAAATGGTTCCAAGATTCAAGAGCTTGAGTAAATGTTAAGTAAGAGCAGGCAATTAAAAATCTGTAGTATTGACATCTGTTTAATATATGCAACATTTCTAGAATTTATCCAACCTCCTTACAATAGCAAGGATCTAAGTCAGACTGTTTAAATAAAGTAATAATGAAGTATAGTGATACGGTTGTAAACTTGGAGCTGTTCCAAATGGAGTCATAAAGTGTGCTAATTGGTTCTGAGAATTGAAATGCAGTAAAAGTCAAGTTTTACAGTAGTGGCTATTATACAATGGAATTAACTTGGCTACTCTGGAGGTTTAAAATGTACCTAGCCATTAAGAGGCAAAGTCACTAGATTATAGGGATTTTACTTGAACAACTGGAAGATTGACGTGTCCATTTTCATTGTTGATGATTAAGATCGTAAGAACGACTTAATTAATGTAATAAGTTAAATGGGGGAAATGTACAATGCTATTTGTTTGAATATGCTGGAACTTTACAAAAAATTAATGTAATTATTTAAGTTGGTTGTTAATAGATCAAAATATATTTAAGTAGTTGTACTACCATTATTTAATCAAAGTTATGAAGCACCTTAATTACATTAATTTCTACATAATTTAGTAAGTATAGCATTACTGCTTTAATAATATTGTAACATCTATAATTTTTAAAACTGTGAAATATAAGCAATATCATTTAGCACCAGTCATAATCTGAATGAAATGCATCTATTTAATACATTTTGGTAAATTTTAAATTAAAACAAACTATTACAGTGTTTATACTTTGATAGCTACTTTTACTTGAGAAAGTTGCTTATGTAATCCTTTGTGTATGTGTAAAATAATGATTATTGGAATCTGAAAATGAACATAAGAATCAGAAAGCTGTGGTTATGTCAACCCTCTGTATTACTTTTACCAGCTTAAATCACTACCTCCCCTATCCTATATACTTACTCATAGAGAGAATTACAGACTTGAAAGGGAGACAAAACACCATTTACTGGTCAGTTACACACAGAAGTGGTAGATGGGGAGCATTTGGTTGATCTCCTTTGCTATTCTCTATGTCTGCTCTAATATGAGCTAATTCTTGTAACATAGACTTCAATATTTGTAGTTCTAGTTAAAACCATCTATGTTCTGCTCAGGTGCATAGTTCTGTGTTATGCGTTGGACCAAAACTCTTCTGAGCTTCATCAGAATCTGTAGAGTTATCTGATAATAATGTGTTTCTGAATGCATAAGGCTTCTCTGGTATTGAGAAAACACTGGAAAAAGAAGGCAAACAGTAGACAGTAGTAAGAAGGCCTTTTTTCTGTAATTCTCTGAATTCTTTATATTTGAGCTAAAATGATTTAGAAGAATACACTTTAAAAGATGAATCATAAAAGTTAAAAAGTAAAAGACAAATCGAATAAATGCAGTTCCCTCCTTAATTTATACTGAAATGGAAAGATATAACAAATGGGAAGATAAATGAAACAGACAGTTCCACTAATAATTCAATTAGAAACAGATGCAGGACTTCTACAGTTTTTAAACTGCACAAAGACATTGTTTAGTACCAATCTACAGCTGTGGAGTAATTGCTCTTTTGAAATGGGGTGATAACATTTTTGGCAACAGCAACATTAAACCACATTTATGACATGTTGCTAATTTGACACTTGGATCACCAAAAGATGCTCAAAAAAGCAGATCTTCAGTTGATAATTGAACCTGAAAGGAAATGATACACAAAGGCCAACTAGCCTCATCTTGTCTCCTTGTTAGGAACTGAAACTTGTGCTTATTTTTTGATGTCTAGCATTAAGATGGAAGAAAAGAATAATGGTTAATTCCAATTAAAATCTAAATAAAGTCTTTACTTTGGAAATACAGCCTTCAGCTGTTTCATGAATGTCTTTCCTAAATTATCATTTTTATAAATCTTGTCTGAATGTACATATAGTAGCTTAATGGCATATACAGATTTCATTTTTTAACTCTTGTAAAAATACCTCTTATTATTGCACTCCTATTTGGTTTAACACATTAATGCTACTAAAATAATAAAGAGGAGTTCCGTAGTATGTTTTTTTTTTTTTTGCCCATTTAAAATAAAACATCATTCATTTTCATTGTTTGTAGAGTATGTCAATACAATACATATTATGAAAGTAAGCATCCATGAACTCAATCTCTGTAAATGCATTCACAGATTCTCCCAGTTTATCTATTTGAACTATCGGGTAAATGTAGCTATAGGAGAAAAAAAAATCAAGTACTATTTGGGTAAATATTAATGAAATTCAAGTACTGAAGGAATTAAATATTAGTTTTAAATATGAAAGTTCTGTTTCTTTGAGTCTATTTTACAAGAAGTTAGGTCAAAAATGTAAGGAAATAGAAACGAAAAAATCATAGAATGGTTTGGGTTGGAAGGGACCTTGAAGATCATCTAGTTCCAGCCCCCTGCTATAAGCAGGGACACCTCCCTCTAGTCCAGGTTGCTCAAAGCCTCATCCAGCCTGGCTTTTGAATACTTCCAGGAAGGGGGCATTCACAACCTTACTGGGGGCAACCTGTCCCAGTGTCTTACCACCCTCACAGTAAAGATTTTCTTCCTGATATCTAGTCTAAATCTACTCTCTTCCAGTTAAAAAAAAAATGGATATCCACTTTGGGTACTGGAAGGCCATTATAATATTTCCTCAGACCCTTTTCTTATCCAGGCTGAAGAGCTCCGCCTCTTTCTGCCTGTCCTCATAGTGGAGATGATTTAGCTCTCTGATCATCTCTGTGGCTCACCTCTGGACCTGCTCCAACAGTTCCATGTCCTTCTTGTGTTGAGGGCTCCAAAACAGGATGCAATACTCTAAATAGATATTCACAAGAGCAGCAGGGCAGAATCACTTCCCTTGCCCTGCTGGTCACACTTCTCTTGATGCAACACAGGATACAGTTGGCCTTCTGGGCTGCAAGCACACACTGCTGGCTTATGTTTAATCTTTTACCAGCCAGAACTCCCAAATTCTTCTCCTTAGAGCTGCCCTCAAATCATTCTCTGCCCAACCTGTATCTGTGCTTAGGATTGCCCTGACCCAGGTGCACAACCTTGCTTTAGGCCTTGTTGAACTTAATGAGGTTGGCATGGACTGATCTTTCAAGCTTGTCTTAGGTCCCTGTGGTTAGCTTCTCTTCCCTCAAGCATGTTAGCTGTACCACTCAGCTTGGTGTCATCTGCTGACTTGCAGAGGGTACACTCGATCCCACTGTCCTTGTCACCTACAAAGATGTTAAGTAAACACCAGTCCCGACAATGATCCCTGAGGAGTGCCACTTGTCATTGGTCTCCATTTGGACATTGAGCCATTAACTGCAACTCTCTTGAGTGCAACCGTCCAACCAGTTCCTTGTCCAGCAGGTGGTCCATTCACTAAATCAATTTTCTCCAATTTGGTGACAAGAATATCACGTGGAATGGTGTCAAACGCTTTGCACAAGTCCAGGTAGATGCTGTCATTTGCTCTTCCTTTATCCACTGACACTGTAACTCCACCACAGAAGGCTGCCAAGTTTGTCAGGCATGACTTATCCTTGGTGAAGCCATGCTGGTTTCCACCAATTCCTCGTCTTTATTTTCCATGTGCCATAGTAGGGCCTTCAGGAGAATCTGCTCCATGATCTTGTGAGACACAGAGGTGAGACTGACTGGCCTATAGTTCCCTGGATCTTCTTTTTTTCCCTCCTTGAAAATGGGTGCTATGCCTTTCCTTTTCCAATCAGTGAGAACTTCACCAGATTTCGATGACCTTTCAAATATGATGGATGGTGGCTTGGCAACTTTACCAAATGTTGTCAGGGCCAAGGTAAATGTGTACAGAGTAAGACTCATTTCTGGGTTCTGAGGGGACACAAATTGAATAGAAATCATTTCTTACTTATTGCATGAATGAAAATGTAAGTAAGTTATGTAACTGGCTGGTTATCACAGAGGATCTTCAAGCTTCTAACCAAATAAATCCTCTTTGGGCAGTTGTATTTCATTATTTCAGCTAATTCTCCTGCAAAATAAATTCTATGTTTTTGAAGAGAAGTCTGAAGAAAAGCAGAGAAGTAACACTGTTTTACTACTTTCTGATCTCTTTTTATCTTCTATTCCCTCACTTTTGTTTTCTTTTTCCTTTCAGGCTATGGGTGCAGTACAGAATAGCAATGAGACAAAATGCAGTATAAATTAAGGTAGTCATTTGCAGATAACTGCTTTGGTCTCTAATAAGCCAAATATTTATTTTCAGTAGATGAAACTGATCATACTGTGTTTTCAGTAGATTCTGTATAAGCTAATATCTGATCAAAAGCCCCTACATCTTGTTATGTTCTTTCATCACTAGAGAGCACGGTTCAGTTTCTCTCTTTTCTAGCTTTCTCACTTCTCTTAAAGATATTTTATGGAAGTTTAAGGATTCAGGGTAGCAGTTATAACAGGGAAGATCATACATAAGCCTTGCATTTGCCTTCAATCTGTATTTTTAAAATGTAAGATAGTTCAGCTCATGAAGAGGTATGAGTTGTGGTGCTCTGCTCTTGTTTGTTATGTAAAGAATTCAAGTCATTTTGGAAAAAAAAAAAATGGTGTTACTGCAAAACTGCCATCGTCAAGGTAGCTCCAAAAAATGTTATTTATGGTGATGAATGTCTTCGTTTAAGTAATATACTCTGATACGCTGTGAAAGTCAATTATTTTCTAGAAGTCATTGCTTCTTTCCTGCTGAGTTCCAGTGTGCTGTGACAGTGGGTCAGTCAGGACAGAGGAGTGGTTGGGAAGTATTAAGAGGTCCATTTCTCAGGCCCTGTGAAGCATGCATTACTGCAGGGAAAAACTAGGCTAGTCTTGCTCTATGCCAGTGTAGTGGTCTTTTCTGTCCCCTAATGATTCTTTAATTTTTTAATGTATACAAAATTAAAATAGAAGACTTTTTCTCCCCCTTACATGACTGTTTTTTTATATGCATTTCATATAGTGCCAAGCATAGTAGACATCCTGTCTCAGTTAAGAAATTTGTGTGTCATTATCATCACAGTTTTGAGTCAACCTCCAAATGACTCATTTCCTAGTGAAACCTCTCTGACCTCCAGTGGAGTTAAAAATACCGATAATATTTGAGACTTTGGCATATTTTTCTCCCTCAGGATACATGTTTTCATTCAAGTACTGTAAGGATCAGTTCAAGCTGTCACTAAAATGAAAAACATACAAGTCATAAGCTAATGGCCCAGATGTATTTGTGATTAGTGAAGGGAAAGACACAGTAACTATAGTTGACAGATACTTAGTTATTAAAGTAGTTTGATTTTATTTATTTATTTATTTATTTTTGTGGTGGACACCATTAGGTTTGCAGTTATCTAATGAAATAACTAAAAGTAACAATATTAACTGTCAAGACTTCATTCCAGTCTTTAATGTTCTACATGTAATTACTACATCTACCTGTCAGCGCCACTGTGACGTAACAGGTCTAATTTGTAGAAGGGGACTTCTCTATTTTTGAACGAATACGTTTTGCTGTGTTCCTTTAATGGAAGCAGAGATATAAATGGCAATGTTTGTTATCTCCTATTCTGAGCAAATGCTCACTTTATTTTAAAATACATCATAATCCAATTTCAGTATTATGCATAATATTAATTTATGTATGTTATCAGTAAAAGAAGAAAATTTTTATTGTGCTGGCCAAGGGTGAAATTCTGCTTTTCTTCTTTCTCTTTGTAAACTTAATTTTGAAGCACAAAAAGAAAATTGATATTGTTACATACATTTTTTATTTACCTTACCTTTATTTTCCGGGACTTACATTTATATAGCGTAAATGTCTGTAACCTTAATTCCTTCACGTAAAACAATTACCTCCTTCCTAAACTATAGACCTCCTTACCCACTTTTTTTTTCTTAGATTATTTTTCTACTATCTAATGTGTTTATATGCAATTCAATTAATATACTTGGCAAAATTTTCTGAATTTCTCTTTACATTGGGAGGCTGGCAAAGTCATTTTTGCTTTTGTGTGTGTGTTTTGTCGTTAACTTCAAACTTGCTGGAATGTTGTTTGAACTGCTGGCTTTTCTTATGGTGTATAGCTATCTACTGTTGTCACTTGCAAAGATGTATATACCTCACCTTTTTATATGTAGCTTTTAACAGGGAATCAACTATACTAACTCTAGTCAATTCCTAAAAAAATCTCTTCAGTTAAGCATCATAATCATATATTTTACGTTATCTATTTTGCTCTATACTACTTCTCTGAAGAGAGATTTTGGATAGCAAATTAAAGAAAAGAGCTTTAGATAAGCTTATGTTACTGAACCTTAAAATTGAACAAAGCTCTTAAGAATATCTGCTTGTAGGAAGCTTTAGGAACACTGGGACAAAGATGGATAGATACAAGCTTCTTCAAAATCTCCCTCTCTTCTGGTGATTGCATATCCCAAATGTACTGAAACTCTGATCAACTGGTTATGTGAAAAATGTGCTTGTTATTTATTTATTTATTTTAATTACCTGTTATGGAAAAAAAAAAGTTATTAACCTGAGTTCTCCAACAGGTTTCCCTAACTTGGTTTCCAAAACTAGGACTACATTCTGTTCCAAAGTACATGCTAATTTTGCACTGTAACTGGGTCAGTATGTGTGTGTGAGAGGAAAATAATGTGATAAGTATAAAAATAAATTTATAGTACCCAAATTGCGTGGTGACTGCTGCTCCATAAATATCTTAAACAAAAACTGACGTATTTCAGGTATGAGTGAAGTTATATCAAAAATGAAGGAAAATATCCATAAGTGAAAGTGGGGAAGCTTTGTCAACATGAACATAAAATGAATCCATGACATTTTACTTTTTTAGATAATTTTTTCAGTGTAAGAGTTCATGAAATAATAAGTAAATCAAGGGTCCAAAGTAAGACACGTTGTTGTTTTTCTTTTTGAAATGTGAACATGTGGATGACTCATATGATATTAATATTAATGTTGTTTTGTGTGTATTGGATACCACATAAATGGGCTGTCTGATAACTTTGTGTATATTATTCCTTGCATTCTTACTTTTTTATCAGATTTTGCTTTTGTCTTGGATAGTCCAAAACTTGTAAAAATTTCTTTTCCCTTTCTTTTTTGATAAAGCTAATACACCTAGGCAGAACATATATCTTATTTAATATTTGATGAATAAGCATCCCTTGTTTCTTTTAACCTTCCTCAAAACTAATAATTCATCAGTAGAAATTTAATAATTGATATCAAATTGGGTGGACAGAATCATCAACACCCGAACAGTAGTTCTTTTGTTTCTATCAGCCTTTTGTCTTTAATTAATCAATCCATTTAGTTGTAGGAATAAGTGGCCCTTCTACAATTCTGTATATGGAATTTGTAGAATTGAAAATTGATTTTGTCTGAATGTGGAATGTATAAAATACATAAATTAAAGTTTGGTTCAACCTGTATAAAATTGTTTACATACTATTATACAGATTCAGAGGTGTATGGGTTTGTTGGTTTGTTGTTGTTTTTTCCTCTGATTGTAGTAGAAAGTTAAACACAGCAAAGTAGTTCTAACTTCAGAGAATCCGTGAGAGATGGTGGTAGGGAGATACATTTTTAACAGTTTGATTTCTGAGAAAATCTGATATGGCTGAAAAGACCAGACTGAAAAGATCTGCTAGGATCTAGCTTTCTTCTCAGGAATTAATCTGGGTAGTTTTGGTTAACCCATACAGATAAAGCTGTAAAAGAATATGCTGTTCTTATCCAGAGGGGTATATTTCTTTATTTCAAATCTAATGAATGGATCACATCAGAAATACAGTTTCTAGCTAAAAGAGTAATTTAAGCTTTGAAAGCACTTATAATGAGCCTATTTCAGAGAAGGGTAATATTAATGTTTTAAAGAAAAAATGATATAAATTAATTAGATATTTTTGCACTCAAGAATCAACTAAAAATTTATTCTACAAATGCTGTTCATTAATATAGAATTAAACAAAAATGTGACCCAAAAGATTGAAGTTTGGCTATTGGTTTTCTTTTCATTTTTTATTTATTTATTTGTTTGTTTGTTTATTTGTTTGTGTTATTATTTTGAGAGGTTCATATTTTTTTTAAATAAATAACTAAAGGTCATTTTAGCAATAGTTATTTTTTCTACATAATGATTTAAACAGCTACTTCCTTTACTCCCTCCTTGTGTTCTATACATTCCAGTTATTTATCCAGTATTTCATCACAGCCAGAACTCAAACAGAAAGGTCACTACCTGGGTTACTTGTGTTTTGGTCCACCATCTAGTAGGCCTGCCTGCTGCATTACACTGTCAGAGTTAGCCTTTCTATTGACAACTGTATTGATTTCCTGATTAATGTACCTCTGTTTTATTGGCATTTACTACAGGAGACATAATTTTAATGTTTGTATGATCAATAGCTCCATCAACACCATGAATTCCTACTGTTAGTCTGCACAGGTCTAACTATGGGGAGTTGTATATTTCTTGATAAATACTACAGGGAAGTTGTAAACATTAGAAAAGTGAAGAAAATTGATGTTCTCTCTAGATTCCTATTGTATTTTACCCCTAGGAGAGAATGCAAAAACTTTCAAGTAATTCTCAATAGGGAAGGAAACCAGCAGGTACTAGCTCTTTGTGCTGGAGTATAAATGTATGGGAAGTAATTACTTTTAGAATTCCTATTGTGCAGCCACTTCATCTCAAATGTGTAAATATCCGTGAGACAAATAACGGCTTTTATTCACAAATGACATTTTTAAATACCTTTAGTTAACTTAATTAGAGCAGTGGAATCATGTGGCTGTCATAGATGCTTCTGGACTTGCAGCTATCCTTAAATTACACAAAATACCTGAAGCCATCTACTTAAAATGTAGCTGAAGCAGTTTGTGTTGTCTGAATTGTAATGGGTTTTGCAATCCCCTGCTTGTGGCTAAATAGTTTTTCTTCCTTCTTCCCTGCCCTGCTGCCTGTTTCTACCTTTTGAAACCAGAGAAGGAAAATGTTTTTTTTTTCTAGTCAGATAAATTAGTTAATTTAAACCATCATTTTTTGTTTGTTTCTTTTGTTTTGTTTTCTTAGATTTTAAAGGTAAGTAATGAGGAGAGTGACAATAATTGCACTACTTACCAAAAATGCTGTCTAAATATTTTTCAGATTAGATAATTTCATAAAAGTTTAGATCCCATTCTGGCTATCTGAAGGAGGCATCTCTGCAGTGTTTCTCAGCACCTGAGAACATTCCTGTGTTTGAATATTCTCATGAATAGCATAACTTTGAATGAATGCCCTGCCTAAATTGGTACTGGGTTGTCCTTATGGAAATAAGAAGATGATGGCTATTTTTGTGTTAATTTATGTAGTGTACAGCTTACAACCTGGTCTTTCAATTGGAATCAAAACAAAGGTTATGCATCTTAAAAGTCCAGGAACATAATGCTGAATAAGAATGAAGTAATGAATGCAGTTGCAAGTTCCCAATCTGATAACAAAACAAAAACAAACAAAAAAAAAAAAAAAAAAAAAAAAACCACCACAAATCTGTGGAAAAGGAATAAAACTTTACTAAAAATTCCAGTAGTTTCAAAGCATACAAATGTTTTGATCTTTTGGTACAAATTTCTGACAGTGGAGTGTTAATCACATGCTGCCAGCATTCATGCATCTCATCGGATGAACCTCAGATTGGAAAGAATATTATGAGGAGGATTACATCCACTGAAATTAAAGCTCTGATGGACAGTCTATAAGGTGCTAATGTGACAGGCAGTTATTTCCTCTGGTAAAGAGAACTGAACAAAAATGAAGCTTTAGTTAGACACTGGTTTCCCAAACGTGTCTGTAACTGTTTTCAGTTGTACTTGTCCTCCTTAAGTAATTCATTAAGCTGACATCACACACATCCAGCGATCTACATACCTCTGAAAGTTCATATAGAAACAATGAATGTTTGGCCAAAACAATAATAGAATATTAGAAGTAGGTGCTGTTCCTGTTCCTGCTGTAGATGATTTTAATAGCATATTAATTATTCCACCTACAGCAAAGTCAGCTAACTTGAATCAAGCTTTTAAGCGATTGTTTTAACTGTTCCTTAAAGCCCCAGGGTTCCCTGAGGGGATACAGTTGCTGTCTTTTATGTTGGTGACTTCAGGCTTTGTCCCAGCTTCAGCTTCTTTTCTGCTTTCTTTGAGTAGAAACGTGCTGTTCTGAAGATTTACTAATTTGTTTTGAACACTGTGGGACTCTAAACTCTTTTTGAGAGACTGTCAGAGGATTGCAACTCTCTACCTCCCAACACTAGTAGGGCAGATGGAGTTACAGAGATGCATAGTTCATGAAGAAAACAATACAGAGTTCATGAAGCGCTATCCTGGTAATATAAGCACTCTAGTGCAGGTTGTGTTTGTTAGTTTTTCTGATGTAACATCTCTGTGGCATCAGTTTGAAGAATTGCAAGGCTTTAAATGATGGGCTCAATCAGATATTTGATTTTATGCTTCCTTTTTAAATTGTGTGAGTACGTAAGTATTCATTACCTAAGTGAGTGAACTGTGGGTGTCTGTGTACACACAACTTTTTGTCAAGTAAACATTTAATATATTAAACCTTTGTCTAAAAAGAAAAAATGGAGTGATTTAATTCAGTAATGACCCCTTTGACTTTAGGTATCTTGCTTAATATCCTTGTGATTTATACTGAGTTTTGTCACGAAGGTAATCTCGGAACAAAAAGCCTGTTTGATTAAGAAAAGAGTTATTATAGGACAGCTTTGTTTGTTTTGTTTTTGTTGTCTTTTTATCATGAATGAGAATATACTCCTTCATAAATGATCCCAGCAGAAATCAGGAAAAATGGTACTTACATTTAATTTAAGTATTGGTCATTTATCCACCTTTTAGCCTCAGGCTTCTTCACAATTCAGCTTCTGGATATTTTTTCTTTTTTAAGCGATTGCCATAGCAACCCGGCATTATGTGATGAGCAGTGCGCACAGAGGGCAGATACCCATACATGTAGCATATGATTAAGAACAAAAACCACAGAGCCAGATAGACAAGTGAAGGTACTGTAATTAGCCTGGCACACAGGAGATCTGAGCCCAAGCTGCAATTTTAAAATTTGTGAGTGGAAACAAATTTCAAGTTATCATCTGCCTTCATGGACATTTCAACTTGATGGATCATTTCTCCTCTAGCTGAAACGGAGTAGCTGGTGGATTGTATGATATATAAGAGTTGTATGAAAAATTGGTCAGGTTTTAAACAGTTTCCTTCTGTTCATGAGAAATGCAGTAATACTGTAGGGGTAAAATTCTGAATGTTTATTGAAAGCTGTGTTTCACCAATGAAAGATGTGTGGGGAAAATATGGGAAAAGGAGGATTTAGAATATTTTTAGCTAAAGGCTTTGAGTTTGAACTGAGCTAAAAAAGCTGCACAGACTGTAACACACCCTCTGTCTGTCTCCATAACTTGTACTGCCATAAGACATAATTTCTAGTGATCGAGCTCTTTGGTCTTCATTGTTGTTGATTAATCCTTAATTAACTGTAATGAAAGATTGCATTGGAATACAGTAGCACCCTGAATGGGAACTTCTGAGTCATGGCCTGAACCACTGATTGAGCACCTGAAGAAATGACCTGGGCAGTCCAGGAAGTGCAGGTGAAAGCAATTGCCAGTAATATGCCAGGCTGCACCCCTATTAGACCTCATTTAAGGGCTGACTGCCAGTGAGGAAAGATGTTTTGCTGGAGATCTCTCCTTTGCGGAGTTTTTCTGCAAGCAAAGATCTTCAAAAGCAGGTAAGCATCCTTCTTTTTGTAACATCTTCTCGTTGTGCAGTTCCTGCTGCTATTACATGCCCAAAGGGCAAAGCAGGCCTGCATGTCTCAGCCCCAGATCTGTAGAGTTAATGAAACAGTAATGGACTTATGTATGATTGAGTCACTTCAAGATGAGGTACATGTGGTTTACCTGTTGGTAATCCTGTGCATTCATTTCTGTTCAGGAAGAGTTTAGTGAGTGTGTTAATTAAAAGCCCTTCAATTTCATCTCTCTCCATATGCTGGACATCAGAGGCCTTTCCATTCCTGTGTTTCCCGTGCTCTCACAACTCAATTTTAGATCAGCCCATTTCTGTACTGTTTGTGTCAGTATCATTTTAAGAGTAGGGAGAGGTCAGTGTTCAGCTGCTCTGTACCTGTGCATCAACGCATAGCTTTTATATTTAAGGAGTTTGTTTTTAAGTATCATATTATTTGCAAAGGAAATACCTGAGAACTTCTGAATAACATGTTTAAAGAAAGATGAACTTAGTATGCTCTGTCTGCTCCTTGGGATTAATACAGACCTCACTGTCTATCTGGTATTAGTTTTATGTGGAACTCAAAGAATGCAAAGGGTGAATTTTTCATATTTTAAAATGAAAGAGGGAACGAGTTTTAAACAGAACTTTGCAACAAATGCTGTTTACTTGCTTTCATGATAGATTCCAGAACTTTGTCTGCACTTGTGGTTTGATTGCAGTAGGGTTAACTGCTCATCCTTCACCTTCGGAATAGGCATTGTTTTATGCTCTTTTGTGCTGATATTTTTACCAACACAGGTCATTATATTCTTCAGCTCAAAAATTGTCAGTTTACTTTTTCAATCTTCACTATGGATACTAAAAGTGCCAAGGTAAGAAGATAGTGAAATTCTCTCTTAATTACGTGTATTGTCAATTCGTGCATCTATGTTTTGGACAGATCTCATAATGAGGGAGACCTCATTGCAGCCTTCCAGTTTTTCAAAAGAGCTTATAAGAAGGAGGTGGATTAACTTTCTACGTAATCTGATAGTGATAAGACACAGGGAATGGCTTTAAACTAAAGAGGGGAGATTTAGGATAGATGTTAGGAAGAAATTCTTTATAGAGATTGTGGTAAGGCACTGGAGCAGGTTGCTCAGAGAAGTTGTTGATGCCCCATCCCTGGGGGCATTCAAGGCAACCTTGTATGGGGACATGGGCAACCTGATCTAGTAGTTGGCAGCTCTATCAATAAGTCCCTTCCAGCCTTAGCCATTCTATGATTCTGAGTATGTCTGTTGTAGTTATTTGCTGTGTGGATCATAAGAAAAACATGTGTATTTATGTTGGGCCAGAGGATTGGATGTTTTGGAGAAGAGTCCCTACTTTGTTTCAGGGGATATGAGGTTCTGGTAGATGCTTTCTCTGCATCACAGGAATGTGACACCCTTAGTGTCCAGCATGGATGATTTTCACATGGATCAGGAAGTGAAAACAGTTGGTATTTCACTATGAATGCTTCAGCAGGTGTCATTGCGGGGTAGGTAATGACAAGTAGACAAATAAATGAGACTTGGCAGATTTGTTACTGACACTTTTAGTCACTGATTTTCTTAACTTGAGCCTTAGCTATGTGGTCTCCTGCCATGTATCTGCACTACGAGTCATGACTTGTTCAGACTCTGAACTTTGTTTCCCAGTCTCATCATGCTGAAATGCGATGAGTAAGGGCATGTTAATTTAGTGTAATTCCTCATCCAAAAATTCATGGGACAAAAGATGTAGAGTAAGAAACTACTGCGCAAAAGGCAGTTGCAGGGTTGGGACATTAGCATTACCCTGGTGGGAGAAAAGAGTTCTCTACCTTTTTTCTTCTATTTCAGAGAAGGGGGGAAATTCCCTGGTATAGAAATTGTATAGCATAAGTAAGTGAGATGACTTTGTCATTTGGTGTTTTACAGGGATATAAATTGTTAAATGAAAACAGTCATTAGTTTACATTTAGAACAGTTATGAACAAATAACTGGGTATTTTTTGCAACGTGGAATGTAGAAGAGAATCTCCAACCTGTTCTGTAGCAAGTTGAAAATTCAACTGCAAATTGGCAGTTCAGAATAAATAACTGAAAAACTTCTAAAGACCACTAAGGCAGAAAAGGGAGTGCTATCAAAATATGCCCGAGCACTTAGGTGCCGAATTTATAAACCTGAAAGTCTATACACTGAAAAGCCTATTTTACTATTAAAATGAATTTTTTCTTTGAAATCTAGGGAACTGAGTAAGACTAGATGTTTTTCTAATGCTTTTATATCCTAAATCATTTGGAATTTGGACTGCTGAGAAGAGATTGATGTATTTGAATGTAGCTTTGTTTTCTACCTTATTTAAAAATAACACACAAGCTCCTCTCTCTCTCTCTCCTTTCAACTTAGTTATAGCATGCTTTTAATTGAACATATGAAATCGATCTCAATTTAGCAGGGGTCTAAGAATCTACGACTTGAACAGTAGGGGCCTGATGGGAACAGCAGGCACTCGCTGAATAACCTTTTAAGGGTAGGTGCCCAAAGTTCAAATGTTTTTAAAACACAATGGAACAAGTTACAAATGTTCTTATGCAAGGTGGAGAGAGAACAGGGTGCTGACTCAGTGTCAGGGCAAGTTCAGATGACATTTTTGGATGAACTTTAGTCCCCAGTCTTTTTTCCTTTCATCTGAAATTGCTGTGGAAACTTGTGAGAATAAACAATACTGGAACTTTCAAGCATGATTTAGTGTTGCCAAGGTAACCAATTGTAATTAATTTTAAGCACCAGCTGGCTTGTGATGAGCATGAAACCTGACAGAGATTTTCAAGACTCCCTTTTTTTTTGTTTGTTTGGTTTTTTTTTCAGAAGAAATGAGGATACGAGATTTAAAAAACAAAGAAAAAAACATAGCAACTACAAAACAAATGAAGCCAGAGCTTTGACACTGGTCAGTTAGAAGGATTAAGGAATAAGCACATAAATAGACAAGCTGAAATTGGGATTTGTGAACTGTAACTTGATGGGCCAGGGAGACTGGATATAACTGCTGAGTGTTTTGTGTGGAGGAAGTACTCAGTACTGCTGCTAGTGGTAGTTTGCTTTAAAAAAAATATAGCAATGCCTACACTTAGGCATTCGAGTATAGTGTGCTTTTTTTTCTTTGCTTTGATGAGAAAAATAGATCTGTACTATATAGTTATGAAATTATATCATTGTCTAGAAGAACAAATATCTGAAAAGGTAGGAAGAGTTGAGGCTGAGATTTCATGTAGGTGACTGACATACATAGTTATTTTGATTCAGTCCAAAGCGTTTGGCGGTGTGTTCCAAGTTTTGTTACACAGTGTGTTCTAAACTTAAACATTAGTAATATAATGGGCTCATCTTCATCAGTCATTTTCCTCCTGTAATGGCGTTTTATACCTTAACTAATTAATTAGACCCATTGGACCATTATTAGCGGTAGCTCAGATGTTCAGATCTGAATAAAAACAAATAATATAGCTGTTAAAAGCCACTGCTAAATAGATGTTCTCAGCAAAATGATTTAAGTGCCAATACTAGACTGATTATAACATTTGATTTCATAATTCAAGATCTTCCACTTCTGATTAATTACTGTTAATGTGGCACTGGTTGATCAAAAGTTATGTATTGTGAAGGACTGTGTTAAGCAGTTTTGCCTTCTGCTTCCTGTACTCTAATTTTAGTAAGTAGAACATTAGTGTATGAGTGTTCACTTTTATCAAGTAAGCTGTTTTATGTATTGAGGTATATTTCTATATGTGCATCTCTGTACCTCCCCCCAGTAATGACTTAAGTACATGTATATCTGTAATTTTATTGTATCTATGTGTATATTTCTTCAATTTGTTTATATTTACAAGTTCTGCCCCTTATGGTCACACTCTTCTTTCATCCTGTGGCTCTAGGAATGTTTCAGTGTTGATTTTTTTATTTTCTGGAAGAAATGCTGTGATTATTGCATAATTCCTGGACTTTGCTCTGAAAGGCACAGGTTATTTTACACGATGGAGTAATGCAACAATGGAGCATTCACAATTTTTCCTTCATTTTAAAAGAGTAGATGTTCTATGCCAAAATATTACTAATACTTTAAGTAAAAATAAATACCCAATCTTAAATTAATGTGAAACTGTTCAGCTTCTGATTGAGTTTTCATGCTGATCTACTTAATCACAACTAAAAGCTTAGGATTAGTGAAAGTTAAAGGAATTCTGCTCAAAAAGGGCAGGAAAACATAATCAGGTGAAACCCTATAATTTTGTTTTTTAAATTGGTTTGCCCGCTTTTTTTTTTTTTTTTTTAATCCAAATGGATATAAATTCAGTGTTAAATGTCTTTACTGGAGTCAGAGTGATGGGGCCTGCAATGCCCACTAACTGAAAGCACACCTCTAGTTCAGGAATGTACCGTGCTGATTATATTTCATGTTGTATTTTCTGTAATGAATCATTTATAAAGGCAGATGGATTTCTAATTCTTTTGCATGCTTTGTTGTGTGAAAGTTGTGTGTGACAATCCATGTGACGGCTAAACAAAGAATTGAGAAAGTTCTGAAAACTTTGAAGGATAATGTTTGAGGACTCGGAGCATTCGCAGCCTGAGGCTATGCCATGAAACAGCCACAGCACTTCTCTGTCTGAAAATCATCAGCACAGTTTCAAAGCCTTGTTGTGGGAGCATTGAGGTGAGCAGAGGGATGCCATAGAAGTGTTTGACTTCCAGTATCTCTGCGTACATACAGAATAAAAATCATTTGGTTATTTCCATTTCTAAACCAGTTAAATTTTTATGCTACAAAATCTCTTTAGATTTTTATAAGAGAAATGGGAACCAAAACATTGGAGATGGGAAGTGATGCTGGAAAAAAACCTTTTATACTAAAATGTTCAGAGGATAGGACTTAAAACTGTTTAGGAAAGAGTTTTAGGTTCAATGGAATGTCTCCATGTTGTACTAAAGAGCCTCTAACAGGTTACTCACAAAAGTCACAACACATGATGGAATCACACACGTGTAAAACAGAACATTGTTTGGTTATCCAGAGTTTCATTTCTGTCTTATTAATCAATATGGCTGAGTTGCATTTTCTCCATGTTTGTCTGCTCAGTTCTAAACTGAATCTTGGCAGCAGTGTCTCTGTCACCTATGAGAATTATTCTGAATGATTGTCTCTTAATAGCCCTCACATTGGAGTTGTTTACTGCCAGCAGATGAAATTAAAGGTAGAGCCTGGCAGCCCAAGAGAAACAAAATGTCTAAATTGGAAAATCAACACTTTTCATTTCTCAGGGTGCCTTTATATCAAATGCTCTCAGAAAGATAACAGAAGTCAATTTAGTGATTTAAATCATAGTAAATGATTTTAAGTTGTTTGTTTACTAAGTCAGTTTAGTAGTAAGGTGCTGCTTAAAATCAGTTATGTTCCAGAAAAAGGAGAAAATTCTGAACATGAGTGAGGGGAACAAAGCTGCCTAGATGGATTTTGTGCTTCTTCTCTCTCAAGCACGTGCTGCTCCTGGTATTCCTGCCCACTGCAGTTTCTGAAACAAGAGATCCCAGTACTTGTGAACTAGCTGCAGCTGTAACAGAGTCCTTCAGGGACTGCTGAAGTAACAGAGTTTAATCTTTACCTGATACTGGTCTTAACACTGCTTCATTGATCACAATTGAAGTGTAACACAGGAATACCAGTGGATGAGCTTTATAGTATGAGAGAGATGTTAGAAAACCTGGGAGACAAGAGAAGTGAAAATGGAGTACTGGAGGAAAAAAAAAAAAAGTATTAGAACATTTTTCTGCCTCCCTTTCACTCCTCTCAAATGCATACTTAGCATAGTGGAGACATGGCTTGTGTATGTAGACTAGTTACAAAGAAACAAAGGTGACAGTGGTTCTTTGCGCCCTACAAGACGCATTAGTTCACCCAATGAACCCAGTGTACAGGTCTACATCAAAGAACTGCTTTCCTATTCTCTAAGCACCTGCTTTTCCTTGTTAAAGTGGTATAATGTGCAACCAGCAGTATGTTAGTAGTGTATTTTAAGCTGACAGAAATGAGTCAGAAAATATGAATAGTATATTTTTCAGAAGTGTAAAAAAATACTGATCCTTGGTTGACTGCATCTTCATGATTTACATGTCTTTCATCACTTTGTTATCTTCTAGCTATTTTATACTGAAGAACAGAGGTACCAGGATTTCCTGACATACTTACAAATGTGTTTTGCTGTTGTAGGCTCTTTCTTATACCAAATGAGAGTATTGGATATTCTTGATTTTTTGTTTGTTTGTTTTTGTTTTGTTGTTGATCTGCTTTAGCAAACCACTAAATAGATCTGATAGACTCCTAAAATCATAATCCCTGTGACACGTGGAATGCTGTACCACATGTGGGGCTAGAGGAAAAAATTTCTTCCAACATAAAGCTAAAGTTTCTTGCCCTGGTGACTTAAAAATAGGGCAATTCTATAGTGTGAGACAGCTTTAGAAATGAGAGAGTAACTGGACTTTAGAAAGAGCTGATTTTCTTTTCATGCTTAACAAAGTAATGCACCTTGAGATTTATTTCTCATCTCTAATGCAGTTTTGACAGAATAGCAGTACAGAATGTACCTGTTCCTTTGCTTTCATCAGTTTCTTTGGAGCATAGCTTGAGCACAGACTGAAACAAATGCAAGGCTGAGCAGCCCTCAGAATTTTAATTCATTTTTTCATCCAATATAGAGCAGGCATTACAAGCCTCACATACTTTAGGAGAACTATGTAGTACAGAGAAGGATTCTTCAAAGGATCTCAGGAAAGTTGGAAGACAAAGATCTGTGGTAACACTTCATAACAGGTGACCTGGTTAAACGAAGGAGCTTTGCATTTTGCTCCAGAATAGAGTGGGAGAGGCAACCTTCCCTGCCTTTATTCAGTCTCCCCAGCAAAGAATAAGACCATGAAATTAAGTGTGGACTTCGTCAGATTCTCTCTCCCTTCCTATCTTACTTAGTTCAGTTCACAAGATCAGTGGGTATGTTGATCATTAAATGGTTGTTGACACTTGTTCCCTCCACACTTTTGAAGAATGTGTAAGCATCCCAATGTATTCCTCACATCTATTAGGCCAGATATCTGCTTAGAGAGAAATGAGGCTCTGCAATAAGGGAAGGGTGAGCTTGTCCCTATCGCTATTAGAAATTATTCAGGAAACCATTATGTTGTGGAGAGCTGCAAGGTCTACGTTTGAGAAAACCAAGAAAGCAGTTCAGTGGCGACTGCAGTGGTTTTTTTTGTTTGTTCATTTTGTTTTGGCTTTTTGTTTTTTTTATCTGTATGATGGCAGCGGAAGCAGCATTGCTTGGACCTAGACAAATACTAGTGGAAAAGGAAGAGCTTTCAGGGGGCTGAAGGGTTCATGATGTTGGCCAACACTACAAGCATTGAAGCAAAGTGGATTAGGCTAAAAGAGAGAAAGCTATGAAAAACAGAGGCGTAAACAGCTGGAGAAGAGGCTAAGGGTTGAAGAGAGAAATAGTGGTAGGAAACAGGAATGATAAGAGATTTTTCTTTGGTATCCATTTTTTCCTTAAATAAATAAGAGATGTATTCATTCAAAATGAAATAATTTATACTTCAAGGATTACTGCTCAGTGATAATATTTGCACAAAATATTGCTAATCTATCTTCAATGTCTTAGTTTAGAGCAAGGCCAGGAATTCATTGTTTTTACTGTATGTACTTGACATTTTCAAATATATGGTTATAGTGGATTATGACTTGTGAACAAGGAGTGCTCAATATGTTTGTTTTAGGTCAGCCACTCACCGGAGAAAGTCACGTTTCACATTTATCGTTACTATCTGTTACCATAGATAGTTGCTAAATGATGTCTACAAATAGTATAAAAATAATGAGGAGCCAATAAGCTGAAAATATGCAGCTGATTCACAAGGGTTGTGTCTGAACAGTGTTTTACATAGGTGTCATTGCAAATTTTTCTCCTGAGGTCACACTTTTAGACCTCAGAATGAATGACCTCTACACCAGAAGACAGGTTTCAAATGTAAATCAGTTATGTATATGCTGCTTCTCACTTTCAGATGTAAAAAGGTGTTATTAGTTTTTCCTGATATGCTGTAAGGTGATGAAAATAGTGAACTGGAAGGAACTGTTTACGTCATCAAAGTTAGTCCTATAATACTGCACATTTCATCTCATGAAATTCCTGTCATTAATTTAAGAAAGCTTACTTTTAAATCAATCAAGAAAAATATGAAAGATGTTGTTGTTCTAATTGTTGGGATTTTCCTTATTTCTAGCTGAAATTTACTTACAGGTAGCTGCTCATACCTGTGTGGGGTTGGTTAGTTTGTTTTCATTTGTGTTTTTTTTTTTGCTAGTGCAGTCCTGCATCAAAGCTCCCTGGAGTGGTATATCTATTGGCTCTACTTTTCTACAATTATTTTTGTTTGATTTAAAAGACACCTTGTCCCTCAGCTTACTCTACCCTATTCCTCTGGGGAAAACACAACAAAAAGCTCTTTTCGTCAGTTCCTTTGTTTTCCTGTTCAATCTCTCAGTCCTCTTGTATACAAATTCCAGTTTAAATAACTCATTCTTGAAGACAGCTGATGAACGTGGATCCAGAGAATGCCTTCTGTGCTTATTTTATTTTTCCTTCTTGATGTATCTTAAAGTTATCTTAGATCCTCTTGCAGCTATACCACATTGATAGGTCACATTGTTTTTATGATCGACTTCATTTTCTTGCCCATCCTTTCTTCAAATGTTTTCTATGCATGACTTTCAAGTTATCCAAATAAATGACTTTTCTACTATTGAATTTTACTGCTTCTACTGCTATCCTAGGGATTTCCATCTCTCTGATAACTTCATCTTCCTCTTTATTAAAAGTACCCTATCAGTTGCTGCTATTTATGTCCACATCAGTGATGTGAATTCTAACTAAAATAATTAATAAAAGTAATCCTTGAGGTGTTCTGTCTCTTATCTGGTGTGTTCCCTTTCACTGCTGTGATTTCCCATCTCCTTTATAGTCCTTAATTCCTGGTGTGCTTTAAATTCTTCTGCTAATCCTCGTTTTCTGTCTTCACTACTAGCTCTAACAGGACAACATCTGTAATGCTTTACTGAAATCCTGTTAGATAAGATTTTCTTTGTGTTTCATATATGTTGTATTGAAGATCTATTGAAGAAAAGCTGTCAGGTTAGGCTAGTGTGATTCATATCTGGCAAAATCACATTGTGTTATATCTTGTTTTCTGGTTTCAACCAAGTTTTTAATTCTTTTCTTTTCTTTCCAAAATTTGTTATAGTTTTTCAACCTTGTTACAGTGGGGATTGTGTGTATATTGTGTATTGTGTCGATTTTTAACTCTTTGAGAATGCACATTCAAAAGGACAGTAATCTAACCTTAATGAGAGTAAGCTGCTGGAATAAATACTGAATAGGCTACAAGACTGCTTGGTGTTCAAGTAAATTGGTATTGGACATTATTTTTTAGACTATTAATAACAATGTTAAGCCACCTAAATATGTCTAAGTAAACCTGAGATTTACTCATATTAAATAAGACAGGATTTTTTCCTGTTTATAGTACTAGTGGTTCAAATTCAATTCAACAGGTAAAATTTTGCCTTTTCAATGGTATCTGCCTGAAGTTTCACGTGAGCCATAGGACTTTACAGGGAGAGCACTTCAAGAGAACTTAGAATTGTAATTAAGGACAAGAGTTTTTTGCGTATCTAGAGCACTTCCTCCTGACACAGTGAAAGTTCTCATAGTAATACTAAGGCAATCTAAAACACACCCTTTTTGTGTCAGAATCTATGCTGTTAATAGATAATGTTGAAGCTATTACTGGAAATTTGTTTCTTAAAATTCACCTCTCCCCCCCCAGCCAATTTCAGTTTTCTTCAGACACATTTGATTCACACCTCATCTGATAAACGCACAATGCCATGGTTATTTAATCACAACAGATTTTGACTGTGTAAACATTAATTTAGTAACACAAGGCAGCTGTGAATTATATTAAGAAATTTACTGAGTAGAAATAGTGGATCAAAAGTGGATTTTAGTCATATTATTTAACTTTCTGAAAAAAATACTACTACTTCATGCAATGAATCAATTTCAATCCCGTGATTATGGGATACTCCTGAAAGATTTTTACTCAGTGTTGCATTAAACTATTAAATATATATTCTATGAAATGGAATTTCGGAAGTGAAACAGTTCTGAGTGCAGCTCATGGGTTTCCTCCAGCAATTGGTCAAATCGTTCTCATTGAGCAGACATTCACTGTTACAGGGAATCAATATGTTCAGTAGAGGAGTAATGCAATGTATTGTAAGTCAAAAAATCAAACAGGCTTCGTTACATCCCATTTTACTTAGTATGTAGTTTAACTTCCATCCCATGGAGCTTTAAACAATTTTACAGACTTTTGGCTGCTGTGGCATTTCTAATTCATTTAGAGAGAGGCCTGAGCCTAAACCAATTCCTTTTGTTTTTGTTTTGTTTTTATTTATTTATTTTATAAGAAACAATGGCATCATTGAAAGTGGGGTTGTAGTTATTGTAGTATAAGCATTTTGTCTGACTTTTAACTGTTGTCATTTTGATTTTGTATTCTAATAAACAGGTTAACAGAGAGCATTTCAATTTGTACTTGTAGTGATGACATTGTTTTTATTACAACTTACTCTGCCATACAATACAGCGCAGATTAATCATACTGAAAAAGTGGAATGCCTGCAAGCTTAATTGGTGTCGCACTAAGATTAACTGAAATATTTATTTCCTTACCTAAATCCCCATCTTAGTGTTTAATTAAAATAATGCCATTTGCTCTGTTTTCTCGTTATCTTGTAACAAACTGAAGTTTAATGGGCTTTCTAAAGCAGAATCAGGTACTATTCAGATGGAGATCAATTAAAAAAGGCCCAACAGGGATTGTAAACATAAACTTGTTCTTATTTGAGGACTATATGCATTTCTGGTGATAAGAATGGATATCATTTTATCTAGTGACCAATACTGAAAACATTCTTATTCCTAATTCATTATTTAAACTAAAGAACTTTAAATCTCCAATCCTCAGGTTTGTTTAAATGTAAGCTTTTGGATTTAATGCAGGGTTTTTAGAATAACTTTTCAAAGTGTGAAAAAAAAAAAAGGCAAGGTTTTACAGGAGAAGCCATCCTTTTTTTTTTTTTTTTTGTATTATTTACCTTCTCTTCATTTTTAGTTTCCTAAATTTCCTTTCACCATTCATGTACAGATATTTTAGGTGATAAGTTTTAAAAGCAGCTTTTTCAATAAACAGGAAACTAACATGACCTGCAGTCTTCTTAATTAATATCTCTTCATGTTAATCTTTCTCAGTTTCATCCCAGTAATCCTAATATTGCTGTTGCTGGAATTAATGCACCTTACTTCCTAAGCAGTAGTTCTATTAGCATTTCCTAATAAAGGTAGACTACAAGGTGTCCTATTTTCTAGACTGGTCATGGCAAGCATTAGCACTGTATGCTCTTGAGAGCGATACCCCAGAGTACTAATTTTATCCAGTGAATGGCAAAATATGTTAAATGATGCAGGGTCACTGATATGTTCTTTTTGTTATCAGATTTTAAAAGGTCAGTCTGTCCTGCTTTGTATGACAAGATGGAAGACTTATGATCTGTAAATGGCTGTGACATGTAACTTAGCCAGAAAACTGTGAATTGGAATTGTTCCTTGTGAATGCTTGTGCTACATAAATGTAACTTTAAACTTGCATTCTGGTGATGTGCTTACACAAATCAGTACTAGTTGAAAACAATATTTAGTGTATTTTAGTGAAGTATCATTTCTGTATGCATTTGATAGTGAGTTAAAAAAAAACCTTTTCATAAAATTTTTGCCTTCCTGTCTACATTTTCTGTCCTGGCAGCATCTTGTTCAGGTTAAAATAGAGAGTTTTTTCAGACCTTGTTCATGAACTGCATTATCAGTTTAAAGGGAAATTAAGGAAATATTTTTCTGCTATGTATCACTGAAAGCAAAGCATACATGCTTACATTTGCCAAACTCTGAAAAATGTTGTTGAAAACTTAGAAGTATTTCTGATATAATTGAATTTCTCCATCAAATATCCTGACCTTTGGGTGGTTTCAAAACCACAATAAAATGTAACTATTTTTATGTAGACAAGTGCAATTCTTTTATCAGTAGTCTTTTCTTTTTTTTAAATAAATTTAAACATAAAGTATTAAAATCTTTTTGAGTTAGCATTTCCATTCAAAGAAATAAGTGTGCAGAATTAATACCTGAGAATATTTATTAATTATATTTACTGGATACCTCGACAGTAGTTAATGGTTAAAACTGCAGTAACAAAGTAATTATAGAAAAAATATGATAATTAGCATGAATGTTTTTTAAATTCAAACCTTCTTGTAAGGCTGTATTTTCTTCGCCTCAGATTGCAATTCGAGACTCTTTGTTCAGTGAAACTTAATTTTCTGTTTTATAAAGGCCACCAAAAACTGAACTAAAATCCACACTTTTCAGACCATTTCAACTCCTTAATATAAATTCATTCTTCTCCTGCAGTTTAATGAGGATGCATAATCAAAGGCTGGAGAACCTGCCTGGATTCTTGTGCTGTTCTTGCCCTACCTATAATATACTTAGAAGTTTTCGCCAGGATATTCTTTTGCTGCTTCCCCTCTTTGTCTTCCCAAAGAAAAACTGTCAAGTGAATATTCCTTAAATAAATAAATTAACCCAAGACATTCTTTCCCTAAAATACCTTGTTAAATTTGAATCTTTGTGAACTGCATTTCTTTTTGTCTGTTTTCCTTTCAGATGTTGTTCACTGTGTGGTAGAAAGGACATGATATTTGCAGACATGTAGTCTTTATAGAGATGCTAAAACTGTGGCAAAAATGAAGAGCTGCCTAAATGAGAAAATTCCCTCTAAATGTCTGGGGGAACCTTACCTAAGGAGCAAAAACAAGCTATTAAATAGAAAATCCTATATTGCTATCACATTGTGGAATGATGTTCAAAGGAACCATTTTAGGTGAAATTGCCAACAGTCACAATGTTCTACAGAGAATTGACACTACTGCTTGGCATGCCTTTTATATGTAAAATGTCTCATTTTCTGATGTAGACCTGTATTTGTGTACGTGACTCAATGGTAGCTGTAGATGAGTAAGAAGTAGTATTTGGATTAGTATGAATTTAAAAGCTTGTGTCTAGCCTTAAGAAAGCAGCTTAGACCTAGGCTCTTCATTTAGGAATTTACAAGCAAAAACTGCTTTCTCCTACAGTTTTTTCAGTTGTGACTTCTCAAAGGTAGATGGTTTGTCCTTCCTGTTTTATACATTAATCTTGCATCAATGATTCATTTATTTCTTAAGTTGCTATTCATAAACATGGCTACTTTTATAGATCTAGAAATAAAAAGTTGAATTTTTTTTTCTAACACTTTTCAAAGCATGGAAGTTTGCAAAAATGCAGTTGATCCAAAAGTCCCTGGGGTGGGGGGAAAAAAACAACAAAAACCACTGTCAGCAACAAAACCACCGCACTAAAACCTAGATCTAGCAAAAAGAGATTCTGAGGATTTCAGCCTTTGCTTTTGAAACAAATATGTTTCTGCAGCCTCAGCAACAGTAGAGCAAATTTCATCTGCACAAGTGTTACCTTCATAATGGAAAAATAACCCAATGGAGTAGCCAACTTGCTTGTAGGGACACTGAGGCAAATATTGAGTAGTTTGTTGTTGTCATCATCTTTATCCCTACTGTTGTGCCAGGGCAGGGTAGTACTGTTGTGTGTCAGGGCAGTATGTGATGTGTATATCCTAGATGGGTTTGTTCCTCTTTCCTGATCACTTAAAAACTTAGTGGGACTCTAACATTGTACCAGTGGCTTCAAGGGAGTCACAATTGGCACCTTTAACCTCCAGCTGCAGCATTTCCCAAGTTCCTGGGTTGCTTGCTGCATTAATTTTAGCATAGTTTTGACAAGCAGATTATTTAGCATGGGCTTGTACTGTTAAGACAGTGTCGGTTGACCAACTTCAACTCCCCAGCTGAGGTCCAAAAGGGACAAAATATTTTCTAGGTGCAGTGAGAGAGCACCTTTTTCTAAGGAAAAAAGAAAAAAAGGAAGATCCAGCAATCAGACATACTAGGGTCAATAGTCATGTTTAAACACAGTAAACAAAACCAGGAAAACAAACTAACAAAAAAATCAGCAATGTTTGGAACACAAACTTTGATGTGTCTTTATTGCCGATTTAAAAAAAAAAAAAAAGTTTTCTATGCTTTCCCTGAGCTCCTAAATGCAACTGTTTTGGTGGTTACGTGCTCAGTGTTTTCCCTTTCCCACGTATGTACATACAGTATACAGATGCATGTATGTGGCATAAGTCTAGCACAAATATACATATATACTTTCTGTGTAAATTCTAATTACCCAAAGAAATTAAGTAACCATGCTTGTGAAAAATTTCTTCTCTATGAACCGCTCATCCTGCTCCAACAGGCAGGAAGTAGAGCTTAGTGATCAGAGCCTGGAATTGTACAAACTTGAATTCAAATGAAATTTGAACAAAACTTCTGCAGATCTATCCATCAGGGTTTGCATAGCATAGAGCCAAGTCATAACAGATCTGTTACAAACGTAGCATAACCCTGAACTTCAGACTGTAACACTAAAACTGTTAACCACTGGTTATCAAGTTTGTTTGGCCTGAAGAAGAGCAAAGAAAACCTGTATTCTCACGTGTATGGAAGTAGAGTGTGCAGCTGACCAGCTCCCCGGTGAGGTCTGCCAACAAGCCCAGCTCTGGGGCTGACAACTCAGTGGTAGTGTTGGAACAACTTTTGCCTCTATTTTTCTCAGACACTAGAAAGATTGTACTCACTTCTGTACTTAACAAATGTTGAGTCTAAAGTTAAAACATATACAGCTGTGCATGCAGTTTAATCACTCTCTGTATCTGTGTGTACATTATGCCTTAAAAAGGCTGCTTTCTATTGGTTGGTTTTATTATTTGTAATGATGCATTGCTGTAATGGTGCAGAATGTCATTGACTTGTTACCATGCTGTTGCTTCCAAAGAAGAGTTATAAGCTGATACACAGGGATGGTATTCTTTCTTGTATAAGTATGAAAATAATAGCATTTTGTTTCTGGGAGGGCAAATAGTAGATGGAGATGATAAATCTGCTGGGTGTAATCTAGCTACTGCTATAGGAGAGCCAGTAGTGGATGTATGACTTGCTGAGATCTGTAAGGATAAATATCTGAAAAGAAAACTGCGTCGAACTACGTTAAACGTGTTCTCTATGTTTACGCATGCTGAATGTCAACAATACAAAATAAGTCCTCGTATTGGTGCTAGTTATAGTTGAAGTAGGCAAGCAAGGCTTAATGGGAAATAGTTAGTGGGTTGGGAATATTCTCACTTGGTTCACTTCTATCCTGTCTACAATTTAAGAAATCTATACAGAATCTACTTTAAAAGTTAAAGAATCATCCCTAGGGAACATGAATAATAATTTCTGAATATCCTGTGATGCTCAAAATCATTGAGTGTATCTTCAGTAAATACTAGTACACATTTTTCAGTTATATGAAAAGAAATAAATATATGAATATATTGTAGAAGATCCGATAATTCAGATTTCTCATTTGTTTTTCCTTTTTGAGGAGATCCTATCATATATTGGAGAGGCAATTCGGATACTGAAAATGGTGACACTTCCAATGTAATATACTACCCTTTCCTGATTTTTCTGTGTTTACTGAACGATGGCTTGATGTTTCCATTTGACTCTCTCTTGTAGAATTCTTCTCAGTCTGCTGGCTGTGACCTGTTACCATCACTCAATTTCAATATCCTATTCTCTCTATGGTAGAGGTAGTGATAAATATTTCCTGTTTAAACTCATGTTCAACATCTTTACTCTTGAGCTCTTGGTTGTGTTCTGAACTCGTTCATGTCAAAATTTCACTTGTATCTCTGTTGCTCAGGTATGCGAATAATATCCCTAGCTAGAGATATAGTATTGATTTGTTGCATAAATCAGTCTTTCATTTTCTATCATTTCACCTGCTTTGCTGACTCTTGCTATTTGCACTTGCATGTATTTCAAAGTTTTTACCATTCTTTGGCAATTTGAAATGAAAGTAGGATGAAGATGTAACCCCACGTGGATGCTTAAGAATCAGTGCCACAAAAGCGCGTGTTTAAAGCTTTTCAGCGTAATAGGATTAAGCAGGTACTATAGACAAAAGGGAGAAAAAATAGCTAGCAAGAGAGGAGATGATTGCATTTCATTGGGATGTGAAGAAGAACTGTAGAAATTTCTTGCCTGCTTTTTTGATGATTAGTATTATTCTCTTTTTTCAGGTCTTAATTTAATCCTACTTGAGATACTGTTGCATAAAGATTTTTATTATTATTTCTGCTGAAAATGCTGCATGTGTTAAGAATAAAAAATCACCTTTCTTTTATCTTTTTCATCTTTACCTTACAAATTGAATGACTGTAAAGATTCCAGCTTTGTGAACTATCACTCCAAGGTTAATTTGTTCTTCTCAACGATTCTCCTTATTGCGATTACTGTGGGAGAAAAAAGAGAACTGCTTTTCTCCTGCTCTCTTTTTATCTACAGGATAAGTTTTTGATCATTGATACTGAGGTAGTACTGATAATAGGAGGTCCTACTACCTGTTGGTCAGCAAGCAATTAACTAATTTCTTCAGAGCATTTTCAGAGAGCACATTTGAATCTTTCTGCAGAAACAAGTATTAGCTAAGTCCTGAACTGCAAATTAAAGTTACTTTTGGTGAAGTGGGTTTTTCCTTGCAGTTTTTTAATGCTTCAGTTCTCTTTAGCTGATGCTTTCTGTTTCTACATTTTTATAAGAGATAATTTGACATACCTTTTGTAATGCACAAAGCCTTTGTTACGGTTTATGGGCTGATTCATCCCGGTTCCAAGGTGATTGGGGCAGGGGGGTCCTATGCCCCCAAGGAACAGGAAAAGAAAAAAAGGGTGATGGGCCTATAAAGAAAACAGTGGCAACCATTTGAGGAGGAAAGCTAATACACTAAGTAAGATATCAGAATGCAACATAACACAATGTAATACAATATAACTGGAATTGTAGCTAATACATAAAATTAGAGAGATTCTGAAATAAAAACCAAGGGCCTTATGCTAATGCTGAAGGTAAGATGGCTAGGGAGCACCCACTGCTGCGTCGATCTGAAAGGGAAAAGAGCTTGTGTCTTGTGACATGTGAACAGTTTTTCCTTCTGAGTGGAAAACAGAAAAAGCACCAAGTCCTCTGGGGTACATAGCTTTTCTCTTCTGATGTGCGTATACTTAGAACTGCCGATGATCCACACAGTTGGAGCATTAACTCTTTAACTTCCAATGCACTACACAACTTTATGATGAGGAATATCAATAATATAACAAAAATCATAAAATCATGGCAGCCTTTTAAATATTTCTCATCTTGTCCTCTTTGGCTGTCATGGTTTAAATGAGTTAAAGAGTTAATGCTCCAGCTGCATGGATCATCGATTGTTACGGATATGCCTGTCTAAGAAGAGAAGAACTACATTCCCCAGAGGACTGTGCGATGCTTTCCATTTTTGCGTGCTTCCGCTCAGAGGGAAAGATAAAAACTGTCTGCAGTCATGGGACCATCTCTCTTCCCTTCGTGATCGAGTTCGGCCCTGGGTGTTTGTTGCAGCTGTCCGCCTTCAGCGTTAGCGTAAGGCCTTCGGTTTATTGGACACTCTCTCTCTCTTGCATTTTATTTGATTCATTAGCCTCAATTATATTGTATTATATTGTGTTGCTTTGCTTTCTGATATCTTATTTAGTAAATTAGCTTTCCTCCTCAGATCTTTGCCACTGTTTTGTTTCTAGGCCCATCCCCCTTCTCCCTTTTTCCCTTTCCCCTTTCATTTTCCCTGGGGTGTGGTCCTGTAGGTCCCCTGACTCAATTATCACGGCACCGGGTCAAACCGCCCCGCAAACCGTTGACATGGGCCTAAACTCATCTCTTAAGTCCCAGTAATATGAGTTTGAGTAAAGAAATCTCTGTTCTTCTCTCCTGTGCTTATCTTGTATGTCTTCAGTAATACCATATTAATTCAAATCTGAGTGAATAGAAATTCATTGTCATTATGCATTTCTTTCTTTTAGCAAGAATTTCAGCAAATTCTATCTCTGTAGCAGTTTTTTTGAGGGAAAAAAAGAAAGCAGACATTTCAACTTCAGGTCCTATTCCAGCACCTTTGACAGGTCAGTCAAAACGGAACAGTGGAAAATATCAAGGCAACTTGAAGGGAGATACAAATTTATTTTCATAAATGTTAGGCAGAATGCCTTTCAATCTCAGCCAAAAGAGAAAGGGGCAGTATTTGAATGCTATATACATATTTTTAATTATATATCAAGATTTTATTTATAAGTAACATACTGATGCATACTATGCAAACAGTTTTGCTTAACAGTATTCTTAGACTCCAGTCTAGAAGTTGTGTGATTAAATGTGTGCTTCTTCAGTGTGCTTTATCTCTTCTCACTGAGTAACTCTCACTGGTAACAGGTGACAAGACTAGGGGTAGTGGCCCAAAGTTGTGCCAGTGGAGGTTTAGGTGGGATAAAAATAAAACAAAAACTTCTTTACATAAAGGGTTGTTAAGCACTGGAATAGGCTCCCTAGGGATGTGGTTGAGTCACCATCCCTGAATGTGTTCTAAATCCATTTGGCTGTGGTGCTCAGGGACATGATTTAGCTGTGAGTTGTTATAATTAGGGTGGTATGATCAGGTTGTGGTTGGACTTGATGATCTTGAAGATCTTTTCTGATCTGAGCAATTCTTTGATTCTAAGATTGGGTTTGTTCATTCTTCAACTTGGTTCTGAAATAGGACCTGTAGCTGTTAACTAGGCACTATGGTGCTGTTGGGAGTGTTTCTTTCACACAAAGATCGGACTCAACTAGTAGAAATTAGTAGAAACTGCATGTTGCATCTCGAACTTTGTTGGCAAATTTCCTGATTGATGATATATTACTTGATCTGCGAGCACAGCAAAATTAGTGTGGCAATTTCAGAAAGCATTCACTATTTAGAATAAAGAAACAATTAATTTTAGAAGTTAGACCCCTTTTTCATTACTGCTGTTTGTTCTTATGCAGGCTTTTTTTTTTTAATTGTTATTGTTATTTTATTACTCTATTTTATTTTATTTGTGAAAGTACTTCAGTTGTTTTTGTGTACTATAGGGAAATAATGGGAAACATTTGTTTCCTGAAAATCATCTGCCTGGGATTTCAAGCAGTGCTATTCATCTGTGTCTTGTTACGTGTTAGCAGCAGAACTTTGTAGCTGTAGCTGTGTTTGAGTGCATTGTATCTTCAGGATGTCTGTGACTGCACTTAGCATGCATTGTCACAAGGCTTATGGAAGACTGTCTAATGTTAACACAGTAAGAGAAGAATATTTTCCATCTAAAGTAAACGTTTGTTGAATCTCTGAGCTTTCCTGTGTGTTATCTTCCAAATGAAAGTGGAATTGTCCTCTTAGAGTCAGCTTCACTAAACCTGCATCTGATCTCATGGACATTCAGATTCCAGCAGTCTCAGATATAATACACCTTTAGCACAGGTGTACAGTCTTCATGTTACTCTCTTAGGTAGTCTGCATAAAGATCACCTGTGCTGAAGGCCTGACCTCCCATGATATCAGGGAATCAGCTGGTACACTAAAATACACTACAAACCAAGAAATCAAAGAGAAGACGAATCTGCTGTGTCTCTTATGTTGTCTCTGCTTTACAGTCTGTCATCTTCTGTAAGCATGGGTGGATTCTTCCTTTGTCTGCTTATTATTTTATTTTTAGCTGAATGCTTCGTTGTTGTTGTTTTACAAGTTTTTCTTTGCATATATCATGGCTTCTTGAAAAACTGGCTTGCATGAGTGATTATGTTGTACCTTTTGGGAAGCTACCACTCCCATATTTCATTCAAAACTCTTTTTCTGTAGCGTATTCTCTGATGCCTGTCTGGTTAAAAATTTTAGCCTTCTTTATGAGCTGGGCTTTTGTACAAAGATGAGTGTTTCTCTCACATCTGAGACTGCAGGCAGTGGCTGGAAGTTTTCAAAGAGATTTTATTTATTTATCTCTTTATATTGAATTTTCCTGTTCTTTCAGTCAGCCCAGTGAGAGAAATAGAGATGTGTGGTATATAGGTGACAAATAGCTATTTTACTCTGACCAATAATCTAATAGGGGAATGTAATGCATCATTTTGTAATGCTTCCAGATGACTCTATGTACAGTTAATAGCAATTGAGACTGAAAATATTGCTTCATTAGATTAGAGGGAAAAAAGGTTTTGAGTTAATTATTCAGTGCTGTCTTGCAGAATTGGAATCTGTCTGACAGGTATCTGGAGGTGACCCCTATTTACATGTGCCTTGTCACAGAATTTAGCACAATTGCATCTGATGACTCAGTGGTGTATGAACATTCAACTCTAGAAAGCATATTGTTGACAGCCTACTGTTCTCTGTATTCCTTCTTTACACTGGACTGATATGTTTTTTCATTTCATGCATCATCATTCACATCTTGCTTGAGTAATTCCATTAAATCTGTACATATCCTAAAATATACGCAAAGAGAAGAGAGAATAATATTTATTTGGTATTGTTTTTAAAAGCTGGGCACATTTGCATAGATTTAATTTTCCTCTCCACCTGATGGTGAAGTCTACTTAGGGAAAAAAGAAACTAAACGAAAAATCAATCCTTGGTTATTTAGAATATTTGAAAGGTTTGAGTCCATGATTAATTTGTTATTTGAGGGTTTTCTGTTTTAATTTTACCACTTCAATTAATGTGGAAAAAAACCTGATTTTAAAAGAAGAGCAATTGTGTGGGCTAGCCGAAATCACCTTGGCATTGCTCCATGCATTAGAGCTGAGGCATGTAGTAATCACTTGCGATACAGAAGTCTACCTGGCTTTGATAGACATGTATGGATGGACTTTTATGTTCATATTCTGCTATGTAACCTTGTCTGTTAATGCATGGCTAGGGGTGAGGAATTGATCTGTTGCTCCAAGAATTGCCTATTGTGTGAGAGTCCTCAGGTGGTGAGGAATGTCTGTAAACAAGTGTCAGGGATGCAGAGTGGGAAGCTGCTGTTTTGCAGCTTTGACCTCACTAAGAATTTAGCACCTGATATAATTTAAAACATTATAAATACCTCAAACTATATAAGGCAACATTGAGTTAGCTTTTAGAATATTCATTGTGAGAAGTGTAATGTCTTCCTGTAGTCAAGGTAGGTTGCATGTTTGCCCCCTAGACTGTAGCTGGAATCACTGGGCAGCAACACTGAACTGGGACTGCTTGCCTCTCTCTGCTATCCCATCAGTTTTGGAACCACACTGGGAACAAGGCTGAGGAACCGCTGTGGTTTTGAAATTAAACAATAGCCAACCATTAAACTGTGTCCAGAAAAAGGGTCTTTTTAAAATCCTTCAGGTATCCAGTCTGCTTTGCAGCATGGAGCACAAACCACTGAATTGGTGTCAATGAAGAAGTGCGCTGAGACAGGTTTGATAGAAACTAGACAACTCCTTGGGATGATTGCACTGCTATGTGTTTCTGAAACCTCAGTAGCGCTGTGTAGAAGGTTTAAAAATATGTTGAGTATTGAATTGCTAGGAATGGTGAGGGATGTGTAACAGCATCACTGATGATTTGACTGAGATGTTTACTGTTTTTGCAATCTGAGAAGAATCCAATATTAGGCTAATTAGCATTTCCTAATCATGCATGTTTTACTCATGCAAAGTTTTGTCCAAATTATACCTGAACAAGAGTCTCAAGATGTATTTTATACAGAGCAGATAAGTCAAGAACGTGATCACTTGAAGAACATAAGCTAAACACATTGTGAGGTATAAGTCAAATGTTGGTTTGGTTTTGGCCCTCTTGATAGGTTTATAAATTAAATTGCATTTAGAATTCCAGTGGAACCAGAATATAGCTGTGAAAGCAGCTTTTAGTTGTTGCTGGTAGTTTTTTAAAAGACCTTTTTAATTGGTTGAGCAGTTCTATTGCAGGTTATTAGTTCTACAAAATATATTCGTTTACCACTTTTTGTTCATGGTCACCACAAACAGGGATAGCAATTTTTATAGGTGCTATAAGGTCTATACATTACATTTCTATAAACAAATGCAATCTAATGAACACTGACCTGCTTATAAGTGCATTTTTTTATTAAGCACATTAAATCTCTATATAAATTTTAAAACTGATGAGAAGGCTGAAGTAAAGAAAAGACTTGAAAAGTTTACGTGAGCACTGAAGTGTTTCCTTACTGAAAGTGTAGCCTTTGTTTCTAGTTTTTAGATTTATACTACACAAGAACACTGGAACTATTAATGCCACGTGTGATTGATTTCCAGTTCTTTTCACCTAGAAATATGATGGCGTGTTTTATTTTCTTTAATTCTGGTACAATTACCTTCTCAGAATATTTCCATTATAAACAGTTACCCTCTTGTCCTTTTCTCTTTAATAGTTTGCCTTTTCCTTCTCAATGTGAGCTCTTCAAAGTCTGAAATACCTTGAATTTATATACATTATCTTTGCAAATCTGTGAAATATGACACGGGAATGCCATCAGCAATATTGGATATTTAGCCAAACCCTCTTAACCAACACAAACTTATGAAAGAAAAAATCAGATGAGTGCTAAATTTAATTGGACAACAGAAATTGAAGAGGTCAGTGCAGTAAGTCATTTACCACATTATGCAGAAATTTCATGACTCTGTGGCTGCGGTTTATCTAAAGGTGTCCATCTCATCTCATTTGAGTCCCCTCTCTGGCCTATGTATTTCTGCAGTACCATAAACTTTTGAACCCCATGGATGTACATTATACGTGCAACTAAATGATTTGGATAAAGCTGTAACTATCAATATTGGTTAATATAGAGCTTTTATTGTAGATACAAAGGCAGTTCTTAACTTTTGAATTTACAGGCAGAAACACTTGAAGTTTTATCTTTCAGTGTGCTTTTGTCTTGTTTTATGTTACCATTCCAGGCAAAAGTGTAAAAGGCTAATTAATAATTCAGAAAATACTTGACTCATTAAAGGGATTTGCTTCTGTGTAGAGATGTCTTAAATAATACCAGGGATCGTGATACTTATTTCTGAGACAGTGCAAAAGCTACTGTATCAGATTGTTTTTACATCTCCTTGGAGGGATTGAGAAAGAATATGCTGTACCAGAAGGGCTTTTAATGAGATGCATCCCTGAAGGAACAAGTAGATAAGCAAGGTGGTTTCATTTCTTGTCACGGAATGCAGGGGTTTGAGCCCAACATTAAGAAAAAAATGGGCCTGCTGCAGTCAAATAGACAGTAGAACATCATTGTTTTGGGTTAAATGTTGTATGTATGACAAAGGCTTCACCTTGTCGCCAGTGTTCAAACTGCTGTACAAACAGTAGAAAATAAAATAAGCTGATCTAATATCCAAGGTGCAGAGCTTTCCTGAAATGGTGCAGGCTTCCTACTTATTCATGATCTGAGGTAGTATTCCAAGAACATTAGTAGCAACCTTACAGAACTATGGATTACAGAGGGAGATGCCGTGCATATTAACAGCTGGTCTTTACCAAAGGGAATTTACAACCAGTCTGACAAAGGAGAGAAAGGAGAAAAAAAAACACAAAACACACACACACACACACACATAAAAAAAAAAAAAACAACAAAAAAACAACAACGGAAGAAAGCTAAGAGAAAAAGCAAGGCAACTGAATTTGAGTGATAAAATATGCTCTTGAATTAATTCAGGCAGATGACTGCAATAGAAGAAAGCAAGAAGTCCATTAAAGCATCTCTCACTTAACAGGCTTGTAAATGGGAAAAGTAGGAAGCTGGTAGATACTGTTGTGATACAATCCTCTCAGTAGAATAGATGTGAATTGTATCTCCTTATTTGAAGGAATGTGCCCAAGCTTTGTCTTTTGCTTGCTTGCTTGATTCTAGTACAGCTTCTTCAAATACGTGATGTTATGTTGTAAACAGACATATCCAAGACACTGACAAACTCCTTGTTTCAAAAGGAAAACTCTATATCTTATTTGGAAAATAATGAAGAAATTTCTGTAGCTTTGATTTCAACACTTTTTTTTTTTTTTCCTGATGAAAAAGTAGGCTTATAAATTATTTGTTTTAATTAAAGAAATAAGATTACATTGCGGTATCTGAACTGGCTTGAAATAAAATCTGGATTTTTCTAATAAAAATATTTTATTTCTTATTTCTTACAATAAAAATTATTTCTTACAATAAAAATTTCTTACGATAAAAATGACAAAGTAACATTTTTAAAACAGTATCTGAAAAATTATGACACTAAATTGCAGTGCTGGAAATGTTTAAATTGGACATTTATTTACCTAGGCAATTAGTTTATGAATCTTGTTTGCTGCATGTTTTTGAACATTAATCTATATGAGCAGAGTTACACAAAAAGAAACTTAAAATACATTATGGGAGAGATTAAACATAGTAATTGCAGTGATGTTTAAGACACTCAAGAGAATATAATATATTTTAATTAAGGGATTGCCTTCAGGAGATGGGAGGACTGTATTCTCATGGAGCGCTTGCTATTTGTCTGTAGTTCCATCAGCACCCTCTCAGAGGTTCTAGGAGACATAATACTTGAAGGCATAATACATTCAGTGCAAACAGCTCTCAGTTGGTTTTGCATAGGTAACACTTCAAGGAGTTCAAGTTTTTGCTGTCTTTTCGGAAACTCAGTGCAGAGCAATTCCATGTAAAGATATGGGGAAAATCAACACTACCGTGGGAGTGCTGTCTCCTAATACCTTTGCTGGGTCCTGTATGGTCTCCATGTGTACAGAGAGGAAATCTGTGAAATTATTTCCTGTAGGAAAAAAAAATAAAAAGGGGGAAAATAATCGCTTTCAGTAGATCAGAAAACAGTATGTCTTGCCTCTGTGGTCAGGAAAGAAAGAATAGATAGGAATGATGACTCAGCGTTCTATACCTTCTTTTGATATTCATTTTTGCTTTTAACATTGAAGTGTTATTTACATATGACAGTGGCTTTCTGTGGTGGTTAAAATTCTTTCTGTTTCAGTGGAGTTTTAGAGTTTCTGAATTGCATCAGAAAGCATTTCCTTGGGTACTATTCTTCTTACTGTTTCACATCTTGTCAGTGCTAGCTGCAACAGTTATTAACTAGGAGAAAGCTGACTGAGCAGCTGTTTAAATTTTTGAATGATACATTCCATATCATTTTAATTATTCTGAAAAGCATTTAATAGCTTAATAAGACAAGGGTTAGATCATTAATGTAAATTTCATTTGTTTGTGTTGTTTGAGATTTTTGTAACTGGCTGCTTAATGGCCTGTGTCATGCAGGTGTATGATTAGCTCTCACTGGCACATTTTACACCATTGTCATTAATGACACAAGTGGCTTTTCCGTCATTTTCTCTTGAAATACCAGGTAGAGTGCAAGATCAGTGACAGTTTTATCAGTGAGCAGCATTAAGCTGCTCTTTGCCACTCATGAATCAATGTATTTAAAGTTTCAATTGGTCCCTGTTCTACGTGTGCCATTGCCACTCCAGTGTCTCATTTGCCAAATGAATAAGATTTCTCATTAAAGTAATACTGTGCTTTTTTCACTGGAATACTTGCTATGTTTAGTTTGTTTTGACTTTACTGAGAAGGGGCTCTCAAATAACAAAAAAACAGAAACAAAACACTGTTAAATAATAACTAAAATAAGATGAGATTTGAGCTATAAAGCCCATCATGGTTCTTGACTTAAAATTCAACTGTATCTGGAGAGATAAGAGGCAGACCTATGCACTGTCTCACCTTCTAGAGGTATGGTGAGATTGCTTCTCTTTTAATCTTTGCTAAGTAATATGGAAAGAAGTAGGCAACAAAGAAACAGCTTCTCAGTCACTCTGCCCTTGGATAAGTCTGCACCTGTTCTTTTATAGTAAGAGAAATCAAGGTATATTTTGTATATCTACAGAGGTATTAATTTTCACTTACTCTCCAAAGTAAGCTGCTGTACTTTATACATCTAACAATCACAGAACCAATAGTCTTGCTTCAGTCATTTGAAAATGAAAATATGCATCCCTCCAAGTCTAAGATAAGACTACAATCAGAAGGAGCAGCAACCAATATGGAACACTAATGATGGAAGTTGGCCTGAAAAGTGGGAAATTCAGCCATGCAGCCATTTCTCCATTCTGAAAACCCTTTTCTAATTTGAAAGCAGTTACTTGTGACCCATGGCCAAATGACAAAGACTTATTGCTGTAGTCTAATGCTTAATCTAAAGGCTATTGCAAATATTAAAGTGAAATATAAAGACGAATCTTATGTTGCTGTTGAAGGGACAAGAGAAAATAGAATTTTGATGTAGGTTTTTTCAGTCAGTTAACTTTACCAGCCTCACCACCAAAGCTGTGAAAAGATGAACAGTGCTGATCTTGAATGGAAAAAAAAAAAAAAAAAAAAAAAGTGGTATGAAAAGTAGCGTGACATCAAAATCCAAGTGAGTCATACAGCTAAGCATGAGAAATGGCTGTAAAAAGAGCCAAGGCAGACATCACAAGTGTAGAGCATTTACGGGGAACTGGTACTCTGCAACGTTAAATGGCATAAGGATGTAATCTAGAATTGCTAAAAGGAGCAGGAGATATGTTCTCTTAATAATTTCAGCATTTTTTATGTCTTATACTAAAGTATGTGTGACTGGTCTGATGAAGGCTGGCGTTTGTTTGTTTTTCTTAACCTTTCTCCTACAAACTAAAGTTCATTGCAGAAAGAAAATGATACCAACAGTAAATGACACAAATCCTAAAGAAACTGTGGAAAATAGTGATTAGTCTTGGACAACTCAAAATTCAGAGATTTTCTCACTTTCAGAAAATGAAGGACAGTAATTGTTTTAATTTTATTTTAAGGATTTGATTTTCCTATGCCAGGGTTTCCTAAGGGAAGAGAAAAGGTTATTTTCTTACAGTGTAGCAAGGATTATACTATTTTATGCTGTTAAACTAGCTATTTATAAAGGTAGAAATTTTTAAAATCTTTATAAATAGCAGTCTGTTTTTTCTGGTGTCTGTTGAGTTATTAAATTACGTGCAGCATAATGTCTGATATCTAGAACACGGCAGTAGCAGGATGTTGAAATTAAGTTATGAAACTCCAATTTTCTGATGCCTATTCAATTCTTGAAAGAGTTTTACACTTTTACACTCATAGTGTCATGATTACTGTTATTAGCACCTCTAATTTCTTTTTTCTAGCAGTAAGGCTAGAGAAAAAATCAGAAAAATATTTATAAGTAAAGGGAGATAATTGATTATTAGAATGCTTCTTTAAAGTATGAGGCAGGAAATCAATTCTTTCATGCACTGGATCAGCTTGTCCAGAAAGAATATGCAATCTCCATGCTTGGAGATTTGCAAAATTTGTTTGGGTAAGGCCTTGAGTAACCTGATCACGCTTTGAAGTTACCTTCAGCAGGCTTTCAAGTGTACCATCTAGCTTCTCCACTCAATTGAAGTCTATAATCTGCCCTTATATTTTTGAAGACCAATTCCTCTCTTTCCCTGTTGCTTCTTTGCTTCACTCTTTGTAGAAGCATCTGAGAAATTGGGTTGTCATGTTCAAGCTGTCATTGCACTGGTCTCAGTAAAACAGACAGATGACAAGTAGTATGATCAAAGGAATATTGTTTTCTTGTATATCAGTGAAGTAAATAATGTAGGAAAACTTTATGATAAGCCTGTAATATACGTATAATAACATTCATTTGTTTTTCTACAGGACATGTATTAGCATATTTTACACATGTAAAAACTAGTACAAACTCACGTATTATTTGATTTCTCTCATAAAATATTTATTTTTCTTCCCTAAGAGACATCTTCCTGTTCACAGTTCCTTGTAGAATGTTCTTAACTGGGTGCACTTTGTTCTTTTTGTACTTGAAAATGTGGTATCCTTCCTAGAAAGAAAGATTGGAAATCAATAAATTTATTCCATATTCCTCATTTTATTCTATGCTAACTGGCTTTGATTTGTATATAAGAATATGAACTATACAAAAAATATTTTTTATGCATGATGACATATCAACTGTTAGCTCTGGAGTTTTCTCTGATGTGTTAAAACTGCTCATAGTTGAGACTTTTTTTTGTTTTTAACATCTTTCAGAATCTTCATATCATTCATTCCATATTTCCACAACTGTTTTCTGTCACATCAGCTTTCTTGTTGGAAATAAAATTCTCTTGGTTAATAGAACAAGAAATTACCCTTGAGATATTTATTTTGCTATAAATTCTCTTGGTCAGCAGTAATATGCTGACATTTCTGCTGAGAGAACTTGATGAAATCTTGTGGTTTTGACCTATCCTTGAGAATATCTCCTGGGAAAACTGCACACCACAGCAGAAAGTATTGGAGTTCTGGTGTGATGATGTCATATTAAATACATTAGTAGTACCTAGAAACTGAGATTTTGTTAGCCTCAGTAGAGGATGAAGTATGAACCTCTGCACTAGGCATGAAAGGATATGAGTGGAAAGAAAAGAGAAAATCAAATTAATCTTACTGATTTTGTGCCCTTTTGGGGCTTATACTCAGTACAGAGAAGACCAGTGATTTCTTTTTGTCCCCCCATTCTGTCTCATTCTAACCTGCTTTTGCTTGTTTGCAATCAGTTTCCGGCTTATATCTGCAGTGTTTATTGTTAGTTTGGCACTTGATTTTCAGTACTAAGAGTCTTGGTAACTGTGGGATTTGAAGTTACAGAACTCTTTGTGTGTGGAGAAGAACAATGACATGTTTCCAAAATCTCAGGTGTTTTTAGGTGAGCAAGGTAAGATCCATCAGTCTAAACAACATGCGACATCAACAGATGTTTTTTTTTCTCTGCAGATGGTTTGTTACTCAGGGTTAAGAGATCAAACAATGTAAACAGCTTGTCCGTGAATGACCAAACAATAGTCAGCACAGACCATTACAGACCACTACACTCTCAATAGTTAAGTGATGCAGATCCTTCCTTCTTTCAAACTTAGTATGGGCTTTCAACACTCATAGTCTTCTGTACAGCAGTTTTTGATGTTTACTTTCTACCCCACTCTGGATGAAAATGGAAAGGGTTTTGTTTGCCCTTTACAGATAGGGAACGAAGACTGTGCTCATACAAAGAAATAGACAAGATAAGCAGAAACTTGAACTCAGATTAAGCAAGAAGGTTTTTAAAATGTTGAGATGGGTTTGAAATCCCAAGTTACACCACAACAGTTCCCAGACTCAGTCTCAGGTATGAGAGCCCTGATCCACTACAGAGTTCTATTTCTGGTGTCTTTATATATATAGGCCTGTAATGTATGCCCTCCTTCAGTGTACCAACCACCAAAATGTTTTTCATTACAGTCTTTTCTAGCACAAAGGCCGTCAATTTCTGAAGTAGTGGTTACATTTAAGGTTAGCTTTTTAAAGGGGAAATAACTTTTGAAAGCAGAATGAAAGAGGACTGGCTTTCTTTCAGTGACATGGCTGTATTGAGAGCCTTTGTTGAGACTTGATAGAGAAAGACTTCAAAGCTGAGAAAGGCAAGACCTCATCACCTCTCCTGGGTTCTGAAACCTGGCAGGTGTACTGTGAAGTTATGTACTGAATTTGGTCTCAGTTGTGAATCCTGAAAGGAAAAGAATCTTCTTGCTCTTTTTAAAAGAAATTTCAATACCATTCCAGTATGGTATGGAAAAGCTTTAAGGCAGCATGGGTCCAACCTTTTGGCTTTGAGTGAATAAGAATTCTCTTGGATTTCATAAACACGGTTTGCTCCAAAAGTAATGTCTCCTATTTATCTCTATGGAAACTACAACCAATGCACAGACCACAGCAACACTGCTTGACAGAGCAGCTACAGAACACTGATATTCAATGCAGAAATCACCATTATCTGTCCATCTTTTTCCACTGGTAAACAAGAATCTGCATGCCACAATTGTCAAAATCTGTGCTGGGTGACTCACTGTCATTGTTGCCATTGCTAAAACACACCACACAACTTCTCACTATGCTCACATCCACTGTTTTTTCTATGCAAACATTGATCAAGTGTAGATGAATACCAGTGGCAGCCATTTTTTCCACAAGGAGGAATTCAGTGACATACCTTTTTTCGTATGCACTTCTACAGCAAATGCCATTCTGTTGGACTGTCCCTCTACTGCCATCTGTGACATGGCAATAAAATGTAGTCGAACATTGGTGGGAAGGTACAGCCTCTACTGCCATACCACCAACATCCACATCTGGTGTCATGAGCAAGCATAATGAAATGGGAGGCATTTACTTCATAAAACATATACTGTTGTTAATGTAAGTAGTCATAAAACTTTTTGTTTTTAACTTTTTAATTAAAATATAAATAAAAGAGAGTATCAAACCAATGGATTATTTGGCCATGTTCTCGCAAAACTTATGAGTCAGTCAGGTTCAATGGCAGTGACAGACCTGGGCTGGGCCACTCAGTGGGGAAGAGCCGCCACTGCTGTGATGACATAGGCAGCGGCATTATGAGCTGGGCCAGGCTGCAGGTTGGACATGCCTTCTTTGGGATTTTTATCAAAATTGAAAGTTGATTACCTGTTACTAAATTACTTGATGTTATTTATTTTTTCTTCAAATCTTCCTGGTTTTATTTATTCCTTTTAAGTTAGTAAAACTAACAGAGAGGGTCAGATACCCCATCAGTTTAACATTCTTGATTATACAGGAAATTACTTAGTTGCAGTGTCAGTGCAGTTCAGTTCCAGTTTTATCTGTACATTTTCAAGCTGCCCTGTGCAATCAGAAAATGTAACATCTGTGATGGAGAAAGCCATGAAGCCACAACTTTAATTCTATCTTCCAATTTTATGTCTAGAGTGCAGTCACCGCTCTCAGTTCCCCCCTCTATCTAGATTTTTTTGGTAAGATTGTAGAGTGGGAGAAAAGTTGTAAAGTTCTACTCTAATAGAAAAAAAATGTGGGTAGTATGCAATGCTATTGAAAAGGGAGATAGAGCCTCTTGAAGGTTACAGGAAAGAGGTGGAATATTTTGATTCTCCCCCCCTTAAGTTCACCATATATGCAAAGTATGGAAATGTACATATTTATATAAAAACACCCATCCAGATAGTGAAGTATACAAATGAGATCAAGGAATGGAAGGACTCTAAATGGCAGTACTGGCTGCCAACCTTTCAGGATTTTATTCAAACAGGTCAGAGAAGTAACTGTTTGATACGACTTCATTGCGTTTAGTTTGGTTGTGATTCTGTTTTTTTAATGTGCTTAGTCATGTTGTATCTTGAAAGACGATTCTGCATCTATAGTCTGTTTCACTGACATCCTGTTAGCAAGAAAAGGCATTATGAAGAAACATCTCCCTGGAGGTGTAAGTATTCATAATTGGATGTAAATTCCCCTTCTGAACTGTGGGCTGCTGGCCACTGCTCTTTTGCTTGATAGAGCATTGGTCTGATAAATTGGCTACGTATGTGCATCTCTGTTTAAATACAAATGTTAGCCTGTGAATATCAAACTGTATGAGAAAATCTGTACGCAGACATTATTTTGTCCTGTGTCAGACTATCTGGGAAACTAATTTATTTCTGTGGTCGAGGGAGGACATATTCATGAATATGATAAAATGTGTTGGGAATTGAGAAATCCTCAGAGGAAAAAGTCAGGCAGACATAGCTGATCTGCTATCATTAATTAGACCAAGCAAGACTTCAGCAGTACTTCCGATGGCTTTGTTATACACAAAGCTTCTGGTTGTGCAGTTTTCTTTGCCTTTATAGCTGTCCACAACATTCCCAAACAATTATCGTTGTACTTTTTGTTTGTTTCTTTTGTTATGGACAAATCTTTTAGCACTGAGTATAACTAGAATTCTTTGACAAAGAACTTGCTTCTTTTGATTTCAGAACATCTTTGGAGCAACTTGCCAAGATTTTTGTTGGAACTAGGGAGAACTACAATAAAAAGAGCTGAAAGAGACTTACCTTTGGCAGACATTTCTTTAAAGTTATGTCCCTTGCATCTCATCTGTATTTTCCTGTCCTTCATGATGTGACACTTAATGCCAGGGGGATGTTAGCCGTTCTCAAGTAGATTCTTTCTTTTTTTTTGGGGGGGGGGGGAGGATGGGAACTGAATTTGACACACCATTTTGTTTAGATAAGGTGATGTGACATAACATTTGACATAGTTATGCTTGTTGCTATACCTTTAATGAAGAAAGGCTAAATAATTACTAGATGAATAAATATTTTACTCCAACTCAGAATGCCTATCTTTATCCTCTCAGTCATGCTGTGACAAAGTCAGTGGTTTTAAATGTTAGAAATGGAGTACTGAGATACTGTGATGAGACAAATATAGATATTATACTTCTATAACTCCTCAGACACGTTTAGATTTTTTGTTTACTGACTAATATACTTCATCTTTTTCAGAGGTGACTTATTTCTGGAAGTTTAAGAAAATTCATAGGTCCTTTCTAGTAATACAGAAAAATAAGGATTTCCTGTTTTAACGTAGCTGCTTGTTTCAGTTTGCTAGGGTTGCTTCCTAAAACTGCACAAGACTAAGCACAGTTGCAGTTTCTGTTATTTTTAAGATAATGTTTTCTACTGCAGTGTCCCATAAATGATATCAAATGTCATTTATTTCCCAGATGTAGTAGTACCACCTTTGCTTAATCTTTCTTGCCTTGGGAAGTTTTCCAGCTAGGTGTTTTGAAGGGACTTCCCACTGTTACTAAGGTATGTTCCAGACTAGAAAAGAGGCTAATACCAATTGAGCTTCACATATTAAAGGTGCCAGGTCTCATTTTCTGAATTGTTAGGTAACATTGGTGTATGCTGGCATTTTGTGTGAATACCCAACCTCACTTGAGCTGGATTGGGCCAAAGCATGCAGGGCATCGTGCTTTCACTCCTGTTTTCCATGAGCAGTGCCTGCACGCAACCTGAAGCAGTCTGATGCTGTGCAGAACAAAGTTTCTTCGTTTTGTGCAGCTGTGTGATAGTACACTAAATAAAAGTGTCCTCCCACTGAGCAGCAACCATTCTTTTGTCTTCTTGTTGATGGCTGCAGTCAGAGCAAGAAGTGTGGGATCACCACAACACAGATCCAACAACCATCTTCTGGGTGCCCTATTTTCCCTGCCTAGTCTGAGGATAGAGTGGGATTTAACCATCTGAAAATAGCCTAGGGAAGTTGAACATTGACAGGGAGGTATTTAGAGGTAGTGTAGGTGGAAGAAGAGTAGATACACTCCATACATGTGTTAGATTAATCTTATTCTTGTGAGAAAGAGAAAGGATTAAGTGCTGCCTTCTTAAAGGCACCTCGCTGTACCTTGAGGCATTCTGACAGGATTTAGATCCAGTACCCCTCTCTCTTATCAGAGAAAAAAGTTAAAATGCATTTTAGTTGTCATTTTCTGTCTCCTCTATTTTTTTACTGGAGAAATAATTCTACACATTGTCTCCTTTCTTTAGCAGTTGTTGTCATTGTATCAGATAACTATCACAAAGAGTAGAAATGATTCGTTTTGCATATTGTAGGCTGTTAACATCTTTTGCTTGTCAAATTCTACTATACTACAGACAGGGCTGTCACTCAGTATTATTAATTTACCTCTCAGCAAAGCAAAGGTACATGCTGAATTCAGTATAAAGTCAAAGTGACAGAGTCCTTTATGCAATCAAAATAAATGTATCCCTGTTGCTTTGAAATCAGCAGTACTCTTTGGTGTTATTTTACAGGTTCTAGTGGAGGTTAAAGGAACAAGTGAGAGGGAGAATTCATTGACTTTCCTGGCATATATCTGTATCTATACTGATTTTAACCTTGCCCATGAAAGGTCAAGCATAAAATTATTTTCGTAGAGTAGCTGTCTTCAGAGGTTTAAATTAACATAGATGGAAAGCACCATAGGAACAAAAGTTCATTTTATCCTAATTGGATTAAGATAAGTCTCACGCATACTGTGAGGGTGAGGTTTCACCAGAATACGAACTTCAGGATTGACAGAAAGGGATTAATTTATGTGCCTCTTGTCAGGTTGTTGACTAATAATGTATTGATTGTATCTGGAAGATATGCAGAGTGTCTGTTAGAAGCAAAGACACTCTCGAATTGAAAATTACTAGAATATCTGACAAGATCAAAGCTAGATTAATAGGAATAAACAGCAATAAGTAGGCTGCAGCATATCTCAGATGCAGAGTTTTATGTGGCGTGTCCTGGAGCAGGCTTCATAACCAGGTATAATACTCAGCCTCAGCAATGAGTGACTGATTTGTGTAGTGCCTGGAATTTTTTCTGCTTTGCTTTTCTGTGTTCCTGCAGACATATTGAGCTACTCAAGTTTAATCCCAGAAGAGCCTGCAGGTGGTATTGTCCTCATGTTGAGAAGTTATTAAATTCTTAAGGTCATCGTAAAAAAAGGTTCCATTAAATTAAGTTAATAAAAACATCGGGCAAAGGTTTGCTAAGTGTGCAGGTGTCAAAGCCTTGGGAATTGGACTGTCTCTCATGACACGAAGATAAAAGAATATCTTACAACACATCACAATATGAAGATGTTAGCAGTTCTGCTTCTGTCAGTTTATGGCATGGATGGGATAGAGAGGCTGGTGCTTTGCAGAGGAAAATGTCCTATTCAAATACTTTTGGTAAGGATGGGTTGCAACGATTTTCGTTGATGAAATCTTTAAACTTTCTGCAAAGAAATACGAACTCTTCTGCTGTTGTTTTTCACATATATATGCACAGAGAAACACAAAGATAAATAGGTGTACATAAAAATGTAGATTAGATATATAGATCCACGGTGATCTGTTGCTAATCCCTGTTATGTACTTAACAAGGAGAACTGAGCCTGCTGTTTTTCCAGTGTTACTAACACATTGAAAGTTCTTAAAGCAGTGAAGCTCTTGAAGAAGGATGGAATGTAAAATCATTTGATGACAATTTTTTTAATGGAATCTATGATGAGGCCTCTGATGAAAAACATAGTCATGATTTTGAGCTCTCCTTTTTTTTTATTTTTATGTTATGATTGATGGCTTTTTTCTTTAATGTTAGTGTGAGATTCTAGCTCCAGTGAGGTAAATTGCAAATCTTCCTTTTACTTTGGTACAACCTGGATTTCAGACACTGAGCTCAAGAATGTAAATGTAGTTTTGCAAATAAATTTCTGGCTTTAAATGAATAATTGATGCTATTTTCAATTCCAAAATATTAAGATATAATCAATTAAAAACTTTATTTGCTGCATTTAATGGACAGAAAATTAAGTTAAAGGAAAATGTTATGTTAGGGATTAATTTTGAAAAATCTCTGTGAGGCTTAAGTTTTGGCTGACATGATATATAATGAATTATGTATTTAGTTAAATAAAACTATCCATTTCTTTCATGTGCTGGATATGAGTTGCATAGAGTAGTTTTTAGTCATCTACTATTCACCTAAAAACATGACAGATTTCTACCTCTTTGCAATATACTTTTTTTATTATTATTATTTGAAGCATTTTAGCATAATGTGTAGTTCTCATTTTAGAGGTCTAGTTTGTAAATTACAGTTGAAAACCCATCTATTCAGAAATGAATTACAGAGAGAATTCAACTTAATCACCTAAAGTTGATTGGGCAGTCCCAGTGACTGTCTGCTAACCTCAAAAGAATTTCCATAATTTTTCATACACATTTTTTAAAGGATGATTTTTCACCTGGTGTCTGCTTTTTCATGGAAATGTGCCAATTTAAGACTTTGTTCTTAGATATGACTTCATTTTAACTCACACTTCTTAAGACTGAAATAACATTCTGACATTCTTTCCACATTTCCAGTCGCAAGCACGTATATCTCAGAAGCCTCTGCAAGTTGATAAATTCTCTTACTGTGTTCAAAAGGCAAAAGCAGCAATTATTAAAGAGAACATATGGCAGGTGCCTTAAAACTCCAGGGTGACACTAGAATGTATGACTCATTATAAGTATTTTCTAGGTTTTTAATTGCTTCTGTCATTAAAATTCACCAAAAATTGGTAAATGGCAAACAATTCAATAATATATTCCAAATATACATGTTAAACTTTATACTTAGTAAAGGAATATGTATTTGTAAGACTTTGACATAAGTTTCTTTCATCCATTTTGTTGAAGGGATCTATTTATCTTCCTTTATTTTGTCAAATTGTGTTTTTTTTTTCAACTAAAAATTTACAGATTTGAACATTTGAGTAAAAGTAAATAAAACTAATTAAACTCCAGCTGCCATTGGAAGCGAGAGTAACATGCAATAAGTGACAGAGTATAGCTACGGAAGTTACGTGAATAGTTGACATTAATGAGAATTCTATCTGTAGTCAGTAGAAAGACTGAAAAAATTCTGCTGAAATAACTGAAAAATATTCTTCAAGTTTGGAGAAGTAGGGGTATGTCCAATATACAGAGTTTCAACAGATTGGGCGGAAATTTGAAGGTTAGGTATTTTTGTATATTAACTAAGGTTATTTACAGTATAAAACTAGGTTCTTAAATGAAAGCCTCTGAATGTTTCGTGGTGTCAGAGGTTAGGGAATACCCTTGAGGAAATGATTATTTTAAAAATATAATCTGAAATGCATGGTAGCATAGCCATTGTGAATTACCTTTTAAGAGAAGGTTCAGTTATACTGTGTTTAGTCAGTCCTGGCTGTAAGGAAATTAGGGGAATAGTGTAAGCAGAAGAAAACAGTTTTTTCTTAAAGGCAAAGAGAGAGAATTACAAATGACTGAACGTTTAAGAGGTTTACTAAGAAATTTCCTTTGAGGGAGTTGAGAGGAGGGAGAAGTGATAATGAGCAATATTTTATTACAGCTAAAAAAGACTCTAGCCCTTAAATCAACAGAAAAATTATGGAAATACATTATGAAGTTAAATGCTCTATCTGGAATGACTGCACATGTAGCCCAGGTAGTGTTTGCTGGGCACCCAGGAATTCAGAAGACAGTAATTAGCAATTAGCTAGGGAAAGAATGGCCTAAGTATCATCTCTGCTATGTAAAATTGTGTAATTATGGTTTTCAGGGTAGTACCAAGGTGCTGTAAGCCTGAGAATATATTTTCACTTTCTTGTTTACTTGTGAAGGTGTGAAGGCATTTTCACCTGCGCTTTTATCTTCAGCCTCTTTTCCTCTGAGCTGAAAAAATCTCCTCCTGGGGGAGGAACCAAAGAAGTAGGCATCAAAACTAATTCCTAGACACCCCTGAGGAGCAGTGGGTGTTCTTTTGGTTTTCTTTTGTGTCCTCTGGTTTTCTTATTGCCATGGCATTGCTCTTTGTTTGGACTTCAATTTTATGCTTCTTCCCTTAAAGCAGAACTTTAACTGATCTTTCACCACGCCCTGCAATAGAGAGGGGTTTGTAATATCAGCAGTACAAAATTAGCCTCGTGTGTAAGATATTACCTGAGTCACAGTGTGAAATGCACACCATATCTGTGGAAAATAAGGTATGGAATTGTATAATTCAGAGGCTGCATTGGAAAGAGCATGCAGTCAGACACAAAAGAAGGCTGCGGGGCAGCCATTGCTGTGGCATTTCCTGGAGCATGAGCACTTCATTTGGTAAAACTGTGGCTCTGTCCACAAAAGTGACGCTGGACCAGCAGCAGGTTTCAGACCCGTGGATCCATAGCTCAGTCCTGTCATTATTCACCTGGGGAAAAATAATGGTGCTAACAATATTGTTACACTGTCAGAGCTTCACCTAGTTTTCCTGGTTTGCAGGTAATGTTATTACAATTACGTCTTTCCCAGGCTCTTGTTAGGTTGTTTTCCTGCCTTCATTTTAAGAAATAGCACTCTTTCTCTGAGTAATCACTAAGGTGATAGAATATTAAATCTTTAATTATGCTTTAAAACTTCTTTACTAGATCATTCAATCAGGCTTACCTGCGGTAAAGCACCTGTTTTTTTCTTTGTTTAGCTGCTGAACTAGATGTATCATACTGACAACTGCTTGTGGGTATGGAATTGCTATCAAACAAGTATGGTGCTGTCCTCAGGGGGGTAGAGGAAGGAAAAAAAACAACGGGACAAAGATAGGACTTCCATATGTAGTGTTGCATTTTATTTATTTGTTTACTTAGTGTGCAGAAGATGCTTGCAACTTCCATTTGCATCCTATCCTCATTTACCTTGCATGGCGCGTTTACCACACCTGTTCTCATTCAAGAAAGAAGCTCTCTAGCTGGTGAGATTGCATATATGCCACAAGAATGACATTTATCAGTGAATTGCTGAGAGAGGATTACTCTGGATCTGAGGGATCCAAGTAGAGAGATCAGAGGTATTTTACGATGCTTTATGGTTCACGTGGAAATGACGCTGAGGAACTTAGATCAGCTTGTGTTAAGTCAGACATTCAGGACAAGTCAAGGAAAAGGTTCATGATGCAGAAAAAGATTGTCTTAGATTACTCTAGATTAAAAAAGAAAAAAGAAAAAGGAAAAAAAGAAGGAACAGAAAAAGAACTTGTACAATACTTCAAGTCCAGTCTCATTTCTGAGACTGATAATTCAGCAAAACAGGGAAATGCACTTGAATGCATTTTTTGTAAGTGTTCTGTAGCTATGCTTTTATAAACAAAAAATAGTTTTAGAAGTAATTTTAAGCTACACACAGCTAAGCAGAAACTGACATTAAAACATTAATTCATTAAACATGAATATTGTATACTGCCGGGGAAAACCATTGTGAAATTTGAATATCTGTTGATTATATGTAAGACTGAACTTTTATAGATAAGTAAAATTGCTTTTCTGCAGGTAACTTTACTGTTTTGTCTAGAGGGGAAAAGTCAGATGAGAAATCTGACAGTAGACATTATGAGGAAAACCCTGAAGCAGAAAAAAACTGCAAGAACATCACTATAATGAATATCGATATAATATAAACAATAAACAGTCAGTGATCAATTGGTGCTTCTGAAATTGCCTGGAGTAAAAACAGAACCTTGTTATGTTCCTCTGGAAGCATTACTTAGACCTGCAGGGGGCAGGGGAGATTCTGCTGTTTGGAGTCATTTGCTGCGAGAACAAAACAGTGACTTCAGCTGTCCTTGTTGCTACTAACTTGGTCCATGTGCTCCCTTGTCGGCGAGTGAGAGGATGCCGTACAACATTAGTGTGTTTTTTATGCATAGACGAAGGTTTTGAAAAATTTTTAAATGAAAGGCATTTAGATCCACCTCAGACCTTTGCAAAGATTATTGTTGTTTGTTTGTATCCCCTTCAATGCCAATCAGCTACAACTATATGGTATTGCATTTAATGCTTTAGAGAAGGTTTTGGCTTTTTATTTCTGTAATTCCCGAGCTGCATCCTACTTTGGCCAGGGCAGTGTTCACTGTGAGTGGCAAAGTCATAATTTGCACGTATTGTGTTTTGAATTCAATTAAAACTTAAAGGGACAATTGATAAAGTAAAATAATGGTGATAAAACTACTGCCAGGTAGCCAAAATGTTTATCTGAGGGATTTTTAATGCCTTTCCAAGCAGCAATAAATGTTTATTCTTTCATATATGCCTTTCAGTTATCCCAAATCCATATGCAATAGGTTTTGTACTGTTCCTAAGTACTCAAGAAACTAGTGTACTGTTGTCATATACTCTGTAATTAATTTTATCACATAAATTATGTCTTAACACTGTGGTATCTTTTTATCTCACAAGCTTAACATTTACTCAAGCTCATTTCCTTTTACTCTGACAAGGTACTGCTTTGTTTATCATCATTAGTTACATGTATCTGAAAAATCAATTCTTTTAAACATTAATTTTATTTTACATCTCTATAAACCTTGAAGAAAGAATTGTAATCAGTTTTCTAGCAGTGTTTCTGTGGCATTCATTGAATTCCTTAAATTACTTTTTTGTATCAATGATATTAAAAAAATGCAGATTTTCTGAGTGGTATTGAATAATGTATTGTATTGCATAATTTCCTTTGGCAAACTTATGTTAAGTCTTCAGTATGAATACTAGTTTTTGCAAGTCATTTCAAACAGGCCAGAATTGAAACCCACAGTGTGGAAACCTGGATTTCCCATCTCAGGTGGAGATCTGTAGTATATCATTTGGCAGGATTTACCCGTATTTCAAAATATCAGTAATGTGGGGTCTGCTACTGATAACATAGTTTTGAGCAGGATTCCACTTAGAAATCATGCACTGGATATGTGGTTTCTTGGATTCTATTTACTTTGCTCTAACAAGCATTACATTGACCCTTTCTTCTAAACAGAGAAAGATGATCAGAAAAAGATGATCAGAAATAGAGCAAGAGCAGTTGATAATGAGAGACATACCTTGGTTATATTTGCAAGTATATGCTTGTGGCCAAAGAACTGGCCAAAGTGAGGTGATCTTTCAATGTACCATGACAGAAACCTGTTCACTTAATTTAAAAGTGGTGAGTCTGGGGTTCTCATTGCTTTCTTCATCTTGACTACACCTTCCATATCTCTAGTAGATGTCTTAACAGTTTTAATAGTAATGAATACAAATGTGATAATAGTATTAATACAATTAAACCAGTACCCTGACCAGTCCTTGGTTGGCTGAAATGTGTCAAGGCATCTTTCACCAGCTCAGACTTTGCAACAGGCTTTTGGTGGTGTGTTTGTAACTTCTCAGACTAATGTCATCACTGCTTTTTCTCTTGCCAGCTCCTTGCTTTTATCTGATGCTAAAAAAACTTTGTTACCCAAAGAAGAAATAGGTATGTTAAAAAAAAAAAAGTGTTTTTTAAAAAATTGAGATGAACTGCAATTGCCAAATATACAAATAAGAAAGGCAGACCTTGCCACAGAGTTCTTTAAGTCAAGGAAAAAGGTGACCAAAATAATAGGAGAAAGGAATGAAATTTAGGATTATGAAAACCTATTATAATTTCTGGATAATTTAGTTAGGTTCCTGTTCTCTCCTACTGTCCATTTTTGACTGATATATATTAGGAGGACAATGAGGAGATACGAATAAAATGCCCTGATCCATGTTGTCAGAGAATTTGGAGAGGAAAAAAGAAAAGCGTGGTTAAATGTAACACAAGCATATAAACAAAATCAAAACAGAAAATGTTCAAAACCTTCTGTGTCTTCAAAGTTTTTCTAGAAAAAGATTTTCTGTTTATTCTAATGTTCCCCTGAGAGCTTATAGCCTTGCAGAAAGTAGCTAACGCCAGAGGTGTCGCCAGCAACCAGCAAGGCTGTCAGATACACTTTACTCATGTGACCAACTGCAAAATCTGATCTGATGCATCCCTTGGCAGTACTGAATGTCTGGGCTTTTCCCACTCTGTAATTCTGCTTGGTGATCTTGCTGTACATGCCATTTAACATATGCATCAAGAATGAAATGGGCCATTATCAGAGTGATGGAAGCAGTTACCTGTTACAGCATGGGAACAGATTTGATGATTCAGAGATTCCTTTAATGTCTTGTTTTCTCACTGGATGGGACTGGCTTTCAGTTTTTTTTTTCAGTCTGTGTGCACTTTTCTCCTGCACTTACCCTTAGGCTTGATTTGACATCAGAACAGCTATTAAGTTTTGTCTAATCAGTATTCTATCTTCCTCTAAGTTTCTCTTCAAAATAATCTTCTTCCACTAGATACATAGAAAGTGCTTCATTGTGCACTATGATGGCAATCACTTGGACAGCTGCAAGTTATAAGCTCTGTGGTGGTTTGACCATGACCAGAACCGAAGCCCGCTTGCCATCGCTTATTCCCCAGAGGGTGGGAGAAAATCTCACATTTTGCCTCAGAAAGGCAAATGTGAGATAAACTTGTGGGTCAAGGTAAAAGTAGGTTAACCAGATAGGGGAAAAAACACCATGCAAGTGATGTAAAGGCAATCAGTCATGACTTTGCACCAGCTGATATGTTGACAGATCATATAATGAGTAAACACAATTATAGGAACAACATTCACAGATCTAGGTTCACTGATTACTACTTGTGTATTATCCATGCAATCATAAAATAACTTTTCACACCTTTAATAGTAAATGTTTTATCAAGCTCTCTGTACTATACTAGTCCTGATACGACAGCTAACGTTCACTGGGAATGTGAATTTATTCCATTACTCCTATCTGTGTAAATGCTTGGTAATGTGGCAGCTAGTGCTTGAACATTCAGGGAATCCTGTTAAATAATATGACTTGGCCTAGGCTGAGTATGAATCACTGCAGAATGCAGGTGGGATACTAAACATCCCCAAAGGTATTGCTTTGTATTACTTGCTTATTACAAGTCTCCTAAAGGGCTTCAGTACTGCTTACTGCTAAGTTTCACCAACAGGACTGATGTTCAGCAGTTAGCTATTTGAATTTTACATTATATGTAGGGATATACAGCAAACTTAAGATATATTAATCCTTTGTCTTGTTTTCAGTTGTTTAAAATAGTCAATTAAATATATTTTAAAAACCAGTCTCCTGAAATCAAGCTTCTTGTGTTAGATAGCTAACTTTACTCATAAATATTTGAAAAAATTAACTTAATGACAGGGTCACAGTTAAACTGTGACCACCCCAAAATTAATTTTGTTGTCTCTGTCTGGATTCTTCTACCATATAAGCTGTTCTCCTTTATTTTTTGTTTGTTTGCTTTTTGTTTCTTAAATCTAATTCTAATAAATCTCTAGTATAGAGGAATAGATTCAGCAAGTTTTAATGTCTATGCACTTTACGTTGAGATATTGTTCAGAACTCTGTCATTTTCAGTTAATATAGATTGCCAGACTTGGGTTGGAGATCTGTGAAGAAAACTCCCCTTTCAAAAATGACAACAAAAGATCTTTGAGCTGTGTGGTTCTTCAGTTACTTTTGTGGAAGGTGAAAGAGTAAATCTGGTAGGCAGTAATGCTGACTTCCTAGGACAGGTGAATAATTAGTGCAGGTTTTGAGTGCAGGGTTTTGTTTTTTTTTCTTTTTTACACTGGAATTTATAGTAATTTTTATTTTGCTTCAAAACACCACTGTAAAATCCCAAAAGCCCTTTACGGAAATGGGAATGAAACAAGTTAGCAGGTGTTATTAAGAGAACATGACTGTTGCTTTTGCAAAATGCCAGAAGTTGATTGCAGACCAACTAGGGAAGACCTATGAGATTCTTCTAGCGTACACAAAAGGAATGAACCCATAATTAAATTACAGTTAAGCACAGATGGCTATTTTACAGCAGGTGCTCAACTTTGAAAGTGTATTGGCTGGACTATTTTTGTTCCAACATGGTGTTCAGTCCCTGTTGGGCTTCTGGCATCATTTTGTGGATAAAAATATTTCTTCATATATGTATTTTGGGTTATTTAGAGGGTTTTTATTTTGTATGTGTGTGATTTGAGCTTTTGTGTTTGTGGGTTTTTTGGGGTTTTTTTTTTGTTTGTTTGTTTTTACTGCCAGAACCCAAAGCTATCGGGTACTGCCACATTTTAAAGGACACTTAAAAGAAAAACACGAAGTAGAGATTAAATATAATACACAGGAAATTAAATATTAAAGTATAAAAAGGATGTCTGCATAATGTTTATGAGATGCAGATAAGTAACTGGTAGAATTAAAACTAGATCTCAGAATACAGTTACCCAAGATGAAATAATTGCTATGCAAATATTCACTAAGTGTGTCTTTTATTTGGATACTGAAAAAGATAACACTAGCATATCATGCCATTTCAAGGTCAATCTTATGTTTATATGATTTATGTTAAACATAATTATGATAAGCGTTTTGAAGACTACGTAGACCTTGTATGTGACTAGTCAGTGATATATGAAAAATGATTCTTAGAAGTACCTCAGTACTTACAAGAATTAGTTCTTTAAGTATCATATACTAATAAACATAATTTACTTAAAAATCAAAATTGATTCTATGCTTAATTTTAAATAAATCTGTCACAGATATTGATGTGATGTACAGTCATTGTTAAATATAGTAGCTAACTCTGCAGTAATCTTGCCTTTTCACAAGTGTTCACTGTATGGATATAGGTTGATATTGAGTGAAGCCTCAGTGAAACTCGTGATTCTATTATTACTGTAACACTGTATATTGAATTTGGTTTTCTAGAGATTGGCAAATAACTCAGGTTAATAGTTCAGCTTGGACACGTTGATGAATGTCCAGAGGGTATTTCATTTGCTGTAACTAGTCAGGTCAGCTCATATAAATAAACCAGCAACAGAGTTGCAGAATTACAGAACAGTTTTAATAGCAGCTTAGGTAAGCTTTCCATTTCTCTCACTGTTCATCTCATGTTTTTAATGTACACCACTGCCTTCAAGCATAGAGTTAGTTTCTGCAGCCCTGAGGCTGAAGAAATCTCATGAGGTGTCCATAGAGTGAGAAGAATTTTTATGCCTTTACCAGCTCCTGTGCTGCTGAATGAAAGTTGCATCTCATTTGGACAATAAAGCTGCTCCTTTCTATAGTTGTTGAATCTCTTATTTCTAGTTTTCTAAATATCCCTGTGTAGATAGAGCCTGTCTAAATATCTTATTTTCTAAGATATTCACAGAAGGATTTTTTCTGATAATATCTCCCTTGACTTATTTGCTTAGCTATGTAATGAAAATGCTTGTACAAGGAAAAGCTATTTCTTTTTATAGTGGACAGCTCACCATTTATAAATGACCAACCTGTCTCTTCTGTCAATTATACAAGATGAGGGAAAACATTCTACTCTAAATCCATGTAATAATTGTCAGATTGTATCCTGTTCATCTCTTACAGAATTACTCTTCTTCTTTACCCTGCTGCTATCAGTGCCATCTCAGTGTATTATTCTCCCTGTTTATCCACCTTCACATCACTGATATAGCAGTACTCTGCTCCCTTGTGGTGGAGACGAGACGGATCCTTTTACTCATACAGGCACATCCATTGGATGGATCATATGCAATTTCTTTATTATCTGAGCTTCACCATTCTTGTTCTTATTCTCCCCTGCAAGATTTTTCAGTGTTGAAAAATCTCTTCCCAGTATACCTAAAACGTGTTTGACTTCATTTCTGGAATATTCTTCACATATTTGTGTTGCATTCCTTTTTCTGCTGCTGCACTTTTCTAGCATATGAACATTGGTATGAACGAGTCAGCATCAGAATAGGTACTGCACATACATGGTAGATATCTGGTGTGTCTGGAATGGAAACTACTCATATTTTCAGCTAATCAAGTCTGGTCTGCTGACTTTTTCCCCTCTGCTTTCCTCCATCTGCTCTCAGGTGTATGAGAGGAATGGGGTAACACCCAGACACTCTCCTTTCTTCATGACAGCTAGCTTTCGTTTCCAGTGCTCTCTGGCCTCGTTAGGCCCTTACTCTAATCACAGGTCTGGGCTTTCAGCCCTAACCCTCTAAAATATGTCTTTTAAACTTAGAAAATGTAGAAGTTCTCTACTCTATTTTGTATGTAACAGCAAATATTGGAGTAAATTCTGAAAAAAGTTTTGAATATTTTTAATTGCTTTTTTCACTTCAATTAGTTTCCATAGTGAGTAGTCCTGTTCTTTTAGCTGTTACTTGAACAGTTTTCTCTCATCCCCAGTATCTCAAGATGGCATTTTTAAGAAAACCCACTACATTTATGATTTGAAGTGGTAACTTTATAAGACTTTCTTTGCTGAGATTTAAAATCCACAAGGGACGACTTCTTATACAAAAACAGAGAAATATCAACTGCATTTTTAATGCATCATCTGTGTTCAGGAAAGAATTTTTTCATTCTATGTCAACATTTTCTAGTTGCTATTTCCAGCATGTTCTTAATGACGTTTTGCTTAACTAATCTGTAATTACTGAGACAGTGAGATTGGTGGTGATTTTCTCGTTGCACTTGATGCATTATGGTTTTGCCTGAACATTAATAACATGAAATTTCATGCATATTTTTTAGATTTAGGATGAATTCTGGGGTTTATTCTGTTACATTTATTTGAGAAGATGATTGCGATTTGAATTGGAGTTGTGCAACGTTGGCTACGTGTGCATTGTTTCTACTGGAGATTCACCTTTGGGCATTTTAAGTTCAAATTTGCTTGACCTTATTGAGGCAAACGTCATAGTTTTATCATAGGTCAAAACAATAAAATGTAACATGTCAGGAAAGATATTTATGGCATAATAAAATACTAAACTTTTTTTTCCTCTTTTAAGAGAAATTCACATTCTTTGCTAATATTTAATCAGTCATTCTGATACAGTGATTTACTTGACACTACCTCTGAAGCATTCCACTGGGGCTCTGATTCTTAAATTATTTGTCTGTGAACTCACCGTGACCTACATTCAGTCTTCTGTGACTGATGAAAATTACTTCTTTACCTTTCACTACTGATGACAGAACCACCAAAAAAGGAAATTTGCATTGACACTCTTAATAGTACATTAAGTTAAAGTAATGCTATATGAGAATTTTTTCATCTTGTATACATAATGTTGCTGTCTTGTGAAGAGTAGCAGTCACACAGATATACATGACTTCTGCATGTTTTTGTTTTTGTGTACTCTCCTGTATGTGTTTCAGCTATGGTAACAAGGAGAATAGAGATGCTGGAGTACAAAAAACTGATCTCTAACAGTGGTCTCTGTGGGAAACTGTCAGGAACAAAGAGAGCAAACCAAGTGTGTCATAACAGTGGCGTGATAGACACAATCCAATTACTGTAATATTATGCAAGAGAAATTGAACTGTTAACACTAATTTGGATTCTTGAACTTTCTAGTCTGTAATTTCCCCTTTGTCATCATGTTTTTTTTTCCCTTTACCCTAATGGGCATTCTTTCTCCTACTCAGGAGAGCTTTTTTTTCTTTCTCTACTTGCTTTTGCTGCCAACTGCAGCATCTCATAGCTGGAAGAGAACAGGTGTATGAAAAATAACTGATTTTGGCAAATACTCATTTTGATCATGTATAATTTTTAACTAATTACCATATTCATGGGATCATAGATGGATGTTTTCCACAGTTTAAAAAAATAATCGTATCAGAAATAAAGAGACAATGCATGTCCTAAAACTGCTTTCTTCCAACGCTGTTATCTCTGTGTTCAGCAGCATAGTGGTGGTGATGGAGGTGTAGTGTATGATGAGCTTTTTGGTATGGGATTGCATCTAATACGGAATGGGGTAGGAAGCTGAAATGAGAAAAAAAAAAAAGGCAGGGAATTGATCTATTTGTCTTCTTTAAGGCACTACTTTTATAGAAATGCTAATTCTTGAAACGGATGTTCACTTTCCAAGTCTTGGCTCTACAAATCCTATCCTTGTTTGCCTCCACGTCCACTCAGTTGGATTTAGTCATGCTTGTGTGGGTATGGGAATGTGGACTCCTGTGTCCTGTACTTACCCTGTTGCATCACGTCGTTCAGCAATGGCAGTTACTATGTCAGAAGGGCTTTTCATAAATGCATCTGGTAAACATCAGGGCAAGAGGAACAAGCCTGCAACAGCTCAGGGAACTGATTCTTGCCAGGAGGTGAAGGGCACAGTTAAGTCCTTAATCACTTGACAGGCAGAGCTATATGGCAAAATCATCCCAATTGGAAGGAGAATTTTAAGTTTCTTCCCTCTAATAAGAAAAAAGTGAGGATTTTTTTGTTGTTGTTATGTTTTGTTTCATTTTAGAGATGATCAAGAGACAGAAGAGGAATAACTTAAAATTAGCCAATGTGTTAAAGATTAAATTTGTTGTGATAGAGTTCTCAGTAGAATTGTTGTCTGGTGGGTCTGTACCTGCATGGACAGAGAGCTAGAGAGTTTCCTAGGACATGAATACACCACCTGCTTAACTCTGAGAAAGACCATGGTACAGGCTTCTCCTCTAGCCTATCCTCCTTTATTTTATATTAAACCACTTTACTGTTGATAACGATGTTCCAGCACTGAGCTGCCTTCACCTGTAAAATGCCTTAGCTTAAACTGTTTATAATCCTTTAAAACTGTCCTCATTTGTTAATTTTTATTTTTTGTGTCTGTGTGTGTGTGTTGTTACTGCCGCTTCTGCTTAGAGAAATGATTTCCTGACTCACTTTTAATATAACAATGAGTGTATCCTCATGTCTCTCAGCTGTAAAGGAAAAAGAATGCACACGTTAAAGACCAAGAACCTCCCCTCATTGATCTGTCGTGCATTCCCTTCTGGCTGGCATTGCAGCCAAAAGTCAAAATCCCTTAGCAGATAAAAGTTCTTGAAACTTCTCCTGTATTAAAATTGTCACATCACTAATGCTTTCCTACCAAGAGAATTAATCTCATTAACTTTTTAGATGTGTCCTTTTCTATATATGCAGTATGAATGTGTAAAAATACCCACTGTGGTCTACAGGCTTGGACCCTCAGCATGTCAGCGTGAACTTTTGGGACTGCTACTCTAGAGAGATTTGTCTTAGAAATGTAGAATGGTTTCACTGCATTATCAATAAGATTCTCAACAAGCTCTATCTCTGTATCTGACTGTCATGAAATCTTAAACTTATTATATTTTCTCCATTGTTGCACTTAATTAAAGTTGTCTTCTTTGTGTACTTGGCTCCCAAAGGGGGAATTATCGCTAGACAAACTATTACTGACAACACTGTCAGAAGAGAGATGTGGAGGTATTATGTTCATGGTAATAATAAAGAAGGGATTCCCAAAGCTCACTTTTAATGTGTCTGCCATTCCCATTCAGACTGCAGGGCCTGTAGCTCAATTCCTTTTTGGGTAAAGACAAGTTAATTTTGTCTGTCTTCCAAGCACCAGGCTTTCTCTTAATCAGCTGTATGGAAAACACCAGGTGTCTGTAGCCTTCTTTCTGAAGACCAATACCGTGTGCCAGGCAGGTACATCTGCAACTGCTTCTGGTAACTGCTTGTTACCAGAAACCATGTATGTCATAATGAATACATTTTGCTTTTTTCTCTTGATGAAAGTCTTTCCGTGGAAAGGAAAATAAAATTCTGTAAACTTATTCCTTGGTTATATCTCAAACTCAGTTATCACAAATCTAAACTTTGGTAGAGTTTTACTTTTCTGCTGGAGATAGCGATACATTAAGATGTATTTGGCAACTGGATAATCACTGCCTGATTACGGTACTTGTAGGAAACTTTTGGTGAAATTTTTGAATTTGGTGAACTTTTGTAGGAAATTTTTGGTGTAACGAGCTGTTGAGGAAGCAACAATGTCCTGATGGAATCTGGGCACCTAACTTGTGATTTCAAATGAGAACTAAATACAAGCCAATATATATTTTTAGTATCACACCTGATACACCATTAAATGACAGACTTGTGCATTATTCATGTGCAATTCAGTTAGTGACTTGTGCAGCAAAAGAAATATAGTACAAGTTAAATGATTTGTTTTTTTTCTTTAAAATCTCCCTTTTTTTTTTTTTTATTAACCATATGGAGAGTATTAGTATTTTCATTAACATAGAAATAGTAATTCCTAGCAAAGTTGAGGGTAGTTCTGTAACCATCTTTAGAAACTGATTCCAAAAGAATGGTTTGGCAGGATGATAGAAATTCCAGGATATATCATTGCGGTTAGATGTCCAAATTTTTAGCCAATTTTTTGTCCTGTTTTTAGTCAACATACATATACGTAACGGAGTAGCTGAATGGACAGATATAACATATTTGTCTTCTTCACTTCCGATATGTTTTTGAAATATGTTCACTAGCAGGTAATTTTTTTTCCAAGTAAACTTACGCAGAGTTACCTCAAGTAATGTTTTTTCTGTGTGAATATAAGATTACCTTTAATCAAGAGTTGTATATAAGAAAAAATAATACACAGATAAGAGGTAACATACTAGGTTTCCAAATCATTTCTTCTTAATCTGAATGAAATGTCTAAATAAATGCATGAATAGTCACTTAGAAGCCACTTTTGAGCTATATTTCATCTCTTCATGCACGACTGTGTAATGAGCATTGGATATGAAAAGTGTGATTTTGTAGAATGTAGTTCCCTAATTTCAGTTTTCTTTAATTCAGTATTGTAAATCATTCAACTCTTCTGTAGCTTAAGTAACAAACTTTAATACTAGAGGCTTTTAAAATATATCTGCATCAATAGTGGTATTTTATCAATAACATGATTTGCAGCAGCTTTTAATTATTGAGCTTAGGGATGTTTTTGCCTGAATAAAATAGATCCCTGTAATATCCATAGTAAGCTGTTTAATATTTGGACTGATGGTTGAATCACTGATGAGGGGCATAACATGTTCTCTAAGGTAATTGGCTGATGAATCTGCAGTCTAAATTTATACAATTTGATTAGTTCCACTGGCAGATAATTGGTAATTAGATGGTACACAAAATGTCGTTTTCTTCTATGCTTCATCTTTCAATCTTATTTTCCAAATACCATTTGTTGTAATATAAAATAACAGGCTAACATGAAAACAGCTTTATATCCTAGATAATGCCATGGAATAGAGAATTTGGATTGATGGATACATTTTCTTATACTGATGGTAACAATTAATTTGTTCCTTTTAAAGAAAATGTGATTTAGGTTTATTTTTCACCATAACATTTTAAAGACAAATCATCTAAATTGCAAACCTTTTATCTTGCAGGGAGAAAGCGTGCAATCATGTTGCCTGAGTTGTTTGTCATGTTCAATTTTTTTTATTTATTAAAAGCTGTTCTCCTGTAAAGGTTTATGCAATTGATTATTTTGACACGTAAGAAGATCTTACTGAAAGTTTGAGATGTCCATTACTGATTACTTAAAGGACAAATGACTGTAAAATGTGCTTATTAGCATAGCAGTGCAATGGTGCATCACAGTTTCTACAGGTTAAGGCAGCAGTTTCATTAATTTGGAGACTAGCATTTCATTAATTTACCTAGGAACTAGGCAATCCAAAAGTTGTCTTTGCACTGTTTAACAGCTTCATTCCTTACAGGATGCTAATATAAGCTAGATTATCCGTTCAAGAATGAAAAACAAGCAAGGGAAATGTTGCTTACATTAAGGGAGGCTGCAAAACCATAGACTATGAACCAAGCTTCAGAAGGTTGTTAGCAAGCAATTCCTTCATAGGAAAATACATAAATATAAAATAAATTTGCAAAATAAGAAGGAAATTATCTAAGAAATAGAAGAGTAGAGGGAGAGTAAATATCTAAAATGTTACGTAATTTGGGCTGTTCCCAAATTTGAAAGTAACAAGTAAATTAAAAAAAAAGTTTTCCTAAATTCTTGAGTTCCCTAGTGCTCTTTGACAATATACACTTGAATAGGTTTATTTAAACTCTTTGCCTCCACTTCACTCATAATTAAATAGCAGCAAAACAGAACTGAAGTATTTGAATCTGCAACTTCTTGCAATACGCGCATTCACCTGTGTGCTAACACGTCATAAATCGTTACCCCACGAGGATGGCTGTGTTCTGAACCCATTTGAAGCAGATATAAGCTACTTTGCAAAGTTATCCATTGGAGAAACAGGCTATATTAAATGTAAATCATTCTTCCAGTTCATTTACATTTTTTAAGATGCAAATACTTCAGGTCTGTGGAAACGATCCAGTGAGGATCCACACTTCTTTATATTGATTGTGTTTTAACTCCTTTATGATGCATTGTTATTGACATGACATTACAATCCCTGTTCTTCTGTGGCTTTTGCAGGGACAGATCAGATACAACTCCTGGTAATTCCAAGTAATCCTATGTGGAGGAAATGGCAAGCTGGGTAAAGTGAGAAACAAATCTGCAGCCTAACATAAAGTAAGTCATAAATGAGTGCAAAAATAAACCAAAAACAGATGTTGTTCACTCTGAAATGTATATGTAAACCTTTAGCATTTAGATTTATGTACACCTTTGTAGTTTAATGCATAAATTTGATGGATTTTAAGTAGCACTAGTTCCTGTTGGGCACTTAGCTAGCCAGAGGCTTTCAACCTCAGGATATACAGCCTCCTCCTTTTCCACACATCCTCTTTTGCATCATTTCTGGCACACAGCAGACCTTTTGTAGAGTCTTTTTAGTTCAGCGATCTGACAAGTGGTTCACTGTGTGCTTACTGACAGAAAGTGTGTGTCAAATGAGTGTGAGCACGGGGGAAGGAGTGGTAATATGCTGTCAGGAGCAGGGACTGGAATAAAGGACAATAAGACAGCCATTCTAATTGGCAGGATTCTGTTAGACCAGCACAGTCCTCATATCATTTATTTGGGCAGCCTGAGGTGAAGGCATCACTACAGAGCATCTCATGCTGCCACTTTGCCCAAAGCAAAGCTGTTTCACACAGAATGAAGGAGAGAGACCCCTACAGGGAAACATTTCCCTAGAGAAGCAAAGAAAAAAGGAGACAAGGAGTAAATTCCTTTGAACCTGTTTTTGTTTGAGGGGAGAATTGCAGAAAGACCTTGACTTACTGCGTGGTGCTGCCTTATGTCTGATTAATAGTGGAAGTTGATTCCATTGCATTGGTGTGTACCTTTCTCTGTGTCTGAAGGACTTGCTGCGTTACAGCCTTGAGCACAACCAGCAACACCTGCTATGTGGTTTCCTGCTTTATACTGTCTCCAGCCTGTTTGGGGAGTGGTTTACTGTCCAAGAAACAGAAAGGACACACAAATGTGCAGATGACTGTGTTGCCTTTGTGTATAAGGATACAAAGGTTAAACAATACCAGGAATGAATGATTAGATAATAGAACAGGCTGCCCAGAGATGCTATGGATTCAAGACCCACCTGGACACCTACCTGTGCAACTTAGTCTAGCAGGCTGCTTTGGCAGGGGGTTTGGACTAGGTGATGCCTAGAGGTCTCTTCCAACCCCTACAATTCTGTGATTCTGCATGATTCTGTGATCCCTGGATATGTAGAGGGCCAGATGTGATGGGGCCTGGGAAGCCTGATCTAGTGGGAGACATCTATGGTAGAGGGTTGGCATTAAATGATCCTTCTACTCAAGTCATTCTATTATCCTGTGAACACAAATCTTTAGAAAATAGTTGAATTTTGTGAAATTTTAATTAAAACAGCATCAGTTCTGGTGGTTGTCTACCCCAGCTGCACGAAGTCTGGCAGCCTTCTAAGCTTTCTCAGTTTGTCTAGCAAGAGCTCAGGGCTAAAGTGATCAGCATCTAAATGCCAGCCATGTACCTGGAAAATAACTTTGCTAACATTACAGTACATTTCAGTTTGAGTTTTCTTTGTCATCAGACTTGGAAGGTTTCTTGAGTTGTATTAAATAATGACATGATGTTAGAGGACACTTAAATATAGTTTCTTATGCCTCGTTTGTGGGTGTGAGTACAGTGTGTTTGTGGTTAATATCTACTTTTATAAGATGCTCAGCAGTATACACTTATTTATTTGAAATGAGAACCAGGCCTTAAAACATTTTTGGCTTGCTAAAATCATGAGAGACAATTGATACAGTGTGTTATATTTTGTGAGGGTTTCATGAAAATAATGAGCATTGCTCAGTTCTAATATCATTTTTTAGCCACTGTAAAAAACAAACAAACAACAACAACAACAAAAACAACAACAGAGGATTAAATAACTTCTTCAAATAGAAAGTTCTAATAGTTTTCTTGTTTAAAATCAAAATTCTGTTCTTCACAGTATAAAGCACAATAGAGGCAGGGTGCCTGATGGTTTTACTTTACTGAGTTTTACTTTACTGATTCTGCTGTAGTCAGTGTGTGCAAAAAAAGTCAGAAGACCAGGGCTAAATCCTTCCCTGGGGGAGGTGCAGCTACTAGAGGTCCCAGGCCCCCCCCCCCCCCCCCAACTTACTGGCACTGCCAGCAGCCACTGCTACTTCAGTGCTCACTGTTTCCAACAGTTGAGCCACAGCTACCATACAAGTGGATGATGAATTAAAAAAGTCACTGAACAAAGCAGCGCAGGAGATGCTGTGTAATGCTTCTTCAGACATTGTCAAAGAACTGTAATGAGTTTCTGTACCTGTGTGGAAGGCTGTCATGGTGAGAGGGCTCTGTGGCAAAGCAGTAGCAACATGCACACTTCTGGTCTGTGAGAGTCAGCCCAGCTTCCATTGGCATAAGCTCTTCTCTTGAGTACTCAGTACCTTTAAAAATCTAGCCGTGACTGTACTTGGCTTCATTTAGTACTCCAAATTAAGGCATGAAATGAAAGTGAATCTGAATTATATGAGTGCTTGTCTGTGGACATGCTGGCTATGGAGTTGGAGATGGTCTACTTTTATAAGATGGGATTTTCATTTGTTGGAAAACATAGGGTTAGATATGCTGCTTGAAGAAATAACTTTCATATAGCTCAAGAGTATTATAAATCTTTTTTGTACGTGTTCAGTCTTCAGATCGTCATTGTCTCGCCTTGGGGAATTAAGATATATTTTGCTAGAGTATTCATGTGTTTGTCTTATATACAGAAGTTTGTATTAATTTATGGGTGCACAATTGTCTACTAATGGTCTGTTAAAAGCAGTTTTATATAGAAATCTGTTAAGGGGTACTGATATAGATTGCCTGATCCAATCATCTTTTACTACAGTAATGTGGTATTGGTTTGATTTTTAATAATGCATTTGACTTTTGCCTTTAACTGTTCCTTTTCCATAGTAATTTTGGATTCTAATTGGGTCATGCCTCCCAAACACATAAATTTACAATTGATTTTTCATTTAAACCCCGCAGATGTTTTGGGTTTTTTCCTGCTTTTGGAGACTGTACTACTGTGGCTTTCATTTCCTTAAGCAATTCTGCCTTTATATATGTGCTTTAATTTCCTGCAGTTCTGCATTTTGTTGTTGGTGAAAGTCTTTTTCAATTTCCTTTTTATTGGTATTTGAATGGAAATTAAGATGGACCTAAGGAATTATTTTTATTAGTTGCGAAAGTTTTGATATACGCATAGAATTAAATATAATAAAACTTAACAAATTTCTGCCAAGAGTGATTTTCTATGCAGGAGTTTTATTACACAGTTAAAATGTTGAATTGCTTGTGTCAGAACAACAGAACTAGAAGATCTCATCGTCTCGTTTGTAATTGAACAATTAGAAATGAGAAAAATAAGCCTGTCATATTTGTTTTTTGGGTTTCTTTTCTGACATCTTTTCCCCTTTGGATAAACTAGTAATTGAGTGAGCTGAACCCTCTGTACCTTCTGAAGGAACAATGTTTTTAATCAAATCTTTCAAGTTTGAAGTTCTTTGCAAGTTTCCTGTTCTCACCAATGTTGCTGAATTTGAGTTTTTTTGAATGCTAGAAAATAACAGTAGAAGTACATCAATTTTCTGGTATTATTAATATATTTATGTATAAATATATTGTCTAGAAGTATGAGAATTCTATGTATGCTCATAAACCAAAAGTTTCTCTATATGTTTAGAAACTAACAGAAAACTAGAGGACATTGTCTGTTTTGTACTGTTCTTCACTTGTTGTTTTGTTATAATTTTCCATACTTGAGCAGAACTATACTGTAACAGAATCTTGGAAAGGAGCACTCAGAATATGCTCAGGGCAACAAACTAAGACATCTGTCCAAGTGAAAGAAAGCCTCACAGAGGGGTGGACTTTTAACACAAATTTAGTCCCTTTCTTCTGACAGTGTCGACTTAACCCTGTCATTATCTTATACTTAAAAGTTTCATATAGCTCAATGTGAAATTCTCATCTTGCATACTGTTTGTCATATTTAAAGATTATGCCTGTTCAAAACTATAGGAAGAACTTCATTTTTACTGAGTTTAATTTTCAGCTTCTGAGTACTTCATTTGCAATCTTTAGAGCCACTCATGAGTGTAAACAGTCAGTCTTAGTGATTCACTGATAAGATCTGAACCACAAAAATAGATGTACAGTTAATATTACTAGAATGTCAGTTGTCACTTTTATAATTTGTTATGGGTACATCAGAAAGTATTGTACTACAGGGGCAAGTCTTCTGTGACAGATAACACAGATAATAGCTATTATAAATAGCTTACTGAAAATGTTGAAAGGAAACATTTCAGTATGGTAGTGTGAAGCTAGAATAAGACCATGAAATAATGCAAGTGTTGTGTGTCTAGAGATAAGAACATATTTGTCTCTGAGATAGTATAATCAGTGCGTAACTGTTCGTATCTGTAACCATGTGAAACAATACACTGAATCAATAGCAAGAAAGTAAATAGAATGTACTGGTATAGGTTGTCCAGACAAATTTCATCCTCATAATAACTAGCATAAAATGTTTTTGCACTTCTTAAGAAAAAAGCTATCTTTTGAGAGAACTTAGATTTCTGTGATTCTCATTTCACCTACACATATCATGGTGAGGAGAGCTCATGTTCAGTAAACGAATCCTGGCTATTCAGTGATATGCCTGCAGTTTCTAGAATGGCATTAGGATCATTGAAATATCTAACAGGTTTGAGTTCGAGGATGTCACAAAATATCCATATGATGGCTTGACCACTTTCCAGATGATCTGAGGGCAATGAAGAGATGGCTGTTACCACTGTAGCACCATCTGTATAAAATAAATGGGCTTACCTGAAGGTCAGAGACTGAACACCCAATTAGCAGTGTCCTAAAAGATATTCAAAGCACTGGATGAGCCAGAGATTTTCCTCTGAGGATGCCTGCAGGATTGATCCGAAGGCTGGAGGATTTTCTTTCAGTGCAGAATTGGCTGCTCTAATGCAAGTGCACCAGAGGTGTTCACAGCAACATTAAAGGAACAGTTTTGCCCAGGCCATAGGCTTTGGTTCTGATCTGTATTTAATATGTAGTCTCCTAAGTATTTATGTTTCTGGGCTGGAGGGTTTTATGCATAAATACAAGGGCTGCTCAGAAATGAATGCCTCCTATGCTATTATGTTAGCCGGCAGTGTCAGAGGTAGATGGTGGTGGTATGGCAGTAGAGATTGAACCCTATTGACAATATGCTGTTACATTTTGTTGCTGTGTGACAGATGGCAGCAGAGGGGCAGTCTGACAAAATGGCATCTGACATGGAGTTGCATATGAAGCAGAGGTGTGTTAATGAATTCCTCTATGCAGAAACAGTGGTACCCACTGACATTCATCAATGACTGATGAATGTTTTTTGGAGACCAAACGGTGGATATGAGCACTGTGAGGGGATGGGTGGTGCATTTCAGCAGTGGTGACAGCAGCAGTGGGTTACCTCCACTGGTGCAATTAGTATGAGTGAGGCACGCAGGCTTTTGTTCATTGCTGACAAAAACGCACAGCTAATGGTGGTGACTATTGAAAAATAGCATTTGGTCACTGAGAATTTGCTTTATCAAACAGTGTTATTGTATTCTTTTCATCCATTGTAGCTTCCGTGGAAGTAAATAGGAGACGTTACTTGCACAGCAACTTAGTGTACAAAGTGGAAGAAGATTTCATAGTGTTTAAAAGGTGTCTGTATATTCATATTCACTGGCAATTCTCACATCTTTGGGCTTCACAAGCTACTTCTTTTTAAACTGTAGTAGAGAATAAATAAGCCAATATTTGTTGAAAAACCAGTAACTCAGGTTTCCTGTATTGTAGATTGGAATTATGATAATGTATTAGTATACATATTTATCCAGTTCTCTTATCACCAAGCAATTTTCAGTGGCACAGCCCAGCCTGTGAAAAATAATTTTGTAAATAGCTGCACTGCTTGTCTCAGTCACTGCAATTAGCATCTCTCATATCCGTGATCACACAGGGCAAATAAATAATCCTGGCAAGACTTATATAACTTAGAAGTTTTTGTATCCAGATAAACAAACATCTCTCTATTTTAAGAACAGCTTACAAAAGCTTATGAAATGGCTTAGATGATATAGCATCTTCAAGATCTGGGATAGAAGTGACTCAGGAGATTTCACTCTGATGTTCAAACGTATATCAGATTTTAATTCTTTAGGGTAGGAATGTTTTTCTCCAATACAATGCATGCCTTTTTGCCTTTTGATTCTCTTAGCCATCCACCTGGCTTCTATCATTCCTCTTGGCTCTGCAGGGGGTGCATTACCTGCCATTTCTCTACTCATGGATTAATCTGAATCTGTAAGATAGCTGGAGTCCTACATTTATGGTCCTCATAGTTTTCAAACACAACTCCTTCATATATGACAGCATCTTCTCAGAAAATACAAAATACAAAGCAGTCAAAGATTTGTATTGTTCTCATTGGATTCATGGGTTTATATATCTACTTCACAAGAAAATGAGTGGGCAGCCCCATTTTTGAAATTTCACCCAATTTCTTATTTACTAATAAATTAACATGCTGACATAGAGCCCTAGTATGGAAACTATTAGCTGGAATATTAAAGAAAAATGTCTGTGAAAAGCAAAAAGATTAATGTAATGTAATTAGAAATTATCTCATTTAAATTTTTATTTTATTTTATTTTTAATTTTGCTTCTTATCTCTTTGATCATTTATACCCAAAAGTTTGCGTATCCTTAAGCCAAACATGTTTTGGTGGAGCAGAATCCTGAATCCTTCAGATTTTAGAAAAGTTGGTAATTAGAAATTATTTTTGGTTAATCTGGCCTGTCAGAAGTTATATCAAAGGCATGCGATTGCTATTTCAGTACACACTTCATATCCGCAGTGCCACAGCACATCATTCCGTACTCACCACTGTGGGATCTACTATGGCAGCTGCAAGCACATCTGTGGTATAGGGGACTTTCTGGAGAATCTGGTCATAAGTATTATAATGGGATAGTTTACAATGATGCATCATATGGTTTGCAGTCACCCTTACTGTTCATTTCCATTGCCTTTAGCATTTAGAAGCAGTCAAATTTGTGTGAGTGCACAGATGTTACTCAGTAACTGCATCTCGCTTGTATAATTAGGGTTTTTATATATTCTCTTTGAATGCATAATATGCAATGGCATGTGGTACAGATATCCTCTAGTTTAGGTATCCTAATGAGTAGTATGCTATTTCAGGTAAGTGATTTTCTTCTTTGGTCAGTTGTAAAGTCAGGAAAAGATGTGGTATTATTTGCCTCTAAAGGGTTACATTAAACAAATAAATGCAACTCTTGTGACATCAGCTGCATTTTATCATAACAAATGAGTGTTTCTCTGAAAGTATGATCCCCTTTTTTATTACGTTTGCCCATGACATCAGAGGCACATGTTGGTGGTATGACAGTAGAGACTGAACCTTTCTGCCAATATTCTATCAGATTTTGTTGCCGTGTAACAGATGAGAGCAGAGGGGCAGTCTGACAAAATGGCACCTGACGTTGAAGTGCATAGGATAAAAGAGTGTGTCACTGAATTCCTCTATGCAGAAACAATGGTACCCACTAACATTCATCAATGCCTGCTGAATGTTTCTGCAGACCAGACAGTGGATGTGAGCACAGTGAGGCACTGAATGGTGCATTTCAGCTGTGTTGACAGTGAGTCATCTCCACTAGTGCAGACTGTTGGATGTGCAACATGCAGGCTCTTGTTTATCACTGATGAAAATGCATTGCTAATGGTTGTAACTATATTTAAAAATAGTGTTTGGTTGCTGAGAATTTACTCTATCAAATAGCGTTACTGTGCTCCTTGTAGCCATCATAGCTTCCTTGGAAATACGAAGGAGGCATTACTTTTGGAGCAATTTTAATTATTGCAGAATTTAGACTATCAAACCTGTATTATGAGCATTAGATCTTCATAAAGAGGGGGGTATGCTAACGTTCTTGATCAGGAGAGACCTGCACTTGCTGTAAATGTTCTTCAGGCTCTTTGAGTCAATCCACTGTATTAACAGGCAGGAGATATATATTTTTTTTCTGAAATGATTCTGCATATAGGTAAATATATGTATGTATATGTTTAATGACTCCTTTCCTTTGAACTGTTTTAAAGAATGAGGTTTTCTAGTCGTTGTGTGACTCAGAAGGGTTACTTTAAACAAACCCAGCAAAGCCTAAGTACTTTCTCTTCGTATTAAAATTAGATGTGGAGTCAGTCACTCCTCAGAGTCCTTTTTGTTTCTGCCTCCTTCATTGAGGTATCGTGTTCAGTAGTGTCCTAGAAAAACAATGTTTCTGTGTTTTCATCAAAATCGAAATGCAAAATGTATTCTGCTACACTGTGGCTGGAAACGGGGGAAACCCTAAGTACTCTGTTCTAAAAGTTCCAACCAGTGTATCTTAAGCCAAATGAAATTAGCTCTCAGGATTTTTTTCCCCAACAGTTTGAAAAATCTGGTTTCAAAAAACCTCTTAACTCTGTCCTGTTGTAGTGTAAAGCTTTTAAAATCATTTAAAAATAATTGTAATATATAGTCGAGGTTTTATTTCCCTGCACTTTCTTTCAAGAATGATGAACGTTGTCCTCAGATGTGGTCACAGCCCTGAAGTCTTAATAAGATTGTAACATGGAAACACAAGACCCACAGTCAGGTTGTTGCTTGTAACAGGCATTTCCTAGTTTCCCCATGAGTTCTCTCTCTATCTCTTGCCTCATCTTATCTTTTGTTTGATGGAAAAAGAAAAAAAAAAAAAGAAAAGAAAGAAAATGCTAGCAGACTACCAGTGTGCAGATGTACTTGCATGCACCAGGAGCTCTTAAACAGCGAGAGAGTGCTGTCTGGTTCTTTCAGAGGGACCTTTCTGTGTATTGTGTTCAGAGGTCTGAACCTGGTTAGAGCCACAATTGCATGAATTTATACTTCGAAAAAACGCAAGACATGTATTTCAACATCTTCTGATAGGAAGTGGACCCCAGGTGGAGCTCACCTTATACTCTTGCTACATTTGTCTGTCTCTCTTTCCCTTCTTTTTTGAAGGTGTAATTTGTGTGTCCTCTTTTTTAATACTAGGTTTCATTGTGAAATAAAAGCATTTTACTATACTGTAAGTGCAGAATGTTCAGGTGAGCAAGTCATTTTTTAACCTGCACAGAAGGGTAAGCTGATGCAGGGCAAGTATCCTTTATGCAGAGGTGTTACAGAACAGCCTCCTTCTGTAATTTAGGCAGTAGCTTTAAAATTTTAGCAATGAATGTTGCCTGTGTTTCTTATATTTGCAAAATAGACCGTCAGCCAGCAAACAACATGACAAAGAAGCAGCAGCTGCTTGAGCCATTCTGCTGCTTCAGCAGTTCAGGCTGCTGGGATAGATTTTCTAGGGCAGTTTTCAGAGGGACACCCCAGGACATTGTCTCTGTAACAGCTTCTCTTCTTATTAATTTAGTGCTGTAGAAGTGAGGAAGTGATAGGATTTCTTCTCTCATTCCAGAGTAAACCTCATATAAATAAACAAGCTCACAAGCAAGTATTCCTTCTCAGGGATGTCTTTGGTACATCACTGTTCCTTGCATTTATAATGGTGACTCTTGCCCTTACACAGACTTCTGGTAGAGCTGTGTCATAATGGGCAGGAGGGAACATCAATGCAAGGGTGCACTGAATGTGAACGAATGTGAAACTGAAATTCTAAAAAACAAGAGAAAACTTCTGAGAAGGTTCTGTTAAAATAGAAAATATTCTCTTCTCATTGTTTGAAGAAGTTTCAGTTTGAGACCATTGGGAGAACGTGGAAAGTGGCAAAGACCAGTCCCATGGAGCAAGGTAATAGAGTAGAATACCCATTCTTTCATTCCTTACATTGGTTTTATCCAAATGTGATTTGCTGTTTCTTTCTTACAGAGTAAACAGTCAGATTTTGTAGAAAAAATGATGTGTGCATACTCAAAAAAGGGCCCGGTCTAAGGAGTGAGGATATATCAGTGCTAAAATGTGGATTCTGTCTTCTAACATCCTTTGTAACTTTGGTTGCCAGAGTTTTAAGAAAGTGTCTTTTCTTTAACTAGATGGAGCTGGAGGAAAATTGAAGATTGTCTGGGAACTGGTTTCATTTACTTTTTTGTCTTTCCATATTTCCATTCTAGTGACTGGAATATATTGGGCTCCAAAGGATGTGGGTAATGGTTCAACTTGAGATAAAAGTGGAATGTCAGGCAGAATAAATATGTAAAGGAGAATGCTTTGTATTTTATTGCTTTGGAGTGAAGTTATAGAAAGAGATGATGACTAGTCAAATTCATGAAAAAAAACCAAACGTTGAAGGATACAAAAACAAGTTCACTGCTTCAAGACCTCCCCAAGAACTGTACTGATAAAAAATAAGGAAGTTTGCTCAAAATATCAATACATACTTTCCCATCCCTGATAATCTACTTTTGACTACTGTCAGAGAAAGGATACAGATAGAACTGTGTTCTGACTCAGCACAGTTGGTCTTATGATGTTATTATATTTCATTTCATCCCATATGCTGTCAGTAAGATTGTGAGCCTATTCAGAACATTATCTCTGAAGAGCTCCTCAAAGAAAGATTTTCCTGTTTAAGAATTATTATCATATACTGATAGAATCCTGTATTAATTTCCGAGTCTTCAAAATGTTACGTATTAAGAATTTTAATTAGAATAGCATATTGATGACTTTTTAAAACTCTTGAGTAATTTTAATCTATCTTAATAATGAATTCTACTAGTTAATTACATAGAGGAAGAATTAGATCATTCCGTATATAGGAATTAGTTTTATAATTCCTTAATCTATTAGTATAGGTGGGATTTGGGATTAGCCCTGTATCTAAAGCAGTTTATATAAGAAAAACTTGTTAGAGAAATATGGTGCATAATGGAAGATAGTTATTCTGAGGTGGATGAACTGAGCCTGAATTAAGTTTTACATAGCTCACTGTGATGGCATTTGCAAACACTGATTTACTGTATCTTCAGATTTCTTCTTGCATAATAATTGTATTAATAAGAAAACACCAAAACACCATCACACAAATTTAGAGTTTAGGATGAACTTCTCTTACAGTTTTTACTTCTACCTTTGAAAACAAGTTGTTCTTGCTGAATATGTGCACTATCTTCTAACCTAACTGAATTTGATCAGAACTCTACAATTATACTCTGACTTTTAGGGAAAAAAAAAAAAGAGAGAGAAAAAAACAACAAACGTATGAAAGTTAGCATTGCGCAGATATTTTAAGTGGTCAGTATTTTTATTAATGTCTCCGAAGACATGAAAAATTGCTTACTGAATTTGTGGACAGTGTCAGACTGGGAGGAGGATCCAGGCACTTCAAAGTTGTGAGAAAAGAATTGCAGTTTATAGCTTTCTTCAGAAATTGAAGATATGGTCTTGTAAGAATAGCTACAGTTGATTAAGGACAATTCAAAGTACTACTCTTAAGGGAGAAAATACATGTATAAAAGAGAATGACCTGTTAGCAGTATTGTTATCATAACTCTGGAAGTAGACAAAATCCTCTTTGTGAATCACAAGCTGAACACATGACAGTAACGTTCTGCCATTGTGGAAACAGGTATCTTCATCCAGATATGAAAGCAGAAGTGTTATCAAAAATAGGAAGTAATCTTTCTGTTCTACTCAGCAGTAGTAAAGGCCTCTGTTGGAGTCCTTTTCTCAATTCAAGAAATGTAGGGACATGCAGAGAATCAAGTGATATACAGATGGAAGAATCCAAAGTCTTGAAAATATAAGTTGTGAAAAAAATAAATTGAAGGGTTTTGTGAGTGTTAAGAATAGAAGAGGGAGAACTTGAATCACTGTAGGTCTTCAAAAGCTTAAAAGGAAACTATGAAGAAAAGGCTAGAAACTTCTTCCCCATCCCAAGGACAGTGTTTCTTCTGTTCCAGAAAGTTTTATATATATATATATATATGTATATATATATATATATGTATATATAAAGCATAAATAAAAATTTCTCAAAAGTAAGGAGAGTAGGAGATGCTGTCTAGTATAAGTTGCATAGAATTCATAAAAATTTCCATCACTAGGGGCATCTATGAGGAAGTTGTGTAATCACCTTTCAAAAATGAATTACATATTTATAGACTTCCGTTGGGATAGATTTTGAGAGTAGAGAGCTCCTTGAAGTCTCTTTCAATTAGATTTTCAGTTATAGTATGTGAGTTTTAATCATACAATAACAAACTGTTTAGGACTAAGCATTTCCCATCTCTCTGAAAATGTGTGGGTTTTCTTTTAAAAAAACATTTTAGGCTATGTTCATAAACAAGAACAAGGCAAAAACACATGGGTTCTACAATCAAATTTGATATACAGTGTGCAAAACTACATCTTTCTTGCTGAAAGGCAGTGTAGTTTAGACTTCTGCCATGTACGTACTTTGTTGGATTGTTCAATGGATGAGGAACTGGTTGTAAGATTGTACCCAGAGAGTAGCAGTCCAAATCAATGACCAAATGGAGATAAGTGATGAGTAGTGTCTCTCAAGAGTCTGTACTTGGACTGATAGTCTTTAATGTCTTGATCCCACTGTTGGTGTCATTGATTAAGTGCACCTTCTGTAAGTTTGTGTATGACAACAAGCTTTGTGGTGCAGTCAACATGCCTGAGAGATGGGAATCTCTCAGGAAGACCTAAACATACTTCAGCAATGAGCCCAGGGGAATCTAATGAGGTTCAACAAAACCGTGTGCAACATCTTGCACCTGGGTCACAGCAGCCTCCACTATCAAAACAAGCTGGGGGATAAAAGGTTAGAGCATAGCCTTGTCAAAAAGAACTTAAAGGTACTGGTGGATGGCAAGCTAGACATGAGCCACCCATATCCTGGGCTG